>NC_092414.1:38376390-38987630 GCF_040894005.1 Engystomops pustulosus | reverse complement strand
TACTCGTCTGAATATACTGCTCGGTCGATTATTAGCATACTCGGACCGGCTCGTTACTCGGAAGAGTATTTCCCCTGCTCGTGATTGAGCATTAAATTAAGTGAAGAACAGTGTTTTTATTGTTTAATAAATTATTACAGATGTTTCCTGATGTTTTGCTTGTAAGAACACATTGAAATAACACTATTCTTCACTTTGCAGGTGTGCGCGTGTGTCTCCCGCTAAGTTCGGAGATGTTCGGAACATCTGGAATGTGAAGAGTATTGTTCTTTCAATGTGTTCTGCACTTAAATGGTCCTGTATTCACGGTTTTTAATGTTTTAATTCTATTATTCACTTTGCAGATGTGCACGCGTGTCTTCCGATAGGTTCGGAGTACCTCCGGGTACTCCAGTTTCCTCCCACACTCCAAAACATACTGGTAGGTTGTTTAGATTGTGAGCCCCATTGGGGACAGGGACTGATTTGTGCAGCGCTGTGTAATATGTAGGTGCTTTATAAATAAAGAATTATTATTATTATAATGATGAGCGGAATGCTAGGTGGATCCATTATGCAAACGAGCTGGCGGATGTTAGAATTTGAAATGTGCAACCCCCCGGGACTTCACTACGGATGGTGGCTGGTAGCCAGGTAAAGTTTGATATTGCATATTTCCCTAACAAAGAAAGCCAAACATTTGATTAAAAAAAAGTCATTGTTATCTACTGTATAGTGTCTATAGGAACCTGTCACTAATGTAAACCTCTGATGACAGGTTCCCTTTAACAAATATTTGATATATCTCCTCCACTAAGATCACAATTGGAAAATATTAGCTTTTTTGCACAAAGCTCCCCCGTCAGCCCCCTCCTCATGAGCTGCAGAACCAGCTCTCTAGTATACAGTATACAGTTCCCAGGCAGCACGGGGTGGGGGATACCCAGAAGCAGAGGACAAACCAGTAGATGGTGGGGGGCCAATGGATCAATCTGCCTCTACCATAAAACCGGAGTAATTTGCACCTGAAATGCAGAGCACCACATTTACTGAAGGATTTAGTCCATTTTTTAGTAATATTGGGGTGCAAACTTATAGGAACTGTGGTCACACATTCCGTGAGTGTTGTATTTCCTAACGCAACAATAGCGCATGGGTGGGCTGGGCTCAGACCGTTTGCATATGTTTTTCCAGAGGTTTGCTAACCAGTAGTGGTCTCTTGTATTGTTTCAATGCAAAGCACCGGGTGCTGGTTACTGATCGCATGCGTTTTACTGGATACACATATGCAATCGTGCCAAGCCCCACATCCTAGTGTTCCGCAACGGTAGCTGAATGAAAAATCCTGCTTCAGATACAATGATTAATCTGGCGCAGCATCAAACTGTCTAATTCTACTCTGCACTGGACCAAAGACCCACACATTTTGTTGTCATGCGTGGGGTTTTGTTGTCTGGCGATCTCTATTTTCTGGCGTGATGAAAGACTTCTCGGATTGGGTTTGTGGTGACCAATGGGAGTAATAGGAGATGCCAGTACCCCATTGGTCCAATTGAAACAGCAGCTACCTTTGGTCAAAAGAAACAGGAGGGCCGTAGTGACGACACAAACGGATGTATTATAATCTGGAGCCGAGCATGTACGAGCATACTCTAGCCCCGGCACCCCTGAGGACGCAACTGATGTGGTGAAACATGTCAGGGGGCATTGGTGTGATATAGGATTTTAGTTAGTAGGCAAAGTGTGTGTGTGGAATCAATAATAAGTGTATGACGCCAAGGGAAATATTAGTGTAGCCTATCAGGCACAGTAGCAAATAACTGAGGTTCAACAGAAGATCCGGGGTCTATATATAGTGTTATGTAGGAAGGATGGTGCAGACGCTACGTAATCGTTTAAATAAACATAGGGAGAACATAAAGAAATTTTTTTTATTGCACAGCGTCTCGAAGCACTGCTCCTTCCACCATCCTAAAATAAAATGCCCCATCTCCATCAAACCGATAGATCACGTAACTGCCACCGTATCCAACAGGTTCCCAACACTCTCCCGGAGGGAAGTATATTGGATATATAAATTGAATACACTAACACCAAATGGCCTAAATGAGATCAATGAAACCATCCTGTGAGAAAGATCTAGTTTACCTGCCGACCATTAGGAGTATATTTCCACAAAGCGAAAAAGTCAGTGTTGTATAACAGTCTGCTGGTACATAACATGACACAAGAGTACGCTTACCTGTTACAAACGAGGAAGAATCCTCTCCCTTGAGGAAAACCAGTCAGATACGGGATAGTTCACTAGAACTACTTATTTGATCCATCCAGGCTTCCGTAGCTCCGGTCCTATTACCATCCCGATAACTACCATCCAAAAGCGGCTCTTCAGAGTCACTATAGAAACCATGGGCACTCTTGAGGCACCCGTAGATGTTGTCCAGACACCCCACAGACACATGGGAATAAGAGTCTTTACACAGTAAGGTGTATATATATATATATATATATATATAAAATACATCGATTTTTTAATGATACTTTTGTAATATGTGTATATAACACTTTTATGTCTTTGATGCATTTTATGGTTATTTGTTTATATATATATGTAAAAACTTACATTCGCCGTAAGTTAAGAAAAAAACAGGAGACCGTTCTGCACTTTTCCGTTCATTTCCGGTAATGAGACTCCGATCACTATAAAATTAACGGCACCAAGATCATATGTTTATGAACCAGAGGAAGCGCTTAGCCCAAGCGTGAAACGCATTGTTCTATTTTTTATTTTACTTTATTTTACGTTCAATGAAATAAATCATTTTTACGGGACCAGCCAGCACCATTCTTTCAGCATTCCAGAAAAAAACCCACTCCAATTCTGGAGAAAAAAGATATCCGTTTGGAACTGCCTATCCACATCAAGGGGGAGTAAGCAGGACCACGAACGCAGCAGCGGAGATAAAGGTCCATCTAAGGAAGCATCATTTGGGAGTTGTGCCCTGGATGCACAACCCCACAAGGTTAGTAGCCTGAAGTATAAATTTTGACCATTTATCACAAGGGTAATACACCACAGGAGCGCCCCTCTGTCTCTTCTATTCCCCATTTCTTCTAGTCTATACATATAGCGGAGCACACTGAGTTCTTTGACAGTGACGTGAACTGCCAATAGAGCAACAAATATTTATCCAACAGTAATACCATGTATTAACATCATAAAGCATAAAATAGATATTAAATAATAGTGTGCGGACATTAGCATCCCAAGTGTTGCTTATTAATTATTATAGCGATACCAAACAGTACTGGTGTACATGAGACTGGAGACAAGTTAGTCAAATTGATACTGAATCTATTTCCGATATAATTACAACAGTGTTATAATCTCATGCAACTCGCATCAGTTGAATTAGTTGAACAAGACTGACAGCTACTGTCAGGAAAAGGTATTCATCTCTAATATCACGTATCACACTAGTATCTCAGGACACCTCAGTTCAGCTGTCGATAAAACACTCCAAACCACACAATAAAGTTTCCACAACAGCCTACGTACATTTTAATATAGTATAGGAAATTGTCCACCCCATATTTGGGAAAATATATATTGTCCTAAAATAGTTTAATAAAAGTGAAGTTTTAATTTGACAAATGAGTTTCAGTGAGGGTTATATGCCTTTTTTGTAAATAAAAGACCCACACATTGATACATCTACCCCGATGGGCCTTTTTAACATACTATGGGGGAGATTTATTACTGAATTTTTGACGTAACAAAGTGGCAAAAAATTGCAAGGGCCTTTCCCCTCATAAACTGTGAAACCGGGTGCCACTTAGACTCCGCTCCCAGGAGCTCCCAGGTTACGTCATTGTCCACGTTTGTACAGTGGGTCCACTACCCCTGGTGCCTGACATAGTGGCTTAAACATAGAACTACTGCTAGTGAAACGTTTTTTAAAAATAATCACAAAAAGTCACATGGTCACTCCACTCCCGTCATGGCGTATGTGCTGTTGCGATTATTTTACTTTACTTGCATTATTTACAAAAAAAAAATCCCAGAGAGATTTATTAAAGGTCCAACTCCACTTTAATAAATCAAAAAAGGGGTAGATCTCCATAGGCAAACATATAACGATCACAAAGGGCCTGATAAATCTACCCCATTGTGGGTATATACACAGTGTAATATGTCCCAAATGTACACATAGTGCCTCCTGCTGTTATTTAATCACACCACTCATCACTGACATCTTCAAATAGTCTTTACACTAGAGCTGCTCAGGGTACGAGAACCAAGATAGTAGACAGGAGACCCAGTATGTATAGAGGATTTACATCCAACATCTACTATAGGGGAATGTTTCTTTATGTCCATGAGGTGGAGATGCATCTACACCTTTTCTAAGATCACATATAACAGCACCCCCTAATGGCCACGTACTGGTGAAGAGACTGAATCTATATGTAATACTACAATTTGTATATTTTTGTATGCAAGTGTTTTTATTCTTGCCCACATTTGCATACATTCTAATATCTTATGACATCATAACGGGGCACAGGTAAAAATATAGCTGAAGCTAAATGAGCTGTTCATTTCTCATGATGAAGATGAGGGGACAGGAAAAGACAGGTAAGTCAGCAAGAAGGGAGGAGCCAGAAGAAAGGAAGAGAAACAGACAGGTAAGTTAGAAAGAAGGGAGGAGCAAGAAGAAATGTAGAGAAACAGACCGAAAGAGTGCTGTAGTCCAGAATATAAAGGGACATTTGTACTTAACTTGGCGCATCTCTGACCCTTCGCTGTCAAAGAGTTGCTCCATTACAACCATTTTTGCCATAAATTGTAGTAAATATTTGTGCCCGCTCCCATCTAAAGCAAGATACCTTGATGAGGCTGCATTCATATGTTGAGAGACTTGGCCTGACCACAACGTGTAAAGGCAGCATCAGATTTTCCATTAGGTATCTTGCTTTAGCTGGGAGTGGTGCAATTGAAATGTCATGTGTAATGCAGCTTTAGGAGCAGATCGGATATGAGAAGTATTGGAAACAGTACAGGTATGAGAATGAATGGCAAGAAAAGCCTAGATAATAAGTGGCGCCCTGATGCTCACTTATTATCATAGAGCGGATTCATTTCTCCAGACTGTAAGCTCCTCAGAGCAGACTGCAACTATTTAATGTAATAATATAATAATAATAACAATAATGTAACATATTGTATGCACATCATAAGTGTATTTTTTATAAGATGGTTCCTTTCATTAGATTGAAAGCTGTCTGGGGTAGTGTTTCATTAAGTATGTAATGACTTGTGTTAGTCTGGTGAAGGACAGGTATGAATTAGAATGGGATGGCCACTCATTTGATCCCATTCCTATCTGATGCTGGAAGGAATCTTTGGGGAAGAACAAATTGTAAGCCTTAGGCCCATTCCACACTTGCGAGTGTGATGCAATGAACTCGCATCACACTCGCAACGCAAGCTGCCGGGAACGCACGGCCCGAACGCTGCACCGCGGGAGTGAACTCAGCATGTCAGTTCACTCCCGGTGTGCAGCGTTCGGGCCATGCGTTCCCGGCAGCTTGCGTTGCGAGTGTGCTGCGAGTTCATCGCATCACACTCGCAAGTGTGGAACGGGCCTTAAGATCAATCTTTATCTAAGGAGGTATGAATGAGCAATTCTTTTTTTGTGAATCACTTGTCCGAACTCCAGGGACCAAAGACAGTCCAGAGATCCTGGGACCCTAATGTAAGATGTGTCCCCAAGGCTCTTCTGCTGCATGGTGGATCCTAAACTTTAGGGCATTACGGTCACATGGTCCATGAAACATTTCACACCCAATCACCCAGATGACACCCCTATCACTCCAGGCTGGGAGGTATTACAGTGGGTGAAAGGGGGATTCTCTTGGGGGGAGGAGAAATAACATTAGTAGCTGCATATGTAAATGACACTGACTTTGGAATCCTCGGCTATACATGACATCATAAGACTTATGACATCATAGTGAAATACTTCCATGAGAACACCTTACACTAGCGCTGCTCAGAATTCAGCTACCTGCAAGAACCAAGATAGGAGACAGGAGACCCAGTATGTATAGAGGATTTACATACAACATCTACTATAGGGGACACTTTATACTATTGGGGAACTCGCTCCACTACAAACATTTTTCTAGTAAATATATGTGGTCAGCAGTGGCCCCACCCAGGGAAAAAGCCTGAAGCAAAATCTTCAACTGCTGAGACTGCATTCACGTGTATAGGTCAGGCCAAGCCCCTCCCATTGGTATTTAAATTGCATTTCTAAACTCAATTAAAATGCCTTGTGTGAATGAAGCCAAAGGAGCAAGACAGGTTATGAGAAGGAATGGCAGGAAAAGCCTAGATGATAAGTGGAGCGCTGGCAATCACTTATTATCACAGGGAGGATTCCCTACTCTAGACTGTAAGCTACTTGGGGTTGGATGAGTATTGTTATCATAGTCAATGTAAACCTGCCAGCCCGAAATTAGACTGTAAGCTGTTCAGAGAAGACTGCAATTATTTAATGTAATGATGTAATGTACTGTAATAAAGTGTATACACACTGTAGGCCATGTGGTATAATAAAATGTATAGACATTAAAAGCCATGGTTTCTTTCCAATCGGCTTATTGCCCCTGAACGAGTGTGTGAAACTCCAATCAAACCCACATTGAGTGCTTGCTGGAACGTCTGGCCTAAACACTCATAAACTAGAACTGAACTGACAAGCTGAATTTAGTTCCAGTTTATGACCGTTAAGGCCGGACGTTCCAGCAATCACACAATGTGAGTTTGATGAAAGGTGCACGCGTTAAACTCGGTCATAGGCAATAGGCTTTAGATTGTAAGTTGTTTGGGGTAGGACCTCTTTCATGAATGTATTGCTTTTTTAGGCTGCATTTAGACAACGTATGGCCGCACAGCACCGTATCGCTCCGTAAGGCCATTGCCGCCTATGGGGGGGCATGTGTGTACAGTTACGCTTTAAGTAATTTGCCAAAATACATCTATTAAAAAGTTTATTTTTGTGTAAAGTGAAGGCTTCTTTCCTTTACCTCATTAGCCTGACCAAAAAATGGCGACAGACAGAAGGTTATGTGATCTCTATATGTCCATGACTAATCTCCCTGCCAGGGCCTTCATCTTGTAATCATGAATACTATTCTAAGGTCCTGGATCGCAAGACCTTCCGTCTATCGCCATTTTCTGGTGAGGAATGTCTGGCTAATGCGGTAAAGCCAAGTGGCTTCACTTTATATCTCAAGAAAGTAGAGCAGAACTATAAATAGATGTATATTGTAAATTACCTAATATCTTGCCCCTCACACTTACATACATACTACATCATACACTCCCGACCTTTACTTCCCTTTATTCCCTCTCCCCCTCCCTTCTCTAGCTGGCTACGTGCTATGCCAAGGATCTAATAACACGGCCATAAAGGTCTAGGGCATCCAGGTCAATTATTAGAACTGTATGATCTTCAGAGCAAACTGTGCTACTACACAATATAGTATTTAAATGTATTGTATTGTATTTATTATAACACATTATAAGCCATGTGCTATTAGAGGGTTCTTCTCATTACATTGCAAGCTGTTCAAGGCCTCTTTCATTTAGAGACGCTAAAGACTTCCATTAACCTGTTAGCTCTTTGGTAAAGGGCAGGTATGAGTTGGAATGGGATGGCCGCTCGTTTTATCCCATTCTTGTGTAATGTTGAAACTACCACTTAGGGAATAATATATTATAAGCCTTAAGATCAATCTCCAGCTTAGGAGGCAGAAACAAGTGGATCTTTTACTGTGAATCACTTGTCCCTACTCCATGAGACATCCCAGAGATCCTGGGACCCAAATGTAGGATGCGTCCCCAAGGCTCTTCTGCTGCATGGTGGATCCAGAACTTTACGGCATTCTGCATTACGGTCACATGTTCCATGAAAATTTCATACCCAATCACCCAGATCACACCCAAATCTCATTCTCAGTCCCTTCCTTTACTTCCCTACCTTCCTATTCCTCCCTACCTCCCTTCCTTCTTTTCCCTTTATTTTTCCCTCCCCTCCTCCATCATTCACCTTCCCTCCTTTTACTTTCTTCTCCCTTCACGTCATTCTTTCCCTTCCTACTTCGTTTGCTCATTCACCTTCCTGCCTTCCCTACTTCTATTTTCCTTCAATTCCATCCCTAACCTCCCTCCCCTTCATTCCTTACCTACATTTTCCTATCCTCCCTTCTTTCCCTTCACTCCCTTCCTTTACTCCCTGCCTTCCTTCTTTCACTTTACTTCTCCCCACACCATCCATTCATTCCTATTTCTTTCTTCACTCCCTCTGAAATCCTCTATTCCTTCATTTTCTTTCCATCCACCCTTCCTTCACTCCCTTACCTCCATACCTTCCTTCCCTGCCTCTCCTTTCTTTCTTACATTTCTAGATCCATGTGTTCTGTCTTGCTGGGATTTGCTGACAATTGTTGGCAGTGACCATCAGACATGTTAGAATTGTGATGGCTGGAGATTGATGTTATTGGCAGAAATCTTCTCTATTAGCAGGGAAGTTTCACCAGGGTGCTGTTTATCTGGTGACCACTTATTATATTACAGAGAGGATTTCCTTTTCTAGACTGTGAGCTCTTCTGGGCAGGATGAGCTATTATTATTATGGTCAATGTAAGCCTGCGGGCCAGATATTACACTGTGAGCTCTTCAGAGCAGACTATGCTACTACATAATGTAATCAGAAAATGTATTGTACTGTAAAATATTGTTTGCACAATGGAAATCATGTGGTATAAAAGGGTCCCTTCCATTTGATTGTGACCTGCTCGGGATAGGGCCTCTTTTGTTAAGATGGATTAATGACCTCCCCTGTAACCTTTTTTCTGAAGGATAGGTATGAGTTGGAATGGGATGGCCGCTCATTTTTTCCCAATCCTATGTTATGTTGAAAATACAACTTAGGGAATAATATATTGTAAGCCTTAAGGTCAATCTCCAGCTTAGGAGGCGAGAACATGTGATTCTTTTCCTGTGAATCACTTGTCCCTACTCCATGGACCAAAGACATCCCAGAGATCCTGGGACCCTAATGTAGGATGTGTCCCCAAGGCTCTTCTGCTGCATGGTGGATCCAGAACTTTACAGCATTCTGCATAACGGTCACATGTTCCATGAAACATTTCACAACCAATCACCCAAATCACACCCAAATCTCATTCTCAATCCCTTCCTTTACTTCCCTACCTTCCTAGTCCTCCCTACCTACCTCCCTTCCTTCTTTTTCCTCGATCTTTCCCTCCCCTCCTCCATCATTCACCTTCCCTCGTTTTCCTTTCTTCTCCCTTCACATCATTCTTTCCCTTCCTACTTCGCTTGCTCATTCACCTTCCTGCCCTCCCTACTTCTACCCTCCTTCAATTCCATCCCTGACCTCCCTCCCCTTCATTCCTTACCTATAATTTCCTACCCTCCCTTCTTTCCCTTCATTCCCTTCCTTTACTCCCTGCATTCCTTCTTTCACTTTACTTCTCTCCACACCCTCCATCATTCCTATTTCTTTCTTCACTCCCTCTAATTCCCTCTATTCCTTCATTTTCTTTCCATCCATCCTTCCTTCACTCACTACCTTCCCCCGTTTCCTCACTTCTCTTGCATCAATCATTCCTTTCTTTCTCTTCACTCCCTTCCTTATTTCCTCATTTCTTCCTTTGTCGCTTCCGTCTTTGCCCTCCTTCCACTCCCTTACACCCATACCTTCCTTCCCTCCCTCTCCTTTCTTTCTCACATTTCTAGATCCATGTGTTCTGTCTTGCTGGGATTTGCTGACAATTGTTGGCAGTGACCATCAGACATGTTAGAATTGTGATGGCTGGAGATTGATGTTATTGGCAGAAATCCTCTCTATTAGCAGGAAAGTTTCACCAGGGTGCTGCTTATCTGGTGACCACTTATTATATTACAGAGAGGATTTCCTTTTCTAGACTGTGAGCTCTTCTGGGCAGGATGAGCTATTATTATTATGGTCAATGTAAGCCTGCGGGCCAGATATTACACTGTGAGCTCTTCAGAGCAGACTATGCTACTACATAATGTAATCAGAAAATGCATTGTACTGTAAAATATTGTTTGCACAATGGAAATCATGTGGTATAAAAGGGTCCCTTCCATTTGATTGTGAGCTGCCCGGGATAGGGCCTCTTTTGTTAAGATGGATTAATGACCTCCTCTGTAACCTCTTTTCTGAAGGGCAGGTATGAGTTGGAATGGGATGGCCGCTCATTTTTCTCCAATCCTATGTTATGTTGAAAATACAACTTAGGGAATAATATATTGTAAGCCTTAAGGTCAATCTCCAGCTTAGGAGGCGAGAACAAGTGATTCTTTTCCTGTGAATCACTTGTCCCTACTCCATGGACCAAAGACATCCCAGAGATCCTGGGACCCTAATGTAGGATGCGTCCCCAAGCCTCTTCTGCTGCATGGTGGATCCAGAACTTTACGACATTCTGCATTACGGTCACATGTTCCATGAAACATTTCACAACCAATCACCCAAATCTCATTCTCAATCCCTTCCTTTACTTCCCTACCTTCCTATTCCTCCCTACCTACCTCCCTTCCTTCTTTTTCCTCTATCTTTCCCTCCCCTCCTCCATCATTTCACCTTCCCTCCTTTTCCTTTCTTCTCCCTTCACATCATTCTTTCCCTTCCTACTTCGCTTGCTCATTCACCTTCCTGCCCTCCCTACTTCTACCCTCCTTCATTTCCATCCCTGACCTCCCTCCCCTTCATTTCTTTTCCTAAATTTTCTTACCCTCCCTTCTTTCCCTTCACTCCTTTCCTTTACTCCCTGCCTTCCTTTTTTCACTTTACTTCTCTCCACACTCTTCATTCATTGCTATTTCTTTCTTCACTCCCTCTCGTACCCTATATTCCTTCAATTTCTTTCCATCTACCCTTCCTTCACTCACTTCCTTCCCCCGTTTCCTCCCTTCCCTCACTTTCCTCGTTTCAATCATTCCATTCTTTCTCTTCACTCCCTTCCTTATTTCATTTCTTTTTTTGTTGTTTCCGGCTCTGCCCTCCTTCCACTCCCTTACCTCCATACCTTCCTTCTCTCCCTTTCCTTTCTTTCTCTCATTTCTAGATCCATGTGTTCTGTCTTGCTGGGATTTGCTGACAATTGTTGGCAGTGACCATCAGACATGTTAGAATTGTGATGGCTGGAGATTGATGTTATTGGCAGAAATCCTCTCTATTAGCAGGGAAGTTTAACCCAGGGTGCTGCTTATCTGGTGACCGCTTATTATATTACAGAGAGGATTTCCTTTTCTAGACTGTGAGCTCTTCTGGGCAGGATGTATTATTATTATTATGGTCAATGTAAGCCTGCGGGGCAGATATTACACTGTGAGCTCCTCAGAGCAGACGATGCTACTACATAATGTAATCAGAAAATGTATTGTACTGTAAAATATTGTTTGCACAATGGAAATCATGTGGTATAAAAGGGTCCCTTCCATTTGATTGTGAGCTGCTCGGGATAGGGCCTCTTTTGTTAAGATGGATTAATGACCTCCCCTGTAACCTCTTTTCTGAAGGACAGGTATGAGTTGGAATGGGATGGCCGCTCATTTTTTCCCAATCTTATGTTATGTTGAAAATACAACTTAGGGAATAATATATTGTAAGCCTTAAGGTCAATCTCCAGCTTAGGAGGCGAGAACAAGTGATTCTTTTCCTGTGAATCACTTGTCCCTACTCCATGGACCAAAGACATCCCAGAGATCCTGGGACCCTAATGTAGGATGCGTCCCCAAGGCTCTTCTGCTGCATGGTGGATCCAGAACTTTAGGGCATTCTGCATTACGGTCACATGTTCCAGGAAACATTTCACAACCAATCACCCAAATCACACCCAAATCTCATTCTCAGTCCCTTCCTTTACTTCCCTAACTTCCTATTCCTCCCTACCTCCCTTCCTTCTTTTTCCTCTATCCATCTTTCCCCTCCTCCATCATTCACCTTCCCTCCTTTTACTTTCTTCTCCCTTCACGTCATTCTTTCCCTGTCTACTTCGCTTGCTCATTCACCTTCCTGCCCTCCCTACTGCTACCCTCCTTCAATTCCATCCCTGACCTCCCTCCCCTTCATTCCTTACCTATATTTTCCTACCCTCCCATCTTTCCCTTCACTCTGTTCCTTTACTCCCTGCCTTCCTTCCTTCTTTCACTTTACTTTTCTCCACACCCTCCATCATTCCAATTTTTTCTTCACTCCCTCTTATACCCTCTGTTCCTTCATTTTCTTTCCATCCACCCTTCCTTCACTCACTTCCTTCCCCCGTTTCCTCCCTTCCCTCATTTCAATCATTCCTTTTCTATTCACTCCCTTCCATATTTCCTCATTTCGTCCTTTGTCGCTTCCGTCTCTGCCCTCCTTCCACTCCCTTACCCCCATACCTTCCTTCCCTCCCTCTCATTTCTTTCTCTTTCTTTCTAGATCCATGTGTTCTGTCTTGCTGGGATTTGCTGACAATTGTTGGCAGTGACCATCAGACATGTTAAAATTGTGATGGCTGGAGATTGATGTTATTGGCAGAAATCCTCTCTATTAGCAGGGAAGTTTCACCAGGGTGCTGCTTATCTGGTGACCACTTATTATATTACAGAGAGGATTTCCTTTTCTAGACTGTGAGCTCTTCTGGGCAGGATGAACTATTATTATTATGGTCAATGTAAGCCTGCGGGCCAGATATTACATTGAGAGCTCTTCAGAGCAGACTATGCTACTACATAATGTAATCAGAAAATGTATTGTACTGTAAAATATTGTTTGCACAATGGAAATCATGTGGTATAAAAGGGTCCCTTCCATTTGATTGTGAGCTGCTCGGGATAGAGCCTCTTTTGTTAAGATGGATTAATGACCTCCTCTGTAACCTCTTTTCTGAAGGGCAGGTATGAGTTGGAATGGGATGGCCGCTCATTTTTTCCCAATCCTATGTTATGTTGAAAATACAACTTAGGGAATAATTTATTGTAAGCCTTAAGGTCAATCTCCAGCTTAGGAGGCGAGAACAAGTGATTCTTTTCCTGTGAATCACTTGTCCCTACTCCATGGACCAAAGACATCCAAGAGATCCTAGGACCCTAATGTAGGATGCGTCCCCAAGGCTCTTCTGCTGCATGGTGGATCCAGAACTTTACGGCATTCTGCATTACGGTCACATGTTCCATGAAACATTTCACAACCAATCACCCAAATCACACCCAAATCTCATTCTCAGTCCCTTCCTTTACTTCCCTACCTTCCTGTTCCTCCCTACCTACCTCCCTTCCTTCTTTTTCCTCTATATTTCCCTCCCCAACTCCATTATTCACCTTCCCTCCTTTTCCTTTCTTCTCCCTTCATGTCATTCTTTCCCTTCCTACTTCGCTTGCTCATTCACCTTCCTGCCCTCCCTACTTCTACCCTCCTTCATTTCCATCCCTGACCTCCCTCCCCTTCATTCCTTTTCCTAAATTTTCCTACCCTCCCTTCTTTCCCTTCACTCCCTTCCTTTAATCCCTGCCTTCCTTTTTTCACTTTACTTCTCTCCACACCCTCCATCATTCCTATTTCTTTCATCACTCCCTCTCATACCCTCTATTCCTTCATTTTATTTCCATCCACCCTTCCTTCACTCACTTCCTTCCCCCATTTCCTCCCTTCCCCTACTTCCCTCGTTTCAATCATTCCTTTCTTTCTCTTCACTCCCTTCCTTCTTTTTCCTCTATCTTTCCCTCCCCTCCTCCATTATTCACCTTCCTTCCTTTTACTTTCTTCTCTCTTCACGTCATTCTTTCCCTGTCTACTTCGCTTGCTCATTCACCTTCCTGCCCTCCCTACTTCTACCCTCCTTCAATTCCATCCCTGACCTCCCACCCCTTCATTCCTTACCTACATTTTCCTACCCTCCCTTCTTTCCCTTCACTCTCTTCCTTTACTCCCTGTCTTCCTTCTTTCACTTTACTTTTCTCCACACCCTCCATCATTCCAATTTTTTCTTCACTCCCTCTCATACCCTCTATTCCTTCATTTTCTTTCCATCCACCCTTCCTTCACTCACTTCCTTCCCCCGTTTCCTCCCTTCCCTCATTTCAATCATTCCTTTCTTTCTCTTCACTCCCTTCCTTATTTCTTCATTTCGTCCTTTGTCGCTTCCGTCTCTGCCCTCCTTCCACTCCCTCACCCCCATACCTTCCTTCCTTCCTTCCCTCCCTCTCCTTTCTTTCTCTTTCTTTCTAGATCCATGTGTTCTGTCTTGCTGGGATTTGCTGACAATTGTTGGCAGTGACCATCAGACATGTTAGAATTGTGATGGCTGGAGATTGATGTTTTTGGCAGAAATCCTCTCTATTAGCAGGGAAGTTTCACCAGGGTGCTGCTTATCTGGTGACCACTTATTATTACAGAGAGGATTTCCTTTTCTAGACTGTGAGCTCTTCTGGGCAGGATAATCTATTATTATTATGGTCAATGTAAGCCTGCGGGCCAGATATTACACTGTGAGCTCTTCAGAGCAGACTATGCTACTACATAATGTATTTAGAAAATGTATTGTACTGTAAAATATTGTTTGCACAATGGAAATCATGTGGTATATAAGGGTCCCTTCCATTTGATTGTGAGCTGCTCGGGATAGGGCCTCTTTTGTTAAGATGGATTAATGACCTCCTCTGTAACCTCTTTTCTGAAGGGCAGGTATGAGTTGGAATGGGATTGCCGCTCATTTTTTCCCAATCCTATGTTATGTTGAAAATACAACTTAGGGAATAATATATTGTGAGCCTTAAGGTCAATCTCCAGCTTAGGAGGCGAGAACATGTGATTCTTTTCCTGTGAATCACTTGTCCCTACTCCACGGACCAAAGACATCCCAGAGATCCTGGGACCCTAATGTAGGATGCGTCCCCAAGCCTCTTCTGCTGCATGGTGGAGCCAGAACTTTACAGCATTCTGCATTACGGTCACATGTTCCATGAAACATTTCACAACCAATCACCCAAATCACACCCAAATCTCATTCTCAGTCCCTTCCTCTACTTCCCTACCTTCCTATTCCTCCCTCCCTACCTTCCTTCTTTTTCCTTTATCTTTCCCTCCCCTCCTCCATCATTCACCTTCCCTCCTTTTACTTTCTTCTCCCTTCACGTCATTCTTTCCCTGTCTACTTCGCTTGCTCATTCACCTTCCTGCCCTCCCTACTTCTACCCTCCTTCAATTCCATCCCTGACCTCCCTCACCTTCATTCCTTACCTACATTTTCCTACCCTCCCATCTTTCCCTTCACTCTCTTCCTTTACTCCCTGCCTTCCTTCTTTCACTTTACTTCTCTCCACACCCTCCATCATTCCTATTTCTTTCTTCACTCCCTCTCATACCCTCTATTCCTTCATTTTCTTTCCATCCACCCTTCCTTCACTCACTTCCTTCCCCCGTTTCCTCCCTTCCCTCATTTCAATCATTCCTTTCTTTCTCTTCACTCCCTTCCTTATTTCTTCATTTCGTCCTTTGTCGCTTCCATCTCTGCCCTCCTTCCACTCCCTCACCCCCATACCTTCCTTCCCTCCCTCTCCTTTCTTTCTCTTTCTTTCTAGATCCATGTGTTCTGTCTTGCTGGGATTTGCTGACAATTGTTGGCAGTGACCATCAGACATGTTAGAATTGTGATGGCTGGAGATTGATGTTATTGGCAGAAATCCTCTCTATTAGCAGGGAAGTTTCACCAGGGTGCTGCTTATCTGGTGACCACTTATTATTACAGAGAGGATTTCCTTTTCTAGACTGTGAGCTCTTCTGGGCAGGATGAGCTATTATTATTATGGTCAATGTAAGCCTGCGGGCTAGATATTACACTGTGAGCTCTTCAGAGCAGACTATGCTACTACATAATGTATTTAGAAAATGTATTGTACTGTAAAATATTGTTTGCACAATGGAAATCATGTGGTATAAAAGGGTCCCTTCCATTTGATTGTGAGCTGCCCGGGATAGGGCCTCTTTTGTTAAGATGGATTAATGACCTCCTCTGTAACCTCTTTTCTGAAGGGCAGGTATGAGTTGGAATGGGATGGCTGCTCATTTTTTCCCAATCCTATGTTATGTTGAAAATACAACTTAGGGAATAATATATTGTAAGCCTTAAGGTCAATCTCCAGCTTAGGAGGCGAGAACATGTGATTCTTTTCCTGTGAATCACTTGTCCCTATTCCATGGACCAAAGACATCCCAGAGATCCTGGGACCCTAATGTAGGATGCGTCCCCAAGGCTCTTCTGCTGCATGGTGGATCCAGAACTTTACGGCATTCTGCA
Source organism: Engystomops pustulosus (assembly GCF_040894005.1). Lineage (NCBI taxonomy): Eukaryota > Metazoa > Chordata > Amphibia > Anura > Leptodactylidae > Engystomops > Engystomops pustulosus. The sequence continues at coordinate 38,971,250 of NC_092414.1, read as the reverse complement.
TTACGGTCACATGTTCCATGAAACATTTCACAACCAATCACCCAAATCACACCCAAATCTCATTCTCAGTCCCTTCCTTTACTTCCCTAGCTTCCTATTCCTCCCTACCTACCTCCCTTCCTTCTTTTTCCTCTATCTTTCCCTCCCCTCCTCCATTATTCACCTTCCCTCCTTTTCCTTTCTTCTCCCTTCATGTCATTCTTTCCCTTCCTACTTCGCTTGCTCATTCACCTTCCTGCCCTCCCTACTTCTACCCTCCTTCAATTCCATCCCTGACCTCCCTCCCCTTCATTCCTTACCTATATTTTCCTACCCTCCCTTCTTTCCCTTCACTCTCTTCCTTTATTCCCTGCCTTCCTTCTTTCACTTTACTTCTCTCCACACCCTCCATCATTCCAATTTTTTCTTCACTCCCTCTCATACCCTCTATTCCTTCATTTTCTTTCCATCCACCCTTCCTTCACTCAATTCCTTCCCCTGTTTCCTCACTTCCCTCATTTCAATCATTCCTTTTCTGTTCACTCCCTTCCTTATTTCCTCATTTCGTCCTTTGTCGCTTCCGTCTCTGCCCTCCTTCCACTCCCTTACCCCCATACCTTCCTTCCCTCTCTCTCCTTTCTTTCTCACATTTCTAGATCCATGTGTTCTGTGTTGCTGGGATTTGCTGACAATTGTTGGCAGTGACCATCAGACATGTTAAAATTGTGATGGCTGGAGATTGATGTTATTGGCAGAAATCCTCTCTATTAGCAGGAAAGTTTCACCAGGGTGCTGCTTATCTGGTGACCGCTTATTATATTACAGAGAAGATTTCCTTTTCTAGACTGTGAGCTCTTCTGGGCAGGATAATCTATTATTATTATGGTCAATGTAAGCCTGCGGGCCAGTTATTACACTGTGAGCTCTTCAGAGCAGACTATCCTACTACATAATGTAATCAGAAAATGTATTGTACTGTAAAATATTGTTTGCACAATGGAAATCATGTGGTATAAAAGGGTCCCTTCTATTTGATTGTGAGCTGCTCGGGATAGGGCCTCTTTTGTTAAGATGGATTAATGACCTCCTCTGTAACCTCTTTTCTGAAGGGCAGGTATGAGTTGGAATGGGATGGCCGCTCATTTTTTCCCAATCCTATGTTATGTTGAAAATACAACTTAGGGAATAATATATTGTAAGCCTTAAGGTCAATCTCCAGCTTAGGAGGCGAGAACAAGTGATTCTTTTCCTGTGAATCACTTGTCCCTACTCCTTGGATTAAAGACATCCCAGAAATCCTGGGACCCTAATGTAGGATGCGTCCCCAAGCCTCTTCTGCTGCATGGTGGATCCAGAACTTTACGGCATTCTGCATTACGGTCACATGTTCCATGAAACATTTCACAACCAATCACCCAAATCTCACCCAAATCTCATTCTCAGTCCCTTCCTTTACTTCCCTACCTTCCTATTCCTCCGTACATCCCTTCCTTCTTTTTCCTCTATCTTTCCCTCCCCTCCTCCATCATTCACCTTCCCTCCTTTTACTTTCTTCTCCCTTCACGTCATTCTTTCCCTTCCTACTTCGCTTGCTCATTTACCTTCCTGCCCTCCCTACTTCTACCCTCCTTCATTTCCATCCCTGACCTCCCTCCCCTTCATTCCTTTTCCTAAATTTTCCTACCCTCCCCTCTTTCCCTTCACTCCCTTCCTTTACTCCCTGCCTTCCTTCTTTCACTTTACTTCTCTCCACACCCTCCATTATTCCTATTTCTTTCTTCACTCCCTCTTATACCCTCTATTCCTTCATTTTATTTCCATCTACCCTTAATTAACTCACTTCCTTCCCCCATTTCCTCCCATCCCTTACTTCCCTCGTTTCAATCATTCCTTTCTTTCTCTTCACTCCCTTCCTTATTTCATTTTTACTCTTATCGCTTCCGTCTCTGCCCTCCTTCCACTCCCTTACCTCCATACCTTCCTTCCTTCCCTCTCCTTTCTTTCTCACATTTCTAGATCCATGTGTTCTGTCTTGCTGGGATTTGCTGACAATTGTTGGCAGTGACCATCAGACATGTTAGAATTGTGATGGCTGGAGATTGATGTTATTGGCAGAAATCCTCTCTATTAGCAGGGAAGTTTCACCAGGGTGCTGCTTATCTGGTGACCACTTATTATTACAGAGAGGATTTCCTTTTCTAGACTATGAGCTCTTCTGGGCAGGATGAGCTATTATTATTATGGTCAATGTAAGCCTGCGGGCCAGATATTACACTGTGAGCTCTTCGGAGCAGACTATGCTACTACATAATGTAATCAGAAAATGTATTGTACTGTAAAATATTGTTTGCACAATGGAAATCATGTGGTATAAAAGGGTCCCTTCCATTTGATTGTGAGCTGCTCGGGATAGGGCCTCTTTTGTTAAGATGGATTAATTACCTCCTCTGTAACCTCTTTTCTGAAGGGCAGGTATGAGTTGGAATGGGATTGCCGCTCATTTTTTCCCAAACCTATGTTATGTTGAAAATACAACTTAGGGAATAATATATTGTAAGCCTTAAGGTCAATCTCCAGCTTAGGAGGCGAGAACAAGTGATTCTTTTCCTGTGAATCACTTGTCCCTACTCCATAGACCAAAGACATCCCAGAGATCCTGGGACCCTAATGTAGGATGCGTCCCCAAGGCTTCCTCTGCTGCATGGTGGATCCAGAACTTTAGGGCATTCTGCATTACGGTCACATGTTCCATAAAACATTTCACACCCAATCACCCAAATCACACCCAAATCTCATTCTCAGACCCTTCCTTTACTTCCCTACCTTCGTATTCCTCCCTACCCAGATCCCTTTCTTCTTTTTCCTCTATCTTTCCCTCCCCTCCTCCATCATTCACCTTCCCTCCTTTTCCTTTCTTCTCCCTTCACGTCATTCTTTCCCTTCCTACTTCGCTTGCTCATTCACCTTCCTGCCCTCCCTACTTCTACCCTCCTTCATTTCCATCCCTGACCTCCCTCCCCTTAATTGCTTTTCCTAAATTTTCCTACCCTCCCTTCTTTCCCTTCACTCCCTTCCATTAATCCCTGCCTTCCGTTTTTCACTTTACTTCTCTCCACACCCTCCATCATTCCTATTTCTTTCTTCACTCCCTCTCATACCCTCTATTCCTTCATTTTATTTCCATCTACCCTTAATTCACTCACTTCCATCCCCCGTTTCCTCACTTCCCTCGTTTCAATCATTCCTTTCTTTCTCTTCACTCCCTTCCTTATTTCATTTATTCTTTTATCGCTTCCGTCTCTGCCCTCCTTCCACTCCCTTACCTTTATACCTTCCTTCCCTGCCTCTCCTTTCTTTCTTACATTTCTAGATCCATGTGTTCTGTCTTGCTGGGATTTGCTGACAATTGTTGGCAGTGACCATCAGACATGTTAGAATTGTGATGGCTGGAGATTGATGTTATTGGCAGAAATCCTCTCTATTAGCAGGGAAGTTTCACCAGGGTGCTGCTTATCTGGTGACCACTTATTATATTACAGAGAGGATTTTCTTTTCTAGACTGTGAGCTCTTCTGGGCAGGATGAGCTAATATTATTATGGTCAATGTAAGCCTGCGGGCCAGATATTACACTGTGAGCTCTTCAGAGCAGAATATGCTACTACATAATGTAATCAGAAAATGTATTGTACTGTAAAATATTGTTTGCACAATGGAAATCATGTCGTATAAAAGGGTCCCTTCCATTTGATTGTGAGCTGCTCGGGATAGGGCCTCTTTTGTTAAGATGGATTAATGACCTCCCCTGTAACCTCTTTTCTGAAGGGCAGGTATGAGTTGGAATGGGATGGCCGCTCATTTTTTCCCAATCCTATGTTATGTTGAAAATACAACTTAGGGAATAATATATTGTGAGCCTTAAGGTCAATCTCCAGCTTAGGAGGCGAGAACAAGTGATTCTTTTCCTGTGAATCACTTGTCCCTACTCCACGGACCAAAGACATCCCAGAGATCCTGGGACCCTAATGTAGGATGCGTCCCCAAGACTCTTCTGCTGCATGGTGGATCCAGAACTTTACGGCATTCTGCATTACGGTCACATGTTCCATGAAACATTTCACAACCAATCACCCAAATCACACCCAAATCTCATTCTCAGACCCTTCCTTTACTTCCCTACCTTCCTATTGCTCCCTACCTACCTTCCTTCTTTTTCCTTTATCTTTTCCTCCCCTCCTCCATCATTCACCTTCCCTCCTTTTACTTTCTTCTCCCTTCACGTCATTCTTTCCCTGTCTACTTCGCTTGCTCATTCACCTTCCTGCCCTCCCTACTTCTACCCTCCTTCAATTCCATCCCTGACCTCCCTCCCCTTCATTCCTTACCTACATTTTCCTACCCTCCCATCTTTCCCTTCACTCCCTTCCTTTACTCCCTGCCTTCCTTCTTTCACTTTACTTCTCTCCACACCCTCCATCATTCCTATTTCTTTCTTCACTCCCTCTCATACCCTCTATTCCTTCATTTTCTTTCCATCCACACTTCCTTCACTCACTTCCTTCCCCCGTTTCCTCACTTCCCTCGCATCAATCATTCCTTTCTTTCTCTTCACTCCCTTTCTTATTTCCTCATGTCTTCCTTTGTCGCTTCTGGCTCTGCCCTTCTTCCACTCCCTTACCTCCATACCTTCCTTCCCTCCCTCTCCTTTCTTTCTCTCATTTCTAGATCCATGTGTTCTGTCTTGCTGGGATTTGCTGACAGTTGTTGGCAGTGACCATCAGACATGTTACAATTGTGATGGCTGGAGATTGATGTTATTGGCAGAAATCCTCTCTATTAGCAGGGAAGTTTCACCAGGGGGCTGCTTATCTGGTAACCACTTATTATTACAGAGAGGATTTCCTTTTCTAGACTGTGAGCTCTTCTGGGCAGGATGAGCTATTATTATTATGGTCAATGTAAGCCTGCGGGCCAGATATTACACTGTGAGCTCTTCAGAGCAGACTATGCTACTACATAATGTAATCAGAAAATGCATTGTACTGTAAAATATTGTTTGCACAATGGAAATCATGTGGTATAAAAGGGTCCCTTCCATTTGATTGTGAGCTGCTCGGGATAGAGCCTCTTTTGTTAAGATGGATTAATGACCTCCCCTGTAACCTCTTTTCTGAAGGGCAGGTATGAGTTGGAATGGGATGGCCGCTCATTTTTTCCCAATCCTATGTTATGTTGAAAATACAACTTAGGGAATAATATATTGTAAGCCTTAAGGTCAATCTCCAGCTTAGGAGGCGAGAACAAGTGATTCTTTTCCTGTGAATCACGTGTCCCTACTCCATGGACCAAAGACATCCCAGAGATCCTGGGACCCTAATGTAGGATGCGTCCCCAAGGCTCTTCTGCTGCATGGTGGATCCAGAACTTTACTGCATTCTGCATTACGGTCACATGTTCCATGAAACATTTCACAACCAATCACCCAAATCTCACCCAAATCACATTCTCAGTCCCTTCCTTTACTTCCCTACCTTCCTATTCCTCCCTACCTCCCTTCCTTCGTTTTCCTCTATCTTTCCCTCCCCTCCTCCATTATTCACCTTCCCTCCTTTTACTTTCTTCTCCCTTCACATCATTCTTTCCCTGTCTACTTCGTTTGCTCATTTACCTTCCTGACCTCCCTACTTCTACCCTCCTTCAATTCCATCCCTTACCTCCCTCCCCTTCATTCCTTACCTACATTTTCCTACCCTCCCTTCTTTCCCTTCACTCTCTTCCTTTACTCCCTGCCTTCCTTCTTTCACTTTACTTTTCTCCACACCCTCCATCATTCCTATTTCTTTCTTCACTCCCTCTCATACCCTCTATTCCTTCATTTTCTTTCCATCCACCCTTCCTTCACTCACTTCCTTCCCCCGTTTCCTCCCATCCCTCATTTCAATCATTCCTTTTCTGTTCACTCCCTTCCTTATTTCCTCATTTCGTCCTTTGTCGCTTCCGTCTCTGCCCTCCTTCCACTCCCTTACACCCATACCTTCCTTCCCTCCCTCTCCTTTCTTTCTCACATTTCTAGATCCATGTGTTCTGTCTTGCTGGGATTTGCTGACAATTGTTGGCAGTGACCATCAGACATGTTAGAATTGTGATGGCTGGAGATTGATGTTATTGGCAGAAATCCTCTCTATTAGCAGGGAAGTTTCACCAGGGTGCTGCTTATCTGGTGACCACTTATTATTACAGAGAGGATTTCCTTTTCTAGACTGTGAGCTCTTCTGGGCAGGATGAGCTATTATTATTATGGTCAATGTAAGCCTGCGGGCCAGATATTACACTGTGAGCTCTTCAGAGCAGACTATGCTACTACATAATGTAATCAAAAAATGTATTGTACTGTAAAATATTGTTTGCACAATGGAAATCATGTGGTATAAAAGGGTCCCTTCCGTTTGATTGTGAGCTGCTCGGGATAGGGCCTATTTTGTTAAGATGGATTAATGACCTCCCCTGTAACCTCTTTTCTGAAGGGCAGGTATGAGTTGGAATGGGATGGCCGCTCATTTTTTCCCAATCTTATGTTATGTTGAAAATACAACTTAGGGAATAATATATTGTAAGCCTTAAGGTCAATCTCCAGCTCAGGAGGCGAGAACAAGTGATTCTTTTCCTGTGAATCACTTGTCCGCACTCCATGGACCAAAGACATCCCAGAGATCCTGGGACCCTAATGTAGGATGCGTCCCCAAGGCTTCCTCTGCTGCATGGTGGAGCCAGAACTTTAGGGCATTCTGCATTACGGTCACATGTTACATGAAACATTTCACACCCAATCACCCAAATCACACCCAAATCTCATTCTCAGACCCTTCCTTTACTTCCCTACCTTCGTATTCCTCCCTACCTACATCCCTTTCTTCTTCTTCCTCTATCTTTCCCTCCCCTCCTCCATCATTCCCCTTCCCTCCTTTTCCTTTCTTCTCCCTTCACATCATTCTTTCCCTTCCTACTTCGCTTGCTCATTCACCTTCCTGCCCTCCCTACTTCTACCCTCCTTCATTTCCATCCCTGACCTCCCTCCCCTTCATTACATTTCATAAATTTTCCTACCCTCCCTTCTTTCCCTTCACTCCCTTCCTTTACTCCCTGCCTTCCGTTTTTCACTTTACTTCTCTCCACACCCTCCATCATTCCTATTTCTTTCTTCACTCCCTCTCATACCCTCTATTCCTTCATTTTATTTCCATCTACCCTTAATTCACTCACTTCCTTCCCCCATTTCCTCCCATCCCTTACTTCCCTCGTTTTAATTATTCCTTACTTTCTCTTCACTCCCTTCCTTATTTCATGTATTCTCTTATCGCTTCCGTCTCTGCCCTCCTTCCACTCCCTTACCCCCATACCTTCCTTCCCTCCCTCTCCTTTCTTTCTCACATTTCTAGATCCATGTGTTCTGTCTTGCTGGGATTTGCTGACAATTGTTGGCAGTGACCATCAGACATGTTAGAATTGTGATGGCTGGAGATTGATGTTATTGGCAGAATTCCTCTCTATTAGCAGGGAAGTTTCACCAGGGTGCTGCTTATCTGGTGACCACTTATTATTGCAGAGAGGATTTCCTTTTCTAGACTGTGAGCTCTTCTGGGCAGGATGAGCTATTATTATTATGGTCAATGTAAGCCTGCGGGCCAGATATTACACTGTGAGCTCTTCGGAGCAGACTATGCTACTACATAATGTAATCAGAAAATGTATTGTACTGTAAAATATTGTTTGCACAATGGAAATCATGTGGTATAAAAGGGTCCCTTCCATTTGATTGTGAGCTGCTTAGGATATGGCCTCTTTTGTTAAGATGGATTAATGACCTCCTCTGTAACCTCTTTTCTGAAGGGCAGGTATGAGTTGGAATGGGATGGCCGCTCATTTTTTCCCAATCCTATGTTATGTTGAAAATACAACTTAGGGAATAATATATTGTAAGCCTTAAGGTCAATCTCCAGCTTAGGAGGCGAGAACAAGTGATTCTTTTCCTGTGAATCACTTGTCCCTACTCCATGGACCAAAGACATCCCAGAGATCCTGGGACCCTAATGTAGGATGCGTCCCCAAGGCTCTTCTGCCTCATGGTGGATCCAGAACTTTACTGCATTCTGCATTACGGTCACATGTTCCATGAAACATTTCACAACCAATCACCCAAATCACACCCAAATCACATTCTCAGTCCCTTCCTTTACTTCCCTACCTTCCTATTCCTCCCTACCTCCCTTCCTTCTTTTTCCTCTATCTTTCCCTCCCCTCCTCCATCATTCACCTTCCCTCCTTTTACTTTCTTCTCCCTTCACGTCAATCTTTCCCTGTCTACTTCGCTTGCTCATTTACCTTCCTGACCTCCCTACTTCTACCCTCCTTCAATTCCATCCCTGACCTCCCTCCCCTACATTCCTTACCTACATTTTCCTACCCTCCCTTCTTTCCCTTCACTCTCTTCCTTTACTCCCTGCCTTCCTTCTTTCACTTTACTTTTCTCCACACCCTCCATCATTCCTATTTCTTTCTTCACTCCCTCTCATACCCTCTATTCCTTCATTTTCTTTCCATCCACCCTTCCTTCACTCACTTCCTTCCCCCGTTTCCTCCCATCCCTCATTTCAATCATTCCTTTTCTGTTCACTCCCTTCCTTATTTCCTCATTTCGTCCTTTGTCGCTTCCGTCTCTGCCCTCGTTACACTCCCTTACACCAGGGCCGATTCTAGCATATTTGCTGCCTGAGGCGAATATTAAAATGCTGCCCCCCCCCCCCCACTCCCTGTTAAGTAAATCCTTAAACTTTACTAACAATTAACATCCCCACAGGCAGCTCCCTGACACTGTGTGACTGACTACAGGTTCTGGGAGTCATTAGTGGCATCTAGTACCTTATAGATAACAATCTCTTCCATCAGGAGGACTTTATTCCGGGTTCTCCAATCCATGACGTATCACTGCTCAATTCACGGGCAGATATCTTCAGCTCCGTGCAGCATCTCCACCCGGCGTCCCTAAAATTACCACAGTCACTTACAGTATAAAGTCTCCTGGAAAACAACACTGCGCTCCTAAATAATATATACCCCTCACAACACAACTGACCGCACGCTACCCCACATATAACACATCCCTTCATTATATAGGGATAAAATCTATATACATATAATACACTGTATCCCATATACAGCCCCTGCAGCTAAGTAATATACTGTACCCGATATACATCCCCCCACAGCATAGTAATATACTGTATCCCATATACATCCCCCCAGCTTAGTAATATACTGTATCCCATATACATCCCCCAGCTTAGTGATATAGTGATATATAATATATACAGCACCCCCCAGTATAAAATGATTCTGGCCCCATATAATATATACTGAATCCCCCCCAGTATAAAATAATTATAGCCCCAAATATTATATATATAGCATCCCCCCAGTATAAAATAATTATAGCCCCAAATAATATCTATAGCATCACCTCCCCCAGTATAAAATAATTATAGCCCCAAATAATATCTATAGCATCACCCCCCCAGTATAAAATAACTATAGCCCCAAATAATATATATAGCATCCCCCAGTATAAAATAATTATAGCCCCAAATAATATCTATAGCATCCCCCAGTATAAAATAATTATAGCCCCAAATAATATATATATAGCATCCCCCCCAGTATAAAATAATTATAGCCCCAAATAATATATATATAGCATCCCCCCAGTATAAAATAATTATAGCCCCAAATAATATATATATAGCATCCACCCCAGTATAAAATAATTATAGCCCCAAATAATATATATATAGCATCCCCCCAGTATAAAATAATTATAGCCCCAAATAATATCTATAGCATCCCCCCCCCAGTATAAAATAATTATAGCCCCAAATAATATCTATAGCATCCCCCCAGTATAAAATAATTATAGCCCCAAATAATATCTATAGCATCCCCCCAGTATAAAATAATTATAGCCCCAAATAATATATATATAGCATCCCCCCCCAGTATAAAATAATTATAGCCCCAAATAATATATATATAGCATCCCCCCCCAGTATAAAATAATTATAGCCCCAAATAATATATATATAGCATCCCCCCAGTATAAAATAATTATAGCCCCAAATAATATCTATAGCATCCCCCCCCAGTATAAAATAATTATAGCCCCAAATAATATCTATAGCATCCCCCCCAGTATAAAAGCTCCAAATCCCCAAATAAAATATACAGAACCCCCCCGCCCCTAGTAAAAAATAATTCTGGCCCCATATAATATCTATAGCAACCCCCTAGTATTATACAATCATAGCCCCAAATAATATATATATAGCATTCCCCCCAGTATAAAATAATTACGGTATAGCCCCAAATAATATAAATATATATTGCATCCTCCCCAGTAATAAAGAAATAATTATAGCCCCAAATAAAATAGCATTCCATGATCCCTTCCCCCCCCCCCCAGTTTAAAATAATTCTGGCCCCATATGATATATATAGCCCCCTCCCCCCGCAGTATTAATTATTAGCCACAATTAATTAAATACATGAAAAATAATAAAAATCATACTCACCTGCAGGCAGCTGCTCCCTCGCCGCGGCTCCGGTGTTCACGCGGCTCTACTGTGAGACGCGGCTCCGCACAGTGACACAGGCGCCGCGCCATGACGTCATGGCGCCTGTGTCACTGCTTAGAACGGAGCGACGCAGCTGCCGGAAAGGCGCTGCGTCGCTCCGCATATAAATCGCGCCTGTGTCTTAAAGAGACAGGCGCGATTTATTTAGCTGGTGGGCGATTCGGGCGTTAATGGACGCCCGAATCGCCCACTTTAGAGCGGCGAATTTCGCCGCCCTTTACAGGGACCCGCATTCTGCCGCCTGAAGCGAGATTTTCATCTCGCCTCATGGCAGATGCGGCCCTGCCTTACACCCATACCTTCCTTCCCTCCCTCTCCTTTCTTTCTCACATTTCTAGATCCATGTGTTCTGTCTTGCTGGGATTTGCTGACAATTGTTGGCAGTGACCATCAGACATGTTAGAATTGTGATGGCTGGAGATTGATGTTATTGGCAGAAATCCTCTCTATTAGCAGGGAAGTTTCACCAGGGGGCTGCTTATCTGGTGACCACTTATTATTACAGAGAGGATTTCCTTTTCTAGACTGTGAGCTCTTCTGGGCAGGATGAGCTATTATTATTATGGTCAATGTAAGCCTGCGGGCCAGATATTACACTGTGAGCTCTACAGAGCAGACTATGCTACTACATAATGTAATCAGAAAATGTATTGTACTGTAAAATATTGTTTGCACAATGGAAATCATGTGGTATAAAAGGGTCCCTTCCGTTTGATTGTGAGCTGCTCGGGATAGGGCCTCTTTTGTTAAGATGGATTAATGACCTCCCCTGTAACCTCTTTTCTGAAGGGCAGGTATGAGTTGGAATGGGATGGCCGCTCATTTTTTCCCAATCTTATGTTATGTTGAAAATACAACTTAGGGAATAATATATTGTAAGCCTTAAGGTCAATCTCCAGCTTAGGAGGCGAGAACAAGTGATTCTTTTCCTGTGAATCACTTGTCCGCACTCCATGGACCAAAGACATCCCAGAGATCCTGGGACCCTAATGTAGGATGCATCCCCAAGGCTTCCTCTGCTGCATGGTGGAGCCAGAACTTTAGGGCATTCTGCATTACGGTCACATGTTACATGAAACATTTCACACCCAATCACCCAAATCACACCCAAATCTCATTCTCAGACCCTTCCTTTACTTCCCTACCTTCGTATTCCTCCCTACCTACATCCCTTTCTTCTTTTTCCTCTATCTTTCCCTCCCCTCCTCCATCATTCACCTTCCCTCCTTTTACTTTCTTCTCTCTTCACGTCATTCTTTCCCTGTCTACTTCGCTTGCTCATTCACCTTCCTGCCCTCTCTACTTCTACCCTCCTTCAATTCCATCCCTGACCTCCCTCCCCTTCATTGCTTTTCCTAAATTTTCCTACCCTCCCGTCTTTCCCTTCACTCCCTTCCTTTAATCCCTGCCTTCCGTTTTTCACTTTACTTCTCTCCACACCCTCCATCATTCCTATTTCTTTCTTCACTCCCTCTCATACCCTCTATTCCTTCATTTTATTTCCATTTACCCTTAATTCACTCACTTCCTTCCCCCATTTCCTCCCTTCCCTTACTTCCCTCGTTTCCATCATTCCTTTCTTTCTCTTCACTCCCTTCCTTATTTCATTTATTCTTTTATCGCTTCCGTCTCTGCCCTCCTTCCACTCCCTTACCTCCATACCTTCCTTCCCTCCCTCTCCTTTCTTTCTCACATTTCTAGATCCATGTGTTCTGTCTTGCTGGGATTTGCTGACAATTGTTGGCAGTGACCATCAGACATGTTAGAATTGTGATGGCTGGAGATTGATGTTATTGGCAGAAATCCTCTCTAATAGCAGGGAAGTTTCACCAGGGTGCTGCTTATCTGGTGACCACTTATTATATTACAGAGAGGATTTCCTTTTCTAGACTGTGAGCTCCTCTGGGCAGGATGAGCTATTATGATTATGGTCAATGTAAGCCTGCGGGCCAGATATTACACTGTAAGCCTTAAGGTCAATCTCCAGCTTAGGAGGCGAGAACAAGTGATTCTTTTCCTGTGAATCACTTGTCCTTACTCCATGGACCAAAGACATCCCAGAGATCCTGGGACCCTAATGTAGGATGCGTCCCCAAGCCTCTTCTGCTGCATGGTGGATCCAGAACTTTAGGGCATTCTGCATTACGGTCACATGTTCCATGAAACATTACACAACCAATCACCCAAATCACACCCAAATCTCATTCTCAATCCCTTCCTTTACTTCCCTACCTTCGAATTCCTCCCTACCTACATCCCTTCCTTCTTTTTCCTCTATCTTTCCCTCCCCTCCTCCATCATTCACCTTCCCTCCTTTTACTTTCTTCTCTCTTCACGTCATTCTTTCCCTGTCTACTTCGCTTGCCCCTTCATTCTTTATCTACATTTTTCTACCCTCCCTTCTTTCCCTTCACTCTCTTCCTTTACTCCCTGCCTTCCTTCTTTCACTTTACTTCTCTCCACACCCTCCATCATTCCAATTTTTTCTTCACTCCCTCTCATACCCTCTATTCCTTCATTTTCTTTCCATCCACCCTTCCTTCACTCCCTTACCTCCATACCTTCCTTCCCTGCCTCTCCTTTCTTTCTTACATTTCTAGATCCATGTGTTCTGTCTTGCTGGGATTTGCTGACAATTGTTGGCAGTGACCATCAGACATGTTAGAATTGTGATGGCTGGAGATTGATGTTATTGGCAGAAATCCTCTCTATTAGCTTGGAAGTTTCACCAGGGTGCTGCTTATCTGGTGACTGCTTATAATATTACAGAGAGGATTTCCTTTTCTAGACTGTGAGCTGTTCTGGGCAGGATGAGCTAATATTATTATGGTCAATGTAAGCCTGCGGGCCAGTTATTACACTGTGAGCATTTCAGAACAGACTATGCTACTACATAATGTATTTAGAAAATGTATTGTACTGTAAAATATTGTTTGCACAATGGAAATCATGTGGTATAAAAGGGTCCCTTCCATTTGATTGTGAGCTGCCCGGGATAGGGCCTCTTTTGTTAAGATGGATTAATGACCTCCTCTGTGACCTCTTTTCTGAAGGGCAGGTATGAGTTGGAATGGGATGGCCGCTCATTTTTTCCCAATCCTATGTTATGTTGAAAATACAACTTAGGGAATAATATATTGTAAGCCTTAAGGTCAATCTCCAGCTTAGGAGGCGAGAACAAGTGATTCTTTTCCTGTGAATCACTTGTCACTATTCCATGGACCAAAGACATCCCAGAGATCCTGGGACCCTAATGTAGGATGCGTCCCCAAGGCTCTTCTGCTGCATGGTGGATCCAGAACTTTAGGGCATTCTGCATTTCTGTCACTTGTTCCATGAAACATTTCACACCAAATCACCCAGATCACACACAAATCTCATTCTCAGACCCTTTCTTTACTTCCCTACCTTCCTATTCCTCCCTCCCTATCTCCTTCCCTTCTTTTTCCTCTATCTTTCCCTTCCCTCCTGCATTATTCACCTTCCCTCCTTTTCCTTTCTTCTCCCTTCACGTCATTCTTTCCCTTCCTACTTCGCTTGTTCATTCATCTTCCTGCCATCCCTACTTCTACCCTCCTTCATTTCCATCCCTGACTTCCCTCCCCTTCATTCCTTTTCCGAAATTTTCCTACCCTCCCTTCTTTCCCTTCACTCCCTTCCTTTACTCCCTGCCTTCCTTTTTTCACTTTACTTCTCTCCACACCCTGCATTCATACCTATTTCTTTCTTCACTCCCTCTCATACCCTCTATTCCTTCATTTTCTTTCCATCCACCCTTCCTACACTTACTTCCTTCCCCCGTTTCCTCCCTTCCCTTACTTCCCTCGTTTCAATCATTCCTTTCTTTCTCTTCACTCCCTTCCTTATTTCATTTATTCTTTTATCGCTTCCGTCTCTGCCCTCCTTCCACTCCCTTACCTCCATACCTTCCTTCCCTCCCTCTCCTTTCTTTCTCTCATTTCTAGATTCATGTGTTCTGTCTTGCTGGGATTTGCTGACAATTGTTGGCAGTGACCATCAGACATGTTAGAATTGTGATGGCTGGAGATTGATGCTATTGGCAGAAATCCTCTCTATTAGCAGGGAAGTTTCACCAGGGTGCTGCTTATCTGGTGACCACTTATTATTACAGAGAGGATTTCCTTTTCTAGACTGTGAGCTCTTCTGGGCAGGATGAGCTATTATTATTATGGTCAATGTAAGCCTGCGGGCCAGATATTACACTGTGAGCTCTTCAGAGCAGACTATGCTACTACATAATGTAATCAGAAAATGTATTGTACTGTAAAATATTGTTTGCACAATGGAAATCATGTGGTATAAAAGGGTCCCTTCCATTAGATTGTGAGCTGCTCGGGATAGAGCCTCTTTTGTTAAGATGGATTAATGACCTCCCCTGTAACCTCTTTTCTGAAGGGCAGGTATGAGTTGGAATGGGATGGCCGCTCATTTTTTCCCAATCCTATGTTATGTTGAAAATACAACTTAGGGAATAATATATTGTAAGCCTTAAGGTCAATCTCCAGCTTAGGAGGCGAGAACAAGAGATTCTTTTCCTGTGAATCACTTGTCCGCACTCCATGGACCAAAGACATCCCAGAGATCCTGGGACCCTAATGTAGGATGCGTCCCCAAGGCTCTTCTGCTGCATGGTGGATCCAGAACTTTACTGCATTCTGCATTACGGTCACATGTTCCATGAAACATTTCACAACCAATCACCCAAATCACACCCAAATCTCATTCTCAGTCCCTTCCTTTACTTCCCTACCTTCCTATTCCTCCCTACCTCCCTTCCTTCTTTTTCCTCTATCTTTCCCTCCCCTCCTCCATTATTCACCTTCCCTCCTTTTACTTTCTTCTCCCTTCACGTCATTCTTTCCCTGTCTACTTCGCTTGCTCATTTACCTTCCTGACCTCTCTACTTCTACCCTCCTTCAATTCCATCCCTGACCTCCCTCCCCTTCATTCCTTACCTACATTTTCCTACCCTCCCTTCTTTCCCTTCACTCTCTTCCTTTACTCCCTGCCTTCCTTCTTTCACTTTACTTTTCTCCACACCCTCCATCATTCCTATTTCTTTCTTCACTCCCTCTCATACCCTCTATTCCTTCATTTTCTTTCCATCCACCCTTCCTTCACTCACTTCCTTCCCCCGTTTCCTCCCATCCCTCATTTCAATCATTCCTTTTCTGTTCACTCCCTTCCTTATTTCCTCATTTTGTCCTTTGTCGCTTTCGTCTCTGCCCTCCTTCCACTCCCTTACACCCATACCTTCCTTCCCTCCCTCTCCTTTCTTTCTCACATTTCTAGATCCATGTGTTCTGTCTTGCTGGGATTTGCTGACAATTGTTGGCAGTGACCATCAGACATGTTAGAATTGTGATGGCTGGAGATTGATGTTATTGGCAGAAATCCTCTCTATTAGCAGGGAAGTTTCACCAGGGTGCTGCTTATCTGGCGACCGCTTATTATATTACAGAGAGGATTTCCTTTTCTAGACTGTGAGCTCTTCTGGGCAGGATGAGCTATTATTATTATGGTCAATGTAAGCCTGCGGGCCAGATATTACACTGTGAGCTCTTCAGAGCAGACTATGCTACTACATAATGTAATCAGAAAATGTATTGTACTGTAAAATATTGTTTGCACAATGGAAATCATGTGGTACAAAAGGGTCCCTTCCGTTTGATTGTGAGCTGCTCGGGATAGGGCCTCTTTTGTTAAGATGGATTAATGACCTCCCCTGTAACCTCTTTTCTGAAGGGCAGGTATGAGTTGGAATGGGATGGCCGCTCATTTTTTCCCAATCTTATGTTATGTTGAAAATACAACTTAGGGAATAATATATTGTAAGCCTTAAGGTCAATCTCCAGCTTAGGAGGCGAGAACAAGTGATTCTTTTCCTGTGAATCACTTGTCCGCCCTCCATGGACCAAAGACATCCCAGAGATCCTAGGACCCTAATGTAGGATGCGTCCCCAAGGCTCTTCTGCTGCATGGTGGAGCCAGAACTTTAGGGTATTCTGCATTACGGTCACATGTTACATGAAACATTTCACACCCAATCACCCAAATCACACCCAAATCTCATTCTCAGACCCTTCCTTTACTTCCCTACCTTCGTATTCCTCCCTACCTACATCCCTTTCTTCTTTTTCCTCTATCTTTCCCTCCCCTCCTCCATCATTCACCTTCCCTCCTTTTCCTTTCTTCTCCCTTCACGTCATTCTTTCCCTTCCTACTTCGCTTGCTCATTCACCTTCCTGCCCTCCCTACTTCTACCCTCCTTCATTTCCATCCCTGACCTCCCTCCCCTTCATTACATTTCATAAATTTTCCTACCCTCCCTTCTTTCCCTTCACTCCCTTCCTTTACTCCCTGCCTTCCGTTTTTCACTTTACTTCTCTCCACACCCTCCATCATTCCTATTTCTTTCTTCACTCCCTCTCATACCCTCTATTCCTTCATTTTATTTCCATCTACCCCTAATTCACTCACTTCCTTCCCCCATTTCCTCCCATCCCTTACTTCCCTCGTTTCAATCATTCCTTACTTTCTCTTCACTCCCTTCCTTATTTCATTTATTCTTTTATCGCTTCCGTCTCTGCCCTCCTTCCACTCCCTTACCTTCATACCTTCCTTCCTTCCCTCCCTCTCCTTTCTTTCTCACATTTCTAGATCCATGTGTTCTGTCTTGCTGGGATTTGCTGACAATTGTTGGCAGTGACCATCAGACATGTTAGAATTGTGATGGCTGGAGATTGATGTTATTGGCAGAAATCCTCTCTATTAGCAGGGAAGTTTCACCAGGGTGCTGCTTATCTGGTGACCACTTATTATTACAGAGAGGATTTCCTTTTCTAGACTGTGAGCTCTTCTGGGCAGGATGAGCTATTATTATTATGGTCAATGTAAGCCTGCGGGCCAGATATTACACTGTGAGCTCTTCAGAGCAGACTATGCTACTACATAATGTAATCAGAAAATGTATTGTACTGTAAAATATTGTTTGCACAATGGAAATCATGTGGTTTAAAAGGGTCCCTTCCATTTGATTGTGAGCTGCTTAGGATATGGCCTCTTTTGTTAAGATGGATTAATGACCTCCTCTGTAAACTCTTTTCTGAAGGGCAGGTATGAGTTGGAATGGGATGGCCGCTCATTTTTTCCCAATCCTATGTTATGTTGAAAATACAACTTAGGGAATAATATATTGTAAGCCTTAAGGTCAATCTCCAGCTTAGGAGGCGAGAACAAGTGATTCTTTTCCTGTGAATCACTTGTCCCTACTCCATGGACCAAAGACATCCCAGAGATCCTGGGACCCTAATGTAGGATGCGTCCCCAAGCCTCTTCTGCTGCATGGTGGATCCAGAACTTTACTGCATTCTGTATTACGGTCACATGTTCCATGAAACATTTCACAACTATTTACCCAAATCTCACCCAAATCACATTCTCAGTCCCTTCCTTTACTTCCCTACCTTCCTATTCCTCCCTACCTCCCTTCCTTCTTTTTCCTCTATCTTTCCCTCCCCTCCTCCATTATTCACCTTCCCTCCTTTTACTTTCTTCTCCCTTCACGTCATTCTTTCCCTGTCTACTTCGCTTGCTCATTTACCTTCCTGACCTCCCTACTTCTACCCTCCTTCAATTCCATCCCTGACCTCCCTCCCCTACATTCCTTACCTACATTTTCCTACCCTCCCTTCTTTCCCTTCACTCTCTTCCTTTACTCCCTGCCTTCCTTCTTTCACTTTACTTTTCTCCACACCCACCATCATTCCTATTTCTTTCTTCACTCCCTCTCATACCCTCTATTCCTTCATTTTCTTTCCATCCACCCTTCCTTCACTCACTTCCTTCCCCCGTTTCCTCCCATCCCTCATTTCAATCATTCCTTTTCTGTTCACTCCCTTCCTTATTTCCTCATTTCGTCCTTTGTCGCTTCCGTCTCTGCCCTCCTTCCACTCCCTTACCTCCATACCTTCCTTCCCTCCCTCTCCTTTCTTTCTCACATTTCTAGATCCATGTGTTCTGTCTTGCTGGGATTTGCTGACAATTGTTGGCAGTGACCATCAGACATGTTAGAATTGTGATGGCTGGAGATTGATGTTATTGGCAGAAATCCTCTCTATTAGCAGGGAAGTTTCACCAGGGTGCTGCTTATCTGGTGACCGCTTATTATATTACAGAGAGGATTTCCTTTTCTAGACTGTGAGCTCCTCTGGGCAGGATGAGCTAATATTATTATGGTCAATGTAAGCCTGCGGGCCAGATATTACACTGTGAGCTCTTCAGAGCAGAATATGCTACTACATAATGTAATCAGAAAATGTATTGTACTGTAAAATATTGTTTGCACAATGGAAATCATGTGGTATAAAAGGGTCCCTTCCATTTGATTGTGAGCTGCTCGGGCCTCTTTTGTTAAGATGGATTAATTACCTCCTCTGTAACCTCTTTTCTGAAGGGCAGGTATGAGTTGGAATGGGATTGCCGCTCATTTTTTCCGAATCCTATGTTATGTTGAAAATACAACTTAGGGAATAATATATTGTAAGCCTTAAGGTCAATCTCCAGCTCAGGAGGCGAGAACAAGTGATTCTTTTCCTGTGAATCACTTGTCCCTACTCCATAGACCAAAGACATCCCAGAGATCCTAGGACCCTAATGTAGGATGCGTCCCCAAGCCTCTTCTGCTGCATGGTGGATCCAGAACTTTAGGGCATTCTGCATTACGGTCACATGTTCCATGAAACATTTCACAACCAATCACCCAAATCACACCCAAATCTCATTCTCAGTCCCTTCCTTTACTTCCCTACCTTCCTATTCCTCCCTACCTCCCTTCCTTCTTTTTCCTCTATCTTTCCCTCCCCTCCTCCATTATTCACCTTCCCTCCTTTTCCTTTCTTCTCCCTTCATGTCATTCTTTCCCTTCCTACTTCGCTTGCTCATTCACCTTCCTGACCTCCCTACTTCTACCCTCCTTCAATTCCATCCCTGACCTCCCTCCCCTTCATTCCTTACCTACATTTTCCTACCCTCCCTTCTTTCCCTTCACTCTCTTCCTTTATTCCCTGTCTTCCTTCTTTCACTTTACTTCTCTCCACACCCTCCATCATTCATATTTCTTTCTTCACTCCCTCTCATACCCTCTATTCCTTCATTTTCTTTCCATCCACCCTTCCTTCACTCACTTCCTTCCCCCGTTTCCTCCCATCCCGCATTTCAATCATTCCTTTTCTGTTCACTCCCTTCCTTATTTCCTCATTTCTTCCTTTGTCGCTTCCGTCTCTGCCCTCTTTCCACTCCCTTACCTCCATACCTTCCTTCCCTCTCCTTTCTTTCTCACATTTCTAGATCCATGTGTTCTGTCTTGCTGGGATTTGCTGACAATTGTTGGCAGTGACCATCAGACATGTTAGAATTGTGATGGCTGGAGATTGATGTTATTGGCAGAAATCCTCTCTATTAGCAGGGAAGTTTCACCAGGGTGCTGCTTATCTGGTGACCGCTTATTATATTACAGAGAGGATTTCCTTTTCTAGACTGTGAGCTCTTCTGGGCAGGATGAGCTATTATTATTATGGTCAATGTAAGCCTGCGGGCCAGATATTACACTGTGAGCTCTTCAGAGCAGACTATGCTACTACATAATGTAATCAGAAAATGTATTGTACTGTAAAATATTGTTTGCACAATGGAAATCATGTGGTATAAAAGGGTCCCTTCCATTTGATTGTGAGCTGCTCGGGATAGGGCCTCTTTTGTTAAGATGGATTAATGACCTCCTCTGTAACCTCTTTTCTGAAGGGCAGGTATGAGTTGGAATGGGATGGCCGCTCATTTTTTCCCAATTCTATGTTATGTTGAAAATACAACTTAGGGAATAATATATTGTAAGCCTTAAGGTCAATCTCCAGCTTAGGAGACGAGAACAAGTGATTCTTTTCCTGTGAATCACTTGTCCCTACTCCATGGACCAAAGACATCCCAGAGATCCTGGGACCCTAATGTAGGATGCGTCCCCAAGGCTCTTCTGCTGCATGGTGGATCCAGAACTTTACGGCATTCTGCATTACGGTCACATGTTCTATGAAACATTTCACAACCAATCACCCAAATCACACCCAAATTTAATTCTCAGTCCCTTCCTTTACTTCCCTACCTTCCTATTCCTCCCTACCTCCCTTCCTTCTTTTTCCTCTATCTTTCCCTCCCCTCCTCCATCATTCACCTTCCCTCCTTTTCCGTTCTTCTCCCTTCACGTCATTCTTTCCCTTCCTACTTCGCTTGCTCATTCACCTTCCTGCCCTCCCTACTTCTACCCTCCTTCAATTCCATTCCTGACCTCCCTCCCCTTCATTCCTTACCTACAATTTCCTACCCTCCCTTCTTTCCCTTCACTCCCTTCCTTTACTCCCTGCCTTCCTTCTTTCACTTTACTTCTCTCCACACCCTCCATCATTCCTATTTCTTTCTTCACTCCCTCTCATACCCTCTATTCCTTCATTTTCTTTCCATCCATCCTTCTTTCGCTCACTTCCTTCCCCCATTTCCTCACTTCCCTCGCATCAATCATTCCTTTCTTTCTTTTCACTCCCTTCCTTATTTCCTCATTTCTTCCTTTGTCGCTTCCAGCTCTGCCCTCTTTCCACTCCCTTACCCCCATACCTTCCTTCCCTCTCCTTTCTTTCTCACATTTCTAGATCCATGTGTTCTATCTTGCTGGGATTTGCTGACAATTGTTGGCAGTGACCATCAGACATGTTAGAATTGTGATGGCTGGAGATTGATGTTATTGGCAGAAATCCTCTCTATTAGCAGGGACGTTTCACCAGGGTGCTGCTTATCTGGTGACCACTTATTATTACAGAGAGGATTTCCTTTTCTAGACTGTGAGCTTTTCTGGGCAGGATGAGCTATTATTTTTATGGTCAATGTAAGCCTGCGGGGCAGATATTACACTGTGAGCTCTTCAGAGCAGACTATGCTACTACATAATGAATTTTGAAAATGTATTGTACTGTAAAATATTGTTTGCACAATGGAAATCATGTCGTATAAAAGGGTCCCTTCCATTTGATTGTGAGCTGCCCGGGATAGGGCCTCTTTTGTTAAGATGGATTAATGACCTCCTCTGTGACCTCTTTTCTGAAGGGCAGGTATGAGTTGGAATGGGATGGCCGCTCATTTTTTCCCAATCCTATGTTATGTTGAAAATACAACTTAGGGAATAATATATTGTGAGCCTTAAGGTCAATCTCCAGCTTAGGAGGCGAGAACAAGTGATTCTTTTCCTGTGAATCACTTGTCCCTATTCCATGGACCAAAGACATCCCAGAGATCCTAGGACCCTAATGTAGGATGCGTCCCCAAGGCTCTTCTGCTGCATGGTGGATCCAGAACTTTACGGGATTCTGCATTACGGTCACATGTTCCATGAAACATTTCACAACCAATCACACAAATCACACCCAAATCTCATTCTCAGTCCCTTCCTTTACTTCCCTACCTTCCTATTCCTCCCTACCTACCTCCCTTCCTTCTTTTTCCTCTATCTTTCCCTCCCCTCCTCCATCATTCACCTTCCCTCGTTTTTCCTTTCTTCTCCCTTCACGTCATTCTTTCCCTTCCTACTTCGCTTGCTCATTCACCTTCCTGCCCTCCCTACTTCTACCCTCCTTCAATTCCATCCCTGACCTCCCTCCCCTTCATTCCTTACCTACATTTTCCTACCCTCCCTTCTTTCCCTTCACTCTCTTCCTTTACTCCCTGCCTTCCTTCTTTCACTTTACTTCTCTCCACACCCTCCATCATTCCTATTTCTTTCTTCACTCCCTGTCATACCCTCTACTCCTTCATTTTATTTCCATCCACACTTCCTTCACTCACTTCCTTCCCCCGTTTCCTCCCTTCCCTCATTTCAATCATTCCTTTCTTTCTCTTCACTCCCTTACTCATTTCCTCATTTCTTCCTTTGTCGCTTCCGGCTCTGCCCTCCTTCCACTCCCTTAGCCCCATACCTTCCTTCCCTCCCTCTCCTTTCTTTCTCTCATTTCTAGATCCATGTGTTCTGTCTTGCTGGGATTTGCTGACAATTGTTGGCAGTGACCATCAGACATGTTAGAATTGTGATGGCTGGAGATTGATGCTATTGGCAGAAATCCTCTCTATTAGCAGGGAAGTTTCACCAGGGTGCTGCTTATCTGGTGACTGCTTATAATATTACAGAGAGGATTTCCTTTTCTAGACTGTGAGCTCTTCTGGGCAGGATGAGCTAATATTATTATGGTCAATGTAAGCCTGCGGGGCAGATATTACACTGTGAGCTCTTCGGAGCAGACTATGCTACTACATAATGTAATCAGAAAATGTATTGTACTGTAAAATATTGTTTGCACAATGGAAATCATGTGGTATAAAAGGGTCCCTTCCATTTGATTGTGAGCTGCTCGGGATAGGGCCTCTTTTGTTAAATGGATTAATGACCTCCTCTGTAACCTCTTTTCTGAAGGGCAGGTATCAGTTGGAATGGGATGGCCGCTTATTTTTTCCCAATCCTATGTTATGTTGAAAATACAACTTAGGGAATAATATATTGTAAGCCTTAAGGTCAATCTCCAGCTTAGGAGGCGAGAACAAGTGATTCTTTTCCTGTGAATCACTTGTCCCTACTCCATGGACCAAAGACATCCCAGAGATCCTGGGACCCTAATGTAGGATGCGTCCCCAAGGCTCTTCTGCCTCATTATGGTCACATGAGCCATGAAACATTTCACACCCAATCACCTCACTCAAACAATGATTACACATCTATTTCCTTATCTTATTCTATCTGTTATATCTACCTTTCTTACTTCCTTTAACTCCATTTCTCCCTCCTTCCTTTTCTTTCCTTCCCTCCTCACATCTTGCTTTCCCTTTTTACCCTCTCAGACTAACCTGTCTGCCCTCCCTACTTTCAACCTTCTTCACTTCCTTACCTCACTCTGTGTGGTCAATATGATCCCAAGAGCGCTGAGCCAAAATACCTGAACCACACAGGAGGATCAAGTGAAGAACTTGCAAATTGGGACCAACGTAACACATTATGCAGCCAAGGACTCAGATCCTGCAGCACAAGACATGTTCATCTGCTTAATCCAGTATATTTAAGCTTGTCCTAGGTTTGCTACAGAGTATTTGATGTTCCAGAAGAGCATTGGGAGAATGTCCTATAGTCAGATGAAACCAAAGTAGAACTGTTTGTTAGAAACACAAATCATTGTGTTTGGAGGAGACTGAATGCTGATCTCCATCCAAAGAACATCATGCTTTGGGGCTGTTTCTCTGCAAAGGAACCAGGACGACTGATGCATGAAAGAATGAATGGGGCCACGTATCCTGAGATTTTGAGTCCAAACCTCCTTCCATCTGCAAGGGCACTGAAGATGAAACGTGGCTGTGTCTTTCAGCGTGACAATGATCCCAAGCACACCACCTGGGCAACGAAGGAGAGACTTCATAAGAAGCATTTCAAGGTGCTGGTCAACGTGGCCTCGACAGTCTCCAGCTCTCAACACCATTGGTGGGAGTTGAAAGGCTGTGTTGCCAAGCGACAGCCCAAAAACATCACTGTGTAGAGAAGATCAGCATGGAGGAATGGGCCAACATACCAGACACAGTGTATGCCAACCGAGTGAAGATATACAGAAAACATTTCAACTCTATCATTGCCAACAAAGAACATACAACAAAGTATTGAGATGAACTTTAGTTATTGACCAAATACTTTTTTTCACCATAATTTGCAAATAAATTCTTTAAAAATGAGTTTGTGATTTTCGAGATTTGTTTTCTCATTTTGATGTCTCTTCCTATGATGTCAGGTACAGGCCTCTCATCTTTTTAAGAACTTGGACAATTGGTGGCTGACTAAATACTTTTTTCCCCACTGTAGATCTATTTTTACATAGAAAACAGTGTATGATTTAACCAAAGAAATATTCACATACCCTAAAAAAAATAAGTGCTAAGAAAATATTGAAATGGGGACAGTTAGTCTGCCATTGCAAAATATTTTTTTTTCTTGTAAAAAAAAAAACTTTTTTCACTTTTTTACTAGAAGAAAAGAAATGCCCAAATCAGAAGTTCAAAAGATAGTCTGGGAAACCAAAAGGTCAAAAAACAGAAATTGGTTCAGTAGCAAACACATAGAGCTAGGTACCAGGACACAGTTTTAGGTAGGACTCAGGATTTTTACCCCAGCTTGCCTCTCAGCCTCATACTGCCAGCATGAGCTTTTATATTGTCAAGACCTAATAAAAACATCTGATCCTTCCTATGTCTTCAAATTTCAAATTAGGTAAATTTAACCTCCTGCAAATGAACAACAACTATGATTAATTATACTTCTTCATGGAGTCTTATTAAAAAAAAGTCCATCAAGATCACACATAAGTCAGTGAATAATTTATCATTAGGATAAACCTTCTGCAGATGCATGTTAGGCCTGATATATACAGAGACCTGGTGCCAACCTGGGGCGTCCTACTTGGGTCACCACCCATTTGGTGCGGAGGGAGCCTAGCGGGAACAAAAGTTTCAAATACTTGCCGCCAGAAATATGCCAACATAAAACATAGCAGAACGGAGCAGATATCTGACAATTAAAGCCTCTTAATCATAATTAACCTCTAATGGGCCAGAAAATCTCCTGGTGGATGGTATAATAGCCAGCAACCCTTTTTTATAGTAGTGTGTAATTCAATATCAGGACTACTTCAGTCATGCAACATTGTCTGGAGTAGTCACTAGTGATGAGCCAGCATTATCCAGGTCCAGCAGATTTGGCCGAACCTTGACCCAAATTCAAAAACCCATGATCCGTGCTTGAATTGATCCACTCACCCACCAGTAACACCCACGATTGGTGCAGACACAGATCTCAGGTGTTATCCTTTACATGATGCGGCCATTTAATGGCAAGGCCCTCTCTCAACAATTGTATATATTTTTTCATGGTCGTTTAGCTTTCTGCTTAGATAAAGAATGGGGTGTTCTTTACAGTTCTGTAGTTGTGACAGAACTGCCCATTGTCCCACATTACAGGCATCATTCTGGAGGACAAACCCTTTTTTTAAAAGTCTGGGGTTATTACCGTATTTTTTGGACTATAAGACGTACTTTTTAGCAAGAAAAAAATCTTGCTAAGAAGTGCCTGCGTCTTATAGTCTGAAGGTCAAAAGAATCCAGCACTACCAGACCACTGTAATGGAGATCGGGTGATGCCCTGATATAGTGCTGCACCCGATATCCCAGAGAGTAGAGCCTCTGCACTGCTCTCCTCTCCCCTCTCCTGGGTGTCCTACAGGACCTGCAGTGATGTCAGAATCATGCGACTGATCAAATGCTTCTTACATCACCACATATTGCTGAGAATGGGGACATGCTACACTGGGACAGTGTAAGAAGATGGGGGAAGTGTGGAGGGGTTGTGTGTATAGCTGAGCTGTGTGTGTAACTGTATGGATGATGCAGAGCTGTGTGGGTAACTGTATGGATGATGCAGTGCTGTGTGTGTAACTATATGGATGATGCAGAGCTGTGTGTGTAACTGTATGGATGACGCAGAGCTATGTGTGTAACTGTATGGATGATGCAGGGCTGTGTGTTTAACTGTATGGATGATGCAGAGCTGTGTGTGTAGCTGTATGGATGAAGCAGAGCTGTGTGTGTATTTGTATGGATGATGCAGAGCTGTGTGTGTAACTGTATGAATGTTGCAGGGCTGTGTGTGTAACTGTATGGATAATGCAGAGCTGTGTGTGTAACTGTATGGATGAAGCAGAGCTGTTTGTGTAACTGTATGGATGATGCAGGGCTGTCTGTGTAACTGTATGGATGATGCAGAGCCGTGTGTGTAACTGTATGGACTATGCAGAGCTGTGTGTGTAAATGTATGAATGATGCAGCGCGGTGTGTGTAACTGTATGGATGAAGCAGAGCTAGTACTGGCTGAGCACAGAGAAGGTTTTTATGGGTCTGAAATGCTTTCTCAGCCTCTAGGGTCCATTTGACCATCACAGAATCTTTACCTTTGGTCAGATCTGTTAAAGTAGCTGCAAGGGGTGGCAAAATTTGGTATAAACCTTCTGTAATAACCTCTTATCCCCAGACAAGCATGGACCTGCTTCTTGTTTACTGGCTTGTAAGGCTTCAATTTTGTTTACCTGAGGTTTAACAAGACCACAACCTATTACGTAACACAGGTACTTGGCCTCTTCCTCACCAAAGGCACATTTTTGGGGGTTTTCTGTAAATCCTGCCTCACACAGTGAATCAATAATGGCCTGTACTCTATGTAGATGGGACTCCCAGTCTGGACTTTGAATGATTATGTCCTCCAGATATGCCGCTGCTAATCATGTGTGGGATCTTTAAATTTTATCCATTACCCCCTGGAAAGTTGCCGGGCACCATGCAAACCAAATGGTAACACAAGATAATAAAATAGACCATCTGGAGTGGCAAAGGCCGTTTTCTCTTTGGCCTCCTCTGTAAGTGGCCTGGGATATCAGAGAAAAAAAAAATCAGTATTCTTGGAAAGAAACCCCTTCACCTCTACCTTTTGGGCCTTTGACAGAGAGCTGTTACCTCTGGCAATAGGGGCTTTTCAGAGCAGGGCAGATGTGGTGGGGAGGATATGTCTGTAGCAAGTGTTAGTCAATCCTTGCAAGGCTTAATAAGATTGACATGGTACACTTACTCAGGCTTCTTCTGTCAGATTTTATAGTTTATCTAATTTATTTTTTTCTATCACCTCAAATGGCCCTTGCCATTTTGCTAGAAATTTACTTTCCACTGTGTGGATAAGTACCAAAACTCAATCGCCTGGTCCAAAAGTATGTACTTGGACACTGCGGTTATTCCCCCCTTGTTGTAAAAAGCGGACATTCGGTCCACGAGATCCTCACCCACTTTTACCACTTACAACAAATACAACAAATCCTGTTTACTGCCATGTGAGGGAAGCAGAGTCTGGTTTACAGAAAAAACTCTCGACAGTCCAGCCAAATTCCGGAAAAAACTTTTGAGACTTTATTTGGTCAGAATACAAACATCCACAGCATTGTTTCTCGATATTCCCTTTCTCTATCCAACGCGTTTCAAACGGATTAACCGTTCTTAATCATGGTGTATCTGAGAAGGGGACGTGCACTCGACTTTATATTGGTAAAGATAAATACATGCACCTGTAGGGAGGTGTGTAAAGTCGATTACTGCACGTGGACTCCTCCTATACTCCATGTTACAAAAGTTTACATGGAAGTTTACATGCAATTATCACAAGATAAAATATACAAAATCTTTATTCTAGTATACTATAAAAGACTAAAAAAAAGAATAATAATCAGTACACACTAAAAAACAAGAAATGAAAAAGAACCCTTGCTGTTTCTTGCCATTCCGATTGAATTTCCGATGCTTCCCATCACCAGGGCAACGGAGGCATTTCCAGTGTTGGTCACATGAAAGTCATGTGCTAGGTCCTCGTAGGAAATGTTGACGAGGCGTGGGCATCGAGAGTCACATGTGATACCACGTGTTACATCACCCTGGTGATTTGTGCACAAGGGGCGGGGCCACCACCATCGTCTGGAAAACACCGACGTAATGTAAGTAGATTATTTGAAATGTGTAAGTTTTAATGAGCGTCCACGTTGCCTTGGTATTCCGGGAGCATAGTCGGAGGAAAATGCATTATAGATGTTGACAATACAACTAAGATATAAAGAAACAGAAAAAAAAAAAGGGGTTGTCATTATACATATATTGGGCTCTTGATCATAACCATTTAGTACAGACATTGATAAAAACAGTTGCAGGTTCAAATGCTAAAAACAACATTATGAACAGAATAGCTGAGCATATATCACTGTTGTGAATCCTATTTTTACCCATCTGCAACATCGTTGTGAACAACAGATGAATGCACTAATTATGTGGGGAATGACTCCAACCAGTGGTATATGATATGTGAAAAATTGCCAGTTATGCATACTATGGAAATAAAACGTAACAAGTCAGGTGTTATTTCTCCTTGGAAAAAGTATATTCTGTTGGGCATACACTGTATCTGGACATGAGATGGTACACTGAAATGTACTATATTATATTCTATTATTTTTGGAACGTTATTTTTGGGACATAAAACATAGGTTGTTCTATTCAATATTGATATTACTATGTTAAAAATACTAAGTATACTGCCCCCTGGTGTTTTTTCAGTAATGATACATAAATTCCTTTCTGAAGTTCATGCCCTTTGGATATCGGGTGTCTAAATTAAATATCCAATATGCCTCCCGATTGTATAGTTTTGAGTTTATGTTCCCCCCTCTGATGGGTTTATGTACTTTTTCAAAGGCAAATGTACGTAAAGATCTTGTATCTTTCTGGTGAATGTCAACAAAATGTCGAGATGCCCCTGAAAGTCCCCTTGCTTCACCTCTATTGATGCCATTTAAGTGTTCCAAAAAGCGTGTCTTGAATTTGCGTCCGGTATGTCCAACATACATCAGGTCACATTCTGTGCATACAATAGCATAGACGACATTGGCCGTGTTGCAGTTAATGTAGCTTTTTATGTGGTATTCTTTTTCATGATTGCTGTTATGAAAAGTCTGAGTCTTCTGTACATAATTACATGTGTTGCAACGATTCATGCCACATCTGTAGAAACCCTTGTGTGCTAACCAGGTCGAATTGATTTGGGTGGTATATAATGAGGGTGACAAAATGTTACCTAATGTTTGTCCTCGTCGTGGTATGATGTTACAGCCCGCTGTCAGGATTTGTTCCAGAATCGGATCCACATGTAACAATGGAAGATGTTTGTGCACAATGTCGGATATATCTTTATATTGCGGACTATAGGTTACTACCAATGTTGGTTTGTTGGGTGTCGATTTGGTTTTTGTCTGTTTGTGGGTTATCTGTTTGTTCTCCTGCTTTTTATCTACTATATCTCTAGCTCGGGTGAGCATCCATTTGGGGTAATTCCTCTGCCTGAGTCTGTCACTGGCTTTCACTACCTCCTTTTCATATACATCAATTTGACTACAGTTGCGTCTCAACCTCGTGAACTCACATACCGGGATAGCCTTAATGGTGTGTTTAGGATGTTGTGAATCAGCGTTTAATATAGTGTTACCCGCTGTCAATTTACGATGTGGAGAAAAATGTACATGTTCTCCCTCTTTCGTGTTTAGACTCAAATCTAGGAATATCATTTCACATGGATGTGTGTTGAAGGTGAAGCCCAAGTTATACTCATTGCTGTTCAAATACTGTGCAACATCCCCCACCGGGGCCTAGCCCTTTGAGGTGAGGCCTGGAGACAGCCGGGGCCCGCGGTACCGGAGTGGCTGGCGGTTGCGGCCTAATCACGCTATGGTCACGGTGCTTGGTACGGGGGAACCGGAGGGCTGTCCTACAGCCTGGCAGGTCTCCAGCAGGGTGGTGTTGGCAAGAAAAGATGAGGGAGAGGCTGCTATAGCGGATCTCCCTGGGGCAACCCCTTAATGTCCCGAGTGTGAGTCTCTGGGTGATGGACAGGGTGCCGGTGATGAAGGCAGCCGTATTAACAGGGACCAGACGGAGACAGAAGTTGAAGAAAACAACTTACAGTTCTTTATTTGAACCGGCAGGAACCGCAGCAACGTGCCTTTAACAGGTAGATGGAGTGCTGAGATGTGAGTTGGAGGAAGCCTCAGGAGATAGTTCACCAGCCTGGATGTAGAGGGCAGGCTGGGAGGCAGCTGTGTCCTGGTAGGAAGCTTCAGCTTGTCCTGTAGGGCTTCAGGTATCACCTTTAAAGGTAAGATGATACCCCTTTTCCTCACTACACTAACTCTAGTCTTCTTGCTCCACTCTTCAGAGGCAGGGGCTAGGCTCTTCCTGCTCTGGTATGGGCTAGACTGAGAATGCTCACTCACTCACTGATCTCTAGGATTCTCCTACACTGGAATCTCCCTAGAAAGACCTCTCTAATCATCTGAGACCCAGAACATTCCTGGCCAGGGGTTTTATTACCTTCCTTTGGTCAGGTGGTGGCTGCTCCTCCAATCACATCTCAGCTTACAAAGGACAGGATGTAACACAAATCATTGGACAATAGCATCTTGCATCATACAAAATACTTAACCTCTGCCTTGCCAGGCAGGATTCACCACTGCAATACCCCTATGTCCTATCAGGACCATGTAGTGTAAGGTGATTACATGCAGGTGGGACGTATTCGCAAACACTCCCTCGCCATTGCATCGGCGAGGGTGTTGCATACCCCGGGGGCAATTGAAAGAGCCGCCCTCGGCTCGACTATAGATGTTTTGGGGCACAGAGGGGGCTAAGGCACTTCTAGGAAGTGCAGGCTATGTGAGGTGTAGGACAAACCGCCCACGGTCCTGGAGACAGGCACCTGGGTTGGTGTCGGACTAAGACAAAAACATTTAGCTGTATGACAGTTGGTCGCTGACGCCATTAAACCGAACTGTACAGTAGGAAAGGTGTGGTGTCATGTCCTGTAATCCACTCCTTGCACCAAGGCCTGTATATTTGTTGTATCAACGCTTCTTCCCTGGCGGCAATTATATAGTGTGTATATCTGCATTGCGTTAGCATATGCGACACGAGTACCTCCTGACTGGCATCCTTACCCATGTATGGGTGGCATCCAGGTGCTATCTTTGTAACACCCCCGGTCCCCTAAAGACCCGCAGTTTACGGACTACCCCCACGTGCAAACCTCGGTTTGAGGGATCAGGTAGCGGTCAGTGTTTTACAAGAAAGACGGTCCGACACAGCCACACTACAACCTGTAAAGCCTATGAAAGGGTTAATGCAGACTACTGGCATATATGACAGTGTGCAAACAGGTGGTAAATTCACATTGGCTTAGGAGCCCAATGGGTACACATCTTGAACGTTACAAACGTTACAGAGGTAGATAGGCTACTCAGGGTAGCACGGTAGCAAATGTCTCTTTTCCTGCAAATAAAAGGCATGGAAGTGCAAACATAATGTCCGTACCTAAAAAGGATGGCATTAAGTGCAAAATAATAGTCAATAGCAATAGCAACTTTTCCCTGGAGTATCTGGCAAAAGTCTCACAGAAGGTCTCTAATGACAAAGTCCATCTTCTGGGTACAGCCCTTGATGTGGGGAAAAGTGCACTGAGAAGCAAAGGGTCTCCTCTATGTGTAGAGGGACAGAGTCCTTTGAAGAAAGAATCTCTGCTGTGGCAGAGGAAGGGGTGCTATCATAGCACAGGACAATAAATAATCTCTTGACTGAGATAAATAAGGGTAAGAGTCTCAGGAAGGTCTCTGGCTCTTTGGGGAAAGGACAGAAATATACACAATGTACAGTACCTGAAGTGGGCTACAGCCCTTCAGGGGTTACTCAGTATCGCTGGGTTCAGCAGGGACAAGATCCGGCTCCAGCGGGGAATCCTGTGCATCCTCAGCGGGAGTAGGTGCCGGCTGGGGACACCCGGTGGCAGTAGCGGGTACTGCAGGTGCAGCAACATATTCCGGACCTTCAGGGGGAGGAGCGCTGTCGCCCGGGGTGTCGGCTGTTCCAGCCGGGGGCTCAACTGGGCCAGGGACCGCGGAGGGGTCCAGAAAGAAGTAAACAGGGACCTGCGGCAGCGCCGCAGCTCCTTCCAGCTCCGGTTCTTCCGGGGCCGGGTCATCACCCCATTGGTAACCGGCAAGGGGAGATGTGGGCCTAGACGGAACCTCCGGACAAGGTTCGCTAGCCGGGATGTCTTCTCCCACAGAAGAGCCGCGGGATCTGGCAATGCTCCCGGCAGGGGAGACGGTGGGGGTGGCGCCCTGGATCATGCCCGGCCCATGGATGGCAATGGGACCCGTACTCACGATTACCGTGGATGGGGCATTCACGTGGGTCACCGCCCGGGGACTCGCAGCCGAGGAAGAAGAGGTGTTCGGAGATTCCGGCCACTCGTCGTCCTCATACCAGTCGTCGTACGGGAGGTAGCGGTCCTCATCGGAGTCGGGGATCCGGATCACACCAGCCGCCCAGGGTCCTCGGGGCCCCTCTTGCAGGGAGAATTCAATGCACTCGCCTGGCTTCAGGTTGTGTTGGTTCTCCGGCAGATCAGGCCTCTTGACAGACCGGCGGGGTATAAATACTTCCCGTCCGGTGTAGTCCTGGGTGGCGAAGCCATAGCCACGCTGCTTATCGAAGAACCGGACCATGCCGGTGGTGCGGTTCTTTTCCACCCAGGCTCCAGCTGTAGACCGGCCGGCCATGTAGCGTTGGGCCTCCTTCTCGCGGCGTCGCTGCTCCGAGACAGCGTCCCGGAGTCGCTGGCGGGCGGCCTCACCTCGGCCTCGAGGCTGCGGAGGTGCCGGTGCTGGGGCTCGTGGCTCCGGTGCAGGCTCGGATCTCCGTGAT
This sequence comes from Engystomops pustulosus, assembly GCF_040894005.1. Classification (NCBI taxonomy): domain Eukaryota; kingdom Metazoa; phylum Chordata; class Amphibia; order Anura; family Leptodactylidae; genus Engystomops; species Engystomops pustulosus. The sequence goes on along the minus strand of NC_092414.1, from coordinate 38,938,115 downwards.
GGTCGGGCAGGTGCAGGAACAGGAGCAGGAGCAGCCGGAGGATCAGGAACCGTCACAGCAGAGCTAGCAGGCCGAACAGCAGGGACAGTAGGCCTCGGAGCAGGTGGCACAGCCGCAGTAGGCCCAGGCGCTGGCTCGACAGGGGTCGGGGCCTCCCCACGTGGCGCCTCCACGTGGGCCTGCGGTACCAGAATGGTAACCGGGATAGGTACGAGGAACCGCCCGGGTGGGACTTGGTACTCCGTCACCGTCTGGACATACCGCCGGGTGACGAATGCTCGGGTCAGTCCTCGATGCAGCCGGTGCCCAGCAAAGGGCCTCCGGACCGGCTGCGCAGAGACCACCACCATAGTCTCCAGCACTTCATAGAACTCAGGACGCTCCACAGGAGGGAAGGGCGGAGGACACCACATGATGCTGTCCTCACTGTCCAAAATCCACTCGAGTTCTGGCGTTTCTCTGAGGCGGGGCAGGAAGTCCGCCTCGAGCCAGTGGGAGGAGTCCAAGTCCTTCCCGCCAAGAGCTGTGGCGGGCTCTAATTTTTCCTGCGCCACAGGAGGCGGGGTTCGCGCCATTCGCGCGTAGGTGGAGCTTGGTGCGTCATCTGGGTCTCCCGCCAGTGAAGGTTTTGGCGGGCTTGAATTATTTGCTGCGCCACAGTTTCTGAGGTAAAAAATCTTCAGGCGTGGCAGCGCCGGATGTAGCAGAGCTGGTACAGTTCTTGCAGGGATTAACCTCTTGAGTGCTGGAGCGGCGCTCGACAGCACGTGGCAGCAGTATAACACAGTTCAGTCCAGAAACACACAAGTACTTGGGCCTAAACCCGGATGGCAGCAGGGTTAGGCAGCACAGTCTTTTTAATAAAGGAAAGTCTTTAATGCCGTAATAAGGCACAGAAGTATCAATCCTGTTTGTGACGCCACTTGCAACATCCCCCACCGGGGCCTAGCCTTTTGAGGTGAGGCCTGGAGACAGCCGGGGCCCGCGGTACCGGAGTGGCTGGTGGTTGCGGCCTAAGCACGCTATGGTCACGGTGCTTGGTACGGGGGAACCGGAGGGCTGTCCTACAGCCTGGCAGGTCTCCAGCAGGGTGGTGTTGGCAAGAAAAGATGAGGGAGAGGCTGCTATAGCGGATCTCCCTGGGGCAACCCCTTAATGTCCCGAGTGTGAGTCTCTGGGTGATGGACAGGGTGCCGGTGATGAAGGCAGCCGTATTAACAGGGACCAGACGGAGACAGAAGTTGAAGAAAACAACTTACAGTTCTTTATTTGAACCGGCAGGAACCGCAGCAACGTGCCTTTAACAGGTAGATGGAGTGCTGAGATGTGAGTTGGAGGAAGCCTCAGGAGATAGTTCACCAGCCTGGATGTAGAGGGCAGGCTGGGAGGCAGCTGTGTCCTGGTAGGAAGCTTCAGCTTGTCCTGTAGGGCTTCAGGTATCACCTTTAAAGGTAAGATGATACCCCTTTTCCTCACTACACTAACTCTAGTCTTCTTGCTCCACTCTTCAGAGGCAGGGGCTAGGCTCTTCCTGCTCTGGTATGGGCTAGACTGAGAATGCTCACTCACTCACTGATCTCTAGGATTCTCCTACACTGGAATCTCCCTAGAAAGACCTCTCTAATCATCTGAGACCCAGAACATTCCTGGCCAGGGGTTTTATTACCTTCCTTTGGTCAGGTGGTGGCTGCTCCTCCAATCACATCTCAGCTTACAAAGGACAGGATGTAACACAAATCATTGGACAATAGCATCTTGCATCATACAAAATACTTAACCTCTGCCTTGCCAGGCAGGATTCACCACTGCAATACCCCTATGTCCTATCAGGACCATGTAGTGTAAGGTGATTACATGCAGGTGGGACGTATTCGCAAACACTCCCTCGCCATTGCATCGGCGAGGGTGTTGCAACTGTATAAAGAGTGCTATGGCAGGCACATCGCCACTCCAGATGATCAAGATATCGTCGATGTACCTGCCATACCACTTCAAGCTGGAGAAAAAAGGATTAGTGTCAGTAAAAATGAACTGCTCTTCCCACCATGACATTGTAAGATTTGCCAGTGAGGGGGAAAACTTAGCCCCCATGCTGACACCCCTAACCTGTAAAAAATATTCATCGTCAAAAAGAAAAAAATTATGTGTTAACAGATACATACAAGCAGAGTCTGGTGTCAGGATCCACCAGTGTACCATCAATAATCTTCACATTTTCCATGGCTTTGGTAAGGGTGGATACAAGCATTTTTATTAAAGCGTTTTTGAGTTTTTATGGGTGGAATCTTTTTAATTGTTCTTCACCAAACTGATCTTTCTTCATTTCCACATCAGGCACATGGTTACTGTTGGAGTCTCCTCTCTCAGGACTTTCTTCTAACACCTCATTATGGTCAGTGTCCTCAGTGGCCCCAGTTATGGCAGAAAAAGGAAACATTACCCCATCAGAAGCCTCCCCTAAAGGCATACACCCTTCAGTGTCAGGCATTTGGTCATCACCTGCAGGTTGGGGATTCCTATAGGTTCCCATAACTGCCAGAAATGTGGGAAAACCCACATTAACAAGAGGACTGAACCAACTACAACTTATATTGTTCCGAACCTGGTGTTTATGCAGCCCTCAGCAGTGTTATAATCATGGGTGTCACCATGTATACAGGATACATCAACGGTTTTGGTCTGTCTTTTTCTAGAATGAACCAAATCAGTCCTTACTAGGGTGATCAGACTGCCCGAATCTAACAAGGCAGATACAGTTTTACCTTCCACAGTTATCATGCACATTTGTTTCTCACCCTCAGCATTTGGCTATACAGCCAGGGCCATATTTAGTATTGATGCTGCCCTAGGCACACTCAGTGATTACACCCCTATTCAAGCCCTCAAGCTAACATCTCTGGCACGTTACTAGAAGAGATCAGTGCCGGTCCCAGTAGGAGTCTCTCCAATGATCCACTGTAAGCATTAGATTCAAAAATTGTTTCAGGCTGCATTCACATGATGCGTTTGCATTGTGTTTTGAAATGCATTGGGCAAAATACTTATTTGCATGTAAATACATTTTCTTAATAGCAGCACATGTGGGACATAGTTAGTCATCACTATTAAAGGGGTTCCCCAATCTAGCACGTACAGTGCTTGGCTATCTCTGCCGGCTCCATAGAGACGAACTTGGCAGCCTGCGCATGATCTCAGGGACCGACGAGAGTACATCGGACCCCTGTTCTCATGATCTGAGGGGGTTCCATCACTGAGTCCCCTACCGATCAGCAAGTTCAGCCCTATCCGACAACCCATCTGCATTTACAGTGAATCGCTTGTGATCAGGGATGTGCATTGTACACAACTGGGAGACTCCTCCCCACTGTGCACGAATTGTGTTCCTAAATGTAATTCAAGCGTAGTGTGTGAATGTAATCACGAGGAACCTAGGTGTACCCTAAGCCAATTACAACTAGTCCTACTAACCCTAACCCTAACCTACTGACCCACAAACATATACAGTGCTCTCAATAATTAACTTCTCTGGGACCGCCTGCTGACTTTAGACATCAGTGGGCACTGAGTGCGACCTGGTCTCCCGGAGACACTAGGGAGAAGGGAGATAAGGTTCTTTACCGCTTCTCCCTTCTCCGCTCCTCATAGCATCACACTAAAGGAGCATGAGGCAGAGAGTAGCATAGTTGGCACTGCCACCGGCTCCATAGCCTCGGCGGGTAAAATTAGACCTTGTACATCTCTGATCAGAATCCCCTGGAATTGTGGCTGTTACAGAAGTAAATTTAATACAAAAAAAAATTAAAATGTCCCCCAGGGGTCTTAATTGACCTCATGAGGGACATAAAGTAAAAAAAAACCCACACAAAAATTACCGAAAAAAAAGTAGGGAGTTCATTAATAATGTTCATTTTGAGTTAATTCGAAAATTAAAAAAGAAAAAGAACTATAAATTATTTTTAAAAAAAGACTTTTTTTTTCACTTTTAACCCCAAATAAAAATGAAAAAAAAAGTTTAAACTTTTACCTTTTTAACTAGCTCTACTATACTCTATAGAGCTCTACTAGCTCAATATTATATACAGATGTATATACACGCAGACTTGTATAAATAAGTACATGAAAACAGAACAGTTTTACCTCCTGTTACTATGCACAACTATATGAAAGCATTTCAAAGGCCAGCAATTTGAAAATGCCCCAATTTAGGACCAGAGCACATGCATGCGACGGGCCAAAACCTTTGCTTTTTCTCTACGTTTTGGGGGTGGAGAGCTGAATGGATGATGTGGACAGGCTTAGTAAAGGTGACGGTGGTGCTGCTGGTGGTTACTCCCTTTGCGGGGACATGGGTGGCTTTGTAACTTGGGAGATGATAGAACAGGCTAAAGCAGTAGAGAAACCCTTAGGGGTTTCAAGGCTTTTTAGTGCCTTAGCAACTGCAGCTCATGTTTACTGTGCAGGTGCCTGGTGCAAGGTGCTCAGATTGTTAAAGGGAATCCCTCACTAAGGACCTCATTTTCACTAAAGACAGGTTGCAGATGCCAATTACACCTGCAGTGCAAATATATCTGGCTGGTGCATTATTCCTGTGGACCCCTCTCCATGACCACTCCAGTACCAGAATCCAGATCTGCTGTATGACTATTTTGGCCCGTTGCCTGCTACCTGCTGTTCAATAAAAAAACATGAGTTGAATTGCACAACGTTGCCTCATCTGATCCCTGGCCGTCTACCACCACGGGCTTCCCATCCATTACCCGGGGACCTATCTTACAGACACTCAGGGGTTGCCCCAGGGATAACCAGTACATCAGCCTCTCCCTCCATATTTCTTGCACACACCACCTGCTGGAGACCTGCCAGGCTGTAGGACAGCCCTCCGTTCACCATACCAAGGACCGTGACATCAGGGTGCCATAGGCCGCACTAGCCAGACACTTTGGTATTCTGGACCCGGGCTGCCTCCAGGCCCCAAGAAAAGGCTAGGCCCGGTGAGAGATGTTGCAAATACATCCAAACCAAAGTAAACCACAGAATTCTGGCAGGAATCCAGGTAAGTTGGGTGACAACTATCCTATTTAGAGGGGCTATTGCCTCAATGAAGTCTTATAGGCTGGGTTTCCAATAAGATATAAGAGTGAACTTATAGAACTAATGGGTCCAATATTTAAATTTAAGAAGATAATTGCAGGATTTGGGCAAATGTAGCAATGCAAATAAACTAATTTATGTAGCATTTGGATTTTTTAAAAGGGTTGGTTTTAACTTTTTAGTATATGTTTTGACTGGGGAAAGTATTAGAACTTGGATGGAGATAGGAGAGGAATTCAATATTTAATCAGGCCATGCATTAAATTGACGTGTCTGGAAAAGGGACCCCGTTCTACAGGTCTCCAAAAGGCTGAGAAGTTGTACAGATGAGTGTGATGTGTCCAACACTCATCACACTCCCAATGTGTGCTGGCTGGATGTCCAGTCCAGCCCAGCCCAACTGCTGAGGAACCAGAACTAAACACGGCATGTCAGTTCAATTCCAGTTGTTGGCATTGAAGCCGGACGTTCCATCCAGCACACGTTGGGAGTGTGATGTGACTTGGATACATCACACTTGTTAGATTGTAAAAGGGTCTGAAATGTATAGAAGAGACTCATAGGGCTCTTTCACATTGGCTTTGTTTCTCATGTCCGTAGTTGAGCGATTTCCACAGATGCCTCACGAAGCCATTGATTTCTACAGGTGCTTTCACATTGGCTATTATTTTCACTGATCCATTGTCCGGGGAAAAACCATAATAAAATATGTCCTATTTTTTTTCACTGATGAGGATCATGGAAGGCGATAGAAGTCTATGGGGGGGGGGGGGGGGGGGGTTCTCCTGTTTTTTCACTGATGAGGCTGAAAAAACAGGTGTGATGTTTTCAAAGCACGGAGACACTACAGATACAAAACACAGCTGAAGCTGAGACCAACGCCAATGTGAAAGAGCCCTAAATGTCCCAAGTACGGGGAAGGTAATTAACACTAAAGATGTTATGATCATGTCACTGTCTCCAGGGTTTTTGGGAGGATAGTTTGGATACTATAAAGGTATATTTAAATAGTGGAAATATACAGAATTGTAAAACTGGATAAGACCTGAACCTCCAACCAGGGGAGAATGAAATATGTCAAATGAATGTTAATATTTGAAAAATCAAAGTATACTAGGAATAATAAAGATAGATAAAATAAGACAAGGTGAGAAGATTAGGAGGAGCAAAATAGAAAATATAACATTTTAGAGTATGAAAAATGAAGGATATGTTACAATGGGGCCATGCCTGTCTATAAGGTATGGCGGAGGGTACATTGATATATATTCAGTTTTTGCGGTTTGTGTTACTGACAGAATCACCCTCCCTTGCTGTTCTGTCTGGATTTTAGACTTCTGGTCCAATCATTTCCCGGGGATGGGACTCTGACATCACATGGGAGCTCTGCCTGTCCTAGGTTCTTTGCCTGAACTCTGTGTTTGTCGTATATTCTGCTATCTTGTTTGTATTGAGACTCTCTTTCCTTTGTGATTTTATAGTGTATTTGTCAGAATCGGGTCAAATCCAAGTGGACAATAATTCTGTCCTGTTTGTTTGGCTTGTTTTAATCTGTTTTTATGTGTAAAACTATTCGGGCCCTACCACTTAGGGCAAGTGAGGCAATCAGGCAGGGACAGCTGGGAAGAGGATTTAGTTGCAGGGCCCACTGTCTGTGTCACCTGTCCATTCCCAGTCAGATTTTTTTTTCATCTTTCTGTTCTGGTCTACTGGGAGGGGTCTGCTGTTAAACTACATTACAGAAGAAAGTTAAGTTTGTGTATATTATGTAAAATGAAATTATTGATGGTTATATGGGAATATTTGATGTTTGTAATAGTTTTGATATGTTGGAAGAAGAAAGAATATTAATAAAGATTTAATTAACAAAATGGTCAGAGGACTCAGGTGGTGCATCCTCAGTCACTTGCCAAAGTTTTTTCGATCGCCAATTGAAGATCCTATAGGTCTCATATTGTAAGGTCTCTTAGCAATTTAGCTTTTTCAGTTCTTTTATACCAATATAGGCAAAAATTAAATATTTCTCCAGCAGTGTGTGTCTTCACCTAAGTGCCCCCTCTTTTCAGAAACAGTCATTATCTTCAAATTGGGATGGGTCTTTACAGACTAAGGCCTGGGGCAGCACAGTGGCTTATTGGTTAGCATTACAGCGTTGCAGCGCTGGGGTCCTGGGTTCAAGTCCCAGGGTCAACATCTGCAAAGAGTTTGTATGTTCTCTCCGTGTTTGCGTCGGTTTCCTGCCACACTCCAAAACATACTGGTAGGTTGCATCGATTGTGAGCCCCAAGGGGACAGGGACCGATTTGGCAAACTATATGCAGCGCTGTGTAATCTGTAGGCGCTATATAAATAAAGGAACAGTTACTGAATTGAAGAGATATTCCATTTAAATCCTAACAATCCAAAAAAAACTTCTACAGGTGCCTTAATGTTGTATTTCAAAGCGTTTGTGTTTGATAATTGCAATTCCCTAAATTCCAACACCACCCCCAAGTGATATGGAATCACACAGAGCCCTTATAGCAGGACCTCTTGGTGTGCAGCATTCACAGCGCCAATTACCCTGATGACACCAGCTGTGGATGACAGATGCAAGATGCTAAGAGCTTTCAAAATCATCCCAGTGCTAGTGGCAAGTCTCTGCAGGGGTGTGCTGCAAACATCCAGTAATTACATATCGGGTCGGGCTGGGGGACCTGGGGTCCATCTACTGCTACATCGCATTTGCATTCCTGCCGTTCTGATATAAGAACCGGTCCCAGCAAACATTATTAAAGTGGGTAGGTCAGTAATAGGAATCTACCATCAGTCAGTCCTTTAAGATCTGTCATTTGTTATACAATGATATGAGATCTAGGTGGTGTCATTCAATTACAGATAATTCCAATCAGTAGTTGTAACTGATATTCACTTTTTTTTCTCTGTCTTGATTGGTCCACTTTTAAGTCCGCTAGGGTTTTTTACATGCAATTAGTGCCACCTTGTGATAGTTTTGTGTACAACAAGTTTCAGTTTTCTTGTAAGGCTGCTGTATAGTTTCCTCTCGGGACCATCAGGTTTGCTTGGGTTGAAGCCCTGTTTGGGACACTAAACCACAGATCCATAAGGCGTCAAGTTGGTTTAGTGTCCCATATCGCCGTGACGGGTTCTCTGCAGGTACCATCTAGACATAGTCACAAACATTTTTAGAACTCATTTTCGTTATACGTAACCTTTTTATTATTTGACAGAGAAACTGAAGAAATGTAAAATTCTTGCACAGATGGTTTATAAATAGTTGCGAAGGTAGGTGGCCCCATTATATGCAATAGCTAAATGGTATGTATTGTAACGTCTTATAACAGACTGGTTCTCCGTTGAATTTCTTCCACCAAATTTTGCCGGGAAACGTCAACCTAAAAAGAAAAAATAAATCATTGAGGAAATAAAGCAGAAAGATCTCAACCCTAACAGATGTCACCTACATTGTGTACTGGATATCTGTGGACTCCTTTACTATTGCAAGCAATAAGTATCCAACTCTTGTGAGAGGCCATTTTGATGATCTGGTTGGTTGCCGTTCACAGATTCTCTACTTATTTTCCTTTGCCATTTTTTAATTACAATTCACAGATCACGAAAACACGGGGTCTGTCGGACCGCTTTTTGCTCCATCAGACTAATGGAGCAGACGGCCGCGCTGACCGTTCTGCTCCATTAATCTCTATGGAGCTGACTGAGATCGCAGAGGTTGTTTTGCTGCTCCTCATATGCCATTCTCTTGAGAAGGACCTGCTGTGGGGTCACACGCCAGGCAATAGATTGTCCTTTCAGCCTCCCACACAGTTTGCATCTGTGCCATTTATCTTCTTACCTTTGTGAGTCTAACTCCTTCAGTGTCATTCAGGCTCTATTGGTTTTTGTTTATCTATACATTTATGTGAGCTCAACTCCTTCAGTGTTGCTTTGGCCAGATTGTATTTGGCTATATTGCCTTCACATTATTGTCATATATACTTCTCATTTTGTACCTATTACCTGGCATGCATTTGCCCTCTCAGAAGTACTCATTTTAGATATAAGTTTTATCATTTCTACATTGAATAAAGACTATTCTTACTAAAGCGGTTGTCAAAGACATAAAAAAGGGTGGGATGATGGCTACTTTAAATAAACACAAACCTGCTTCTTCGGATGCAGTGGTGTTGCGAGCCGCGCTCTCTCCGTGCTCCTGTTAACTAAACATTTACTAACCTTTATTAACAGTGGCACAGAGGTTGTGCTCAGACCAGCTTACGGCCCAAAGAGGCTGCAGGCCACCCATCCAGTCCTTGTCCTGGATCAGGCCCCACGATATGGGGACGGGTGTGGCCGGCTGGAAGCTGGTCAGAGCACAGCTTCAATGCCCATGTAAACAAACAGGGGCACGACCCTGAGAGAAAGTGGCATGGGACACAGGTAGGAACCTTGAGACAATTACATGTTTATTTTTTTTAAGCAACCCAGCCCCCCCCCCCTCTGTTTTTTTTTAGATGTCTCGGACAACCTTTTTAAAGCCGATCGATCTAGGTTTATAAAACATTGCTACACCTATCTACAGATGGTATACAACATTGTGCCGCTGCCTGGCTTGCCTTTAGCCGTACATACCTCTTCCCTTGTAGAAACAACTCTTAGCTTCACGACTCCATCCTTGAGTTCCTGCTCCCCAATAATGGCCACTAGAGGAATACCGGTCTCCTCACAGTACTGTAACTGATTCAGTAACTTGGGATTTTTCTTGTACAACATTTCTGCCTGTAGGGATAAAAGTATGAGATACCAAAATCCTGGTTATACCACCAGAAGTGTCCGGATTTTATAGACCAGCAAGGTCCTATTCCTGCCCTTGATTTTCACTTTAGAACATATCATACATCTTCCTCTTCTCCTCCCATTTCTTTTATTTTTAGGGCTTTATGTGATTAGAGGTTTTTTTTTTCTTACACAGAATAATGTCTTTATAAAATAATAATATTCTGATTTGCCAAAATGTTTCTAGAGTATCACAAATGAAAAGAGAGAAGAGACAGGAGGGGCTCCAACATGTGTGAGATCTGATGGGTATAGGGTGTATCGTAACTAGATATAATATATCCTCACCTGATTGTGTTGTGCTGCCGGTACAACATGGGCGAGTCGCAGTGTGAATCCTTGTGGAGAAGATCCAGCAGGGGGAAGACTCGGCATGCACGGAATGACACGGGGAGGCTATTTGGTCTATATACATACGGGGGCAGATTTATGGTACAGTCTAAAAGAAAATCTTTGCTGCCATTCCCAAACAATTACAGCACAAATTTGTCCTTGGTTTTAAAGCACTTAATGAACCATGTAATGAATAGAGGGGGGAGATCTGCCAGTGCACAGTATGTACTACACAGAGCTGTTCGCAGGATACCTATACAGTGTGAACACTGCATAATAAACCAACCACACACACGTGAGGCCACATATTCTCATCTACCTTGATCCCCCCGTTCCAGAGTTCGGCAATAAGTTTCATTCTTTCCTCTAGTAGCTTCTTCTGAGCAGCTGCAACCAGAACCTGTGTCTCCGTCGTCCGAATCTTCTCTTCAGAAGCCTGAAATAAGGATGAGAAACACAATGCATGACCATCACAGAGTCCGAGTACCTGTACAGGATTTACATACAACATTGTACTTATACACAAGGTATACAAAAAGAATGAATGAAAAAATAGGGAACATCTAATCCTACAACTAAGGGGTTTATATTTCTGAAGAGACGTCATTACAAAACGTGGACCTGGGACATAGATAAACTAAAGGGCAAGGTCTATTGTTCACGCCAAGGAGAGTTTCTGTCCAAAACCCTTCTATATTACTTTCTCTTCACATTCCCTGTACAGTTTTCCTTCCCCCATACTCAGTGTAGCCATATTACTAGTCTGACATCTAGGGGTTATTTGCTGTACTTTCCAGATCCTTAGTATCGTATTTTTACAAAAAATCCTTTGATTTTTCTCAGAAATCAAAGGTGCGCCTTATAGTCCAGTGCGCCTTATATATGTACCGTACTTACAGACAGATTCCTTGAACTGTGCACAGGTCTGCCATCTGCTGGTCATTCATCCTTAGAATCAGGTGCGCCTTATAATACAGGGCGCCTTATATATGAACCTAGACGTTTTAGCAGGCATTTATTGATGGTGCACCCGAAAAATACGGTATATAATAAATATATATATATATATATATATATATATATATATATATATATATATATAATATATATATATATATTTTTTTTTTTTTTTTTTTTTTTTAAAGACACTTTTGCACCATTTTCTTGTAAATTCTGTTTTAAAAGCTTTTACTGTGCGCTCCCAATGACAACCCCCCCCCCCCCACCTTTGTTCATTGGGTCAGTGCAATTACAAGGACAGTAAATAAGTATAGGTTTAAAAAAAAAAAAAAATGAAAACCATTTTGCTATGTTCTGAGGCTAATACTGAGCTGTGTAAGGTGCCATTTTTTGCCGAATGTGATGACATTTACACTGATGCTATTTATGGGACTTTACAACATTTTGATCACTTTTTAGGAGTTACAAAATAGGGCCAAGTGTCCTAAACGCCACCATTTTCTGTTACAGGGGTTCTCTGTCAGGCATAACTGTTTTTGGGAAGTGGCAATCCCGAACAAGTTTGCTATAGTTTATTTTTCTAGGAGATCTAGGGAAAATGTGTACTTTAGGGTTTTTTTTTAGACTACCCCTAGGGTACTTTAGCCATAGATTGGTCTTACTGGTCCTACCATATACTTCCATACTACAGTATAGCAGTATATGCGGCTTTTACACTTGATCTGCTACATTGTGCCACCTGAACATTGTAACAGATCTGCAGAAATGACAAGTCTTGGACCCCAGGCTGTTAGTTTGCAGCATAGGGTTAAAGGTCCTCTTTCAGATATTTGCATAGCAATGTGAAATGTTTTTTAATACTGTGTATGGTGTGACTTTGCTGTGAAAAAGAATTACTCACCTCTGCTTTTTGCTCCATAATAGAAAATATTCTCTCAATTCCAATACTAACGCCCACGCATGGAACTTTCCTGCCCTTTGGATCAAACATTCCCACCAAACCATCATAACGTCCTCCTCCGGCCACACTGCCGACACTGACCGCCTCCTCTGCGTGGTCATTCTGCTGCTGCTGTTGTTGTTGTTCCCCTTGATTCTGAACCAAAACAGCTTCATATATGACGCCTGTGTAATAGTCCAACCCCCGAGCCAAGCTGAGGTCAAAAGAGATCTGCAGGGAGAGTCAAAAGGAGACATTAATCCAAGAGTGGCACTTACTCTTTATTAGGGAAATTGTAAATGTAACCCCACCTCCACCCAGAAGTTGTCTATGAGTATGGGAAAGTAGAGTAGAGTAAAACCCTACAAAACAACTAGAGACCACTCACTGACTATTCCATATTGCAGTAGACTGTCTTCATTGCGCATATCGGACTCACAATTACGCAAGTTTTCTAATTTCATTTTTTTTTTTTTTTTTTTTTTTAATTTTCCCCATGTACAGCCCTCATACAGGTCAATTCAGATCCCTTAAACCACAGGTCTAAGGACCCGTAGTTGGTTTAGGGTCACAAATCGACCAGACCGGTCTTCTTTAAAATAATGTTTGCAAGTTGTTTCTCAAAATAAATAGAATTCTGGGTCACTATAAAATATGACCACTAGATGGGATGAGAGTACAGCTCTCCTACCCCATCTAGTGGTCAAATTTTATAGTTTACTTTTATAGGTCTACACCTGCCTTTCTGCTTTCGCTAAGCATTTGCAGTACAATATAATTGTGTGTTATAACTTACCCAGCATTCTGACAGAATCCTCTATGTAGTCCTAAGGGTTGAGCTTTGGTTTGGAAGCATTTAAAAAAACAACATGGGACTTGTTTGTGCTGCAGGCTGCTCAGCTCTTGGCCCCCACCATTGTACTTCTATACAGATCCACCCAACTGCACCTTCACAGAGGTCACAGCCTCTGTACAAGAGCACAAAGGCGGGGACCAAGAGCTGAGCAGTGTGCAGAGAAAACAATTCACATGTTGTGTTTTGAAATGCATCCAAATCAAAGCCCAACTCCTGTGACTACACAGAGGATTCTGTCAGGATACAATGCAAGTTATAACACACAATTATATTGTAAAGTTAGTTTTTTTTCACCTGAACCTGCATCACGGACTAAGTTGCAGCATAAGCTTCGGCTCACAGGCCGGCATATGGTCACTAAAACCACATTCCTCAAAACTCTTGACACAGCTGCACCGAAAAACACTGTTAAATTTGAGGACTAATGTGGGATCCAGAAGGCAAGAGCGTTGCCTGCGAAGCACGCCATGCTGAGATTACTCCACTTTACTAACTAAAGACTGCAGGGAGAATTTATTAGAGCCAACTGTTTTAAACATCACCCTTAATTATCTCCCCGGCCAGCAAATTCCATGCCGTACCTACTAAGAGGCTCCTGTCTCTTAGTAAATGCAAAAAGGATGGTACACTAGTTTCCACCAGGTTTGACTTGTTAAGACCAAGTCAAACCTGGTCTAAAGTTCCAGTAAAGTCTGCACCGTTTTATGGTGGAGAGCTTAGTAAATCTGGCGGGCCATTTCTCCTGACTTTGAAGTTTCCCCTCCTCTACATGCGTTTCTGCTGTGGTGAACGCTATGGCTAACTGTAAAACAGGAAGAGTATAAAGCCATATTCATTGTTAAAGAATTTTTATTATTTTTTTACATTTGAGAACGATGAAGGTCACAACTCACCTTATCAGTAACTCCAAAAAGTTCCAGATACTGAAACAGTGTTTTCATGTCATTCAGCCCGTCTAGTGCCTGCTTGTTCTGCGAGAGCTTAGGATCATTTAAAAGCTTCTCGATGAGATCTAATCCACCTAAAATAACAGGTTACAAATACGAGTTAAAAGGCCACGACCACATTCACAACTGATGACTATTTTTACAGTGAACCTAAACAGATCCCCTTTGTTGGTTTAGAACGAGAAAGCTGTGCATAACATTATATGCAAGAAGCCAATAAAAAACCCTGTGCACCTTCACCAAGGTTTGACGTAGACATCACAGCCCAGGACAATGATGCTTATTCAGGTGGTAATCATTTCTGCCTCATTAAAGGGATTTAAAATTCTAAAATTTCAATCACAATAAAGATCATTTTAACCCTTTACTTTACAATTTTACTCAGTTTCATAGCTTTTTTAGCTCCTATAACTCAGTGATGGTCAGTTTAAGATTCCAGAGTGTGGGCGGGGACTCTCTAAGCAGACACTTTATGATTCCTCTGTGCTATGAGCACCTGTGTGCTGACAATGTGCTCAGATGATCAAGGTTCAGGTTTATATTCACTTTCATTTAGCTTTTGAACATTCATTAGTATCTGACACATAGAAAGAGAGAGAGAGAGAGACGAGCCATATCAGAAACAAGCCATATCAGATGCATTTTACACACTGTCATCACTGCTATATCTCAGCTATACCACACACAGTCAGCTCTTCTATAACTCCTTCTCCTGCTATAAACATCTTATGTGTAGTTTGTAGAGAAAGCCTGTGTACGCTGCTTTCTGGCAGGAAGTGTCTATGTGCAAGCTTGTTTTGTAATTGAGGTGTAAAGGCAAAGAGACTACATCATGCAGACATGAGAAGCTATTTATGAGAAGAATATGCTAGATGCAAAGTACTACAGACTAGGTATAAATTATATATTGATCACTGAAAAAAAAAATTGATTAGTGTAAATGCATCTTAGAAATCTTTAGCACTTTTAATAGATAATAGATTAAATCTTTCCTACAGATGGCCACTAGAGGGAGCAATGCTCTGGATGGAGTCTTGCTTGGGAGGGAGTCCTGCTGCAAAAGATACCTGTACTCACCATTATTTTGGACATATTCCCCAATTTGGTCTGCAGCCTCAGATGCAAGTCCTTTCTCACCAACCATTTCATTCCTCACCTCTTCCCAAGGGGTCTGAAAAGAAGCAATCAATATTGTTAAATTGGGATATCCTATAATACTATGAATAATTATCAATCACTTTGATGGAACAGCAATATCGCAACAGTGAGGGTGGCCCCAGCAATCAGCTGATACAACAGAGTCGAAGCTCTTTGGGATGTGCCGCAGAATTTTAAGTGTCTTCCCGCTGGATTATGAAAAGATCCCTACAGGAGGGAGTAAGAGGAAATCAATGCTGTTCCAGCTCTCTTCCAAGGAGATAAATTGAAATACCAGGCCCAAGCATTACTATATCAGCTGACTGATGCTGGGTGTCATTTGCTCACCTATTTGATGCCAATATATAAAACATAGCTACTTTTATGTTTAGTGTTCACGCAAAAGACAGAATTGGCATATTAATAATAAAATACACAAATACATGCAGATGTTTGAGGCAAAGTATGAATGGCTCTGAGTAAGTGCTGGAGATCTGCTTCACTAAAAGAAGCCACTGAAAGAATACAGCTGCAATTCCCAGAGAGTGATATAAACCTAAAAACATTAGTTTTCACCTTATCCAATTTGTCCACGGAAGAGCAAATGGTGCGAAATTTCACGTCAGGCACTCCACAAACTGCGAACATCCCATCCAAAATTCTCCTGTCATTTACCTGAAAGTATAAATGACACCATCATTCACATCTAATATATTACTGAATGTTGTGATACAAACATTAAAGGGTCAACCAGTATCAGTGTGTTGTGAAGTTCCTTTAATTTCCCAGTGTTGGTGGAGAGTTTATCACTGAAGTCAAGCTCTTCCCGTCTCAGAACGTTCCCTAATGTCCCTGGATGCAGAACCGTCACTTACAGTGAAGGTCTCATTCTAAGGTGGGGGAGAGCTTGACTTCAGTGCTGAGCTCTCTACATCTGTGACTTTATGCAAACAATTTACAGCTCACTTCAAAATTGATTTTCTGGATGATGCCACTATGCTGGGCCAAAAAAGTATTTAAGGCTGAGTGCAATACAGTAGCATTAAAGTGAATCCGATTTGGAAAAAGTAATGTACACAATACAATTTTTTTTCACAGTAGGCTATGGGCATGTGAAGATCTGAATCAAATCTCTATTAAATCTGCATGATGCAGATTTAAAGCAGGTTTTTGCTTGAAATGATGTGAGATCAGGTGAAACGAGAGGTTAAAAAAAAAAAAAAAACCACGCTGTAAAATCTGCAAAACGCAAAATTGCTCATAAAAACTGTGCATATTTAATGCAGATTTACATAAGGATTTTCCACATGACAATCTGCAACATGTGCACCATAGGTGTTAAATTTGCTAAAACAAAGAGGACCTGTCACCCAAAATTTCGGCACTAGGAGCTGCGTATTCACGAGGGGGCGGCGTGGCTATGCGCGGTGACTGCCGCATGACGCGCGACAGTCACCGGCACCCTATGGAGAGAGCGGGGCGGTCCAAGGAAGAGGCAGCGCCTAGTGCCAAAAGTTTGGGTGACAGGTCCTCTTTAAGACCAAAAATGTGATTTCAATTGATGCCAAAAGAAAAACCTTAAAGAGGACCTGTCAGGGCAATTTGGGGCACTAAACCAACCACAGGTCCTTTGCAGACTGGTGGTTTAGTGTCCCAAGTTGCACTTTAGTCCCCAAAATAAAAAACGTTTATACTTTGTTGAAGTGCTCCCTACACCTGTGCAGTCGGGCTGTAACGCCGGCGTACTACACCTCTTCACTGCCCATGTGCAGAGAAATGGATCCGATGCAAAGACAAGGTGTAGTACGCCAGCTTCACAGTGCGAATTCACAGGTGTAGAGAGCACTCGAACAAAGTATAAACGATTTTCATTTTAGGGTCTTGTTAAAGGGGGACTTGGGACGCTAAACCCGCAGTCTATAAGGACCTGTGTGGTGTCCCAAATTTAAGAGGATGAGTGTGAGGGGTATGATGAGGAGGGTGCCAACCAATTTGGGGCAATTGATTATTTATACATATCCTGACAACAGGGTGTTACTAATTGAGATCATGACACTGTAAATTAGGCGCTGCCAGTACCATACTGTGTAGGCATACGCCACTTTATCATTATGAAAAGTAAAAAACTCAGATTACACTATTAGAATTTATCTTAAAACCTTACACCTGTGCCTTTGGATCTAGACCCAATAGGAGGGCAGATAAATAAACCCTTTCTGTGTGTGAGGCATCTACAATAATATAAACCTGCACGGTACATATGTGTGTGGTATCAATGGCTGAAGTCCTGTATGATGTCACCTTACCTTTATTAGGAACTCGCCCAACTCCAGGTCACTGAGGATTTCATGAACAATCTTCAGACACTCCGCATCAGGGATCATGGGGTCATACTGTCCGGCAATGTCAAAGTCCTGGAGGGACATAAGATGAGAAACTAGTCTCTTACATTTTACATTTACATTTTACATTAAATAACCATCAAATGTTATGCTTACATGTCTTTATAGTCTTTTCAACCAGAACTGTGTGAATTATTGTTTAATGTATCTGCAGCATTTGCTATCAGTGTGAATAAAAGGTTATTGGAACATCTTACATTTGTATTCACAAAGGGTGACACCTAAAAATCCATCCCTCTTGCCTCAGTCTAAGATGACCAGGTTCAACGGGGAAAAGAAAAAAGGTTTTCAAACTTGGTGTTTTTGTACCACCCAAATAGGCATTTTTAAGCTAATAGAAAACGAAAAATGATTTCTTCAATAGAGCTGCTTTTATCTATTCTCTATGCGTTGCATTCAAATTCAACCTACGAACCTAATTTGTATGTAACCCAGTGGGGGACTGCCTGTGTAAGTATATACAGTGGGCACAGAAAGTATTCAGACCTTCATATTTGACTCACATGCCTCCCATTTCATTCTGATACACACACACCCCTCTATAATAATAATCATATTTGGATTTGGCCTGTATAATAGTAAATAAGCTTGGCAGGAAATATAATTGATGGCCCATTAGCTTTTCAATCACTTATCAGGGAGCAGTCAGTAACATGCTCTTATCACAACCACTGCTCCCACAGATGTGAATAGGAGCTGCAGCTCCACGTACAGCCCTGACCAGAGATAACGGAGATAACACATCTGGTTCAGTGTTATCAGTGCAGGAGACGGGTGTCCAGCGGATAGACCTTCAATAATAACCCCCAATTAGATACACAAGTACATGATGTCTTTTGACAACTTACACATTGGTAGAACTCCCTGTAGCGGCCTCTGGTCATAGCCGGGTTGTCCCTTCTGTATACTTTAGCAATGTGATAACGCTTAATATTAGTAATCTTGTTCATTGCCAAATAACGGGCAAATGGGACCTGAGGGCATAGTATAGGAAGCAAAAAAACATTTCTGGAAGGGGGACAGGAGAGAAGCTTAACCAAGCAAAATCAAATATAGATTTACGCTGCTAAAAACACAGAAATTTCAGGCTCATGAGAAGCTAAATTTGTCCATTTGGCCGGCAGAATTCCCGCTCCATTGCTGTTCCAGGGCTGTGGTTGTATTACTGGAGACACGAGGGAACCAGGGCCCAACACATCTTTATAAAAGGATACAGTAAGATCATAACGCAGAGACAACAATTCACCCCCCTGGTCTTTCAGGTCATATATCAGCTTAGAGTCTTCTCCATATTTGCCAGTTAATGTTTCCTATTTAAAATTGAAAAAAAAAAAAAAAACACATTCAAAATAAATCTTACATTCTGAACCTGCGGTTGTGTGCGTTTATAGAGGCATGAAACAGATCATTGCTAGAAGATATGGAGGAATAAAACATGAACGTAAGAGAATCATGGATACAACCCTCACCTTCAGCTCAAATACCGGAGTGTCAATGGTCTCAGCACCGTGGCGTTTAAAACAGCTGATAATAGTGTTGAAAACCTTCTCCCGGATTGCCATCTGTTTGGGATTATAATCCCTTGTGCCCTGAGAAGAAAAAAACATATACAATATATATTTATTGTACGCTGGCACGATGACATACATGATGATACAATAGCTGACTTCTTTATGGGCTCTTTCATCAATATTTGGAGTCTGTACATTATGTACTTGCACTCCTTTTCCCTTTGATAGGAGTTAGGCTACATTCACACGATGTATGCCCTCCAGACCGTAGTACGGCGGGCATACCTCGGCGCCGGGGAGATGAGGAGGGGATGAGCACCGCTCACCCTAGCCCCTCTCCATACTAATAAATGGCACCGTATTCCAGAGAAAGATAGGACAAGTCCCATCTTTTTCCCAGCTACGGAACAGTACTGCTCCCGTAGGGCGCCGTGCGCCCATTGCCGTATATACGTCCCCCATATGTTCGTGTGAATGTAGCCTTAGGGCAGTTCCACACCAAACATGATAAGTTAGTGATCACAGTCCGTGCAGAGCCCTGTGTCGCAGGCTGGGAAAATATTGATATATGATGCAAGGAGTCCCTTCTTCCCCACTACAGAACAGCTCCAACAATTATAGTTTTAGTTTGGTGCTGCTGCTTAATGAGTGATGACTATGAGTGATTGTATCACTATGAAGCAAGGAATCCCACTCCATTTCAGTCCATGAAACAGGACACAGCAAGCCTGGACTGACAGTGGCTAGCGGGAAACAGTCCTTGTCCTGTCTAATATCCATGTTATACGAGTGTATACTATTTACAGCTCTGCAGAGGAAACCTGATGACGCGGCACCTTGTGCATGAAGGCGAAGATAAATCTTGTCTTTTTGCAGGCAGCTAGTGAATCAGCATTGTGAATCGCTCTTTTAGCTTGATGTAGACTGTGCCAGGGTCATCTCACCACACACTGGATGTCCGACTCACCATATTACCACGTTAGGCCTCATGCACACAAAGAAAGACTAGCGGCCGGCAAAATATAAGACATAACCTATTTTTCTTTCCATCCATGGCGCGGCGAGACAGTGTTTGCTCACCGCAACGTGACCGTGTGCCATAGATGTCTATGGGAACCTTGACTAGATACTAATATACAGTTTCTAGAGAACATAAGAAAAATGTCCAAAAACACTGGGAAGAGTCATAGCAAGGGATTTATTATCTATAGAAATCATCAGACATTTAGACATTACACACCATCAATGAAAAGTATACTAATGCTGAGCTATTATTCTATCATGTCATTGCCTTCCTCTCACATCCCTTTTCCATATTTAATCCCTTCCAAAACATTTTCTATTTTCCCATCTAAACCTGTATGTGGCTTATTTTACAAAAGTGTATGGAAAATATACAATATATGTTGTTCACCGGGTCACGTGGGACTGCAAATTGCATACGGTTGTGCACACCCGTATGCAAAAATACTGGCAATAGTCACACACAGAACAGCTCCTGTATACAAGTAACACTGATCCCTACCTTAGGCGTTTTGAGAACAAACTTGTGTTTTCCATCCTCTGGTCCCAGCTGTGCCTTTAGCGCCAAGAGTTTTGCCACTTCTTCCGCAATCTAAGAAGAAAGTAAACATTCATACCACAATGTAGAGATACAGCCAGTACATCACACAACATACTAAAGTATAAGCTGAGTTTTTCAGCAATTTTTGTGCTGAAAAAGCCCCTCTAGGCTTATACACAAGTTACATATTTTTCACACTATGAGGGCTCATTCAGACGGGCGTTTTTGAGGTCCGTATTCTATTGGATGATTTTGTGAATGGCATGTGGACCCATTGATTTATATGAGTCTGTTCTTGCAGGGTGTGCCCGTGGATGTAGCAGATCTGAGTGTATGTTAATGAATGCATGTAGATATAGAGATGTGTGTGACAAACAGAATTCTTAATATATTTTTCCTCTTTTGCATGACGAAAACTGGGGTGTCACACAATACATATAAAAAAATAAACTCTCCCGGGGTTGCTGTGTAGTAAGACAAGTAGAGAGGGGTCCATGGGCTCTGCCTGTGCATGCACTATGACACGGTGTTGTCACAAGGACCTCCCTACACGTGCTGCTACAAGGAACCATGAGAGAGAAGAGGAGCTGCAGGGGGCACTGGAGGCAAGTACTGAGTTTATTTTTCTTACATAACAATGGACCCTAGCAGGCTACTGGCTACCTATTATTGGGGGGAGGCTGCGGCAGGGCATTGAATAAGTGAGGGGAGGCTGTGACCAATGCAGTTCCCAACCTCGGCTTATACAGTTTTTGTGTGTTAAAATTAGGTGCATCGGCTTATATTCCAGTATATAAGGTAACAACTTAGTTATTATTGAAAGAAATGATACAGGTATTGTGGCACAGACAGGTAAGATTGTGAGCTATCAGGGTGACTGCCTGTCCGCAGGCCAGGGGATAGGTGACCCTCTCCTGTCACTACCTTTAGGGAGATCATTCCAAATAAACATGAATGAATGGAAGCAGCCATAAAAGTGGTGGCCCGCCTCCATTCACTGCAGCCATCAGTTATATACTGTACACACCCAGAGACATAACAAGGGCTGCTAATACTTTCACTTTCATCTACTCATAAACCAGTATAAGAGATAATGACTGCGACTCCCTGGAGGATGATGTAACCTCACACATTCATTACAGCATCCACTACACTGACTCACTGGGGGTGAAATGTGGGTATACAGTGTATGCCAGGCTCATACAGGGCACAGCAGACACTGGGGGATGGTACTGCTATGTGCCATACAATGAGGGTATAGAGGATACACCATACACTGGGGGTGATAATTCTATGTGTTATGTGGGTATACAGGGTACACCGGGCTCATACAGGGCACACTAGACACTCGGGAATGTTATGGATATGTGGCATACAATGTGGGTATACAGGGTACACCGTACACTGGGGGATGATATGTATATGTGCCATATAATGTGGGTATACAGGGTACAGCAGACACTGGGGGATGATAATGCTATATGTTATGTGGGTATACAGGGTACAGCAGACACTGGGGGATGATATGTATATGTGCCATACAATGTGGTTATACAGGGTACACCGTACACTGGGGGATGATAATGCTATATGTTATGTGGGTATACAGGGCACAGCAGACACTGGGGGATGACATGTATATGTGCCATACAATGTGGGTATACAGGGTACACCGTACACTGGGGGATGATAATGCTATATGTTATGTGGGTATACAGGGCACAGCAGACACTCGGGTATGTTATGGATATGTGCTATACAATGTGGGTATACAGGGTACACCAGGCACTGGGTGATGATAATGGTATGTGCCATACAATGTAGGTATACAGAGTAGACCAGACAGGGGGTCACCATAACCCCCAGCACGTGGATATTGGGGTGCCCACACCTGAGCGGGGACCATACATTCATACTTCTATGAGGTGACATAAGGCCACAGCCTGTGTATGCAGAAGGCACATTATACCCGGTCCTGGCCTCACCTGCTCGGCGCTGGCCTTCTCCTGCTTCAGCCTCCGCACCTTCTCTCCCTGCAGTGTCACCGCCTGCTCCAGCTCCGCTCTATCCGCCATGCTGAGCGCTCACAAGAAGCCGGTGCTGACAGGCGCGCATGCGCGGTGCTGCGGGAAGTGCGGTGACGTCACACCCTGCCCTGTAGTGGTGACACAGATCTCTGCGGCGTCATTAGTGCACAGAGCATTGCGTCACATCAGAGATATAACACGGCGCAGAACTATATAAAGTTTCATCTGAGTTTGATCAGTGAGAACTGACTATTTCCATCAGCTGAAGGGCTGAGCCCTCTTCATACAATAGCGCATTACATGCTGCATGATACACAAACACCCACCAGTAACACCAGAGATGGGTGCTGGCACCTACCTCTGACGTCACCCTGTTAAATCCTGGTATTATATCATGGCTATTGCTGAAGCAACAAGCAAAAATGATGATTAATACTGGCGGAAAATAACGCTCAACTTTCCGAATTTACCCTATTTTGCAACTCATACTAAAATAAAAGGTGATCAAATGGTTGTACTGTCCAAAAAATGGTTCATATCCTGCAAAAAAATGGCACCTTACACAGCTCCAGACCGTACCCCAAAGTATGAAAACGTGATTATGGTCAGAATATAGCAAAGAAAACTTTTTCAAACAAAAGGTTTACATTTTTTTTTTAAATTCTAATAAAACCTATATAAACCTGATAGTCTTGCTCAGATAGGATGTATCATGTGATGTGTAGCATTCAAAGGTGAGTATATATCACCTAACATTTGGGAATCTAATGGTATGGGAAAAGACAAAAGCAGTCCAGCTTCAAGCAGTCTGGCTTTTATTAGTTCAGCTTAAAAACAGTTTACGGTACAGTTCAGACACTTGTATGAGCATAGGGTAACGAGGAGACCATAGATGCCGTTCTAATCTAATGGTATATTTTAGAATATAAAGGGATTGTTCACTCACACAGAACTCATGTGAAAGGGCTTATTTATAGACATGTTTATACTACTCCTCCATACTGTATGTAGTGGGTGTATGTATGGATAATGATATGTTAATCAGGGTTGCCATCTGGAGGGGAATACTGGGACTCCAGTCATGAGCCTGGCCAGAAAGGGGAATGTTCCCACAGATCAATTGCACCACCAGTGGTACAACTGGTTACTACAACCTGTAACATGGAAGACCTGCATCGGCTGCCTGCTCTGAGGAGATATTTATTTATTTTATTTTTTTCCTTTTTGGGTATACCGTGGTGCCCTGTGACTTTGGCTACTATAACTCTTGGCTACTGGAGGGCACTGTAACTCTAAGGGCTTTGTGACTTTTGGATACTATGGTAGCCCTGTGACTATTGGCTACTTGGCGTACTGGCTACTTTGGAGGGGGGTATTTGACTTTTAACTGAGGGCACTGTGCATGCACTCTTACTTTTGTGGGGGTTCTGTTACTTTATTGGCTACTGTGGGGGCCCATGACATGATGTTACATAGGTCTACAATGTGGTGTAGTATTCTAAATTAGGAAACATGTTCAGGGGGGCAGGTAAATTGGGCACAAAATTTACCAGTCAGGGCGACCTAGAATTCCTAGTAGCAGCCCTGATGTTTAGTCGTGTAACTTGAAGCTGTTGGGCCCCAGTGCAAAGTCTGTGCCAGGGCCCCGACTATAATGTATGGTTTATAGAAATAGTCTTCTCATATGGGAAAGTGAGACCTTATGGGCCCCCAAAGCCTCTTGGGCCTGGTTGCAACCGAACCTTCTGCATCCCCTCAAGTTACGCCCCTGTTGATGTTAATATCCTGTTGGGTCATGTTCGCACCTGTCAGGTATGCAGTATATTAGACCACAAGGCTTACATTCAACTTTTTGCTCCTTAACATGGTCCCACTCAGATTTTTTATTTATGCTACTATTTAATATTCCATAATATGAGTTGACAAACTGATAAAAATGGAATAGGAGAAACATGTGCTACAAAATTCTTAACACCGATATCTTTGATTTTTTCTTGAATGGCATATTTTATTTTTGCAGTTTAAAAAAAAAAAAAATCACTAACAAATCAAACTGTGTCCTGCCCTATTTTAAGGCTAATGCTGCACTGAACCTCCCATTGAAATGAACAGGAGATGTTAGAGTAATGCAACAGGATAAGGGATAACAATATGAATGTGGGAGCTGCGTTCCCATTTAATAATGGAGCAGCAAGGTATCCCCACAATCATCTTAGATTCAGCTCTCCCCGTCCTACCTCTGCCCCTGCCTTCGCCTCTGCTGACAGACAGTCCCTGCTCTCTGTAGCGCAGTCCGTGTGTAACTCTTATAAGCATAATTGAATGTAGATCACTCGCTGATGAAATCATTATCATCTTACATTATCAAAATAAATACATTTAAAAAAACCTTCCAAAATCTAAATGACAAAAATGTATGTACTGCATGGGGCAATGGGCTTTTTCACTTATATGTCCAAACTATGACTGGATGTCACCACGTTCTAATAATATACAATTGAAACCAGAAGTCTATATACACATCATTAATATGGTAACACAGTAGGACAGTCTGTTACATCACCAATGGGATCAGAGCACGAGAGGAAGGAACAGTTACTGAGGACTGAGGGATGGTGGGAGTTGTAGTATCCAGTGGCGTCCATCTTGGAGATAACTCCACCAACTTTAGAAAGCTCATAAAATTTTGTGAATCATAAAAGCGAACTAAGCTCCATTTTTTAACTAAAGACACTGGGCCGGATTCACCAAAAGTGTGCAGTATGCCTTGCATCTGTGCAGGTTGTGACATATTATTGAATACTGCCGCACAATTTTCAATAGCGCACCCTGCACCCTCTCCAGAAGTGTGAGACATCTTTCTTTAGGTGCATCTTTAACATACAGCGTGCGACACAATTCTGTCAAGTCAAACTCCGAATCAGCACTAATGTGGTGCAAACTCCGAATCTCTCTATGCAGAACCGGCAGAGAAACTGTGCACTGAAGACCTCGCATTATGCGGATCCAAAGAGGCTACTATGGCGTGGAGTAGCCGTGCCGTGTAGCTTCAGCCCTGGCTACTGCACGCCCCAGTAGCCTCTAAGATATCTGCATATTAGGTGGTAAAAAAATGTATAAAGTTAAAGGCCACTCAAGGATTAGCCCTAAAAAGGGCTCCCATGTCATTGATTAGTTGAACCTGCCACCGGATCTACCTTAATAGGTAGTTCCGAGATGGTAGGTTTCCTTTAAATACATGTGCAGTTTGCATGTTATTTTAAGTGCAAAGTCGGACTGAAAACTGGTGCAGTTTAATGGTCCATTGAGTTTTGTAGCCAGGATGTAGCCAGTTCATAGCTAAAGGATTAGCCCCATTTTTTGTATTCTGACATTCGTCGCTTTATATGGTTATAATTTTTGAACACTGTTACCTATCAAAGCGATTCTGAGATTGTTTTTTCTTTACGTTTTCGAAATTTGAAATCATCGCGCTTTCAGGCAGATAGATTTACCATCTAAATAAGTTGCTGAATAACATTTCCCACATGTCTACTTTTCATAATTTCTTAAATGTCTGGATAATTTATTTTGATGTCACGCAGATTACAAATCGAATATCAGTTTTCCATATTTTCCGAATTTACTATTTTGGGGATAATTACTGTTTTGAATGAAATTTTAAACATTTAACAAAAAACCCTATGTATCAACTCTTTTTCAGATCTGCACCCATCAAACTATCAGAAACAACTTTTAGAACTTCATAGTAATTAAATCAAAATGAAGGTGAAATTTAGAATGGTCAATTTTTGTCGGTTATACATTTATTTAGCCCTAAAATGTATACATTTCCAAAAGATAAAGCTCATCTTACAATTTGTTCTGCAATTTCTCCCGAGTACAGAGACCCCGCCATATTATCACAAGTGACCGTTCCTTGTTTTATGTAGGCACAGCGAGGTGCAGATGGGAAGGAGTGCCCTGCAGCTGCCAGGATTTTAATTTTCTCATTGGCCACTTTTGGAGGCTATCAAATTTTAGCTTTATTGGGGCCATGTGACGGCATTTTTTAAAAAATTTTTTGCAGGATGAGGTGCCCCATTTTGGGGTTGGTATCCTATTGCTAAAAATGTATGAACTTTTTTAGAGTGCAGGAGTAGAAAAGCATCAATTCTGTACTGGAATTTCAACTTTTTTTTTTCATATAGCCTAATGATCATGTTATCTTTATTCTACCTTTTCTGGCTACCGAGCTGGTTGATGGCTTGTTTTTTTTTTGTGGGACTTTGTACTTTGCAACAGTATCATTCTGGAGTACATTTTGTGGGTTTTAACATTTTTTTTTTTTACGCCATTCTTCGTGCGGGCTCAATAATTATTTACTTTTATTCTATCGGTTCTTACAGACGCGGTGATGCTATATGTGTATGTCACTAGAGTGAGGAAAAGCAGGTCGATTCTGTGTGTTTTCATTAAATTATGGAAGTGTATTAAAGGAGGAGAAAAAGATTATGAGGGGCAATGTTTATGACAGGACAACCCCTTGAATTTGTCTTTTTTATTATATATAATTAAATATATAGTACAAAGAGAACAGATAAAATCCTGGACAGCTCTGCAAGGCTGAGTTGCATCTCCTGAGTCTGACCCAACGCTACAATGCTCTTTTTGAATAACTACCTAATCTGCCCCCTTTGTCATGTGAGAGGCGTAGCCACACCCGTACCAGGGTGGGATGATGGGAACATATTTCCTAATTATGTCATATTTTCTCCTAGGGGTCTCCTAAGGAAAAGATATGTCCCACACAAACCCCAGCATGAATTATCATATCTAACAATACCATACACCATGATGAAATGTTGAGCCAATAGTCTGATACCTATTTTGTTGGCTTCCTGGCTCCATGGAAAAATTCATTGACTCCCCAAAAACATTGAAGAATGATTAATTGAGTTGAAATGCAAGGATTCTGAGATACACACATGGGAAGGTGCCATAAAGTGAATGAACATTTTCTATTCACGAGACAGGGAAAACACATAGGAGCAGAGGAAAACATTTGGCCTAGTGACTAGGTGTGAATCAGATTATCTTGTAAGGCCAAGGTGGTGGTCTCGTCACCACATTTAGCTGGGGGGTACCTCATAACCCATAACAAATAAACATTTTTCTATATTTTAGCATGTACCTGGCTCAGTACCTACTGTATATAACTCGAGTATAAGCCGAGGCTCCTAATTTTACAACCAAAAACTGGGAAAACCTATTGACTCAAGTATAAGCCGAGGGTGGGAAATGCATTGGTCACAGCCTCCCAGTAGTATACAGTGTGAGACACTGAAAGGGTTAACTGTGGATGGGCGGTATGTTTCCCCTGGGTTTTCCTACTATGCAAGGCTTTAGTGCTGAGGTTGTGTTGTCCAGCACCTTGGACAAAGGTGGTGGGAGCAGCCCACTCAGGCTGCATAAAGCTGCTGAGCAGAGCTGAGAGCGTTGTCTCTCAGAAAGGATTCTGGAGAGCACACATAGCCCTGACCTCTGTGCCTGGAGCAGCAAAATCTTTTGTGTTAGTGGTGAGTTAGAGAAACTCTGTTTAGTTAGCGCCCAGACGGGTAGGATATTGTTTGTTTTGATGCCTGAATGTAAAGGCTGTTTTATTTTGTTCATGCTGCTGCAATAAACACAGGCGAAACCTGTTTTGGACTATACCTTGGTGTCACTGTCTTGAACTGCATCACAAAACCCCGCTACCACTGGGCCATATCTCCCACATATGGTGGAGGATGCTGGCAGTTCAAAAGACACACACCTGAAAAGCCTCGCTACATCCTGCAAAATTGCATGGCCTGGGTGAAAGCAGCATGCAAATTGCAGCATACAGCCAAGATGGAGGACTTTATTAAATACCTGCAAGAGGAGGCCATAGCTAATCGGCAGCTGCAGCAAGCCATGCTCCAGCAGTAGGAGGAGAGGTCCTGCCAGCAGCAGGAAGAGTCCCAGGCTAATCGACAGCTGCAGCAAGCCATGCTCCAGCAACAGGAGACGTACCGCCAGCAGCAAGCCATGCTCCAGCAACAACAGGAAGAGTTCTTACAAAGGCCTTACAAAAGATGGCGGCGACCGACGACGTGGAGGCGTATCTCACTGTGTTCGAGTGAGTACCTGAGCGAGAGGAGTTACCAGCTGAGCAGTGGGCAGATGTCCTGGCACCGTTCCTGACAGCCGAATCGCAGAAGGCCTTCTACAACCTGAGTGAAACAGAAGCCGGTGAGTACCCCCAGCTAAAGGCGGAGATTCTGGCTCGTCTTGGGGTTACCATACAAGTCCGTTCCAGCCGGGTCCACCAGTGGGCATACTCAGAAAAACTACCCCCGCGCTCCCAAATGCATGACCTGATTCATCTTGTCCGGAAGTGGCTACAACCAGAGGACTGCACCCCAGCACAGATGGTCGAGAGAGTGGTTCTTGACAGGTTCACCCGTTCTCTGCCCCCTCGGCTCCAGTGATGGGTTGGACAGGCCGGTCCCACAAATGCTGAGGAACTCGTGTCCCTAGTAGAGAGATATCGGGCTACGGAGGATCTTCTACTTACTTCTCCCACACGAAGCAGTGCCAGTGAAAAGGCCACTAAACCATCTGGTAAGACTGCTACTGCAGAAAAGGGGAAACAGGTTAGGTTGGGAGGGGGTTCATTGGGGGGCTCAGATAGACAGAAACCCAATGAGGCTCGTGACAGAGGTCATAGCCGTATCCAGTGCTGGCGATGCCATGAAATGGGCCATATTGCTGCCAACTGTCCCCTGTCAGTGGAGCCAATGGACTGCAACCAGACTCGGTGAATGTTACTGTTTCCCGGCCGGTTCTGGCAGCTGAGTCGGTCACGGATGCAGAACCCCAAGTGTGTATGGTCACAATCGGGAGTCACATGGTGGAAGCCTTGCTAGACTCAGGGAGTCTGGTCACACTGGTGCGGGGAACTTTGGTTGATCCTGGACTATACAGTGGGCATAAAGTGGGAGTGTTATGTATACATGGGGACACTCGCAAATATCCCACTGCCGTCATCAACCTACATACACCTTGTGGTACTATTACCCATGAAGTGGGGGTGGTGGGGACCCTGTTTCATGAGGCTATTATCGGCAGAGACTTACCAGTGCTTTGGGACCTCTGGAGACGAAGACCCACCTCAGGTGCTATTACAGATAATGGACATCAGATATGTCCGGCCTTGGCCCTTGAACCCTTTGAAGCCAATGTACCCACACCAGCAGTAGGGTTGACCCCAGGTGATGAATTCTCTCCCCTAGAGGTCCTAGCTGGTGAGGTCGAGGGTCACGAGGAGGTGCCCGACATGCCGGACCTTGAGATATCCCGTGTAAATTTTGGGGCTGCACAGCTACAGGACCCTACCTTATTTAAAGCACGGGAGAATGATAAAGTGATAAATGGGGTACTCCAAATACCAGGGGCTGACAAAATATACCCCCGAATGGTGATTGTTGGGGAACTGTTGTACAGGGTTGACCAGATATGGGGTGAGGAGGTTGAGCAACTTGTAGTACCCCAATCTCACCGTAGGCTGGTGCTAGATTTGGCACCTAAACATGTGCTGGGAGGGCACTCAGGTGCTGAGAAGACCCGAGAGAGGATCCTGCAGAGATTTTTCTGGCCCGGGTGTGGGAGTAGGTAAACCGGTATTGTAGCTCCTGCCCTGAGTGTCAACTTACTGCCCCGGTGTCCCACTTTAGGAGTCCTCTGGTCCCGTTACCAATCAAAGAGGTGCCGTTTGAACGGATTGCAATGGATTTGGTTGGCCCTGTAGTCAAATCCACAAGGGGGCACCAGTACATCCTGGTTATCCTGGACTACGCTACGGGGTATCCAGAGTCAATTCCGTTAAGGAACACCTCCTCCCAAAACATTGCTAGGGAGCTGTTCCAGGTATTCTCCCGCACAGGCCTTCCCAAGGAAATCTTGACTGACCAGGGTACCCCATTCATGTCTAGAGTAATGAAGGAGATGTGTAAATTACTGCAGGTTATACAGCTTCGCACCTCTGTATATCATCCTCAGACAGAGGTTTAACAAGACCTTGAAGGGGATACTAAAGAGGGTGGTCAGCAAAGATGGGAAGGACTGGGATTGTTTGTTGCCTTATCTGATGTTTGCCATACGTGAAGTTCCCCAGTCCTCCACGGGTTTCTCACCCTTTGAGTTGTTATATGGCCGTTCCCCACGTGGAGGTAGCTAAGGAGACCTGGGAACAGGAAAGGACCCCCCACTGATTGAACACGTCTCCCTTATGCAGGACCTCATGGCGGCAGTAATGCCCCTTGTAAAGGAGCACATGACAAGGGCACAAGAGGCCCAGTGTAGGGTCTACAATAGATCAGCCAGACTCAGGACCTTTAACCCAGGCGACAGAGTGTTAGTTCTGGTGCCCATCATTGAGAGTAAGTACAGATATACCACGTGAACCTCCTAAAGCCATGGAGGCCAAAGGTGTTAGCCCCCACAGGGTCAAACAGAGGGGGAGGGTATGTGAGACACTGAAGGGGTTAACTGTGGATGGGCGGTATGTTTCCCCTGGGTTTTCCTACTATGCAAGGCTTTAGTTCTGAGGTTGTGTTGTCCAGCACCTTGGACAAAGGTGGTGGGAGCAGCCTAATCAGGCTGCATAAAGCTGCTGAGCAGAGCTGAGAGCGTTATCTCTCTGAAAGGAGGCTGGAGAGCACACAGCCCTGACCTCTGTGCCTGGAGCAGCAAAGTCTTTTGTATTAGTGGTGAGTTAGAGAAACTCTGTTTAGTTAGCGCCCAGACGGGTAGGATATTGTTTGTTTTGATGCCTGAATGTGAAGGCTATTTTGTTTCTGCTGCAATAAACGCAGGCGAGATCTGTTTTGGACTGTACCTTGGTGTCACTGTCTTGAACTGCATCACAAAACCCCGCTACCACGGTCTCTACTGGGCCAAATCTCCCACAACAGCTACAGCCAGCCAGCCCCCAGTTTACCCAGCACATAAAAAAAAATAAAGTTACATACTCCCCGATGCTTGGCGCCTCTCCTCTGTCTTCTCTCTGCTGTAACAGCAGGCAGAGACGCGGCCATAGTCTCCCATCATTGAGCAGACGTCCTGCATGTTATCCTTTACATTTCTGTCCGTCCAAGGGATGAAACGGGGGACCACTATAACCATATATTAATCTTTAGTATAAGTGGTTTTGTAGGATGGACCCTCCACGCTCTATGGAAATAGATGCTGAATGCATATGTAAATGTGAACAGCCTCAATAGATCTTACGCTTTTCGCTTTGCGTTACATTTTGAACATCGTGTATCCCTTTCTTTACCCTGGTGAATGTAAAAGCAGTAAGTACTGAAATATACCGGCACTTTAGATGGGATATTTGCTGGTACAATGGCTTTCCCAATTCTCCTCCTGGAAGTCAATCAGATGAACATGTTCCCTTTTATGTGGATGAGACAAAACAGTTCATTACTCTGCGGCGTCTCCGATCCGAAGTCATTTGTTACAATAAGTCAGTGTGACTTTTACGGCAAGCTTTGACATTTGTTGCTCCGGTTATTTATGTTTTATCACAACAAAGACATTTTTGTAAGATTAAAGAATCTGTTATTTCAAGAGTAAAAGTTCTTTTAGTCAATTATTCATGAAGCGAGTTCTTCCATCAAAATGGGATGTATTTTTCAATGTTGAGCGATTCCACTCAGTGCCCAAGTTTTATGAGGAAGAGGGAAAAAGCGAGGCGGATCAGAGGCGAGAATAACAGTATTACTCTCGTATGAGGATTTGTGTATTATTATTGAGAAAAATAGAACTGTCTACCTGCTCCGCCAAGCACCCGGAAAGTATAAATAGCATGTTCAGGGCTCTGTAGAAGATTTTCAGTCAGATCTTTGTTTTGACCTCTCATACAATAATATTCTCGTCTCAACGCAACCGCTGCATTTAACATGCCTTCCGGGGGTCTGTACCACACGATCGCCCCCCCCCGCGCCGTTTTCGGGGGGGCTGATCGCTGCTATGGCACCTCTGAGGTCCGATCGGGACCCCAGAGAAGCCTGAAGGCAGTGCCTTTAAGATGGCGTCTGTGACGTCATCTTAAAGGCAAAGTGTCAGCCTATGCATCTGCATAGGCTGGCACTGCTAATACCCTGCAATACATCAGTATTGCAGAGTATTATCATAAACAAGCAATAAAATGATTGCTTGTTCATATCCCATGGTGGGTCAAGTAAAAAAATGCAAAAAAAAATGTTTTTCAATAAAAAATAACTTATAAATCACTAAAAATGCCCATAAGCCCCAAAACATATAAAGAGACATATAACGCTCAAAAAAGTCTAAATCATAAAACAAACCCCACATATATAGTATCACCGCGTCCGTAACAATCCATAGAATAAAACTAAATAACTATTGAACCCATATGATGAACGCCGTAAAAAAAAAGTTAAAAACCCGCCCAAAATTATGATTTTTACCTATTATATCCCACTAAAAATGCAATAAAAAGTGATCAACAAAACATATGTACTCCAGAATGATATTGTTGCAAAGAACAACATGTCCCGCAAAAAACAAGCCATCAACCAGCTCTGTAGCCAAAAACGTAACAATGTTATGCCACTTGGAAGACGGCGATGCAAAAATGATAGATTTTTCCCCACATTAGGGTTTTATTTGGCAAATTTAGTAAAACATAAGAAAAAATATTCATGTCTGGTATCCCCGTAATCGTATCGACCCATAGAATAAAGATAACAGGATTATTAGGATATACGGTGAACACGAAAAAAAAAAAGAGTAAAAAACCCAGTACAGAATTGATGCTTTTCTACTCATGACCTCAAAAAAAGTTCCTAAATTTTCAACAATAGGTGATACCAACCCCAACATGGTAACACTGGAAAAAGCATCTCATCGCGCAAAAAAAATGCCGTCACATGACCCAAATAACGGAAAAGCGAAAATTTTATAGCCTTCAAAAGGGGGCAACGAGAAAAATAAAATCCTGGCAGCTGCAGGGTGCTCCTTCCCTTCTGCGCCTCACTGTGCCCCCATAACACAAGTAATGTCCACATGTGGGGGGTCGCTGCACTCAGGAGAAATTGTAGAACAAATTTTATGGTGGGTTTTCTCTTTTTATCTTTTGGAAATGAGTAAATTTTAGGGCTAAATGTACGTATAACCGACAAAATTTGACCATTCTAAATTTCACCGCCATTTTGATTCAATTACTATGAAGATCTCAAAGGGTTAACAATCTTTGTAAATGCTGTTTCTGATAGTTTGTGGGGTGCAGATTTGAAAATGGGTTGGTTATATAGGGGGTTTTGATGCTAAATATGTAAAATTTAATTTCAAACGGTATTTATCCGCAAAATAGTCAATTCTGAAAATATGGAAAATCGCTATTCGATGTGTAGGCCGCGTGACGTCAAAATAAATTATCCAAATATTTCAAAAATTATGAAAATGTAAAGTAGACAAATGGGAAATGTTATTCGGCAAGTTATTTAGGTGGTAAATCGATCTGCCTGAAAACGTGGTGATTTTGAATTTCGAAAATGGCAAATTTTTCTAAAAATTCATCATTTTTTTCCTTTTTTTGTAAATAAACGCAAAACTTATCAGCCAAAATTTACCACTAAAATGAAGTACAACATGTGGGGAAAAAAATCTCAGAATCGCTTTGATAAGTAACAGTGTTCAAACGTTATAACCATATAAAGCGACGCAGGTCAGAATCCAAAAAATGGGACTGAGCCTTAAGCTGTAAAATGGCTGCGTCCTTAAGGGGTTAAGCACAAACCTATGGACCCTATCTTGTACGTAACCCGAGGACTGCCTGTATATGCCTTTTTAATTACTGTGTAAAGGGGTAGTGCCTTGTTATGCCAAGTGACCTGTAAAGACATGCATAAAAGATAAAAAAAAACTATTTTTCTCATAAATTACTTATAACAAGAAAGCAGGAAAGGTATCTCTGAAAAGCTTTATAAAGCACATTACACAAGGCTTACTCTACCTGTAGGGTGATTAACCCCTTAATGACCAGGCCCTTTTTCGTTTCTTTTTCACTCCCCGCCTTCAAAAATCCATCAACTTTTTTATTTTTCCATGTAATGAGCTGTGTGAAACGGCTTATTTCCTGCGTAACAAATTGCACTTCATAGTATTTAATATTCCATGCTGTGTACTGGGAAAAAAAATTCCATATGCAGAGAAATTGGTAAATAAGTGCATTTGCACCGTTTTCTTGTGGGCTTGGATTTTACGCCTTTCACTCTGCACTCCCAGACTGCAATGATCAGCTGCAAGATGTCTGTAATGAAGCTTTATTAATAATTCTTGGTCCAATTACACCAAAAATTTTGAAACTCCAATTGTCACTGGGGCAAAAGAAAAAAAATTGTCTAAAACTTCCATTATAAAATATACAGTTTCGACTTACATACAAATTCAACTTAAGAACAAACCTCCAGACCCTATCTTGTATGTAACCCGGGGACTGCCTGTATTTAAAAACGTTTGAGACTTTTGAAAAGTAAATATATATTTGTATATTCTGATACATGTGTTTATTTTGGGTTATTTATCTTCATGTCTGATTTAGCACCTTAAAGGGGTAGGCCACTTTTCAATAAATCTCTTCCATTGGACAAAGGCAGCTTGGTGGCTTAGTACAAGTCCCAGGGTCAACATCTGCAAAGAGTTTGTATGTTCTCTCCATGTTTGCGTGGGTTTCCTCCGGTTACCTCCCACATTCCAAAAACATACTGGTAGGTTGATTAGATTGGGAGCCACATTTGGGACAGGGACTGATCTGGCAAGCTCTGTGCAGCTCTGCGTATCTTCATTTTACAGTCCATTCTCACTTACATGGACAGGAAAAGGGGAGGGAGCAGGATGAGTCATAACATTTCTGCTACAGATCCTCCTATTCAGCAAAGCTAAGATATGTATACAAATGACGTCATGAGGGATCCACAATCCGTCGCAATGATGAGACTCCAGGACTTGTCATTTCTGAAGATCTTCTGTTAAAGTGTGCTGGCGGCATACTGTAACAGATCTTCAGCAAAGCCACCTTATACTGCAAAGCTGTATTATTGCAGTATATGATAGAAGAGATCAAACCCCCTTACAAAAATTACACCTTACACGGTTCCCTATGCCCAAGTATTAAAAAAAGTGATTAGCGTCAGAATATGGTGCAACGAAGAAAGTTGTTTTGATACAAAAGATTTACATTTCTTTATTTTATTAAAATTTATAAAACGCACATAAATTTGGTATCCTCATGATCGTACCAATTGCCAAAAAAATGGAAAAAAATGGAGCAAATGCGATTTTGAGTGTGATAGGATACCCAGAAAAGTATTGCGATACTTGATACCCATACGATACTTTCTAGAAAAGAAAAAAGTATTATGTCAATGTTTAGGGTGCGGTCACATGGTCAGTAACGGTCCCCAGTGGAGAAGCTTTAGTGCTTTATGACAGTGTAGTACATGTATTGTAAAGGTTGTCCTGGTAATGTTAATATAAAATAGTATACTAAATAGTATAATTTGGGGCTCATTTAGGGAGGTGTTTTTGATGTCTGTGTGCTATCCTTTTTTTGCGGAAGGCACACAGACCCACTGTTTCCTGAAACCAATGCATTTCCCACCCTTGGCTTATACTTGAGTCAATAGGTTTTCCCAGTTTTTGGTGGTAAGTTTAGGGGCTTTGGCTTATACTCGAGTATATACGGTAATCACAATAATCATTTCAATAATAATCTCTGAGAAGATCCCTCTCTATATACAACAATGCATGGAGCCGGTGTCACAGTGTAACAGTGAAGCTCCTGGTTACATTAAATCCTCCCATTGACAACCAGTAAGCCCAAGTCTAGTGGATAGAGGCTCTGTCCTGTATCTCTATGGCAGGTGGAGTGTGGAGGTTGTGGGTTTAAATCCCGGGCTCGGCAAAAAGAATATTTAATTGAATTAAATAGAGACCTTGTGTCAGGGGAAGTCTTGGAGAGATGGTGATATCCTTCTGATGACATGGTCCCTGCTCTGCCCCCTGACACATCTACACAAAGGATTCCCTGCCGGATTTCTGCAGAGGGATACAAGAAGTCTGTGGAAGTCATTCAGTACCGCAAGTAACAGAAACCTGGTATTGAGCTGTTCTGCCTTTGAAAGTATCGTACAAGTACAGAGATTTCAATGCATTGTGCAACCCTACTAGGAAGTACTTTTGTTACAGAGTTAAAAGGGATTGTCCCATAAAGAATATGGCTTTTATCCAGCACATAATTATTAACTTTCATTATTTTTTAAATGTATTTATTTTTTTACTTAAAAAATAAGATTTTAAAGAAATAACATTAAAATAGCACCTCTGTAAGGTGGAAATAACTTCTCACAAGTTTTTCCATTTTGCCTTCAGCTTCTTAGGGTATTCCAGGTATTTGTAGTGTTGTTTCGGAGGGTGCTGAGGGTGCTATTTAACACAAACAATCCAGAAATTATTTTATCAAAGCGCCACTTTCTATGTGGACAAGTGTAGTTATACAGTAAATAAATGGAGCTAATAAACATTTTCTTGTAAACCCTACAAGACATGAGGTAACTGGGCGGCAAATGCAGAACAGGAAGGCCAAAGACCCAGTAGGACATTGGGAGCTGCTGTTTTTGATTGTCAGAATTACTTTCCAGTCAGGATTTGCCAAGACTATGCACATAAACATTAATCTCACTGTTGTAGTCTGGTAACATCCTACAGGGCTGGAGTGGTGGCGTCCACCTTACCTCAGTCCCCATTGATCCAGGGAATCATTACATTGTGGTCCAGCACTTTGGTTAGGATAATTTTTACGGCAGTGGCTTTCTTTTTGGCTCAGGGACAATATATAATCTTGCTGTTAGGCTCCAGGAACTCGCAGGACACAATAAAGTCTGCATCATATTACCAGTTACAGGCGGTCCCCTACTTAAGGACACCCGACTTACAAACAACCCATAGTTACAGACAGACCCCTCTGACCTCTAGTAAAGGATCCAGAGAGCTTCACCATAGTCCCAGATTGCAATAACCAGCTATAAGGAGTCTGTAATGAAGCTTTATTGATAATCCTTGGTACCATTACAGCAAAAAATGTTTAAACTCCAATTGTCACTGGGGCCAAATTTTTTTTTGTCTGGATCTACAATTATAAAATATACAGTTTCGACTTACATACAAATTCAACTTAAGAACAAACCTCTGGACCCTATCTTGTACGTAACCCGGGAACTGCCTGTATGTGCTTGTACTTATAAATAATTAACACAAGCATAAATCTAAGAAAAAAATAACAAGATCTTGTATAATATATATAGATATTTATTCCTTATAAAAACTCTCTATATATTAAAAAAATCCTTCTGCTGTATATCCTAAGTACGTAGGAGTCAATTACTATCAACTTGTCCGTTTCTGGATTTCTTTTATTAAATCTTCCCTGGGGATGTTGACCTGTTGGAAAAACAAAGGGCACAGTAAGAATGTGGTTCCTTATCTGCTTAAATGGGTATTCCCAGTTTGGCAAAAAAATGTTGTGGTTTGTATAATGAAAAATTGTATGTTTTCCAATATACTTTCTGTATCAAATCTTCAAGATTTTCTAGATCTCTGCTTGCTGTCATTCTGTAGAAAGCTACATTTTTTATTTCCAGTGGATAGAAATGGCCCCACAAACGAGCTGTGCACCTGTGTGACCATGGTCAGATTTCTGTCCACTGGAAGTAAACATAGAAGCATAGAATGACAGCAAGCAGAGATCTAGAAAACCATGAGGAATTGATGCAGAGAGTATATTGGAAAATTGCATAATTTTTCATCATGCAAACAATAACATTAATTTGCCAAAATGCTAATACCCCTTTAAAACAGGCTTGAATTTTTACCCCATATTTACTTCAAATAAAAGATTTTTTTTCCAGTTTTTTCAAATTAGTAAAATTCAGATACCAGTCTCTGCAGCTAGCAAAAAAAAGCCTTTGGCCTCTGCTGGTATAATGGGTCTAACATATGTTCGGGATTTATGGTTCACCAAGTGATGCTTTTAGTGTGAATAATATTAGAAGCATGCAGAAAAATAAAAGGTGCACGTTCTTTCTGAATCAAAAATACTATGCGCAGGGCAACCAATCAGGCAGCTCTTAGGCCCACCTTATACACCGCAACAAGGCCTCTCCTGCTACCCTTAAAATAAGGGCACCATGTAAGTATTTACTAAAATGATACCCAAGCTCTGATTGGGTTTTGTAGGCAACTAGAACCGTTTTACCTCAGACACATCTGATAAGTC
Organism: Engystomops pustulosus; assembly: GCF_040894005.1. Lineage (NCBI taxonomy): Eukaryota > Metazoa > Chordata > Amphibia > Anura > Leptodactylidae > Engystomops > Engystomops pustulosus. Next base: position 38,899,151 of record NC_092414.1, on the reverse strand, counting down.
TCCCCCAATGATTAACTAAATTACAGAATACCATCATCTGAAAGGATTCCTAGAAGTAACATTTTTCTGTAGTTTCTGTAGTTGGCTGCTATTACTATTCCAATTGACCACATGTTATGTGTAATAGAGGGCTGTACCTCTTCTCGTGTTGTAACATCTCTCAGCTTCACCACTCCATCTCTCAGTTCTTGCTCCCCAATAATGGCCACCAGTGGAATGCCGGTCTTCTCACAGTACTGAAGCTGGGACAGTAATTTAGGGTTTTTCTTATGAAGCATCTCTGCCTATGGTGAAGAAAATACATGTCAATACAAAAATAAAAAACAATAAAATTGACACTTTTATCCTCTATCCACTCTATCCAGGACAATCTATCGATATGTGGAACCCCAAGGTGAGTGACAGAACATGAGAATACAGGTCCCCCTGACTTGCCCCATGCATTTTTAGGATTGTCTGTCCCGAATGCTGTCTTGAAAGTCCCCTAGATTGTGGGAATTAAAGATAGAGCTGACCTAACCATAGGATAGGTCAGACACTCTTGCCCTTAAAGGAAACCTACCACTTGGGATAGGGCTTATAAGCAGAACATGCCGTGCACCAGCTCAGGGTGAGCTGGTGCCGGCGCTTATCTCTGTTATGTTTTTAAACAGTTTTAAAGTTTTTTTACAGTTTATTAATGTTTATATCCTTACTAGCTTCCCCGCACCGAGGTCCGCGCTCGGCGCACCATGCGCGCTACCACTTCCTATTCAGATGCATGCACGGTCGCGCGCATGGTGCGCCGAGCGCGGACCTCGGTGCGGGGAAGCTAGTAAGGATATAAACATTAATAAACCGTAAAAACACTTTAAAACTGTTTAAAAACATAACAGAGATAAGCGCCGGCACCAGCTCACCCTGAGCTGGTGCACGGCATGTTCTGCTTATAAGCCCTACCCGAAGTGGTAGGTTTCCTTTAAGTTGTTTGTAGGATGACCTACAGTGTCTGCTATACTATGCCGGGTTCAAACAGGCGTGTCCGTAAAAAATGCAGATGGGTGTAATTTGTGTGCAGTCTGTATTGTATCAGCATCCGTTTTTTCACATCCGTAAACAGAAAACCCTGGTGATTTACTAATGTATTTTCTCCCCAGTTGGTTGCCTAGCAACATTTGAGAAAAAAACAGACCGCATATTGATTTTATACGTTTTTTTTTTTTGCAGGTCCTTGGTCCGCATGCGGAAAAAAAAAAAGTGCATGCTGCAATTTTTTTCTCAAAGCCTGAACACCAGTGGAAAAAAAACGGACATGTGAACAGACCCATAGACGTCAATGGGTCAGTATGCAATCTGCAAAAAAAAAAAAAAAAAAAGAAAAAAAAAAAGGAGCATACTAATATAAATCACGGCCATATGAAAAAGCCCCTGATTAAATATGTATATGATGCAGCTAGTGGCAGGGGTTCTAGGTGTAGCAGCCTCATAGTGGTGACCTATCCTATGGAGAAGTGTGTAATGGTAGTCCATATTCTGACAATAGATACACAGCTTTGTGCATACTCTACTACCCTGCGTATACTGCACGGTACATACTGTTCTATGCCATAGCAGTGTATGAGAAAAGGAAGAGAAAGGCCGGAGGTAGGAGTGAGAGATCCACAGTGCTGAACGTGGATTCACAAACTTCTCTCCCTCCAAAAATGTAAACAAATCACTGTGATTCCTAGAAAAATGAAAATACACATTATGTATAATCTTACAATAAACAATGCACACACTCACTTTAATGCCGGAGCTCCAGAGCGCAGTAATAAGCCTCATCCTCTCCTCCAGGTAATGTGGCTGAGCCGAAGCCACCAGCACCTGAGTCTCTGTGGTTCGAATATTCTTAAAAGATTCCTTTGAAAACAATTGTACTATCGGTCAGTAACTGTTATAGGCGAAAGCAAAAAATGTAAAATAAAGGAATAAAAAAATGGATGTTAAGAGACAAAAACTGTGAAGCCCTGGGTTTGTAAATAGAGAACATTAAGACACAGTGGGGCACATTTACCAAGGGTCCGCACACAGCATTTCCGTCGGGTTTCCAGACTATTTCCAATTTGTGCTGCATTTAACAGGGGTTTTTGGCGCACGGTTGCGACACAAATCAGGGGCGTGATCATCAGACAACCCGACTGATTCGGACTAAGCCCGGGATTTAAAATTCAAATTGTGTGGCAAGACATGCACTCACATACACCGGGAAGAAGAAGGTGAACTCTGGCGGACCTGAGTGGGGAAGCGACACATGCAGGATATCGGGCACACAATCTTAGTGAATGCCCGATATCCTCGTCCGACAACGCACCTCGGGGATCGTGACAATACTGGTTAAGTAAATGTGCCCCAGTGCTTGCTCTGCTTTCTTTTTATTTGCACTTAAAGGTAACCTGACTGGACCGGTGGATTAGTGTCCAAAATCACACCGAGTTTAAAAAAAATAAAAAAAAAAAAATTTATAGTTTCCTTGTTCTGCATTGCAGGAAGTGAAGCCGCTGCAGTACAAGCCAACTTCACCACTCATGCGTAGTAGGTAAAGCACGTTTTGTCCCGGCAACCCAAGAGGCCACACTGGGATCCTTAGATGGGAGTCTAATGGGTCTAATCAGACTCACATCTAGCCGAGTATACATGTCTGTTTGTATTTTTAATTGAGCCCATTGAACGCGAACATATAGGTCAATTTGGGACCCTAAACCCCAGGTTCATATGGACCTGTAGTTGGTTTAAAGTACTAAATTGACATGACAGGTTCTCCAAACACAGTAAAGGGGATATCCTATCAAGCCATTGATCACTTGTCTGGATAAATGTATGCAGGGGTCCCACTTCTGGAACTTCCAAGGAATACTAGAACAGGTGGCCAAGACCATGTTCCAGAATACAGAATGCAGCGGTGTCTCACAGGGTACTACTGTTCTGAAGTGTATGGGGCCGATTGTTTCAAGTACTATACAAGTACTTTACCCACTAGCTGTCATTCACCCATCACTTATCCCGTAATGCATTATTCATGGGATAATTCATAATTTGTTAATACACAGTAAGCACAGAAAGCCACAAGTGGCTGTGAAGTTCTCTGTCTGACTTACTCACAAACTCGTACTAATGTTCAAACAATCTACTACAGCCATATTACTCTTACCTCTGCTTTCCTCTCTGCCATAGATAGTATTCTCTCAATGCCTATGCTGATTCCCACACATGGTACTTTCCTTCCTTTGGAATCAAACATGCCCACCAGATCATCATAGCGCCCCCCTGCAGCTATGCTTCCAAATCCAGCTATCTTGTCAGTATCATTATCTGGTACGTTGTGGGGTTCTTCTGGACCTCTAAGCAGCACAGCTTCATAGATGACTCCAGTATAGTAATCCAAACCACGGGCCAAGCCCAGATCAAAAGTGACCTAAGAGAGAAATTACAATAAAATTACAGCTAACTAAATTCCACAGTCCTAGACTGAACTTGTATCATAGAAAGGTAATGTCATTTATGTTCACACCTTGTCCGCCACTCCAAAGATTTCCAAGTAGCTGTGAAGTAGCTTAAGGTCGCTCAGTGCTTCCATTGCCATTGTATTCTGAGAAACCAGCGAATCGTTACATAAGTGTTCAAGTACTGCCAACCCACCTAAGCAGAAAACAAGTCATATTACATTACACACTCCGCTGTCATTGTGCTTCTGGATCATGGCCAGGGGCACAGCCATAGGGGGGCAGAGGTAAGCGCAGCTACAGCCTATGGTGCCTGAGGGAGCCGATTGCCATTTAGGAAGAAATCAATACTAAAATTGGCACATAACAGGCAGATGGGAGCCCTGTAAAAGACTCTCTGACTATGGCTGCATAGGAAAAGTGAATGCTTGGTGTTATACATACAAAAGAACATGAATTATAAGGCTACTAACAGACGACTTACAGCCGGAATAGATTTCAGTTTATTGTCTCTAGATGCACTACAAGCCGTCCAAGGTAATAATTCTGATGTCTCTGAAACTAATAGGATTTCTTAGATTGTACACCTTCCCATTATGCTTGTTCTTGTAAAGGGTGTATGGTCATATTGTACAGCAGTAGAGGGGTAGTTTGGGTTTGTTTTGAAGACACATACCCTGTGCATCTTGTAATCATTGAGACAACCATCAACTCCACAAAATATTTAGAGGGAGCCTGTCAGTTATACTAACCCACACTAACTAAACACATCTGTGAAAATGGCTTTTATACAGCAGGATAACTATCCCTATATTGTTATTTTCCATGCTCGAAAAGTTCCACAGTCCATTTGTAAAGTTGTCTTGCTCGCTATGCTTATTCATGTTCTTCTAGCTCAACCTCGCCTCTAGCTTCCTGAATGACGACGGGATTGCTTTCACTTCACTTAAATCAACTCAGCCCTGCTACATCATTAACACATTAGGAGTCAAATGTAAGGCCATGGATCCAAAAAGTAAATCTTGGCTGAAACTGGGTCATACAGCAGGACAAAGATCTCAAAAACACCAGGAAATGGAGAATATCATTACACATCGATTTTCTTCAGGCTCCCTTCTAAGTAGGGAAATCAAAACCCAAACATGAATTTATGTATGAATAAATAAAAAAACTAAATTGCATTATTCATAACACATAGAAGGGGAGGTTCACTAGAAATAACATGATACGGCTAGTTTATTCATTTAGTCAAATGAACCAGAACTTTTGTATTGTATTTTCCATTCTATGTGACTGTGTTTAGCCATTGTGTAATATATTTCCCCCGACCAGGCTGGAGCATTTCCTTATTGGATCTATAATTTATGTCTGCTTCAATATGCCGGGACTCTACATTTTTCTGATGTATTTCCAGAGGCATAACTACACTTTAATTAGCTTCCACCAGATAAAATCTTTCTGCCAGCCCCAGACTCAATTATACCGTGTTGCAACGTATGCAAAAAAATAAAAAAAAAAAGAAGAAGCGCTGAAGATACACAAACTGCCCTTTGGTCTCACAGCACGCCATTTATCACGGGCTCCTTTAAGAACATCTCCCATGCTTCATACCGTTAAGTCTGATGTATTCACCCAGTCGGTCTACAATCTCCGGACTCAGATCCTTCTCTTCAATCATCTCTCTCCTGACCTTGTCCCAAGAAATCTGTAAGAAATCGGAAATACATAAGTAACGTGTCCTTTCTTTCTGAACGGTCTCAATTAAAGCCATTCTGTCACAACAATAAAACCAGGTGAAAAATAAATGAATGAGAAAAATGTCACACGAAATGTGTGACATCAGAAAGATATAAATAGAGGCTTACGGCTCCTGTATCCAGTCACATGCCCATGTCTGCTGCTCCCATAAGTTGTCTGCCTTTTTCTAAATCAACCCCAGACCTTAAGTGCCAGCACAAGGCCAGATTTTAATGATATTCCTGCTCGGTCGCAGATACATTTATCAAACAAGGGGGAGGCCGTTTTGTATCTTCTTACGTCTTTAAATGTGTAATATTATTTATACTGCAATGATGTTCTCCTGACGCCTGATATTGATGTATAGGCCATTAGAGAACATTTCCTCTCTATAAAATTACAGATATTACCTGGAAACAGAAGTCCCTGACTTGTCCTCTCCAGTGAAGCTTCTGAATATTCTATTCAGTCATTGTTCCGTTATCAAGGTCTTACAGATTCAGCATAGAAGAAGGCTACAACCCAGCTTTTCAAAAACCATGTATAGCCTATAGTTTACATGTTAGAGAAATTGTAAGCCTAGAAGACTGATGTCATTTATTGTTAGCTGAAGAATATGATAAAGAGCTAGTAACAGTACTTACCTGCTGGTGTTCGTTTCCCTGCTATCACACTTAGGACGATTCACTAGTCTCACATATCATGAGACCTGTGAGGCCAGTGATCATGTGTACACCCAACATGTGAAGGACACCGTTACAACTGGTGAGCACCATGGAAGTAGTAGAACATGAATATTAGTTATTTTTAGGTACGCCTTTTTAAAATTATCTCTTCTAACGCTAGGATTACACTTTTTTCAACTTTACTACTGAAGGATCTTGCCCCAATCCATGAAGGCTCTGCACCCCCTTTATTGAGGCTTCTCCCCACTGTGCGGACTTGGTTTATATATATTGATTATTAATATCACTATGTAAAATGAACTTTAACCTCCAATGTTGCTGCTCTACATGGGCTTCTTGAGGAGGTCCTTAGTCCTGAACAGCTATCGACTCTCAACACATGGTCCTCCCAAGTTCTGGAAGGTTCCTAGGTGCAGGTCAAGCATGGTGTGGTACAATTCAGGAACATCATTCCAGTAATTGCTGAGAGTCTCAGAGGTCAGACCCACCAAAGAATTATAAGGGTCCTTAACCCCTAAGGCGATGCTGGTTCAGCTCTGCACCGGAGGCATCGGGGGTCGCGGGGTGTCAGCGGTAATCTACCGCTGACATCCCGGGTAACACCTGCGGTTGGAGTGGGCCCCAATCACGGGTGTTTAAACCGTTAAATGCCGCGGTCAGCACAACCGCGACATTTAACTTGTCTTTGGGGGATCTTTCCCCCACGATCGCCCCCCCCCCCCCGCGCCGTTCTCAGGGGGCGCTGTACGGTGCTATGGCAACCCCATAGCTGCCTGCTGGCAGTGCCTGAAAGATGGCGTCTGTCCTGCCCCCACTTCACGTACCCCCGGGGTCTATGCGGAGCTCGACAGGCAGTTAAACGCCTTCCTACAGTTCAACAAATGAGACTGCTTCAAAGTCCGTAGCTTTATTAAACTGATGTAGGATTAGGGTGAAACTGAAGAAAAACATGAATGTACAATCTATTAGAATAGTACAATAATATAACAGGAGCATGTTACATACATTACATTAGCATATAACAGGAAACAAGCTGATACTTATACAGTCTGGGACCAAACATGGCCGACCATGAGGTTGGGCCTATCTGTGCAATTACAGTGCAATTACAGATCTATACATTACATCATATAAGAGACTTTATACAGAGTGGTCCTATAACTGCTAGTAGCTATAGATTCTTTTAGACAGTCTCCTTACAGGCTATACTACAACAAGGGTTAATTATGAACATCATTTAACCTGCATAACATTTGCCAGTGGGCAGCACAGCGTCAGTGACGTCATCTTAAAGGCACAGTGTCAGCCTATGCATGTGCATAGGATGACACTGCTAATACCATGCAATACATCAGTATTGCAGAGTATTATCATGAACAAACAATCACATGATTGCTTGTTCATGTCCCGTGCTGGAAATATTAGAAAAGTAAAAAAAAAAGAAGTTTAATCAATAAAAAATAAAGTAATAAATCAATAAAAATGTTCATAAGCCCCATAACATCTAAAGAGAAATATAACGCTAAAAAAAGTCTAAATCATAACATAAACCCCACAAATATAGTATCACCGCGTCCGTAACAACCTGTAGAATAAAATTAAATAATTATTGAACCCGTACGATGAATGCCGTAAAAAAAAAAATAATTTAAAAACCCACCAGAAATTATGATTTTTACCTATTGAATCCCACAAAAAATGCAATAAAGTAATTAACACAACATATGTACTCCAGAATGATACTGGTGCAAAGTACAACATGTCCCGCAAAACACAAGCCATCAACCAGCTCTGTAGCCAAAAAAGTAAAAATGTTATGCCACTTGGAAGACGGCGATGCAAAAATGATAGATTTTTTCCCCACATCCCGCAAATTTAGTAAAACATAAGTATTCAAGTATGGTATCCCCGTAATCGTATCGACCCAAAGAATAAAGATAACATGATTATTAGGCTATATGGTGAACACGAAAAAAAAAAAGTACAGAATTGATGCTTTTCTACTCCTGACTGCAAAAAAGTTCCTAAATTTTGAACAATAGGTGATACCAACCCCAAAATGGTAACACTGGAAAAAGCATCTCATCCCGCAAAAAAAAAAAATTGCCGTCACATGGCCCCAATAACGAAAAAAGCAAAAATTTTATAGTCTACAAAATGGGCCAATGAGGAAACTAAAATCATGGCAGCTGCAGAGCACTCCTTCCCCTCTGCGCCTCGCAGTGCGCCCATAACACAAGTCATGGCCACATGTGGGGGGTCTCTGTACTCGGGAGAAATTGCATAACAAATTGTATGGTGTATGTTTTTGTCTTTTGGAAATGTGTAAATTTTAGAGCTAAATATAACTGACAAAATTTGACATTCTGAATTTCACCTCCATTTTGATTCAATTACTATGAAGATCTCAAGGGGTTAACAATCTTCCTAAAAGTTGTTTCTGATAGTTTGAAAGGTGCAGTTATAGAGGGTGGTTTTAATGATAAATATTTAAAATTTAATTTAAAACAGTATTTATCCCCAAAATAGTCAATTTTGAAAATACGGAAAATCGATATTGGATTTGTAAGCCGCGTGACATCAAAATAAATTATCCAGACAATTAAAACATGATGAAGATGTAAAGTAGACAAATGAGAAATGTTATTCAGCAACTTATTTAGGTGATAACTATCTGCCTGAAAATGCAATGATTTCGAAAATTCATAATTTTTTCTTTTTTTTTTTTTGTAAATAAACGCAAAACATATCAGCCAAAATTTACCACTAAAATGAAGAACAACATGTGGGGAAAAAACAAACAAACAAACAAACAAACAATCTCAGAATCGCTTTTATAAGTAACAGAGTTCAAAATTTATAACCATATAAAGAGACTCAAGTCAGAATACAAAAAATGGGACTGAGCCTTAGGCTACATGCACACTGCCGTGAGCCCGCCACACCGTAGCACGTCGGGCACACGGCAGCGCGGGGAGAGGAGGTGAACGTAGCTCACCCCCGCCCCTCTCCATAGCGATATATGGCCGCGGCGCCGTAATACGGGACATGTCCTATCTTTTCTCGGGCTACGGAGCAGTATGGTGCGGCACCGTACCGCTCCCGTAGGGTGCCCTCAGCCCATAGAAGTGTATGGGGGACGTATATCAGCCGCATATACGTCCCCCCATACTGTAGTGTGACTGTAGCCTTAAGCTGTAAAATGGCTGCGTCCTTAAGGGGTTAAAGAGATTATTAAGATTCTCTAATAAAAGTATTTTACTCAATAGCTCAGCTGAACTAAAGGGTTGTGTTGGCCTTTGGCAACTGTTTCAATATATCCATAGAGAATGTATACAAACTTGGGCTACATTCACACACATGTATGGGGGACGTATATACGGCCGACATACGTCCCCCATACACTTCTATGGGCTCCCGGCACACGTGCGGCACCGTACTGCTCCATAGCCCCGGGAAAAGATAAGACATGTCCTATCTTTTCCTGTGTTACGGCGCCGTGCACCATATGTCCCTATGGAGGCGCTCACCTCCTCCTCTCCCTGCGCGCTGCTGTGTGCCCGCCGTGCTATGGTACAGCGGGCAACAGCAGTGTGCATGTAGCCCTAAGATTGTGTTTTCACAGAGTGGTTTGTTCTGGTATTTTTTGTATAGTTGAAAAATGAATGAAAAACACATTTTTGCTGTACATATTTTTGGTTTCCTATGTGTTTATAAATTTTTTTCAATTGTGTTTTGAGCCTTAACTTGTAAACCTGCGTGATTTCACTCGTTTAACTTGTAATACCATATGTGACCACTAGATTGCAATCTAACTGCATGTACAAAATCCAAACAACAGAGAAAGTTATTCTGAACAGTATGATTATGTATTATGTACAGCGAATGCATTCATATGTCCTTATGTACAATCACACTGAGTAAAGTCAGTTTTCACAGTAAGCCCACTGTCAAACTCAATATATTCCCCTGCCATACATTTATTCACCTCATCTATACAGTCAAGGTGTTTTATATAAAGGACATTTAGCAATACTGCTTGACTGCGGGTCACCAATCACTGGAATAGGTGGCAAAGGTGGAGGACAAGATGTACAGCAACACAAGAGGACTCTGGTATACAATATTCTATTGAAAGTGGCTGTGGGTCAGAATATGCAAGTGTGTGTATATATTATATAGAGGCTGCATTACATATAAAAGTCATGTGCATCACAATTAATTTAGAGGGGTAGTTTATTGGGTACTTGTTTATAATGTAAATTTGGAGTCAAGGGAACTGTATTCATTTATTATGAACTAAGGGGAGGACCCTAAAATATACTTTAGGTGGTGCAGTGTATATTATATTTCAGGGTGCATAGTGTATATTATAATATATTAAGGAGTCACAGAGTATCTTGCTATACGGCACAGCGTGAGCGGTATGTATTATTTAGAAGCACAAAGAGTAGAAATCCAGGGGATACTATACTGTAAGTGATATTTTCAAGGGTATAGTGTGGAGAGGAGCCAAGAACTGTCAGAAGTTGTCAAACTCTCAAACCATAAGTCATGGCCATAAGTCATAAGTAGTTTTGACCAACCTTCCAGTGTGCGAGACGACTCTTAGGATGTGTAATGTCATTCACAAAGTGACTGTGAGCCAAGTCTTTTTATTACTTTTCACAAATACAAATTCAAAATAGAGTTGTGTCCTGTGCCCTAAAGGCAACTCTATGGGACTTTCGGTCAGTTAACATGATGGACAGAAACTAGAAGCAAAGGGAAATTGCAATCCCCTGTTCTGCTAACCGCAAGGGATCCGACTGTCAAGACCCCCGCAATCTGCCATTTATCCCATTTCCTGTGGACAAACATTATAAAGGACATTTACCACCAGAATCAAGGATTGAAACCCCAGATAAAAATCTCAAACAAAGGCAAGGCTGTGATTGGCCAGGTGAACACCTGGTGGACACACCTGCCCAATCACAGCTCTGCCTGGTTGCTCTGCAACTCATCAAGCAACACGTTCAAGTTAGACGGAGCAGCCAAACAGAGGATGCCGAACATAAGGTTTGGGTCGACTCATTTCTAAAATTCCCCAGGGACATTGTTAGGCAAGCTAAGTGTCTAATGCTGGATGATAAATCTAAAGTTTAAGAAAGCCAAATAATAAATTTGCACCTCCTGAATGTTGGCTAAGTTTATGTGAGAAAAATGTGCCAGTTTGGTTTATTTGGGGCATGCCAGACTTCCCATGAAGCTGTTCCCCTTTCATTAGGTTTACTAAACCTAATTGTGTTTCTAAACCTTGATAAACATTTAATATTTTAGAAATGTCCTTTCTATGACCTTTGCTTCCTATCTTGGGCTATATAGCAGCTAGAACCATAGTTCTGGCATCATTGCAAAGACGAGAATCTTCTAAAACAAATCATGGAGATAAAAAGGAAATGAAGGCATAATTGGGAATGATGCTCCCCCTTCAGAGGAAATGTTAGAAAGGGTATTTTATACCCTCGCTATGGGGACTGTTAGATTAGTAGTGTAAAAGCTGGTGACAGTAGAATTTTCTCTACAGCCTCCACCATTTCATCATTTTCAGGTGGGCTGTTTTTTTTTTTGCAGCTCACAGTAGAGGGTCTAATTAGCATATTGCATACTGAAACTAATCAGAAACTATGATAATTAGGCTGGAACTGACAGCTTGGCACCACCCATCTGACACTACAGAAAATAACGATATTGATTACTTGAGAACGGTCAGGTCTAGAGAAATAATTAAGTGCAACAGTGACTATTAATAGATGCAAATATTCAGGTGTGAAGGTGTGGAAAAGTCTTCTGTAAGGTCCATTAACACCTAGACATAAAATGTAAATGTTATACTGGCGATTTGCTGGTATAAGATTACTAGGGTTTTTTATTATCATAAAAAGTAAAAAAAAAATTTCCCCCCCATCCTTTGTGCGGTAAAATGTTAAGTGAATATTTGAAAAGTTGGCTGTGCCCAAGCGTGTTAAAGGTGTGAATAAGTCTAGTCTCTGGGTGGGTTTCCTCCCACACTCCAAAACATATTGTTAGGTTGTTTAGATTTTGAGCCCCATGGGGACAGGGACCAATTTGACATGCAATGTGCAGCGCTGTGTAATCTGTATGCGCTATAGAAATAATAATAATAATAATTATTATTATCATTAGTCTTCTCCTTCTTAAACTAAGCTATGTTACATAACCAGCATAGTAAAAAATTATGCAGACAAATACCGATGCCCGATCCCATATGAAAAACATACACTTTCAAGTAATCTAGTGATTCTTTGCACAAAAATCGAATGGTTGCTAGAGCCTTTGCACAGTACCTGCACAGGTTAGCAAGTTCACATTTAATTCCCCAAGTTTCTTCTAAACACAAAAAGTTCATCAACTTTCTGTAATGTTTAATGCTCCCCCCTCTCTGATGGGACCTGTAGTTTACCAGCAGCCTGTAGACCTTGTAAAAGGTGCTGGATGATGCACATTTATGCAGAAATCATCCATAATCCTAGGTCCTGGGTTATTCATAAAACACCAGATTCTTATCTCTCACAAGATAATATCGCTTTCTGCCGCGCTATTTTGTGGGGTTGGTTCAGCGACCAGAAAAGCTTCTTGTGACACTGATATATCAGCTCTCACAAAATCCGAGCAGCGGGTGTTATCTCTTGGGAGATTATATCAAGAGATTGATGAATACACTGCTGGTGTAGGAAGAAAAAATAGGGAAGAGACTTTGTAGCAGAGATCAATGAGTACTTTATCACAATGCAGCTGATGGAATATTATGCATCTCTTGCATCATTACAAGCGCGCTCCATCATTACACACTTCAGCCGGGCCGCACCGAAGATTAATATCTGCCCCGCACAACTTAATCTACACCTGGCACATCTGACATTAATTTGTGGCATGCCCACTTTGTACTGAGTAATAGTTGTGCCTTATAATGATGAATTTCTGACCGCCGACTTGTTATCAGGAAAGGTCTCTGCGATCACCTGAGATGATTTATTCCATTATACGGTGATATAAATATGAATAGCAGAGCATGCACGTACATGGTGATATTGATTGGTCTTATGGTGCGGTACATTTTCCAATAAGATCTAAAGGAAAAAATGCACAGCTTTCTCCTTGACCTAAGCCATCAACAGCCTCATATATTGGTGATCACGGCTTATATACACATGACAGACACCATAGATGTAATGAGTAACTGCAGAAGACCACCACATATTTAAAGGACATCTACCATCAGATAACCTGATGGTAGATGCTTATACTCGCCTCCCCGTCCCATCCCGATCACCAAGAACCTTCTTTTTTCATCTTTTAGAATGGCCTGATTGCATAGAAAAAAAGATTTATAAACTATGCAAATGAGCCTCAGTGCCGCAGCCCCTCCCCCCTTCTCCGGCCAATTGGGTCCGGAGATGTCACTTCTGAGCCTGAGGGGCTCTGGTGGGTGTCAATGTCTCTGCAGTGATGACATGGCAGCCTGTGAAGCTGAACACGGAGGGGCTATGAGCCTTCTGGGTGTAGGGTGTAGGGTGAAGGGAGGGAGGGAGGGAAGGAAGGAAAGGAAAGGAAAGGGAAGGCAAGTCTCTAGTCCACCATCTTTAGTGTCTACTAACAATACAGTAGGACAAAAACTATGGGAATAAATGAAAAGTCGGAATGTATAATTCAATGTACACTGTCCTAGTATAGGAAAAGAAAACAAATGAAAAATAGAAAATGCATAAAAATGAAACCAGGACCTGAGAAAAAAAAAAACAAGAAAAAAAAAAAAACTTTAAATAAAAGCATAAAAACACATGATACACAAATATGAAAAAGTATTAACTAATCCATGTCTGTGAGAGGTGTTGATGGGTCGTATGTATTTTGCGTTAGGCTTTAAGGTGGATAAATAGCAGAATCCTGAATATACACTTACCTTGTCCATCTTATCAATGACAGTGGATACAGTTCTAAATTTGTCATCTGGAACGCCACATGTTGCGAGAATACCATAGAGGAGTCTTCTGTCATTCACCTTTAGGAACCCAGAACATTCACTGTAAGTATGGCAAAATAAATCAAGTATAGGTGCAATAATTCATAGCAATAATTAGGCAAAAAATGCAGGGATCACATCACAACATTCATTGGTTAAAACAAATCTCATCTTTCCATCTGCCAGAAGCCAACACGACATAGAACATCCTAGGAAGACCAGAGTCATGAAGGGTTTACACAATTCGGAATTATACGGGTGACCAAATCAGGCAGGGAGATTTCTGCTATAGTCTCCACTGGATTTCTACCTTTGCCCGGCCACAGCGGAAATTCCCAGGAAATGGAGAGCGGAGATCGGATATTTTCATACATAAAAATTTTATTATTCCACCGATCCCAGCCTAACAGCAGTATGAATTGTTATTGTGCCGCTAGTATCGGTCATCGGACCTGCAGATGTAACACAGACCATAAAGTACAGAAGCACTGATATGATCTGGCAGCTCTAACAATTCACCTATATAAGATATTTTCTCCCTACCATGTCCTGCTCTCATGTAGGGCAGCATCAAGCACCTGGCACAAGCATTATGGAACATCATCTAGACCTCCGAGGAACCAAAGATAATATTTAACAAATTTATACCGTATAAGAGAAAAGTGATCACATATTTTAATGGAATATCCTACCAACTGTTGAACACAAGCTGCTAAGTTCCATTAGTAAAATTAGAAAAGTTCTCAGCGCTGTAAGATCCGGGTGCACAGAACCGTGCAGAAGCTTCTGTGTCAAAGTGCGGACAAGCCCGACTTGGTTCCAAGGCTGCAGGAACTATAGGGCTTTATGTTCTGGTCCAGACACAGATTGGTTGTAATTGCTGGTTTGGATAGGATCTACATGTTATTTTAGCTCTCGCTATCAGATTCCGCAACTGATATCAGCAGGGATCATGTAAAAAGCTGCAATAATTCAATCTTCTCCGTAGTGTAGCCCATATTAGAATAAATGGAGTGTGTAGTCTGTAAGTGAATGTAAAGAGCAAAATTTCTTCCTATTCCAGATTTCCTTCCAAGCCAAGAAATTTCTATTTAATGTATTACCCTTATTACACCAGTATCAAAGCTTAGTATTATCTGTTGCTAAGCTTTGGAAATGTAACATCCGCCTGTCTAACCGCATAGATATCTACCTGCTTCTCACTTCTGGTCTATTTTAGATTTGCAGTATACCGTATGTGTAACATCTGACTGGAACCACTTTATAGACATTACTACACAGATGAAACCCTTTAATGAGTAGTTCTACGTGTCTGGCATAATTAAAGGGGAAATTATAAGTGGATGCGATTAGTGGCCTAGAACTTATGACAAGGACAATATAGAACGAGATCAATGTCGTGAAGAATAGATGCAGCCCAGGAATGGTAGGATAAGACATTCTTGATCATGTACTTTCCTGGTCAGACAGCTATATCCGTCTTCCCTGCAGGTTGTGAGATATTTTATCACCTCACCTTAAAGGGATCTTCCAGGGATATTGAAAAACCTCATAGGAGCAGAGACAGATGCAGGCAAAAAAGTGTGCTAACTCAGCTTCAACTGTTAGGTGGACTTTGGTTTCCTGGAACTGGAATGAAGTGTCGGGATCATGTGACACATTTCAGCCAATCCGTGTCTCACGGGTCTTATTGACAAAATGAGTCACCAGGGCCCACTTTGGCCACCGATTTGTCCTGTCATCCAGACACTGCTGCCCTGCTGGAGAACCAAAGACTGCCCTGATGCTTGAAGAGGTGTTTGAATAATATTTACCAAGGTCCCACGGCCGCATTTCTGTTGGGTTCCCCGATGTTTTAGGTCATCGCTTTCACGCGACACAAATCAGGGGGGGGGGGGGGTGGACCGACAGAAGAACCGACGGATTCAGACAATGCGTGGGATTTAACATTTAAAATTGTATTGCAAGCCAAGCCCCGGGAAGAAGAAGGTGAATTCCGGCGGACCTGAGCGGGGAAGTGACAGATGCAGGATACCGGGCGCACGCAGGTAGTGAGTCGCGGCAGACTGCATCCTCGCCGGACATTCCGGATCGGGGATCGCGCAGGGACCAGGTAAGTGTATGTGCCCCAATATGTTTGAGAAAAAAATGTGTACTTATTCTTCTGTCACTTGCCCCCGGGCACTAACCACCAGTGCCCCCCATTATAATGTAGCTATAATAAGTGTTGGTTGTCTCATCTATATGTGACATGACCTGTAATACAGTCTCATATTAATAAATGGTGCCGATTTGCACTACCAAGTACAGCCACTATACAGTCTTGTGTTTAAAGGGGTGGTCAGGGGTGCAAAAACCATAGCTGCTTTCTTCCAAAAACAGCTTCACACCTGATCTGTGTGCGGTATTGCAACTAAGCTGAGCTGCAATACCAGCACCAACCATGGGCAGATGTGGCGCCGTTTTTGAAAAAAAGCCGCCATGTTTTTCAACCTTCAGACAACCCCTTTAATAGACTGTAAAGGCTATAGAACTTGCCGGAATGCTGTGGGCGTTTGGTTGCCTGCTAAGATATTCACCTATAATCTAAAATTTCCCTTTAATAATATTTGTGGGGTGAGATACCTATGCAAAAAAAAAAAAAATGTCTTCTAATAAGCAGTTTCACATGTAAAGGAGTGGAGCGCATTATCAGAGTTGGTTACAAGGACTCTTGCAGTGCACAGCAAAAGAAGGTGCTGTGTCAGAGCGCTCCAAGAAAATCCCATTTATTACCAATTACACATTCCCCAGAAAGAGCAGAGGATGCAAAATTCTACCACAATGCACTGCACCAAAAACATATGTATTTATCTTTCTTCCATTAAGTGTGATTTTTATTTGTTTCAGATCAGCACTTACCTTAATGAGAAACCCTCCCAGTTCCAGCTCACTGAGAATCTCATACATAATCTTCAGACACTCGGCGTCCGGGAGCAGGGGGTCGTAGTGTCCAGCAATGTCAAAATCCTGGCATGAATATGCATAGCGGGATCAATAGCGACAGGCCAAGATAGATGGGGTCAGATTTTAAAACTCATACATTTTAAAGTAGGTAAAAACATTGTTTTTCTAATGACGGATGATTCCAAAGTTTATTATTTACACAGCGATGCAAGCGATTCCTTCTATAGAAAGTTATTCCGGCTATTAATATGCTCTGCATCCCTAAGATGATGTGCACAATGACACTATGTATTTCATCATTTATGGATACCAGGTACTAGGCACTGACAACCTTCAGCCTATGTGTATGGATACGGTTGCTAGGCGGAAAATCCTTAGCAATAAGTCTATCTCCGAGGACAACACTTAGAGCACATTAGCACTACTAATATATTCTTCATCTCATATCTTGTCTGTTTTTGCGGTCAGTGAGCCTCACTGTTCTAGTTGCTTATGCCAACCAATCAGAGCTCAACTTTCATTTTATAAACTGCTGTGGGAAAATGAAAGCGGAGCTCCGATTGAGAGCAAAATGGTTCTAGTTGTACGTTGCAGCCAGACATTTTTGATAAATCTTCCCCACTGTGTCTTTGGTATACCGTATTTTTTGGATTATAAGGCACACCATCAATAAATAGCTGCTAAAACATCTAGGTTCATAAATAAGGTGCACCAGATTATAAGGCGCACCTGATTATAAGGATGAATGACCAGCAGGTGGCAGACCTGTGCACAGTTCAAGGCAGCTGTTGTCTGTGAGTACGGTTCATATACGGCGCACTGGACTAGAAGGCGCACCTTTGATTTCTGAAAAAAATCTAAAGATTTTTTGTGCGACTTATAGTCCGAAAAATACGGTATTTAAAGTTTCCGAGCTGTATGTCCATATGCTACCCATGCAGTGCAGCCAGTCCCCCCTACCTATTAGCCATGGCTATGATTTGCCAAGGGGGCCACCTGTGGCCAATCACAGCCGTGGCTAGTAGGTAGGGTCGTTAATTAGCTAATCTGGCTACATGTCCGGGTCGAATGGGACGACCGGAAACCGAACTTTAAAAGAAATCCGGCTCATCTCTAGGCATGAGCTACCCAAGATGTGGTGACTGACACTCAGACGTCTGCTTTATAATACCCACCACCCGGACTACAAGACGAAATATTACATCCTCCTATCCCCTCTATTACACACCCCTAACCAATATTGATACTAAGCAAAATGTTCCCAATATCAAAACCCTTTAAAGGAAATCTATCATAAAAATGAAGCATAAAAATCCAGGGACACTTACTCATAGATCCTGGCATTGTGACTGTGGTAATCTTCTATATTTGTTATCCATTAACTCTTCCTTCAAAAGTCAACTTTTAAAATTATGCTAATGAGACAGAAGGGCGCTGGGGGCGTTACCATAGCCCCTCCATGGTGTAGCTTCGCAGGCTGTTACACTGTGCTGGAATACAATGGATAACAAATATACAAAGATTACCATAGTCATGGTGCCAGGATCTTTGAAGTGTCCCAGGTTTACCAGGCTTGATTTTGGTGGTAGATTTCCTCTTTTTAAAGATCGCTCTACAGTATTTGGTTCCATAAAACAAAAATATTTTATTATAAATAGATTAAGCAAGTATGAAAAGAATGAAGAAAGGTTTAAAGTCAGTTAGGGTAAAATGATGTGAAAATAAAACTGGATTTAAAAAAAAAATTAACAAAAAGGTAGAAAAAAAACATCAAGAACTAAAAATATTAAAATAAATTTGTAGTTAATACTCACACATTGATAAAATTCTCTGTAGCGCCCCCTTCCAGGATTATCCCGTCGATAAACTTTTGAAATCTGGTAGCGTTTTATGTGGCTGATTTTATTCATGGCCAAATATCGTGCAAAGGGGACCTTGTTTATTGGGGTCAAGGAAATGTATAGAGGAAAAACAGTGTTTACACCTACAAAACAACATATCAATGACAATGTACATTTTTCTGTGTGCATTTTGCCCAAAATTATAACCAAATTCTAAAACATTTTAAGAAATCATGAAAGTCATGAAATGCCCTGCACCAAGACCCCCTGGTCATGAAATGCCCTGCACCAAGACTACCTGGTCATGAAATGCCCTGCACCAAGACCCCCTGGTCATGAAATGCCCTGCACCAAGACCCCCTGGTCATGAAATGCCCTGCACCAAGACCCCCTGGTCATGAAATGCCCTGCACCAAGACCCCCTGGTCATGATATGCCCTGCACCAAGACCCCCTGGTCATGATATGCTCTGCACCAAGACCCCCTGGTCATGAAATGCCCTGCACCAAGACCCCCTGGTCATGAAATGCCCTGCACCAAGACCCCCTGGTCATGAAATGCCCTGCACCAAGACCCCCTGGTCATGATATGCCCTGCACCAAGACCCCCTGGTCATGATATGCCCTGCACCAAGACCCCCTGGTCATGATATGCCCTGCACCAAGACCCCCTGGTCATGATATGCCCTGCACCAAGACCCCCTGGACATGATATGCCCTGCACCAAGACCCCCTGGTCATGATATGCCCTGCACCAAGACCCCCTGGTCATGATATGCCCTGCACCAAGACCCCCTGGTCATGATATGCCCTGCACCAAGACCCCCTGGTCATGATATGCCCTGCACCAAGACCCCCTGGTCATGATATGCCCTGCACCAAGACCCCCTGGTCATGATATGCCCTGCACCAAGACCCCCTGGTAATGCAGTGCCCTGCAGCAGAACCCTTGGTAATGCAGTGCCCTGCAGCAGAACCCTTGGTAATGCAGTGCCCTGCAGCAGAACCCTTGGTAATGCAGTGCCCTGCAGCAGAACCCTTGGTAATGCAGTGCCCTGCAGCAGAACCCTTGGTAATGCAGTGCCCTGCAGCAGAACCCTTGGTAATGCAGTGCCCTGCAGCAGAACCCTTGGTAATGCAGTGCCCTGCAGCAGAACCCTTGGTAATGCAGTGCCCTGCAGCAGAACCCTTGGTAATGCAGTCTCTCACTCATGCATAAGCTGAGGTAGAGTTTTTCAGCACATTTTTTGCGCTGAAAAACTCAGTTTCTACTGAGACCCCCTGGTCATGATATGCCCTGCACCAAGACCCCCTGGTCATGATATGCCCTGCACCAAGATCCCCTGGTAATGCAGTGCCCTGAAGCAGAACCCATGGTAATGCAGTGCCCTGAAGCAGAACCCATGGTAATGCAGTGCCCTGCATTACCAAGGGGTTCAGCATGGGGAGGGGGAGGCAAACCCACCCAAATGTACCAATATTCCACTATACAGTGACCATATAGCGGTAGATACTGATTCTGCCCAGCCCTCCTTATTATTAATCACAGGAGATAACATAGTGAACTACTACATAGTGAAGGTGTACTACTTCAGCTGCACAGTGCACGCTGTATATCTACAGCTCTTGTGCTGTGAAGTCAGGAAGTACTACTCCAGCTTCATAGGGCACTTGTGCAGTGAAGTCTGGATGTACTACTCCGACTTCACAAGCAGCACTGCGCAGGCATGGAGAGCCCTGGAGAGTATAAACATTTGTTTTTCTGTTAATACGGTCACGAACAGCTATCATACTGGGTGATTTGGAACTCCGATAAGTACCTGTGGGTGGCTTAGTGTCCCAAATCCACATGACAGCTTTCGTTTATGTCTACATATAAAAAGATACATTTGAAGACAGTCGCCAGAGTCTTTATACTTTCACGTTACAGTGTTGTCCATAACTGACAGATATGATAGGAAAATCTTCAATTTGTCTTTGTATACTTATACGAGTCCGCTCATAGTAATCCTTCAACTGCTTGTCTCCTTATTCCTGATTGACAGGTCTCACTGCTACCAGCAGCTGTCAGTATGGAACTAGTGCCTAGGTACCCTCTTGTCAATATTTAATACAGACATATACAGCTTCCTTAACTTTGCCAGGGGTAGACAATGCTACATAGGTATAATGAGGAGACCATAAGACTAATCTCTTGAGGGTTGGGAGGACTACTGCGCACTCCATCTATGACAGGAGGAGATCATGGAATTCCTGAGAGCCCAAAAATATGTCCCATGAGAGTCATGCTAACAATGCTACATAATGCCTTGCTGGTACCTTGACAGAGAGTGTGAGAGAGACAGTGGTTGTGTGTGACTTGGCGCTGCTACATCATTAAACAATCCTTCACAAAGGAGAGGGTAAGGTTGCATTCACACAAATGTGTGCCCACCAGGCGGGCATAAGATTGGCGCCATGACCCTCCCCTCTCCCTAGCAATGCACAAATGAAAATTCCACATTTAGACCATTCGGTTTTAAGGAACCCAACCTATATATCCGCTCAAGTTCCATGCATCTGAGGGTGGCTTGTCTATTTCACCTCTGCGTTGGGGTGGTATGTGATCTATAAGAGAAAACCTAAGTTGTCCCTCAGTGGGGAACATTTATTAAGGGCTATGCGCCAGTTTTGTGTTGGACATTGCATAGTACAAGTTCTTAGTGCCCCAGTATGTTTTGCTTCTCTGAAGTGTCTGAATAGACCAGAAGATTATTTTGTTTACATCTAATAGTATATTTATGATGATTGATATGAGTGTTAAAGTCGTTGCCCATGTCATTTCTTCTACATTTAGGAGATTAAAGGGACAAAAGAGTACATAAATGACTTGCTTATAGACTGTAAGCTCTAGCGAGCGAGGCCCTCACTCCTATTGTTCCATATGAAGGTTTATTCACATTTAAAAGGATACAGTCAGATCATAGCGCAAGGATAGTTGCTCCCCTCCTTGATCTTTCAGGTCATAGATAAGTTTGGAATCTTCCCCATATTTCCCAGTCAGGGTTTCCTGCAAAAGTTTTGACAGTTAAGTCCCAGCAAAAATAAATAAATAAAGCCATAATGATAAATCACAAAGCTTGGCAAAAATGACAAATTACTAAACTTACTTACCGTATACTCGAGTACAAGCCTCGGGTGGGAAACAAATTGGTCACAGCCTCCCCCTAGCCCCCAGTACATAGCCAGCCAGCCAGCCAGTCGCCCTCAGTACATAGCCAGCCCCCCGCCCTCAGTACATAGCCAGCCAGCCCCCAGCCCTCAGTACATAGCCAGCCAGCCCCCCGCCCTCAGTACATAGCCAGCCAGCCCCCCGCCCTCAATACATAGCCAGCCCCCCGCCCTCAATACATAGCCAGCCAGCCCCCCGCCCTCAATACATAGCCAGCCAGCCCCCCGCCCTCAATACATAGCCAGCCAGCCCCCCGCCCTCAATACATAGCCAGCCAGCCCCCCGCCCTCAATACATAGCCAGCCAGCCCCCCGCCCTCAGTACATAGCCAGCCCCCCGCCCTCAGTACATAGCCAGCCCCCCGCCCTCAGTATATAGCCAGCTAGCCTTCCCCAAGTATGTAACCAGTAATAACCGTTATAACCTGTGCGCTACATTGTCACACGGACTGGCCACTGACGGACAGCAGAAGAGAAGAAGACTTGCGGGGGGGCATTGAAAAGGAGAGTATTGGCTTTGACTTGAGTATAAACCATTTTTGGCTTTTTCAGCACTTTTTTTGTGCTGAAAAACTCAGCTTACTCGGAGTATATACAGTACATTCCTTCTACCATATGGACCATAAGAGAGGCCCCGCCCACACCCTGGGATTTTTCACTGAGCAGCATAGAGAACTGAGTAAATTGTAAAGTAAGGGGTTAAAATGATCTTTATTGTGTTAATATCACTAGGGGATTGAGAATTTAAGTAAAAGCCTCACAATGCTAGAAAACATTCCAATTATGATACTTAGAAATGGAATCATTAAAAAAATTGAACAGGTGAGATAACAACTCATTGAAGAATTGGAGTATATGGGAAACTTTTGTTTTTGGGTGAAATCTTTAGTCTGGCAAAAGTTGGTTACTGTTGAATTATGACACTCCTCATACAGTTCAGACAAAAAATATAACATTGAGTAAGGTAAGGAACACTAGCTGATAATAAACCCTATAGGTACAGCAGGCATTTGCTCTAGAACAGGTCAATTTCTTCCACAGGGTGGGTGACACCTGGTGGAGGAAATGGACAATTTTAGAACTTGGAAGACATTGTACTTTTTAATTAAAGAACGTGACACACATATTAATTTGGGGGAGAAATGTGTAAGCAAACTTAGTAGGATAGTGCTGCATAGAATATAATCCAAACATAAATGCGTTGTCAGCCACCAGGGGTAGTGGACCCACTGGACCACCGCGGACAATGACGTAAGCCGACACCTGGGAGCAGAGTCTAAGTGGCACCTGGTTTTCACCACAGGCCGCCGCAAAGCAGATTGGACTTGTTGCGGCGTGATACCACCAGGTTGTTCCACAGGCGCGACTTAGTCCGCGGTGGCGGCCAAGGCGAAGTACAGAATTGTAAGGCAAACTAGTGGTCGGGGACAGGCAGCAGGTAGAGATAGGCAGCACAGAATCAAAGTCGGGAACGTAGTGGTAGGTCAGGACAGGCAGCACGGGATCAGAGTCAATAACTGAACCGGGATCACATCGGGAATTTGGAATACAAGCAATGGACATCCAGGGCAGGAGACGCTGCTGGAACCCGGAGAGGCGAGTGATGCAGAGGGGCACACGGGTGCGCCTGTAACCAGAGACATGTGTCCTAGGGTCAACCGTGACATGCATGTCTCTAATATTTTCAATTTGGTGGGGGTGCTGTTTATGCTAAAATTGGGGCACATTATTTATTTTAATGACCTCTGATTTTTTTTTATATTCGACCAGTACAACAAACTTCTCTGCTCTAGAAGAACTCAAATGGGGAGATTTATCATCAGTCTCTTAGAGCAGAACTGTTCTAGTTGCCCATGGCAACCAATCAGAGCTCAGCTTTCATTTCCCCACAGCTGTATATAAAATTAAAGCTGAGCTCTGATTGGTTTCCATGGGCAACTAGAACAGTTTTACCTCAGAAACTTGATGATAAATCTCCCCCAAAGTGTCAAACGCAGGTGAAAGACAGATAAGATTTGTATCAATGTCAATACCGTTACAATTTAATACGCATTAAATCATACAAAAGTTACAAAAAAAATAAAAAAATCGAAAATAATATAGTATACAGTCTTGGATACCCAAGTAAGAGTAAGACTTTGCCAATTTAGGCCACTTTGAAGGCCTGTGGAGATTTATAGCCATTAATGCTGCACTAGGGGATTCTGGGAAAATATGCAAATACATTTTCTAGGATAGGATATGGAAAACCATGTCTCTTTCAGCTACCTTGTAAGGCAGCTCCCTTGACTTTAAGCATGACTTGCAGGAAGCCTAATGACATGACCTGCTGATACGTTTAGGCGTACACGGTGGCGATACATATGGCATACATGGTGGGATGCGTTGTGTATGTGGTCATATAATTTACTGATCTGTCATTTCTTGGGGCTATATATTTACAAAGGATCTGTATAAAGTCTACTTTACACCCTGAGCCCAAATCTTAAATTTTCTCCTGTATACGCACACTCAAAAACAGCACCGCTCTCGTCTCCATGGGGTGTGTCAGAACCTTCTTTCTGCCCTTCCGAAAGCCATGATATCATTCCATGGCACTTACGAAAAGCAGAAGGCATCAGTCTCCAATTCAATGACATCTTTGTTTTATATCTATCGTATCTCGGAAAGATGCTTGGCACTTGGCCTAGTATGGCGCCGAGGCTCCAGGAGGAATGTCACTAGCATCTCCTTCTAATCTTTATTACACTTTACAGCCCTGCTGCTACATACCTCTATACGTCACATTATCCTGCAATATGTGTTTTTAAATGGATTTCTGCTCGAGAAGTATCAAGAGTCTCACGTCTGGGTATATTTGGTAGAGAAGCGAAATAAACAGGTCATCTAAGGGATTATAAATCTGGAGACTATGATTCATTATTTATTAAGATCCCACATTAGGCAAGTTGTGATCATGCAGCGCCCTTGGACGCTTTCTGGATAATTATGTGTGTAATTTACTGTCCCGTCTCTGGGGGATGTGTCTGGTACTTTCGCTTGTAATACATTATTCATTCACACTATTTTTTTTGTTGTCTACATGCTGGCTTGTTGGCGCGTGCCAGATATTTATGCCTATTATTTTAGAATTGGCCCCGTAACCCTTCCAAAGTAATTACACAGAGAAGATTTCCCTTTAATTACACTAGGAACACATTCTGCTTCTGCTGCAGAAGAACCGTAGTATACTTCCTTTCTATGACAAGACACAAGACATCATTTCTAAGGCTCTGTTCACATCTGCAAACCTCCCCTGGATCAAGCATGCAGCATTTTAACACATTAACGTCATGCCAGCAAGGACCCTAACCGAGGGATCCATGGCTGTCAAAGCAGGCTCTTTTACAGGTCCAATGATTTTACAACGTACTGCAATACAGTAATATTGCAGTACACTGTATAAGAGATCATCCCCCTAGGGTTCAAATACCCCAGGAGGTCTACAAATACAAGAAAAAATATAAAAGTAAAACTGTAAATAATTTAAAAAACTGAACGTGTCCCTAGAATACAAAAATAAACAAACATAAACAGGTTAGGCATCGCCATGTCCTTAAAAGTCTATCAAAATATAAAAATGGTTCTTCCCGGCAGGGATGAAATATAGCACCCGATTGTCCCAATGGACCATTTTTTACCATTTCATAATACACATATATTTGAATAAAAAGTGATCAAACGCTTCTACCATCCCAAAAATGGTAGAAGTCAGCTTCACCCACAAAAACGACACCTTAAAAAAAGTCTGTACACGAAAGTCTGAAAAAGTTATTGGGCAAAGCCAAGAAATTTTTTTTCTTTAGAAAAGGTTTTAAAATCAAAACCTTATAAAACCTATATGACTTTGGTAACCTCATCACCATACTAACCCAACGAATAAAGTAGAAGTGTCACAGCCAAAAAAAAGAAGCCAACAAGAAAATGGCACACATTTTTTGTAATTTTCAGCAGATTTTGAATTTTTTTCAAGCTTCCAAGTGCATAGCAAGGAATACAAAATGCCCTCACTAGGAAGTAGAATGTAGAATTTAAGCAGAAAATAGACCCCACACATACATAGATTTAAGGGATTATAAAGTAGGAGTGAGGAGGTGCAGAGAAGGATACCACAGTGAGAAGGAGTGGAGTGTACGGGCCATAAAGCTGGGTATTATACTGTGCAGGAGGGGGTGGGATACGGCATGGCAATGGGCATGGTGCAAGTTTTTGTTTGTTTTTTTATTCATTTGAATGACGCTGCAAGTGCCCCACTTTTTATACCTCTTTCTCTAACTTGGGATGTATGCATCTCCATTTGTCAGTCTATCCGAGATTTCAACAAGTTTTTCGGTAACTTTTATGGAAACAAAGAATTTATTGAAAGTTCTTGGAAACCAGATACGTCATAACACCATGGATTAAATATAGCAGAGAACTCTCTATATCACTAGTGTTTGTACAGAAAGCTTACAGGGGTGGGGAAAACAGGAAACGTAAGGCCGCATGCACACTGACGTATGCCCGCACGGCTATGGCCAGACGGGCATGCGGCAGCTGCGATAGAGAGGAGGAGGGGTGACCTCTCTACATTGCAATGCATTACATACAGGCCGTAATACAGGGAAAGATAAGACATGTCCTATCTTTCTCTTGTGTATGGAGCAGTATGGTGCAGCATGTGTATGGCACCGCATCGCTCCGTGCAGCCATTGACGTTCTATGGGGGATGTATGTATAGCCACAACCTCGCAGCCGTACATACTTCCCCCATAAATGCGGCCTTAGAGAGGTGCATCTTCAGCCAAAAACTGCAGAACAGGAAGTGATATAAGAGAAGGAAACATAGCTTTGTAGATGAGCAGACCCAACTGTCTTCCCCATGCCCCCCCCCCCTCTGGACAATTGTACCCTTGGCTGGTTGCTAGGGGCATCAATTTGTCAGATTGGCTGTTCGGCCAATCTGGTAATAATTCTGCTTCAGTCCACTCAGCCCAGAAGCATGCAGTTATATCTTATCTCCTGCGGTTTTCAGGGCAAGAAATTAGATGTAAAAGAGCAACATAACATAAATTTAACAAACTCAACATAAACAAAAGGTTCCTCTCAACTTCTCTATCCCCTCGTCCTGGATCACTACTCCACCCAGTGACTGTGAAATTTACTTTCTCTGAAATAGAAGTAAGACTAGATTCACATACATTTTTTGGGGCACATTCAACGTTGTACACACTCAACATGTCCATAGACATACAATGGCAGTCGGAGGCAGCCTTTTGTTCTCTTTCAGATTAGTTTACATTGCATCCAACAAAAATCACAGGATGAAAAGGTGCAGTAGCCTGCTCTTTTTCATCCTACTTGCGGAGGATATAATAGCCAATGGGAGATGGATGCGTCTGTATGGCATCCATCCTCAGCCTCCACTGAATGTACCCTGTGGGTGTTCCCTAATCATCTAACTGTCCATGTATGGATAGAAGCCCTGCACCCTTGTGGTAGATTTTTTTTGAGCTTTAAATATTATGTGACTGAATCTTTTCAGCACCGGATGAACACACCAAATTTCTGCAAGAAATAAACTACTAACACTTATAAAAGGTGGGAGCAGGGTAACCATTCAATCAATACACCACCCTCCTCACTGCTGTCACCGTATGGTAACCATTCAATCAATACACCACCCTCCTCACTGCTGTCACCGTATGGTAATGCCCAATCACCAGGGTCCCCAAGCTAACATGGTGCACACGATCCATGCTGAATAACAAGTGAATTAATCGCTGGCTGATTCTTTAAACTCACTCAGCAGGTGCTCGGTCATGGTTAGAAGATAAAATATTTATAAGGAACTTGAAATAAGCGGAATAATAATGTGGGCATAATGTAGTCAGTCAAATAGCTACAAAATCATAAAAACACTGTATGAAAAATGCATTCAGCTTAATTGCAATGCTAATAACCAGCGTAATACTAATTACTAACATTTCCATTGCTGACACATAAAACAAGCGAGTTTGTAATAACAATGCGGCAACTGCAAAATAATTCTGACCATTTCGGAAACAATTTTTTTTTTTATGCCTGAATAACTTATTTATCAACCACAGAACGTGTGTAAACATAACAGATTAGTAGCCGCATGTGACAAATGTGACAGAGCAGCACGGTGGCTTAGTGGTTAGCATTACAGCCTTGCAGCGCTGTGGACCAAGGTTCAAGTCCCAGGGTCAACATCTGCAAAGAGTCTGTATGTTCTCTCCGTGTTTGCATGGGCTTCTTCCAGGTCCTCCAGTTTACTCCCACACTCCAAAACATACTGGTAGGTTGATTACATTGTGAGTCCCCATGGGGACAGGGACTGATATGGCAAGTTCTGTGCAGCGCTGTGTAATCGGTGTGCGCTATACAAATAAAGAATTATTATTGCTACCGCTGTGGGTTTATACCCTTATGGGCCGTTATTGTAAAGTCTGCAAACAGATTAAGACTACGGAGATTCCTACATGACAGAAACCCATTTTATACTACACAGGCAGAGCCTTGGGGCTTATTCACGCAGCCGTATTATACAGCACATACAAAATGTAGAGAGAAGGGGATTAGTTAGGGAATTTGCATCCCTGTGGAAAACCAAAAACACATAATATAAAATACATATGTAATTTCTCCTTTTATCTCCTGTTTTTGGTTTCAAAAACACCTGAATGTGGAAATTTTGCTATAAAAGGGATTTTCTAGGCTAAACATATTGGCGTGGGATGGTTCATCATTATGGGATTGATGGGTAAAACAAACCCGGTACTCCTATGAATTTGGTGCTTGCTGTACATGGTATAACCTGGGGGTCTGAGCTGTAAGAAGACTGCGCCATGGGCTTGGCCTCTGTTCACTGACAATATTTTAAAGTGGGACTTAAACAGTTAACCTCCTTATGAGCTTACCCGGGAAGGGGAGTGGCTGCTGGATTTGGTTTGTTCAAAAAATAAAATAATAAAAATGTTTTGCTGCTCCATTCTATTATGGCATGAAACGTTAAGGGGATAAAATGGATTTTTGAATTTTCTTTAAAGGGAAACTTTCCCTTTAAAGAAAAGTATGTCCTTTCTAGTATTCCACAGTCATGGGAAAATGAGCAGAGAACAGTCATATTTGCCTGAGATGCATCAAGTTAAAAGGCTTTAGGGGGAGAGTCACTTTACACGCCATTTATATTAGGTTCTAATCTATAATACTTAGAAACATGCTTTTGGCGTCATATTAAAGAATCTCATCTTTCAGATTGCAACAGTCTTGTGAGCTCCAGAACCCATGATACAGGCAGATAAAGAAAAAGAAGGAAACGGGATACTTATCTGCAGCTTGCATTCCCAACTTTGAATTTACCTGCCCAAATTATGGTTCTGTAGCTCCCAAAACAACAAGTATGATTTGATTTGTGGTTTGAAAGAGTAAATCGTCTTATTTAATATCAGAAACATGGTTCTAGCTTCTTTTTTTTTATCAAACATTTTGATTAAAGTGTTTTTCAATTTTGAACATAGTAAAACACAAAGCAGACACACATTTCAAGGTACATAAAATATACCTTCCCTACCTTCAACTGTGCAGGTAGGACAACATGGCAGGATATGTAGGCACACATACATTTGTTCATGAGTTTTTACACAAGGGCGACAATTCTCGCAAACGGACATATATATAGGGCAGTTCCACTCACATATAGAGCATAAGGGTTCACGGGCCAAAGGCAGATAGACGATAGCCAAGACGTTCCCGAAAGTCCAGGAGTACTTTACTCAGTAGGCCGGAGAGTCCACCTGCCCCACAAATTTTCAAATTTCTTTGGGCACTTCCATTTCAGATACACATCCCACCAGAGTCTAATGATGTTATTGACCTTTTGCACAAATTCTTGCTTGGTAGGAGACAAACTCTGGATCCACCTGCCGGCTTTATCCTTGCAAACCAGATATCAAATTTTAATATGCTTTGCTTAGTCACCTTGTCAACCTCCTCCATTTCAATAATGCCTAGCAGACATATCTTAGGATCCGGCTCAAGGTCTATGGGTAGGACTGTTCTAATAACCTGAAGCACCTCCCTCCAGAACCTGCACACCCCCACATTCCCACATCATGTCTAACAATTTGGCCTCCGGGATGGAACACTGAAGCACCCACATCCGCCTCCCACTTTTCCTTAACCGAGACTGGATGACTCTTCAAATATTCCTCTAGAAGCCGGCTGTAAATTACATGGTTCTAGCTTCTACAGAAACCAAGATATAGGAGTCTGGATGGACGCTCCCCCGCCTGTCTCTGGAAAAAAATATGATATATATATATATATATATATATTTTTTTGCAGGTAAATGGTGGAGATTTCACATAAAAAAGGTTCTAGAAAGGACATTTCATCCCCTACCTGAGGGTGCTGCTAGTTAAGTGGCCGCAAAAGTAGGTAAGCTACCCGTTTAAGGCATTTATGCATAGCAAGGCTAGGTAAATTTGGTAAATCTCCATGATCCTACTGAATTTAAGAATAAAGGTGATGTATCATTTGGACCACAGTGAAAGCAGTGAAAACAAAGCACCAGAGAAAACGGCCTTTTATGCCAATTTCACAGATAAGTTTTTGTTCCTGCTTCAATGTGCGTAGCATAAAATATTAAATGGCACCTCTAGCAATTTGTTAGGCAGGAAACAAGCCCTGATACACCTCTGTAACCTAAAAGAATAATAATAATAATAATAAAAAAGTTAGGGCTATATGCTGTTACTCTGCTATCTTCACTGCTCCCCGGATCCCTGCATCATACGCTGTTATAGAGTTACTCTGCTTTCTTCACTGCGACCCGGATCCCTGCATCATACGCTGTTATAGAGTTACTCTGCTATCTTGGTGGTGACTGACCCCTTGCTTGACCGCTCCTCAACTGACAGTAGACCGACACCTTCCTCTAGATCACTATCATACCTAATGGAACAACTCTCACTATGTGATGTCTGGCACACAATTCATAACACTGCAAAGGAGTACACCTTTTCCCGTATATCTGTTATCTGTTCCTGTTACCCATCACCCTGATGGATTCCCTCCATTCCATTAATATTCACCCAATCACTATACCATACCACGCTCCAATCACAATGACCCTGACAGCTCTACAACACGAACATATCCCCCTACATACAACACCTAGAACAGATAATCTCCAAATGGCAACATCACTCCCTCTCCTTCATAGGTAGAGCCGATCTACTTCAGATGGTGGAGTTCCCCCAGCTGTTTTATCTCCTGCAGACTCTGCCCTCGACTTTAACACCCAAAGACTTAAATAAAATTAATTACCTCTACCGGAAATTCATCTGGGGGGGATGTCGCCCAAGGATAGCGTTTCACATTCTCCAAAAACCCAAGATTAATGGGGGCCTCAACCTCCTTAATATTAGGGCATACAATCCAGCGGCCACTATCAGGGTGATTAGGGACTGGATACACAGCACCTCCAGCTACACAGACATCCTCATAGACCAATATTTTGCAGTAGGGGTGGGTCTAATTTGTTACATACCACATTTGACCGCCTGACCACACAGCCGAGATCTAATACCTTACTAATGGCCACTTGGCGCGCGTGGTGAAGAGTGAGAAGACATTTCAACCTTGATCCCTCGTACTCTCCATATTATCATTTAACCGCAATCCCTAACGCTCAACATGGTCACCCACACCGCCATTTCTATACGTGGTTTAGGGCCGGAATTAGCACAGTGGCGCAGCTGCTACATGAGACTGACAAACAAATCCTTACAATTACAGAACTACAGGAGAAATTCCCTGAC
The DNA here is from genome assembly GCF_040894005.1 of Engystomops pustulosus. Taxonomy (NCBI): domain Eukaryota; kingdom Metazoa; phylum Chordata; class Amphibia; order Anura; family Leptodactylidae; genus Engystomops; species Engystomops pustulosus. The sequence continues at coordinate 38,867,382 of NC_092414.1, read as the reverse complement.
TTGCAGATTGCGCTTCTCCATACGCGCAGGCCTCACATTACGCTGAGAGGGTGTTGGCAAACTTAAAAGATAACGACTGGAACCCAAGCTGCAGAGCCTGGCTTAATAGGACCAATGGCCAATACAAACAAATCTCCCTAAATTATGCCCTCCTCCACCCCTCGCTGGACTGTGAGACCTCGCCTGCTCCCCTGACTAAGTGGCAGGTAGATGACACGTCTATTACCCCATCACAGCTCCTGAAGGCCATGGCTAATGACTATAGATCTCTGCCTTTACGACGCTTCCAGGAGATTTACCTTCAGCTGTGGCATCGCTCCTACATCACTCCAACTAGAAGGTTTCATATGGGTACATACGACAGGACAGCATGCTGGAGATGTCATGAGGAGGGAGCCGGCCTATATCACTGTATGTGGGCATGCCCGGTTATCCAGCCAGTCTGGCACACAATCATAGCCTTTACAACTAAATATATCTTACAAATTATGTCCCTAGGAACTCGCTGTCAGCCATCTTTGGGTATGTAGATACAGAAACACAACGTTGTACCAGAGGGTGCCAGAGATTACGGACAGCAATATGGGCAGCTGGTTGTAAAAGCCTCCCCCAAACCTGGCTCAGCCCCACAGTGCCCACTATCAGAATGTTTCTAGACAAGCTCACGTATATAATGCGTATGGACTGGATAGAAGCCTCCCTGAGCGAGTACAGTCTTTTTCACCACTTGGGAAAGTTTTATCAGTGTGCGGTCACTAGAAATGATCTGAGATATCAGACATGGCTTTGTGAACACAGTGTGGTACCAGGAACGACAAATTATGGAAGATGTCCTGATAGAACTTGATTGAAATTGGATCAGGAATGTTAGTGTCTGTGATCTAATACATGAATGTGGTAACATATTATAATACAACATGCTTGGGCTGGGGTGGGGGTGGGGTAACCTCCAGGGATGAGATGATGAGCAAGTGCCGTGATTCTTTGGTTTTGTGTTAATTTTATCGTTTGTTTCCCCCCTCCTGTCCTTTCCCCCAGAACTGGGTATAACTATCCTGTAAGGCCATCATTCTACGAGCCAATACCGTATGGATTTTGACCTTTAAGCTGGAAAAGGATCCCGCTAACAGCTAAAGAGAACTGGAATTGCCATTCTGAATTCAATGGAACATAGTGACCTGATAGAACTTCTCCCTTCCTTTCCCTTCCCCTTTCTCCTGTGGGTCTCAGACCCATTGTTTGTATTGTTTTCCTATTACCGTATATACTCGAGTATAAGCCGACCCGAGTATAATCACAAATCAAATCAGTGTAACGTATACAAATTAACAGTAAACCGATTCTCGGCTAATCAAATAGTGAAAATAGCGCAAGGAACTGCCCTCTTGGGTATGCATGCAAGCTTTAAACTAACAGAAAAAGAGGATGCGACATGCAAAATGTGATAATAAAAGATAATTTTTATTGAACACAAAGTACATTAAAATGTCATATAAAATGGCATCTCAGGAGAGACTTAAAACATGGAGCACACCAAGTATACTGTCCATACACAATATTATATTAACAGGAAGTGTAACCGAATAATGTAAAAAGTAACATACTGCAATGCGACATATATACCATTAGCAACATATTGCCTATATCGGCCTGTAATTAAACCCTATAATACAGCATCGTGCCTTGGTTAGTGGTTGCAGAGTTAAACATTGCATAAGGTATGGTAATTGGACATACTACCTGGCGTGCCTCTAGTCCCCCAGGTATAAGCCGAGACCCCTAATTTTACCACCAAAAATTGGGAAAAACTACTGACTTGAGTATAAGTTGAAGGTGGGAAATGCATTGGTCAAACCCTCCCAGTAGTATACAGCCTGCAGGCCCCCATGTAGTATACAGCCTGCAGGCCCCCATGTAGTATACAGCCTGCAGGCCCCCATGTAGTATACAGCCTGCAGGCCCCCATGTAGTATACAGCCTGCAGGCCCCCATGTAGTATACAGCCTGCAGGCCCCCATGTAGTATACAGCCTGCAGGCCCCCATGTAGTATACAGCCTGCAGGCCCCCATGTAGTATACAGCCTGCAGGCCCCCATGTAGTATACAGCCTGCAGGCCCCCATGTAGTATACAGCCTGCAGGCCCCCATGTAGTATACAGCCTGCCGGCCCCCATGTAGTATACAGCCTGCCGGCCCCCATGTAGTATACAGCCTGCCGGCCCCCATGTAGTATACAGCCTGCCGGCCCCCATGTAGTATACAGCCTGCCGGCCCCCATGTAGTATACAGCCTGCCGGCCCCCATGTAGTATACAGCCTGCCGGCCCCCATGTAGTATACAGCCAACAAGCCCCTAGTAGTATACAGCAAGCCCCTAGTAGTATACAGCCAGCCTGCCCCGCGGCTCCCCGATGTCAGTGCGGCTCACCGATGTCCCCGATGTCAGTGTGTTTTGTCCTCTGTCTTCTCCATGACATCGGGGAGCCGCGCTGACATCGGAGGGTGAGTATTTAAGTTTATTTTTTTTTAAGTGGGTAATTTTTTTTTTTTTGTAATAGACTCGTGTATAAGCCGAGGGGCCGTTTTTCAATACATTTATTGTGCTGAAAAACTTGGCTTATACACGAGTATATACGGTAAATTGGAAAAACTCAATAAATACAGTTTTAAAAAAAAAATTCATGTGGAAAACGGTCGAGAATTCACATTAAATAGAGAATTCTAGAAAGAATAGTAGTTTCATGGGGTCAAATCCAGCAACAGGATCCCTTTAAAAGGTTAACAAATGAGATTGTGTGTGAAATACAGATGCAAAATAACTAACCTTCAGCTCAAACACAGGGGTGTCGATGCCCTCGGCTCCATGACGTTTAAAGCTCTTCAGTATTATGCTGAACACCTTCTCTCGAATGGTCATTTGCTTAGGGTCAACATCATGTGTTCCCTGTGATCTCAATGCAGAGTAAATGTCAGAAAGTGACAGCAATATGCAAATTTATACACATATTTATTTTAATATCATGCATATATATTTTCAAACATTTTAAAAACAGAATTACTTTTGGAGTCTTGAGTAGAAAGTTTTTCTTTTGGTCCACAGAACATGATGGTGCCGTCACATCTTGGTGTAGCAATGCCTTTGTGATCACCTGTAATAATACACTGTATATTAGTCCCTGATTATAATAATAAGAGCGAACACTCATTTATTGCACATAGGAGGGGATATAATGTGCAACAAGTGGAGTCAACTTTGGGAAACTATCTGAAATCCTACTGGAAAAAAAATCTGCACTTTTTTTTTATCTTATTTGTATTTAGTGATGACATGTCAGAAGAGATGACAACAACCAATTGGTCTTATCAATGCTTGTATATATGTGGCCATTTCTACTGACAATCTGATACTATCAAGATCTCATTGGCAAGACTTAGGCCCCTTCCACACTTGCTTTGCAGATCACGTCAGTCTGAGCAGGGTGCCAGGGTATCAGAGTTTGTTCAATGGTTTTCACGCTGGTTGACAATGTATTATCAATGTGTTTTCACAGGACAGCACTGAGCTCTATCTTTTCTACGGCAATCGATGCATGAAAAATGCATTGCACTTGCATGTGTGATGCGTTTTTGATGCATCTCCATAGACTTGTATTGTGTGTTTTTCACACACGTGACTTGCAAAAGTAGAGCATGATGAGATTTAAACGAGCGTTGAAAAAAAAACGTGTGTGAGTGCGTGAAAAAAAATGCAAGTCTAAAAAAAGCCCATTGCTTACAATGGGTCAGAGTGCAATGGAAGTTTTGCATGTCAAAAGCATGCGCGTGAAAAACTCAAGTGTGTAAGGGGCCTTAAAGGGGTTGCTCACTTTACCTCATGTTTTTTGTAATGTCTGTGTAAGGCTGCATTCACACAGCCGTATATACGGCCGGTGAATATACGCCATATATACGTCCCCCATACATGGCAATGGGCGCGCGGCAGTACGGAGGCCAAACATATTTGTTAATATTGCCTAAGTGTGTGCGACTGAGGAAGTGTGTACAGATTTCACCTCATCAGCGAGACATACCTGCCCATAAAATGGCCGCAGATGGAGGGTCAAGTGGTCTCTAATTGTCCTTGAACAATTGCCCTGCCAGGACTTTATAAAAGTATTCATGGATATAAGATTGAGGTCCCGGCAAGGTAATTGTTTATGGACAGATACAGATCCGCGGACATTATTTTGGCAGGAATGTCTGGCTGATGAGATAAAAGACTGGAGGATTCGATTTACACATCAAGAAAGCGGAGCAGAACTATTAATAGATGTAGATTGGTAAATTACCTAATATCTTGCCCGCCACACTTATACATTACAAAAACATGTAGTAAAGTCTCTTTTACATATGTTGCCCATGTGCCTTTACTGCCTTGTGAATAATCCCTGAATGTTTCAGAATTCAGAATTTTGTACTGTGTGCAGACTCTCCATGATTCTTTGTTTACATGTCTATGCTCTGCTGAATAGGTGGAAATGCAGCAGGACATTATGACTTATCCTGCTCCCTCCCCTCTTTTTTCCTCTGTTAGTGAGGATGGACTGTGAGAAGAAAGATACATTGGGAGACACCAGAAGACGCCTAGAGCAGTGAAAGATGGTAAGCTGTGTATATACAATACAGACCATAGGTTTGGAAACACCTTCTCAAAGAGTTTTCTGTATTTTCAGGACTATAAAAATTGTAGACTGAAAGCATCAAAACTATGAATTAGCACATGTGGAATTGCTTAAGAAAAAAGTGTGAAAACAACTGAAAATATGTCTCTATTCTAGGTTCTTCAAAGTAGCCACCTTTTGCTTTCATTATTGCGTTGCACACTCTTGCCATTCTCTTGATGAGATTCAAGAGGTAGTCACCTGAAATGGTCTTCCAACAGTCTTGAAGGAGTTTCCACAGATGATTAGCACTTGTTGGCCCTTTTGCCCTCACTCTGCAGTCCAGCTCACCCCAAACCATCTTGATTGGGTTCAGGTCTGGTGACTGTGGAGACCAGGTCATCTGGCGTAGCACCTCATCACTCTCCATCTTTGTCATCTTCACCAACGTCTACCCTAGCTCCCTCATGTTTTCTCATCAGCAGAGTTACTATGTGAGAAAACATGGGGGAGGGGGAAATGAGGGAGATGTTGGAAAAGAAAAAGCATGCCCCTTGTGACTCACTCAATCTGCTGGCAAGGTGCCAGCTATTTTTTAAAAATTGATTTAAAGGAAATCTACCATTTGTCTTCATGCATTGTGAACCAAACATACATATTTTCTTTAATCCCTGATCCGAGTGGTTTTGCTCAAAAAACAAATGTTAAAATTCAGGACCTTAGGAAAGCTGAATTGCAGTCAGTCTGCCGTTCATAAACACATTACACAGAGCTTCCTGAACTGTCCAGACAGGACTAATCAACCTGAGCTGGATGACTCCTATACAGCAACTGGGAGGTGGTGCAGCAATTGATTGCTTCTACCTGTCAGGGACAACACAGTTCTCTGAAGCAGTGCATAATTAAGGTAAGAGGAGAAGTACAAAGACAGCCACAGGAGCGACAGAGCCTAATTATCATAATTTTATAATTGTTTTTTCAGCAAAACCACTCCGCTCAGGGATTAAACAAGAAATGTATCTGCATCAGTGTAACTACAGCATTCTCAAGGTATGTTTGGTTCACAATGCATGAAAACAAATGGTAGATTTCCTTTAATAAAAGATACGAACTATGGATTTTTATAAAAAAAAACTCAATGGGAAACAATAAGAAGACTTCTTTGGCAACCTGTCATTAGGTTTAATGGTAACAGGTTCCCTTTACCAAAGTTTTTAACCTTCAGCAAATAATTGATTGTAAAAAGCTATACAATATTCCAATACACTTTCTGTATCAAGTCCTCATGGCTTTCTAGATCTCTGCTTTCGGTCATTCTATAGGAAGCTTTTTGTAGATAAAAACAGGTGCACGGCACGTTATATATATGATTACTCTCTGTGTTATAATGAGCCGTGCACCTGTGTGACATCAAATGACCTGGGACAGGTTTTTATCCACAGGATGTAAACAATGAAACTTCCTAAAGAATGACAGCAAGCAGAGATCTACAAAACAGAGAGGAATTGATACGGAAAGTATATTGAAAAATTGTATGACTTTTCATTATGCAAACAAATTATTTTTTTGAAGGTTGAAAACCCATTTAATTGTAGATAAAAATGGGCCTTTACATATTTTCCTTTTTACAGGACTTGAGGACCTAACTAGATGGACACTGCTATGGTGGAAGCACCTCACTGATTTGTATAATACCCTGTTTCCCCGAAAATAAGACAGTGTCTTATATTAATTTTTGCTCCTAAAGAGGCACTAGGTCTTATTTTCAGGGGAAGTCTTATTTTTCCATGAACAAGAATTCACATTTATCATTGAACAAAAAATCTACTTCTCTAACATTCTTATAACTCTCCAAACTCTGAATTTCATGCTGTATTTCTTGTGACTCCATTTCTATTAGAATCATTGGCCCCGATCTCTCATGGTTAGTAAAAGCACTTTCCATAAATGGCCCTTCTTATCCTGGTAGTTGCTGGTATCACATTTGCAGCACAACAGTCAGTGATTTACTTCCATGATTTCTTCCCCATGTCACAACCTTCTGCAGCATCTAAAAGATTTCAATATACTAATGTATGGCGCGGGGGGAGCTGCTGCAATGACTGACACTAGGTCTTATTTTCAGGGGAGGCCTTATATTTCTAAGCCTGAACAAAATTGTACCAGGTCTTATTTTTGGGGGATGTCTTATTTTAGGGGAAACAGGGTAGCTGTGGGCAAGCTACTAGCAGTCTAAGAGGACTTGTCTCATAGCTACAACATCACCAGAAGGACTTGTAGAAAGAAAGAGGTTGTAGAAACCAAAGGCTGTGTTAAGGAGATTGCACTGGTTTGGGACGCCATCTTGACTTAAGAAATACCAGAATAAGGGACTGTCCGCCATTTTAAGTATTAGCCAAGGGTCAAGCACTGTCCAGTTCAAACTTCATTTTATGTAACCTGTTTGCTGGCCTGTCAGCTAATTCTCTTTGACATTTAATGAGAAGCCAGTCTGTCCTTCATCTTTAGTTCAGTATTTTGATTTTTGGTGCCAGTTTATCTCTTTCTTCTCAGGAAATTAGTATAAACAATATCTGTGTACAGGTCCCTGAGAACTGAGCACAATTAATTAACTTTTTGTAGAATGTGCTGATGACCAATAGCTTTGCAGTATACTATTCACGCCTCTTTGATGACTCTTCAGTCTGTGATATTATGGATTTGAGAGATTAAAACGGAAGAGAAGATCTTTACATACACTAAGAGACTGACGTGTGTCTTGGTTCTATGTTCAAGTCCCTGGTACCGGGACAACCATGAAAGGGTTAATTAGGACTCACCTTACAAAAGTCAAGAGGGCTGTTGGGGCCTGCATAAAAATCCCTATCAGGCTGCTTTATGCTTGGCTAGTTACAATAGTCTTATCTGTGCAGTTGTGTTTCTTTACTATAGATCAGTGGTGGCGAACCTATGGCATGGGTGCCAGTGGTGGCACTTGGATCTCTCTCTTTGGGCACTTAGGCTGTGACCCCCAGCACAGAATTCACCACACAATACCATGGAAGTCCAGGACGTGTTGCACTATCCTAAAGTGGCTCATGCTCTGCTGCCTGGGACTACAGGAGGAGGATGGAGTTGTTGATGATCACTGCACCTATTACTCCAAGCCCCTGCGGTTATTCTTCTCAAGCTACTGTATTGGTGTCCTCAGGATGCTGATACGATTGAAAGCTGTGACAAAGGTGGGAGCAATAAGTCACTGTTTAAATTTGCTGTGTTGGCACTTTGTGATACATAAGTGAGTTTCGGTGGTAGTTTGGGCACTTGGTCTCTAAAAGGTTCGCCATCAGTGCTGTAGATAAAGCTTACCTGAGAATTAGGAACACTGCCCAACAAGGAAGGAGTAAATGTTGAGGGTGAAATTCTCCTGGCCACCAGGATCGTCCAGCATGAAGCAGAGAAACATTTTATGGATGCCATTGTTTATCATTCATCAGTAGGCTACAACATCCAAGATTCATTTATTTTTCAGCTTTGGGTAATGTTACCCTTTATTCTTCTGGTCATGACTTGATAACAGATCTGAGGAAAATAAAAAATAAAAATCACAGAATAGTTTCCATACAGGCATGAACAAAGAGACGGGTGGGTGGGCAGAGCGAGCAGGTCAGCAGGCCACATTTTCTGTGTTATTAGTAAAGGGATTTCTGATCATCTTTATTTTTACAAGTAAAATGTAATAGGGGGATTTGAAATTTTACAGAACATTATTAATGTGTTATCAAACTACAAATTATTTTTGGTCAGCCCCAAAAATAAAATAAGGAAAAGAGAAGAACTGTCCTGCCGACATCTCCAGCACACGGCTGGTAATACTCAGGAGTGTGGTGCCAGTCCATCAGAAGTTTTCTTCATATGTAGTGCACATGGAGGATTTAGTTACTATTGACTGGACAATCTACCACTGGGCCAAGAGAAGGGCCCTGGCCATAGCCCCTCCGAATTATAATTCACATTAAAGACTGCAGTTTGCATTTGGACTACTGTTATTTGGCCAAACTGTGAAATTAGAAGAGTCTTCCACATACCAAGAAGTCTGCAAAGTTACAAAATAAAAGGGAAGTAACCACAATACAGTGGACTATACTCTTGTAGCCGCTGAAATAAATAGGAAGGGAGCTCAGAAGATTAGAGAGGGTTTTTTTTATTTGTAAACGTTAAAATTGTAAAAATTGCTCTGGCCAATAACGTGACAAAATATACAGAAATGCCTGGCAGTGAAAGGGTTAATACCCCCTGGTTGAATTCCTGAGCGAAGATGCTTATCATCTATCTATATATCTGTCTGTCTAGTTATCTATCTCATATAATCTGACCATTTATATATCTCACTTTTTCTCTATTTTTCAATCAATCTTCTAGTTCTCTTCTACTGTATTTATCTCTATGGCTGCATTCACACACATGTATGGGGGACGTATATATGGCCGATATACATCCCCCATACACTTCTATGGACTCACGGCAAGGCACGGGAGCGGTACTGTCCGTAGCCTGGGAAAAAATAGGACATGTCCTATCTTTTCCTGTATTACGGCGCCGTGGCCCATATGTTCCTATGGAGAGGGGCGGGGGTGAGCTGCGCTCACCTCCTCCTCCTCTCCCCGCGCTGCCGTGTGCATGTAGCCTATCTCTGGATTTATCTCTTTTATCTACTGTATATATCATCTACATTATAGTTCTGCATCTAGAAATCTCTATCATATTTTATATTTATCTTCTATCATAATAATTATAATGAATAATTCCTTTATCTATATAGCGCATACAGATTAAGCAGCGCTGCACAGAGCTTGCCAGATCAGTCCCTTCCACCTGGGGCTCACAATCTATTCAACCTACCTGTAAGTTTTTGGAGTGTAGGAGGAAACCAGAAAACAAACACAGAGAACATACAAACTCTTTGCACATGTTGACCAGTGCTGCAAGGCTGTAGTGCTAACCACTGAGCCACTATGCTGCCCATCAATATCCCAATCATCTATCTCCTATAAAAATTTCCCCATATTACAGATTGTTTTAGCACTGACTGTGATTGGTCATAAAATAGTTTTCTTTAGGGGCCCCACTTTGTCTAGAACCGGCCCTGCCCATGGACACACACATTGCACAGGACAGGAGTCCTTGCATCATACAGAAATATGATGTCTGATAGAACTGCCTGCAGAACTGTTACTGAGCCAGCAGTGCAGTTTGGCTAGCAGACAGGTAGTCCTTTTATCATGTCTCTGTATGAAGCAAGGACTTCTGTCCTGTGTTTTGTGTGCAGTCAATGGGCTCAGACCAAGACACGGGTTTATCTATAGCCGGCCTTATATTTTGTGATAAGTTCACACAGCCTGACCTTGCAACTTCCCAGAACCCCAGGGACTGTATGATGTTGTATTTAGATTGGGTTCATATTTTAAGCCATAATTCTTCAAAGCAGCCTGATTCCCCATGAGATTTGTATAGCAATGTCATTTCAACTGATGCACATAGATACCAGCAAAACACATTCAAATGAATGTAAGACAAATCTGCAGTGTGAATTCACCCTTACAAATGGATGGGATATCTAATAACGCTGACATTTCCACGTGATACATTTCTAGATTTGCTAATTCATGCAAATATATGGAAAATAAATGGATAAATATCCTTTTCCAGTTTGTCCACACAATAATACATGACTATATGTGGAAATGGATAAATGCTCTGATGCAATGAATGGGTTAATAGTAACCTGTGACATCTGACCTTGCAGACATTGTTGCCTAGCACTGCAATGGTCCTCTGCTCGTCTCTGCTCCTCCAGTACTCATCCCATGTGATTCTGTCACCTCCACGGGGAAGGAGACTCGTCTAGCCTCTCCCTGCACTCTATGGTGTGAGTTAGTGACGTCATTCAACATGGCGACTAGGTTACACTATACGTCTTATAATGACGTAATAATCCCACTACAGAAGCTTTAGTATACAGCACTCACAGAGTCAAGACATAAATTCACATTTAATTTTAGAAACGGATCCCTTTGAAGGAGTTTGGAATCATCAGTGCCCACAACAAAGATGGCGCTGATTGTCTCATTGATCTCCCGGAAAGCTTAATTTTATTTTTGTTTACTCTCATATTTCATGCCTACATGTTGTATACGGCACGATAATATATAACAAACACGGATATTATTATTATTTTTGGTCTGTTCGATGCAGTGGCCGAGTTTCTACAAGCCCCTCCCTGCTCCCTCCGGGGTGGGCGGGGCTGGAGCCGTGGCCATGGTGATGGTAGGAGCTATCCTTCCGCGTGACGTCATTCGGCGCGACAGTCGGCTTTCGGGTACAAGATGGCGTCAGGAAGTGGGGTGAGTGTTGTGTGGAGCAGGTGCTGGGTGCCCGGCTTTATATTATCTTATGGTGCAATGTTCTGCTCCGCGATACCGCAGGAGTCTGATCACTGATTTCCTACACATGCGGTTTTCCAGCTGCTCGGGGTCTGCGTGTTGTACTGCGGCTCTGGGATGATCTGATTGTGAGACAATGATGTGCGATGATCCGGTGTCTACATAGACCTTCCCTATATCACAACTTACATCAACGTTATATCCAGGGTCTCTGGCTCCTCCTGGGGTCACCGTAGGAAGTATCACAGGTCTGTGAGGCTGCCCATAGACACAAGGATAACCTCCTATACTAGGGTCTGTAGATAAATCCCCTCCTTTTCTGGCTCTTCTGCTCCCTGCACCACACTTCAGCTTCTTCTCTCCTCCACGTGCTGCTGCGCCAGGAGCAGGCGTGGGGGACCCGGTCCAGGGCTGCGCCGCGAGCAGGTGGGGTGTCCGGTCCAGGGCTGCGCTGGGAGCAGCAGGGGGGGTGTCCGGTCCAGGGCTGCGCTGGGAGCAGCAGGGGGGTGTCCGGTCCAGGGCTGCGCTGGGAGCAGCAGGGGGGGACCCGGTCCAGGGCTGCGCCGGGAGCAGGGGGGACCCGGTCCAGAACTGCGCCGGGAGCAGGGGGGGGGGTGGGTCCGGTCCAGGGCTGCGCCAGGAGCAGAGGGGGGTCCGGTCCAGGGCTGCGCCAGGAGCAGGCGGGGTCCGGTCGAGCGCTGCGCCAAGAGCAGGCATGGGGACCCAGTCGAGCGCTGCGCCAGGAGCAGGCGTGGGGGAACCGGTCCAGAGCTGCGCCAGGAGAAGTACAGTACTGCTGACATGTACTTACCACTCCTAGGTCTTCCCTGCAGGTGCTTTGCTCTGGGTCCTGGTGACTGCACATGCAATCAGAGTCAGGTGACAGGACACAGAGATGAGCAGCAGGACAGGTCCCGGGACCAGTAAGAACTTTTCAGCTGCACTCACCACTACCCTGGCCTCCTGCACCAGGGAACTCCTCCAGGGGTGTAACTACAGCAGTAGCAGTCATAGAAGCTGCTACAGGGCCCACAGTGTCACGAGGACCAGCCACACAACCTGCCACAATAAAGAATGGAGCATATGCACCATTATACACATATTATTCTGAACATTGTACAGCATAATATGTATATAACATTGTGGATCTTCCACACAGTACACAGCTGAGCCAGCAGCTAACATAAGAAATGTTGGGGGGGGGAATCTCTCATTTCTACTTCCTCCATGAAGTCATATCTGTTGCCATCCCCTAGGATTAGAAGACAACATGAATTGCATACCCCCATTTGTGTGCGCTTAAATATATAAATGTGTGTGTACAAATATGTATTTATAGCTCTGTGCAGCGCTGCGTAATCTGTGTGTGCTATATAAAGCTAGAATTATTATTTATTATATATGTTTGTAAGGGAAATGGGGACCACATCCCAAAGCCTGCTATGGGGCTCGACCTCTTCTAGTTACTCCCCTGAGCACTTCCATCAGGGTACAGGCCACAACCCGAGGCTTGACAGGCCGCATGTGGCCTTTTAGAACAGGTTTTGCACCCCTATCCCAGGCTTTTAGTTGAGATGAATATGGCTGCTCTTTATGTACATGCTCAGTAGCTCCGTTGCTATACATCGGAGTAATAAGGCACTCGGATGGAATGTCTGCATTTATCTCTGCACTGCTAGAAGGACCAAAAACAGGACTGTGGAGTTGGCTAGTATGGACATGAAAGTAATTGAGTCTTAGTGGCTCCACGGCCCTGACTCCACCTCTACAAGACTGTCCATAGACATTAAAGGAAACCTACCTACCACACTTATAACCCACAAATACCTTGCAACAGATCAGGGTGAGCTGATGCCGGACCTTATCTTGACTAATTGCAGCATACTAATTGCGGACTACAGCAGTTTCTGCAACTAGTCAAGATATGCTCCGGCATACCCGGTATTTGTGGGTTATTAAATTTTAAAGTGGTAGGTTTCCTTTAACATGTTCCCTTCTATCAGAGGGTGTAAAGGGATACTACACCTCTATAGGGCTCTCTATAGATCTGAAGATATCTCCTATCCGAGGGTGTAAATGGGTTCTACACCTACATATCTGTATATATGTATGGAGCCTAACACTGCTGCCTCATTCCGGATACAAAACTGATGCATGGTCCTGAAGACTCCGCTGGTCCTCACCTTTACACCAGCTGCAGAGAGGAACAAGAAGGAGTCTTCCCCCTTGATGTAGCATATACTGAATGTAAGCAGACATGAGAGGGGGGTCATAATTTCCTTGCCCCATCCTTCTCTGTTGTTTTTGGGTGTATATAATGTGTAGCTACTTTTTTAGGCCCTTGCACCAGGGGGAGAGCTGTTGTAAAGAGCGCCACCAGCTTTGGTGAATGTGGCATGAGCAATACTACACTGTAGTTAGGTTAGTACTCTAATATAGAAGCAGTGATCAGATGAGGAATGGGGGCGGTTCAGTATTTTCATCTCCATAATTTTTTTTGTGGTAATATATATATTTGTTTTTTGTTTAATCTCATATGTAATCTATTAGTATGGTAACCCCCTCCTTAGCAAAATACTGATGTAGCCTCGCAACTATTTTCCTGTCTCTCTATCAAAAATACAAATGTGGAGCGTATGTGTGTGCAGGGGTAGGCCAGGAGAAATGGGTATTACACGAAAGGACGGGAATTGCTTTGAAACGACAGGTCAGCATGTATGGTACTGTAAGGTCTAATAGTGCCATGAGTATGCCATTGCTTTATGGGGTGAGAATAACTTCTTAAAATAAAACAAGGCTCCAGCAGTAAAGTCTATTTTTAATGACTATTTTGCAAAATTCTTAAATGTTGTTCCCTTCTTTCCAGTCCAAGAACAATGATTTCCGCCGGAAGTGGGACAAAGATGAATATGAGAAACTTGCACAGAAACGAATCACAGAAGAGAGAGAGAAGAAAGATGGTTTGTAGCATTTACCCACATTATTAAGCCATACAAAACCACAAGGGTTATGCCTGAAACACAAGAGATTAAATCTTAAAATGGAAACTTTTGTCACTTATTGATCCCATAACCATGAAAGATCTTAGTGTCCCCAACATATTTAGTAAGCTTAAAGGAAACCTACCAGTTAGAATGGTCGGTGTAAGCTGTAAGTACCGGGCACCAGCTCAGGGTGAGCTGGTGCCGGTACTTACTTTCGCTAGTGTTATAAACCGCGGTATCGCGGTTTTAACACTTTTTAAACTTTAGAGCAGAGGAGGCTTCGGCGCTGCGTGCGCACGATCGTGCACGCGCCTACATAGGAAATAGCGGAGATGTTGCGCGCGCACGGTCGCGCGCAGCGCTGAAGCCCCTTCTGCTCTAAAGTTTAAAAAGTGTTAAAAGCGCGATACCGCTAACACTAGCGACAGTAAGTACCGGCACCAGCTCACCCTGAGCTGGTGCTCGGTACTTACAGCTTTACCCCTACCGTTCTAAATGGTAGGTTTCCTTTAAGCAGTGTCCCCATTTCAACAAATACATTTTACTCTTTGTATAATGAAAAGTTATACAAATTTTCAATATACTTTTTGTATCAATTCCTTGTGGTTTTCTAGATCTCTGCTTGCTGTCCTGCTACAGAAAGCTTCAGTGTTTATTTCCAGTGTTCAGAAATCTGTCCATGGTCACACAAGTTCACGGCTCATTCTAACACACGGCTCTGATTACTCCCTATGATAATAACGAGCCGTGCACCAGTGTGATCCACTGGAAGTAAACATAGAAGCTTTCTATAGAACAACAGCAAGCAGAGATCTAGACAACTGTGAGGAACTGATATAAAAAGTATATTGGAAAATTGTGTAACTTTTTATTATACAAACAATAAAATAAATTTGCTGAAATGGGACAACCCCTTTAAAGGAATTAAATCACATTGCGACCTTGATGTAACTGTGGCCCTTAATTGCAAAAAGAAACATATCTTTTTTTTCATTTGCAAAAAAGGTGTCAACCACGACTCACCCCAATTCGCCTATATCACTTCAGATGTTGCAGGGGGACACAACAATCCCTATTTGTAGCCCAAGTCTGAAAAATGTGACGTGCATTCGCAGTGTTCTCCTCTTCAGTAATGTGTGTCTGAGCCTCTGGTTTCTGCTGAAGTTTTTCAGTTTACAACTGCCTTTAATTCTCTCTTTTTTATTGAGACACACTGAAGCTGTTGAAAGAATTGGTTTACTTATTTTTCCTGTGACCTGGAGATGTACACAATTGCACAGATTCCCATACAAATCAATGGGATGTTGAGCTTTTGTTTGGCACTGGCATCACCATAAAAATACATTGTGAACACGTTCCAATAACGCAGAGGCAGAAGGTTTTCTCTGGAATGATATTTGTAGTTATTGCTATTAAAGCTTCCACAGATTTTCTTAACCCTCCATCAGTTTTGAAAAATATCCACACAAATGAGTGAGTGTGTTGGCTGGGAAGTCCGGCCCGGATGCTTAGCCAACAGAACTGAACCCGGCATTTTGGTTCAGTTCCGGTTGTCAGTGTTCGGGCCGGACCTTCCAGCCATCACACGCTGCGAGAGTAATGCAAGTTGGACTTCTGACTCTTGCTTGTGTGTGATGGGCCTCGGCGACATGAAATTATGGAAAAATTATGAATAACTGAATGTTTTCTAAGCCAGATTAGAATGTATAGGGTATAGTATAGATCTGTGATATTAACATGCTGGATAGAAGTTTTTTTTTTTTTTTTAACGTTTCAAGACTTTTATATTTCTTTAGGCAAACCCCTACAGCCCCCCGTCAAAAGAGAACTGCTCAGACATAGAGACTACAAGGTGGACCTGGAGTCCAAGCTGGGCAAGACCATTGTCATTACAAAGACCACTCCTCAGTCTGAAATGGGAGGGTAAGTGCTATCATAAATGAAGAATTTTGTTGAATTTTTCAGTGTTACAGGTGTTTTGTCTTGTTGGTCCCATTTTATTATATATCAGATTTATATGCCGGTCACAGGAAGCCCCATTTATCGGCCTTGGGTCAGTTCTCGTACACAAGAACCAAGAATAACAATAAATTATAATTATTAAAGCTTAATTGCAGACACCATTGATAACTGTTCTAGCTGTTTATTGTAGGCTGGGTAAATTACCAACATCCAGAGGTGCGTTTTGTAACTAGGGGTCGTCTGTAAGTCGGGTGTTCTTATGTAGGAGACTGCCTGTATATTGTGCTATGGACATAACTGTTGTCAGATGTCTGTTGTTCCGATGGCTACCTGAAAGTAAACTGGCAGCACTAGGATGTCCTTCTAGTGCAGTTTAGGTTTTCCTGCACAAGTTTCAAGCTCGCATCAGTACTGTACAAATCTGACAACTAGAATGACGCTAGAACTACTGCTAGATGGATTGTTGCGCTTTAATGCAACCAGGACTAAACTTTAACCATATTTGATCAGTGAAAATAGTTGTTCTTTTCAGACGTCAGATGTTTTTCACAGTCCAATGATTGGATCTTATCAGGGTATCAGAGTACATAGTAGGGGTGTAGCAGTCCTTTGGGTTAATTTCTCACAACCAATTGTGTTTCACAATATTCTTAGGGGTACAGCTCAAGATATATCAGGAAAGACACTTCTATTTCACATGGATTGTTACAGGCAGTTTCAGTCAAGTCACCTCATAGTACAAGAGGTGAAATTAGAAAAAATATACGTTACACATTGTGTCAGGGGGACATAGGATACAACCAATTTTGGTACAATTGGAAGCTACTAAAAAAAAAGTACTTATAGGCAGATAGTTTGTTTGTATTAAAATCATGTTCTGAATAATCTAATTTGGAACTTCACGAAGAAAAAGTGTGGGGGATTATTTTCATATGCACACCTGTGAATGTATCAGACAGGGAACAATTCTACACCAGGTCTTGTCGGGCGGAGAATTGCATTATAGCGCGCAAACTTTTGGGCCATAGCTAGTGCGCAGTGCAATGGGCTCCTGGCGGCTGTTGCCCACCTGGTGTTGAAATGGCATGAAGCGGTAAATAATAGCCATTACTGCTGGTTCTCTAGTAATTGCAATTATTTCAGGACTTGTACACCAAAAAACAGGCGAACACTGATGCATTGATTCTTCTCTCCTAATTTATTAAGACATTAAATTAAGCAGATCTCTTACTTAAAGCTACAGCTGCTCAAGGCTATCGATTGGGCCACTTTATTGTGTAAATTTGTGGAGCTGTAAGGGGCCACATTAAGTGTCCTCTTTGAGGCCCATTTTTAAAAAATAAAGTGGGTCAGGTGAGTAGCAGAATATGCTTACCTGATGCACACTTGTATAGTAGCAATAAACAATGAGGTGGTGTTTCTTCAAAGGTCCAGTGTATGTCGTTGGGTAGAAAGAGCAGCTCCCAAGTACTCCAAAACCGGTATCCAATGGAACCGTAAGAAACGTGTAGAATAGAAGACAAAATGGGGCTTAACAGGTGCGCGAATAACCAACCCGCAGGACAGACCGATGATGCACAGGAATTGATTAACTGATATTTATTTAATAGAAAACAAAAGAAATCCAATTGGTTGTCTTTTGTTTTCTATAAAATAAATATCAGTTAATCAATTCCCGTGCATCATTGGTCTGTCCCTCGAGTTGGTTATTAACGCACCCTTAAGCCCCATTTTGTCTTCTATTCTACATAATAAACTTAAAGAGAACATGTCATCAGGTTTTACCTCACTAAATCTTATCTACCTGACCTGTGATATACTGTGCAGGACTATGTGTGGTCTACAAATCTTATACATAGGAAAGTGGGGACTAGTGGAATGAGAAGAGAAATAATGCCTTATGCCTCACAAACTACGGCTAGCTCACGGTCCCAAGCGCTTTTATTGGGCACTTTCGCATGGGTGGTCATGACCGATCGCATTATGAATCATTAAAGCAGGTCATATTCCTGCCTGTATTGTGATGCTGGTAATCGACATTGGCGGAGTGAGTGGTGCTTGTGTGCCTAAGGCATTAGAATATTTAATTTAGAATTTTAAACAATTGGTATAATTAAACACTACAGGCGGTCCCCTACTTAAGAACAGCCGACTTACAGTCGACCCCTAGTTGCAAACGGACCTCTGATAATTGATAATTTACTGTACTTTTACCTTTGGCTACAACAAACAGCTGTAACAGTTATCACAGGTGTCTATAGTGAAGCTTTATTATTAATCCTGGTTCTTATGACAACCCAACATTTTTAAAATACAATTGTCACAGAGTCCAAAACAAATTTTGGCTGGAGCTACAATTGTAAACGATACATTTCCGACATACATACAAATTCAACTTAAGAACAAACCTTCAGAACCTATCTTGTACGTAACTCGGGGACTGTCTGTATTAACAAAAAACTAGTATGCATAATAACCATGTGTGCTCTATGTACAAGGACGCTTAAAGGAAACCTACCACTTGTAGTGGCAGGTTTCCGATGGAAATACCGGGCACCAGCTCAGGGTGAGCTGGTGCCGGAGCTTATTTTAGTTAGTGTTTTAAACCGCGGTATCGCGGTTTAAAACACTTTTTAAACGTTATAGCCGGCGCAGGAAGGTACCTGCTCGGCGCTTACCGTGCACGCGGCTCTCATTCACTTCCTATGTAGCCGTGTGCACGGTAAGCGCCGAGCGCGTACCTGCCTGCGCCGGCTATAACGTTTAAAAAGTGTTTTAAACCGCGATACCGCGGTTTAAAACACTAACTAAAATAAGCTGCGGCACCAGCTCACCCGGTATTGCCATCGGAAACCTGCCACTACAAGTGGTAGGTTTCCTTTAAAAGGCTTATACAGGACGAGAAAATTAAAAAAAATTAAAAATCGGACCTTTACAATCTATCAGAGCTGAAACATCAGGCATAACTTATGGCAAGTATTGAAACAGTATTGAAACGAAAATCAGGTTTTCAGAATGAAAGAATAATAAAATGCGGCCATATGCACACAGCGTGCATAACACGTAGACATAAAGCGATTATGTGACAGATGCTGTATGAGATCAGGTTTGCCTTATATTGATTGCTGCTCTCATTCTGTATGTGACAGGTTCAGAGCTCGTTCCCTATACATCAGGCTTTCACCTCCCTTCTGTTCTCCTCCTATGCTGACACGGCTGATCACACTGTGATCCGTGGGAGAAACCACAAGATATAATTCTTATCAGTATACAGAGCCTGCTGAGCACTAAGGCTCTGATCACATTATGTGTTACCGGAACAACTCATACATTAAACAGATGGAATACAATGAAAAACTTTCATTATAGTAAAAAATTTTTTTTTTTTATTATTATTTTGCCAGCCAAATGGAAAGCAAATAGAGACTCTTCTGGCCTCGGTCTAGCAAGTGTAATCATGTGTAGCACATTCAAGTGCTATTGGTGCACATATTTCAGTTACTATTATAATGCACGGTCCTTACATTGGGGTATATTTAATTTACATGCCGTTTACCAGATTAAAATTCAAGTCTTTAAAGGATTTCACAAAGTTTTTCCCAACTAAACTATTAACCCCCCTCAGGTAGGGTATGAAATGTCCTTTTATAAATTCCATCTTTTATGTGAAATGTCACCTGTGTACCTATAAAACATCCCCTAAAGTAAGGCAAATTTGGACTCTTCTCACCCCATTTTCACATGAGATGAGTCAATTTTTGTGGTTGCAGTGGTGTCACTTCAGAAGCTCTGTCTTTGGTTCTATAAAACTTATTCTGTCATATTAAAGATAACAATCTTGCCTTTCTGATGCCTTCGAGCATATGGTTCTGTGAGCTACAGAATTGGACAGCTAAAAAATGGTGGGAAGTGGATCTTTATCTGCAGCTTGTATTTCCAATATTTAACTCCCTGTATCTGGTTCTGTAGCTCACAAAGCCATAAGCCTGTATCTTTAATATGACACAAAAAGCTTGTTTCTTGTTGTTATAGAACAGAAGATAGGGGCTTCTGAAGAGATACTATGCCATTAAACTTGACTCCTCTTTGCAAATGAGGTTAGAAGAGTCATATTTGCCTGACTTTGGAAATATTTTTATATAAAAACTGCTGAGATTTCACCAAAAAGAGGGAATTCTAGAAAGGACATTGCATACCCCATGGCCTGCCTATTAGATTGCATACCCCATGCCTGCCTAGGTGCTCGTGTTTGCTCTTTCTGGCAGAAACACATAGGGGTAAGGCCATGGCATTTTTATGGTGCATTCGGCTCTCAAACTACTACCAGCTCATATTTTGATGGGCCGAAGTACAATCAGGGACACTTTCTCATAGATCCAGGCCCCGTGACTGTGGTTCTTATAGTTGCTACTCATGGTCTCCTACCTTAATTATACAAATGAGCCAGAAGGGCTATGGGAGATATTACCAGAGCCCTTCCGGGCAACAGATATCCAGGCTAAAAAACTGTCTTGCCCTCCCCCTGCTCCCTCACTTCCTCCTCCCTCTTCCTGATCACGTAACCGCTGAAGCTTCTGTACTAAGAGGCTCTGGTAACACCCTGCTCCCATAATTTTAAAAGTTGATTTTAGAAGGCAGGAGGGCATAACAAATATAACAGTATTACCACAGTCCTGGTGCGTGGATCTATGAGTGCATGTCCCTCGTTTATCAGGATGGATTTTGATGGTAGATTCCCTTTTAAACCAGTGCATAGGCAGAGCCCCCGACCTGCACACATGTAAAGTAATTAAGAATATGATTTATTGTTAGCAAGATTTTTAGTCTCTTGCTAAAAATGTGTCTAGTGTCTTTAAAGGAAGGTAGTTTGAGTCCATTATACTGGTGGTCATGCCATAAGTTTATCGAATTCCCTACGGTCCATGTATGTAGATAATTGTACTGTCTCTCGCGTTGTCTGGTGATATAATGTCGGTGGTGACTGTTTTGGCAGTCATTGTTACTAGGGTAGGGGACAAGCACTGGCAGGTAGAGGAGGATGGCGGACAGGGCTGCGCTCTGGATGCTAAACTGTAAGCTTTATGAGGTTTTATTTTTATCTTCCTGAATACAGTTAGTGAAGAGAGTACCCAAGGGTGGAGAGTGAATGGGCGTGACAATACTGACATTAGTGCGCTGGTTATCCCGCTTATTATGGGGCTCTTCATAGATGACAATGGTTTATCTGAGGTCCTGGCCTTTCTTGTGTCTGAGATCCATTAGGAGACCTATGTGGCCACAGAGCAGCTTTATCATTTGTTGCCTGCAGCCTATGACGGGATCAGAGGGACAACAAGATCCTGACTAAAAGCCTTCTGCTCTTAGTGACGTCCTTGAATCTCTGTATCTGACAGTCTCTGACATATAAGGCTTTATGTTTGGAGAATGAAGGGTTTAGTAAGATTATAACCTCACAAGGTGTAAATGTAGGTAATAGAATGGACTTCCCTTCATCTGTCCCTCAGTTCTTGCAGCATGTACCCCGCGGCCTCTCTATAGCCTCAGTGGTTACAGGGGACGGATCAGAGACTCCACCAATGGGGCCACAGATTCCTACAATAACCCAAAAAGAAAAATGAGAGGAAGAATTGTGGTTTACATCAATACAAAAAGCTTTATTAAATGTATATATTAAAAAAATATATAAAAATTCATCAAAAAATGCAGGGAAAAAAACAAAAACAGACAATCCAGGCAGCGTGTCCAGACAAAAGTACCAAAAAAATATCTCCCTGCAGAAGTATCTGCACCTATCCTATGTACTAGTATGCAAACCAAATTACCGAGAGACAAGTGTCTGCATGACATTGAAACCTTGTCTAGTGGATATATGTATACCTGCACACTGGGGTAGTACAACACCTGGACACGCTGCCTGGCGTCCACCCCGACGTGCGTTGTAACCGCACAGGGGGAGATTTATGATATAAGTGGGAAAAAACGAAGGACTTGCTCCTAAATATCTGACTTTGGGTGTATCAGTGCCCAGGAAAACGGGGGATGGGAGGGGGGGGGGAGCGCCTCCTGGTGCCCAAACAGATAATCTGCAATTTCTGCCAGAAACTGGAAAAAGGTTTAAATCATTGATGAAATCTGCACTAGCCCCGAGCCAGTATGGATTTGAGTTTCGCTTGCGGGATCGGAAACTGAGGCTGCGTTCACACATGGCGTATACGTTGCAAACACAATACGACAGCCGAGGAGATGAGCTTTGCCTAATGACATTGCTGTTAGAGTATCGTACACTTCCACATCCTAGCTATATTATTTCTTGTAATCGTTAGAATTTCTCCTCTTCCTGAGTTTTCTAGGCCTATTGATAATAGGGCCATACGTGGTCCCCATGGGGGAGGGAAGTGACATATCTGTGATGCCAATTGGAATACCTCTTGATATAAAGGAAGTATGTTTCTGCTTTGCCACCATATATGTAAAAGTGTTGGTGACTGTTTGTTACATCTCCAACAAGTATTAGAGGCGGTTTGATATAGTCTAGACAATCTGTAAGGTGTTAGGTACCATCTATACAATGTCTCAAAGTGGTGAATACATCTGGAGATCTTTGTGCTGGTCTCATGTGAAGCCTCCCATTGGGCCACTGTGAATTGCTCTTCCTCCCGTTTTGATTGGCAGGTATTGTGCGTTGGGTTTCTAAGTGCCAGGGGGGCTGTATAGGCTTGTTATATGCCCTTTCTTTTCTTGGTTGCTGACAGGAAATATCTCTTGTAGAGGAGATAGCCGGCTCTGAGGTGTTTACCATGTTTTGTAAAAAGTGGTGTATTTGCAGGAATTTATAAAAGTCTGCTTTGGCTAGGTGGTAACCAGTTTCCAGCTCTTCAAATGATTTCATGATGGCCCCATTATATAGCCATTCCACCCCAGGCACCTCACACTCAACCCAGTTAACGAAGTTTGTGCCTGGGATCATATAAGTGCTTCACCTGATCTGTAGCAGAGGAGCTTCACTGCTGAGCATGTACATAAAGTGCTGCAGTAATTCATCTCAACTAAAGGCCTAGAAGAGGATACAAAACCTGCTCAGACAAGCCACATGTGTCATGTCAAGCTTCAAGTTGTGTTGTGTACCCTGCTCTGTGGTCTCCACTATCATTGTCTGCTCTGATTCCAGTGTTTGGTTTCTGGGGTGGTATTTATTACTGGTTGGTTGAGCAGGATGACAATTTGACCCTTGGATCAATAAATGATCTCCCCCAGCTCAAATGCTCAGATCAGGAATAGAACAGATACTTAAGGGAAATCTACCACCAGAATGAAAGACTGTGTATGCAAATGAGCCTGAGGGACTCCAGGCTCCATTAACACCTATGGAGCCTGGAGCCCCTCAAGCTTATTTGCATACAGTCATTCATCCTGGTGGTAGATGCTCTTTAAAGGAAATCATTTTTTTAAAGGTATTTTATGTTTATGGAGTCGGTACACTTTATCACGACTCCACCTCCATAGTCCTGGTCTTCAACCATGCGTGTGCGTACACACAGAGTTTTTGGATGCATTTTAAAAGTGGGGCTTGGCTAAAACGCATTTCGGTTTCAGCTGAAACGCATTTAGTTTGGAATGAGCACTGCATACAGGTGGTCCCCTACTTAAGAACACTCGACTTGCATACGACCCCTAGTTACAAATGGACCTCTGGATTTTGTTAATTTACTGTACTTTAGTCCTAGGTTACAATAATCAGCTGTAACAGTTATCACAGGCGTCTGTAATGAAGCTTTAGTGTTAATCCTGGTTCTTATGACAATCCAACATTTTTAAAACCCACTTATCACAGAGACCAAAAAAGTTCTGGCTGGGATTACAAAGATAAAATATACAGTTCCGACTTGCATACAAATTCAACTTAAGAACAAACCTACAGACCCTATCTTGTATGTAACCCGGGGACTGCCTGTGTTTTGTATTACTTATATGCAAAGATGTGTTCTCATTCCAAACCACCACACGTGAACGCACCATCAAAGGACACAAAAAGCTCCTAAAAAAGGTTGTATACCCTAGGGGACAAATAAATCAAAAACGGGAACAACTATTTGGTTAACTAATACAGTAAGTTACCCGATAAATACCAAATATAAACTATAAAGTAAGGAACTAGTGATGACGAGTTATTGAGAGAATAATATTCTGACTTGTCGCCCACCCGCTGCAGTCTATAGGACCCCTCCCCCCGCCCCCCAATAAGTTCCTTTAATTAAATTGAGTTTTTTAGAAGATTATAAAAAGAACAACATTCAGTGTTTGAGCCGAGCCTATATATGACGGAGCCGCCTTAGTGATAGTATTAGTCACTTATTAAATTTAAAGCTTTGTGAAATGATAGTTTAGTTAAAGATGTTTCCTCTCTCCACTCCAGACGGCTGCCAGTCAGCTGAAGGACATGCCTGCGAGCGCTCATAAAACGGCACCACTGGAGCTATTAGGTCATTAGAAACTTTTTTTTTTTTTTCCGATAATTTCTTAAAGGGGTTTTCTACTTCTCTTTAAGAGATGCTGTAAGCCTTTCCTTATGTACTATAGTCTTTCCTGCTCTCACACGTTGCATTGACATTGTTGAATGGCGTTTCAAAACGCAGCTATGCAGGAGATTTGCCAAATTGCATTGCGTTATTATTGGGGTCTGCCCATAGAATATACAATAAAGGGGAGGTGTTATCTGGACTCCATCGTTACTCCAAGCCGTACACTCAGAGCCTGCTATAAAATGGCGCTGCTGCATATTTTTTGTCTATGTCGGCACCAGTAAGTACAATTTGTCTTGCAGGTAACAAGCCCTTAAGATCTCTGTAAATCGAAAAAAATTATAAAGTTATTGCTTCTAGAATGCAGGAACGAAAAATGGAAACGCAGAAACTAAAATTGTTTACACAAGAGAACTGCGAGCTTAAATGGCATTAAAATAATACATACAATAAATAAGCCAGAAATGTTTGATAAAATCTTACCTTTAACGTCTAAATAAGGTAATAAAATCAGACTATAGAAAATAAACCGTGAAATGCATGGAGAGGAGGAGAATGTCCGGTAATGAGGAGCCGGGACCCCCAAGGAGGCGGCTTTGTGTGCGGGGGTACACGGGGGAGCGCTCATTACCGGACATTCTCTCCCTCTCCATGTGTACAGCGCAGTCAGGATTTTCTATATATACTTTTTATTGCATGTCACATTATTTCTATATTCCTCTTTTAGTCATAATTGCTGTTATTTTCTGTATTTACGGTTTATAGGTTTTCGCACTTTGCCCTGTAATAGGGCGTTTAGTACAGTGAAACCTCTTTGAACAGATCGCCCAATTTTTGCAGACACTGAATAACAATCAGTCTTTTAGGTAGGGGGTCATCTCGAACCGGTGGTCTTTTTAGAGGCGTTTCACCATATATGGATGAACTTCCAGCCCAAACCTTATTTTTTTGAGGGAGGCTCCTGGTCACTTTCTCCTGGTGCATTAATAATTAATAAGTCCTGGCAGTTTTGGGGGCGCTGCAGTAGTCACTAGTTTTAGGCTTGAGGCTTCATTTCAGAAACTACATTTTAAGTGATATTTTTCAGCATATACACCTGAAGCCCTCCTGCCGTACATAGGCTGAACGTATCCCAAAAACGAGCTGTGATTGTAGCCTAAATCGGGCCCTTCCAATGAGGCAGCGTCTGATATGTGGAAAGTCCTTCTCTCCAGTCATCTGAATGGAAGCCTCTGTGCGAGACTTGTATAGAAATGAGAAGAGAAAATGACTTCCTGTCCACACATTTACTAGGAAAAGTCTTCTAGAATTATTTGTACAAACGCAGTGTATTCATCACATTGGGGGGTGTTTATCAGGACCTGTATGCCAGGTTTTTTTTGCATATAAGCCCGTACTAGCGAACTGCTAGTAATTGCAATTGTATCCCCCTTACCGGCATCTTCACACCAAGTGGGCATGGGGGGTGTTGCCGGTAGCGGAGTGGGCAGGAGTGCCCCGCAAATTGCCAGCGAACATTCGGGTGTGAAAGATTGCACGTTACTGTGCAATTCTACCAGACAGTAAATGTAGATTTGTATGTTGTTGCATCCACCCGCCAGATACGTCTGGAGACCGGATGAAGGGTGGGGGCATGCTGGCGCACGAGTGTCCAAACTTTGTTTTATACTACTAGGAGGTGTATTGAGATTAAACAGCCTAAGGCCCATTTCACACAAACATTTTTTTTTTTCCTGTTGTATGCTACCCGTACCGTTTCGGTAGGGGTAGGATATAGCCACATGCATTTCAATGGGCAAAACGTTCATCCATATAAATGGATGTATTGTCCACCGAACAATACAAGGGGAAAAGATGGCACGCTGTATCCTTCCTGTACACACAGACGTGCCGCACTCCTCCCTATGGAGAGGGGACGGGGTAGCGGCGCTCACCCCTTCTATCCAGCGTGCGGCTGGTTGTTCCTAGCCCGAGTGGGCATCCGTTCCTGTGAGAGGGGCCTTAAAGTGTCAGTCCCTGTGATAAATATTATATTAACCAAACAGAAAAGGCCATACAGTGATACATGAATCAGTACAGTGACCGTATTTTGTACCAGAAAAGCCAAAAGAAAATCCTCTTGAAAATCAACAGAGACTACCAAAAAGGGAAAAAAAAGGAGGAAATTAAAAACCAAGGCTTCAACAAACATACAAGAAGCACTACTCTTTATTAATTACAATGATAAAATAGATATAAAAACAAATGCATCTCTGAAAGGGATACATAAGGCACGCCACGTAATAGGTCCAAACAAAGTAAAATATATAGAAAAGTAGTACAAGAATAATACAAAATAATGAAGGCACCTATAGGTATAATGTGACCAAACACTGTGATAATAAAACCACAGTGTAAAAGAAAAAAAATGGCAGAGTAAGATTTGTAAGTGGCTTACACAAAAACCATAATGAGAGCCAGCGTCACAGAAGCAAAAACACAAACTATGAACACCGATAAGGCGAACATAAGGCTAATGTGACAAGAAAGAGGACAGTCTATTACCTGGCGTGCACCCTGACGTTTCAACAGGTCTTTGTTAAGTCTTGGGCATCTGTTCTGCGTAGTGCAGAGTAGGATGAGAAACGTCATTGCGATCTTAGAGTGCTTTCACGCGGTCCGTTCTTGGTGCGTTCTTAACCGCGTGTGTTTTTGTTGGTTTGCCTGTTTTTTCTTCATTTACGGAAGTGGAAGCGGCTACGAAACAGATACAATCCGGCCAAACGCATGGTAAACATTTAAAAACTCGCCAAGAACGCACAGCGTGACGGCACCCTTTGCTCCTCTCACTTTATGTGGCGCTAATGTTGTGACTGGGGCTCCGCATTTCTCTTT
The DNA here is from genome assembly GCF_040894005.1 of Engystomops pustulosus. Classification (NCBI taxonomy): domain Eukaryota; kingdom Metazoa; phylum Chordata; class Amphibia; order Anura; family Leptodactylidae; genus Engystomops; species Engystomops pustulosus. The sequence goes on along the minus strand of NC_092414.1, from coordinate 38,839,982 downwards.
CCAAGGGCTCTGATGGTAAAATAATTGTCCATGTCCTGAAGTCACCGAGCTCTGATTACCTAGAGGTCATATTTTTGGGCACATTAAAGGGATTGCTCCAGACTGAGCAGCGTGCGCGCACCGTCTTGTATTTCCCTTGTTTTCCAATAAAGGAATAGGCGCTGCTCCTTAGTAGTGGCTGCTGACCCGCGACTAATAAAAATCTATTGATTCACTTGAGAAGACACGGTTGTCCAAATATCAAACAAAAGGTAAATAGCAGATGAGGAGTGTGCGAGCCGCGCGTCTGGTATTTGCTGCGTTGGAAAACATCATTGAGAATGTTTCATAGTTATGGGGTTTGGGGATTCTTTATTGAGTAAAATATCAGGTTGCGACCTCTTGACTCTTTACAAAGGGCTTTGGAGAGGCACAGCCTGCACCAGAGCCGGCACATTGCTCATAGGGATTTATGCGCTTTCATGGCTGTGAAGAAAGTAGTTGGCAGCAATAACGGAGAAGCTATCGGGTAGTATACACAAATGTCTCCATTTTATGCCTTGATGGGGCAACGTGGCGGGTATTTTACGTCTCTTATTCCGTATTGATGCACATTCATAAATCCTTCACAGGACGATAATGAAGTGAGTCGCATGGCTGCAGCATCAGACTTCACACGGGGCTCGTCTGTAGTCTGAAACCTGAAGTCTGGATATGCATTGCATGAAATGAGAGCAGGAAATTGTATTTATTTATTTTTAATCAAAAGCTTTTTATTGTGGATTTTTAAAACTTTTTTTTCTCGCACCTACCACGAGTAACAAAATGGCAACAAAAAGTATGCACCGAACAGTAAAGAAACCCCCCCTTCTTCCCACAGCAGACCGATAACTAATTTTAGTCCCTATATAAAGACCAGTCTATAAGTCCTATTGTACCTAGAAAGCAAGAGACATGTTGCCATACAATCTCAGCATATCCGCCCAGAGAACAAATATGGAGTTGCAGCATGCCTCCTTGTACCATCATGATGATTTTCTTGCAGATCCACAAGGGCTCTAACCAGGAGCCCCGCCGTATCCAGCCATCTCCCGCAAGGTTTTAATAAACAAGATTGTTTATTGTACGGGGAATCTGTCACATTGAACATGGTATTGTATCTGCAGGAAGCATGTTATAGAGCAGGAGGAGCTGAGTAGGTTGTACATGGGGTCCTATATGCAGGCAGCATCTTATAGAGCAGGAGGAGCTGAGTAGGTTGTACATGGTTGCACTATGTACAATCACATGCGTTTGTATTGCTTGAAGGCGGGGCCACATGTGGCTGCACCCTCAGTCATCTGACCAAAAAACGTAATGTTATCACATTGATGAAAAGGAATAATTAAAGGGGTTGTCCACTTTAAGCACATTCTGACAAATAATTGATAATCTTTGTGTAATGAAAGTTTCAACTATACTTTCTGTTTTCAAGATCTCTTCCTCTATAGGAAGCCTCATTGTTTACTACCTGTAGGTAAACAGCAGTTTATGGTCATGTGATGTCACACAGGTGCACGGCTCGTTAAATATCACACAGCTGTGATTACTCTCTGTGCACCTGTGTGACATCACATGACCATGAACTGCTGTTTACCTACAGGAAGTAAAAAATGAAGCTTCCTGTTCATGACAGCAAGCAGAGATCTAGAGAACCGTGAAGAATTAATAAAGAAACTAGATTGTAAAACCGAATAACTTTTCGTTACACAAACCATATTATTTGCTGTAATGTGTTTCAATTGAACAACCCCTTTAAGGTTCTAATAGGCAGGTTGTTAAAGGGTTAGAAATACAATGTAGCTTATGTTCCCAGTAATGTTAAACAGGGTTAGGTTTCCTTTTGTCTTTTGAAAATGCCCCCTATGGTCTTTGTTAAAGTCTTTAGTGACTAGTGTGAACAGGGTTGATACATTTCCATGCTATTCTCTTTTGATGTAATGAAGACTTCTCCTGCAGCATCTAAATTTGCCTGTTTTTTTTCTTTGTCTTTCAGATATTACTGCAATGTTTGTGACTGCGTAGTGAAAGATTCAATAAATTTCTTGGACCACATCAATGGCAAAAAACGTAAGTGAACTACCGTAGGTTCCTTTTGTTTATAAGCTGTGTGCGCTTCCACGGATGGTCCTGCAGGTGGCAGCAGTGTGTTCTGCTATGTCTGTGTGACCAGTCAGCTGGAGGACCATGAGGTCACTGCTCATCACATCTCATCACATTTGGGTTCTGCATCTCTCCTTTTTGTTTTCTTGTGAGTTTTTTGCTTGTGTTTGTTAAAGGGGTTTTCCGGGCTAATAAAAATAATTACTGTCAGGTTCTGCTTAAATAATAACAGTAGAAGGTATACTTACCTCTCTGGTCTGGTGCAGTATCTGCTGTCACTGCTGCTCTCTGTGGGTATACAAAGACCGCAGCGGCAATGTCACATCATCCTGACCGGACCCACTGCACATGGCTAGAAAATACATTTGAGAATATGAGAGAACTATAGATCTGTAGAAAGTAAACCATGGTGTGATCTAAGCTGCAGCGCATGTAGACAGTCTACGGCCACCTTCAGTATCACTAGAACTGGACCAGCTCACCAATTCCCAGTTATAATGTAGGTTGATCTATATGTGGCCCGAGCCACAAAATCAAACTATTAGCGATTTTTGAAAGCCCCAGAATGCAGAAGCGCCCCCAAGAGGAGAGATGACTGGACCAGCACGTGTGATGGTATTTTCACAGCGACTCTCTCCTCTTTTTACCCTGGTGATCGCTATAGGTGCGACTCTTTATCAACCTTCCTGTCTACATGTATGTAGGTACCCCACCGCCCTGCACAAAAGTTGATGATATCGGCTCTTGAAGAGAGACCACCGAAAGGCCCACCACCCTTTTTAGGACCTAGTGACTCACAGGTCTGTTAAAGGTTGAATAGACGCCCCCTTCTTTTCTAGGATGATTATTTTTTTTGTGTTTGGTCACATAAGGTCAAAATCTTATTTTGATGACTAAATGTCATGATCTGGGTTGGCTGATGTGGTTATCACATTTCATAGAGGATATGCAAATACGTTTTCCAGGATGAGAAAAGGAAAATCAGGCTTTTTTTGTAACCTTGTAAGGAAGCCCCCTTAACACCAAACATGACTTTCAGGAAGCCTAATGACATGCTGTAGGATTAAAACCGTACCAGTAAATCTATTGCAAAAGGAACAGATTCCTAACTATAGACAGTGCTGTATCAATGTGGTTGTATCTCTTCAGTAGAGTGTAGGGAACTGGTTTGGTTTTAATTCTGCATCATGTCATTAGGTTTCCTGAAAGTCATGTTTGGTGTTAAGGGAGCTGCCTTACAAGGTAGCAAGAGAGGCATGGTTTTCCTTATCCCATCCTGGAAAATGTATTAGCATATTTTCCCAGAATCCCCCAGTGAGCTATAAATCTCCACACGCCTACAAGGCGGCCTTAATTGGCCAATTTATTATTGATCACCATATATTGGACATAGACTGCACACAGCAATGTCAGGAGCATGCATCAGTAACATCAATGTGTAAAGAGTATGTAGTGCTCCTGGGTCTGTGCTTGTGTTATATTCATTGTTTTGAAACATTTATGAAATCTAAATTTCTGAAGGACAATTTTATAACTTATCGTTGTAAGACTCAGAGCTCTGTACAGTCTCCCTTTCACACGCAGCCATCTAGACGTAACTTTTCATCCCATGTGTATATATATAGCAATGTGCTTTTACCCCCACCATTCACATAAGACAGATGCAGGCTATACTCGCCCAGTCAGTCAGTCAGTCATTCTGTCTGTCTGCAGATTCCAATCAAATCTGGAATGGAACAATGTTTTTCATCGGAGACAATGGAATGATTTTTCCTGATTAGGTTACATTATAGATGTAAATGACCGTATGTCCATTCACCTATTAACTGCTTGTTGATGGATATTTCTCCCTTACAAATACAGGATTGTCTCAGCTAATATAGTGGGATTATATGTCCCAACTGGCTCAGGTGGTACCTCAAAGGGCTTGGCCACTTTCCGTTAATGATTGATATTATTTGTGTAATGAAAAGTTAAACAATTTTCCAATATACCTTCTGTATCAATTCCTTATGCTTTTTTAGATCTCTGCTTGCTGTACTTTTATAGAAAGCTTCTCTGTTTAATTTCAATGGATCGAAATCTCTCCATGGTCATGTGATGTCACACAGGTGCACAAGCCGTTATTATCATAGAGAGTAATCGGAGCCGTGTGATAGTAACGGCTCCTGCACCTGCATGACGTAACCTAGAAGCTTTCCATATTAGTACAGCAAGCCGAGATCTAGGGTACCACGAGGAATTGATAGAGAAAGTATATTGAAAAATTGTATAACTTTTCCTTACGCAAACAATCTAAATCATTTGGTGAAAGTGGAGAACCCCTTTAAACCCCGAGAACAAAGGAATTCGGCATGATTTGTAAAGCGCTACGGAATTTGATGGCGCTATATAAATAAAGATTATTATTATTATGTAGGGTGGGATATGCGTGACCCTTCTTTTAGTCAATGGCAATCGGCATTGGGCACATTAAGGCCACATTTTGGCCATGGCAGAAGCGAGCGGCCAGTCAGGGAAAATTTGCATCCGGTTTTGTCCAGGTAGAGATGGGAGGGGTGACCACCAGGCTATCTGGCTTGGTCACAATGAAGTGAAACACAATGGGGTGGATGCATCAGTCTGCCCACGACAGAATACTGGAGTAATTTGCACCTGAAATGCTCTGCACTACGTTTTCGACCATTTCTAGGCAGTTTTCTGAATTGGCAAAATGGGCGTGTCCTTAGTGAAAAGGGGGTGTGGTCTCACAGGAAGTGGTCTGTGCTCCAGAAAATTCAGTCTCTGCTTCAGAAAATGTAATCTTGTGGCGCATAACACTAGACCAACTAATAGGAGGTGCAAAGTACGACTCTTCTACTGCACCAGATTAATAATCCAGCATCAGACACATCTGGCAACTCTGGCGCAGCAGAAAACACTCTAGTTGTACCCTGGTCTATAGACCAACACATGAATCCATCTCCCCCATGTGCTCCCTGCACCTTAAAGGGGTTTTCCCACAAACCCAAGTTAGGCGCTATCCTTGGGATAGGGCCTAACTTGCTGATCAGTGGGGGTCTCCGTGATGAGACCCCCACAGATCACAAAACGAGGGGTCCGATGGGGTTCCTACGTACCTCTGTTGGATCACGGAAATTGCAAAGCTGCACGCTCATCAATCTCGGTCATTCCCATAGAGATTAATGGATAAGAGCGGTCATGCGCGACCATTTGCTCCATTTGTCTGACGGAGCGGCGACCCCCCCCCCCCCCCCCCCACACTGGTCAGCAAGTTAGGCCCTATCCCGTGGATGGGGCCTAACCTCTGTTCGTGGGAAAACCCCTTTTAACTGCGCACAAAGACCACTGTGGGGACCATTTGCTAACCGCACAAATCATAATGCATGGTTGTGTGCATGAGGCCATACACCGAAAGATAATCCTTCATTTTTTGTGCTTTTCGGCCTAATCGTATGGGCATGTAAGTGCTGCCCCCTGTGACATGCCCCAGACTTTCCCCAATCTTGTGCTTATCCACCAGCTCTCTATCCACATGACTAGAATAAGCAGACTTCATACATCAATAGTGTTTTGTATAATCATTTTTCTTTTTTTTTTCCTTTGAAAGACTGGAAAACATCCCAATTTTATTTTCCTTTCCATGTCACGTTTGCTTAATATAATTCCGGCGTTACTAAATTTGTAGCGCGCCTCCCGCTGCTCCAGCTAAGCAATGGCTTTTATGTAGAAGTGCCGCCACGTAATCTTCTGACTCTCTCGTAACGGCAGTCACTGACAGTAATAACAACAAATGAATCGCCGCCATTAAAACGTATTGAATTTTATGACAGTATTTTGGCTGCAGGTTTTAATTTTGTTGGAATAGGCGTTTATAAATGCAGATTCTCACGTCTATCGGGTCAGTGCCATTTTTTTATTTAATAGGAGGTTGTTTGATGAAATCAGCGAGTGCTTTATGATGTGACTCTGAGAATTCATAGAAGTGGTGGCTCAGAAAATGCACAATATTCCCCCTTCTGTACAATTCCTGAATTCTCTCGTATTACAATAAAAGTAAAATACAAGGGCAGTCCAAAGTCCCAGGGAACCCTTTAATTTCAGAACTGTAAAGAGCAAGGGTAGACTTTTTTTTGTGGACACATACAGGTTGGTTTCCTCTTTCTGGAATGATTTTTCACTGATGCTTTACTGACCCATTATTTTCACTTTGCCTTTTCACACTTCAGTTTTTACTGATCACTAGTCAGTTAGAACCTGTTCTTTTTGTGTTCACTGACATTGGATCAGTGAATAAAAACTGATGTGGGAAAAGACCCATTGAAAAGAATGGGTCGGTAAGTTATCGGTGAACAATCATTGGGAAGGGAAAACCAATCTGTATGTTTCCATAAGACAAAATGGGTTCAGTGAAAAATCACTGTGGTAAAAAAATGCCAGTGTGAAACCACCCTTGGGGACCATGCACATGAACGCATATACGACCCTAGTTGTCTATGGCGCCTGAGCTCAGTACAGTGAGCACAATGTGATGAGTAATGAGTAAAGAGGCCTGTCTGTTAGCCTAAGTCCGAAACATGCCACTAATCAAAGTAAAATCCCATAATTTTTTAATTATATACTCAGTGACACACGGTACAACCATAGCACACGTCCCATTAAGGGGATATCCAACAAGTTTAGTGCAGTCTAGTGTATATTTGCTAAATCTGAAACATGGCCACCTTAGTGGTTCAGGGGAAGTTATTTCCAATGGGAAGGTGGTCTTGTAGCAAATCAAATAAGATCAAAATTGTCTCGAAATTGATTGCCGAAATCTGTTGTTCAAATGTTATGAACATGTAGTTGCATCAACGACCAGGAACGTTCCCTGTGATGCACAGCTATGTGAACAGTGGGCTAGAGGCACTGGCTCCATCCTTTATGAACCTGCGTTAGGAGATGATAACTTTTGAACCCTTTACATTCAAATTTCATCTGTGCCCCAGGGGGTCGGAGATCCCCCCCCCCCCCCCCCGCCTTCTTTACAAGACTGTGCTGAGATATTTAGCTCTCCCCACTGTTCTGTCTACACCTGGTCCACAGCTAATTGAGTTCTGTAGACCTATAAAAACCAGATTCTGTTCTATTTGTTTAATCCCTATTTGGCCCTCATAGTTGTGTATGACACTTGGGCAAAATGGATCAAGGTAGTGGCAGTATCGCACTGATGTTTTCTCAGGATCAAAAAAAACAGGTCTTTGTACAAAAACCTGTTCATATACCGGCAGTCCCTGACTTACAGATGACTCCTGGTTACACATGGATCTCTGTGGCCACCTTGACCTCGGTGAAACTGCCTGGATGCTGTAATTTAGTGAAGTTTAACCCCAAGGTCATTGTAGTGGTAGACTTTGGTGCCAGGTAGACCGCTGGTCATTCTTCTTGATGTCACAGAAAAAGTTCTGTCTTGTAGGGCAGCGCTGTGACTGTTTTGGAGCCATAGCATTAATCAGGCCATATACATTACACATATATTGGTTAATTCTCAATCATTTCGGTTGGACTGGTTGACCATCTAATGTATATCGGATGTTCTTGAACCCTCCCTTGGCAGCGGAGGGACAGAACGGTTTGGTTTGTTGGGTTTCAACACGGCCCACTCCCCTTCCCATGGAGATAAGCTACAGCGAGGGCTGTCTGACAGTCTTCTCCTTATTCAGAGCATATGCACGGGTGGCTGATCCGAGTGTCAAGGTGTACTGGAGACATCAGCCATATATTGGGTATGGACAGATTTCAGGCCTGGCTTTCCAGGTAACGTGACAACAAAGTAGAAGTATGGCAATGGCAACCAACAAACGTGATAGGAGTTTTGGCTGTGTGATAGGAGATTTGGATGTTTTTTGAAACATCCAAAATTTGGCTAAAAAATATAATTACTTTCATACGATAGACTCTTGGTAGCAGTTTGGTAGGGACCTGCACCCCCATAAATCAGCCATTGATGATTGGAGAATGGCATAGAGAGCCGAGAGCTCCATTCTGTGTGCAGTGGTGAGATCACGTTACTACATGTCAGCTCCCATTTAAAGCGTGTGACTTAATTCCACCATTGTGAAAAGACCTGGTCTGTTTACTTATTTATTCTCTATGTGAATAGCTGGACCCCACTAATTTGATGTTGGGAACCTATTCTATGGATATATTGATGATTTTTACAGGAAACCTCCCTGAAGAATTTTATTGCTTATAGATTTCGACTGAAAAGTTGTTATACTCTCTGCACAATAATTTCCTATCTTTCGGTATTTTTTCCTACCTCTTACTTTCTTTTAGCGTGCAGTTTCTCTCATCTGGAGGTAGAAAGGTGTTGCATATGAGAGTGGTCGTTATCAGTCATTTTCGGTATTGTCTGTGTGGCACTAATGAGGGTCTGTGTGGTGGGTCACCGGTGATGTCCTCGCTGCACACAATGGACACTTTGACATTTTCCTTGGACGGCTGTACATTATTATAAATGTGCTGCTCTTTATCTGGAGGAACAGGCGTTGGTTATTCTCCGCAATCAATCTGGCGTTATTTAAGAATGTGTTTCTTCTCGAGAGTCTGCAGTCAAAGTGTCAATCATTTCAATGATGTCTAAAGGTTTAGTCATATTGAGTCGCAGATACTGAAGTTCTTCTGAAATGTTCCCTGTGCGGTGCTCCTCGGGGCTTTGGAAAGTATATATCATTCCTTCATCGACTTAAAAATCCCCCTCGCACATACGTATAGATTGACGGGTGTTTTTCAGAAAAATAAAAGCTTACCAAATAAAAACATGCATGTTTTTCAGCATTCAGACAAGTTTGTGGAGGGCTGTTCTAATAACAGGTATTGGGTTCCAAGGCTGGTGGACGAGGCTACAGATGTCATATCTGTCTACTATCCGTGGCCTGGTACATAGAAAACGCATTATGATAATTGGGGGCAACAGGTGTTGGGCGCCCACTGCTTTAATGTGATTACTTTTCATGGTAGATGGAGACCCAGCAATTGTCCCCAGGCCTCCTATTTACTGAACGGAGGCCTGGGGACAATCACTGGGTCTCCATTTACCATGATAAGTAATCAAATTTAGACAACATTTGATTACTAAAACATTAAAGGAAATCTAGACAATCTTTAGACAACATTGAAACATTGATATGTATAAGGATGTGCCAAAGGTGTGGCCTAACAGGCTTCCTGATCTTTTACTTAGGCCTTATTCACAGGAAAAGGGATGGGAGAGTGAGCGCTCCTCACCCTCCCCTCGCCGTTGAAAAACGAGCAGTCCATATCGTGATCTGGTGACATAGACTTTTTTGTGGCAATTTGTGACGTAAATAGGGTCTTGGAAGTTCAAGCCATCAGGTGATCACATGTAAAAGCCCCCGCGTGGGATAGTAAAATTGTTAGGTGAAAACATTTTATTTATTTATTTTTTTTTACTTTAAGGGTTGTATCAATTAAAAACAATCTAATAAAATTCTAACATCTAGGGGGAATTCATTAATGTGTCGCCGACTCCGACAGGGCAGAGCTCGACAACACTAGTCTTGGTCTGCACCAGATTCCTCGGGCTACATTCACACGACCATATTGGAGACGTAGTTACGGTCACAAGCTTGCGGCCGTACATGTGTCCCCCATAGACTGCAATGGCCGAACAGAGCGATCTGGCTACGGCCTGGCGGGTATATGTTCATGTGAATGTTGTTTCACTGTGATCGTGAAATCTGTCATGGTATAAGATGGTCTAAAATAAAAAAACAGACCTGCTTTTTGGTCTAAAACTTGTTTGGGTTTTTTTTCTAACGCAGGTGATTTCCCCTCCATAGTTTTTATTGCATTTTTAAAGACTTGAGCTATGCACCTGTAGTGGTCATTACCCAGCCATGTGCAAAGAGAATTGTAGAAAACACATGCCAGGATCGCTGTATTTTTGTCCACCCCACACAGCAAAATCTTCATAAAAAGCTATAAAAAAAGTCGTATGTATTCCAAAGTAGTACAAATAAAAAAAAAAAACTACAGGTCTTCCTGCACAAAGAAAGCTCTCACTTCACTTAAATAGTTGTGTGTCTTGAAAAAGGGAAAATGCAAAAACTTTTATAAAGGTAAAGGATATTGCACTATGGAATATGATGGCACTATATAAAGACTATTATCATTATAAAACAAATAAAATATTTAATATTGTATATATAATAATTTATCTATAGTATTCCTGCAATCGGAACAACCCAGAGAAAACATTTTATCATATTTTTTTCGTTCTTTTAGTTCACACAGCAGTTATGAATTTTAAAGCCGGAAAAAAAACAAACAAAACAAAATTGACTTGAAGGAAATCTACTACCAGGTTGAAGGATTGTAAACCAAGCACACTGACATACTGGTGTGTGCCCCCTCTGGCAGGATCTTCTCATCTTCTACCTTCTTGTGCCCTGGTTTTTTTTTTTTTTTTTTTTTTTTTTTTTTTTTTTTTTAAAGGCTTTTTAAAATGATGCAAATGAACCTGAGGGGCTCCAGGCTCCGTGGGTATTAATTGAGACCGGAGCCTCTGAGTTTCATCTGCACAATTTTTAAAGCCTTTTTTTCTTAAAAACTAGGGCATAAGAAGCTGAAAGAAGAGCAGATCCTGGCAGGGGTTACACTTCGGTGTGTCATTGTGCTTGGTTTACGATCCTTCATCCTGATGGTAGACTAAAGACAATCAGTGAGAACCATGTATCTAAAAACCATTCTATTAAAATTCTACCTTTTCCAGAAAAACAAACAAACAACTCGTACAGTATTATTGAAGGGAAAAAGGTTACCTCACTTTCCTTGTAGCATTACCAAAAATGTGGCCTGGTCCCTAAAGGGTTAAGAGCTTTTAGCATTGAGGAACAGTAGGGCTTGATGGAGGACTTCTATGGCTTCTACATAGCAGAGCTGTAATACGGCTGTATTCATTGCACCTAAAAGACATGATTGTCCTATGATGGCTTAAATGGATCTGTCACTGCTAATAAAATGGTAATTAATATGAAATATTATATTACGGGATCACCCTAATACAAGTCGATGCTCTCCTGACTAGCATGCCTGAGCAGCGCGATATTGAATGGATTATCATATCTGATCTGCAGTGTCACATTGATTATGTATGAGAGGAGAAGGCGCTGCCATCGCCCCCCCGCTGTACTTTAATTCTGCATTAACTCCTGCTCTCCTCCTGGGGGTCTGATGCAGCTTGTTCTTCACAATTACTTCTAGTGAAATTGCACATATAATTAATAGTGGCTTAAATGGCTGTTCTCCGAGCCCCCGTAGATTGCGGCCTTACTGATCATCAGCCGGTATTAAAAATGTATTACACTTGCTGCTTAATTCCATTGCTCTCTGTAATCCACACATCTGCACAATGGTTTAATACCTGGAATCTGGGATATCATATCAGAACCACTAACAATGCAGATATGGGCCAGACCACCAGTAACCTGACATATCAGAGCAAAGTACAAAGTCCTAAGGGTTTTCATCAGGCTGGGCCCCTAGTATGGACCACAAATAAATAAATAAATGAATGGGTTGGGCCGCCAGTATCAGTGAGGGTCCGATTCCTAGCTACCCTGATGATCAGCTGATTCAAAGGAGCATCATGTTATTTTGGTCCTCCAGTACAATCCTGTTGATATCTCCGTGATTATACAGACTCAAAGAATAAAGGGGGAGGTGTCATTTGGAGCGCACAGTAAAATATGTAAAAAAAAAAAAAAAAAAAACGGGGCCCAAAAGAAATTCTTAGGTATACTAGGAGGTACAATTTGTTTTCTGTACCTAATTGTAGGAGGTACAATTAGGTACAGAAAACAACCCTCATACAGTTCAATATGCAAAAAAAGTTATGGGATTTTGACAGTGAGGAGTGAACATTGGAAATACAAAAACAAATAAGGCCTGTGTACTTAAGGGGTTAAACAGTGTGAAGCCGGCTGATAAAATCGTTGTACTGTAAGACTGTCTAGTCATACATTGCACCTCCAAAACAATTCTGACCTAAAGAGATTGCCAAATCTGCCCCAATATGCTAAATAGTGTTTGTGCAGGCGGTCCCCTACTTAAAGGAAACCTACCACTTGTAGTGGCAGGTTTCCGATGGCAATACCGAGCACCAGCACAGGGTGAGCTGGTGCCGGAGCTTATTTTAGTTAGTGTTTTAAATCGCGGTTTAAAACACTTTTTAAACTTTATAGCCGGCGCAGGCAGGTACGCGCTCGGCGCTTACCGTGCACGCGGCTACATAGGAAGTGAATGAGAGCCGCGCGCACAGTAAGCGCCGAGCGCGTACCTCCATGCGCCGGCTATAAAGTTTAAAAAGTGTTTTAAACCGCGATACCGCGGTTTAAAACACTAACTAAAATAAGCTCCGGCACCAGCTCACCCTGTGCTGGTGCTCAGTATTGCCATCGGAAACCTGCCACTACAAGTGGTAGGTTTCCTTTAAGGACACCCGACTTACAGACAACCCATAGTTAGACGGACCCCTCTGCCCACAGTGACCGCTGGTGAAGTCTCTGGATGCTTTAGTATAGTCCCAGACTGCAATGATCAGCTGTAAGCTATATTGATAATCCTTAGTCCTATTACAGAAAAAAATGTTTAAACTCCCATTGTCACTGGGGCAAAAAAAATTTTTATTTTAAAATATACAGTTTTGACTTGCATATAAATTCAACTTAAGAACAAACCTCCGGACCCTATCTTGTATGTAACCCGGGGACTGCCTGTACTGTCATCTGGGCAGTACTGGAGCGGTCCAGTCTGGCAGTACTTAATTGGGTGCTATTGATTGCGCAGAAGTGGTAATGCCGTTGAAGTTAGTGTAGATGAAGGGTCCTAGAGGCCTCTTACTTTCCCTGTTATGAACCTGCCTTTCTGATGATGGTGCGGACGACCGGCATAACTAAAAATATTCAAAAACCGCAGACTGAATTCTCTGTCTACCCCCACATAATATATACTATACAGGGGGAGATTTGAAATTAAACCTTTGCAGGTTGCTCATGGCAACCAATCAGAACCCAGCTTTTACTCTCCCACACCATTTTTTTAAATTGAAAGCTGAGCTCTCATTGGTTGCCATGAGCAACTAGAACCGTTTTGCTCTCCGACGCCAAAGTTTCTAGGGGAAAACTAGATCCAAGTGCAGATGATAAGGAGCTGTCAGTAAGATAATAGATGGCGGCAAAGTGCTGCCACCACAACCTGCATTTCGCCCACCGGGGTCCTAAATAATAAAGGGTCTGAAAGGAGAGAATTAAAAGTTAATAGGAGACATATGGCCACATAGCACCTGAACAGCTCCGGCTTTAATCATGTTGTGACTTCTGAGGTCTCGGTGGCATTCTTGGTTTTTAAGCGCTAAGCACATTGACTGTGGGATGATACGGGGCATAAAGGACACAGAGCAGACGCGTGGAAATCTCTTTCTGACGTTTCTATTCGACGTTGCATTTCACGGTCCAAATAATGGATTGTAATGACGGAGCTGGATTTGTCCATGTGACAGTAAATTAATTGTCTGCTCCTCACCATCCACACATAGGAGGAGCTGAGATGTCACCCCTTTACATTGTGATGCTTGGAGGAGTTGTACTTTGTTCTTGCAGCTTTTTGCTGTATAAATGGGATGTGTCGGCGCTATTAATTCTGCGGCCCGGAGATGAATGCAATGCCCTTCAGCAGAACGGCTCAGTAGGATGTTGTACTGCTGTGCTGGGCAGACACTTCCAGGATTTACAGACCCTTAGACACCTAAACCGCTATTGATTTTTCCAATGACTTGTGCATTTCAGATCAGCGGAACTTGGGGATGTCCATGCGGGTCGAGCGCTCGACACTGGATCAAGTGAAAAAACGATTCGAAGTAAATAAGAAGAAAATGGAAGAGAAACAAAAGGATTATGACTTTGAGGAGAGAATGAAAGAACTGCGGGAAGAGGTGATCGTCTGCCTGTCTTTATGTGTGTATATAATGTGTGTGCAAAAGGAAACCTAATGTCAAAATCAAATGTAAGCCAGAGACACTTACTCATCGATCCAGGCACTGTGACTGTGGTAATCTTCTTATATTTGTTGTACGTGGTCGCCTCCTCTTTAAAATAAAGTTTTAAAATTATGCTAATGAGCTAGACATGCTCTTGGACGGTAATACTAGAGCCTCTCCATGCTGTAGCTTCACAGGCTTTTAGCATCTCTCCCTCGCCCCTGCTCAGTAATTGACCCTTCCTTCTCCCCTCTGGTTGATGTAATCTTACACAGTGTGTAATCTCTTGCACAGTGTAACAGCCTGTGAAGCTACAACAAGGAGATCTTTTAACTCCCGCAGAGCATAATTATAAAAATTGATTTTTGGAATAAGGAGACCATGGATAATAAATATAAGAAGATTACCACAGTCACGGTGTCTGGATGTATGGGTAACTTCCCTGGTTTATCATGATGGTTTTTGATGGTAGAATTCCTTTAAAGCAGTGATGGCGAACCATGTGGAGACAGGGTGCAAACTACAACTACATATTTTTTACAAAGTGCCAACACAGCAACACAAGGGCACCAATACAGTGTACAGAAGCTGAAATTTTGATTCTTATTGTAGCTGGAGCAGGAGCTCTAAAGTTAATCCAGCACTGTCCACACCACCGCAATCCTCCTGCAGTTCGCCGAACATGAAGTCCTGTTCCCTGTTTCCCAAAAATAAGACACCCCCTGAAAATAAAACCAGCAGCCCTTCATGCAACTGCTCCCCTCCCAACATAAATAAGTATTAGTAGATCATTTAGATACTGCAAGCGGTTGTGTCATGGATGAAGAATTTACAGGATAAAACCACTGACTGATGAGGGGATTATTAATGAAAAGTGCTAAACATAAGAGATTGGGACCAGTGATTCTAAATCTTTGATTATCAGCACAGAGTGTAGGGACATGATGTCCAGCACTCTGGGCTGCTAATTATGCACAAATCAACTTTGAACTGAGATGTTAATTGGTTGTATAAAGTCATGGAGGAGAAGAGTTTAACGCTTAAATCAAGCTCTTTCTACCTCTGAACTCCTCCACCAATGTGACTGACATCATAGCTGTCAGCTTTGTAAATGCAGGACCATCAATTACAGTTAAAGGGGCCTTCTAAGGAAGGGAGAGCTTGACTTCAGTGTTAAAATCTCCTCCTCCTTGACTTCATAAAACCAAGTAACATCTCACTGCAAATTTGATGCCACCACACACAGAAGCTGCTTTGCTGCTGAAAAGAAAACTACTACGGATCTACCTATTAAAGGAAACCAACCACTTCGGATAGGGCTTATAAGCAGCACATGCCGTGCACCAGCTCAGGGAGAGCTGGTGCCGGCGCTTATCTTCGTTATGTTTTTAAACAGTTTTAAAGCATTTAATCACTTTATTAATGTTTATATCCGAACTAGCTTGCGCGGACCTCGATGCGGGGAAGCTAGTTCGGATATAAAGATTAATAAAGTGTTAAAACGCTTTAAAACGGTTTAAAAACATAACGAAGATAAGCACCGGCACCAGCTCTCCCTGAGCTGGTGCACGGCATGTGCTGCTTATAAGCCCTATGGTAGGTTTCCTTTAAGGTAGATTGGGTGGTAGGTGCCTCTATTGTACCTGAGAATAGCCCTATTAAGGGCTAATCCTTAAGGACCCCTGTATCTTTTTATAACTTTTATTTCCCTAATATGCTAATTTTCTAAATAGGCTACTGGGGCGTGGTGTAGCCGGAGCTGAGGCTACACGGCGCGGCTACTCCACGCCCCAGTAGCCTCTTTGATCCTCCTACCCCCATATCTTAGGTGCCCTCGTCCGCAAAGACAGCGTTCTGCGCATGTGCAGAACACAGGCCTGCGGCTGTATGGTCACTGCTACAAAGCCGGAGCTACTGTGCCCTGCAGCTATGGGCTAGGAGGATCAAAGAGGCTACTGGGGCGTGGAGTAGCCATGCCGTTTAGCCTCAGCTCCGGCTACTCCATGCCCAAGTAGCCTCTTTAGAAAATTAGCATATTAGGGAAATAAAAGTTATAAAAAGATACAAGGGACGTGAGGATTAGCCCTTAAAAGGGCTATCCTCATGTACACTAGAGGCACCTACCACCTGATCTACCTTAACTGGTAGATCCGTGGTGGTAGGTTTCCTTTAACAACATACTGGTAGTGGTTTTGTTGTCCAATTTCTGATGACAGGTTCCCTTTAATTTGGTTTTGTGTTAAATGACTAAACTGACCTCTCGGGTAAATTTACAGCTCTGTAAAAGGGGTTTCCACCAACAGACATTCATGCAGTTTCTGCATCTTACAATTTGCAAAAACAGAACTGCTCACTGTGTTACTGTATAAATTCACTTCTAGCGTTTAACCCGACCATAGCCAGCAGTCTAGATGTGACCGAGATGAGGCATGAGCCACAGATCAAGATGACTTTAAAAGATGCGCGCAGGTCCTGGAGATGGCATATGTCATACAAGTCTTTCATGGGAAAATGCTTTTAAGCTCGGCCTTTCTCAGGCTTTCAAAATTTGACAACAATTTTAAACCAGCGGAATCTCTCCAGGTTCCTCTGCATGTTGTGGAGGCTGCCTGTGCTAGTGTGTGGAGGAGGCCAAGCGTGCTTCATTAGGGTTTCTGGAAAATAATACGCAATTTTGCTTCCAGGAATAAGGAAATATTTGCCTATAGTGTAAGTTTTTTAGGTTTTTTTTATTTTTAAAGGGGAAAATGACCATCCTGATGACAAATTCCCTTTGCATTCTCTCTCTCGGTCAGCGCCCAGATTTTAAGAAGACTTGCAACATGACTAATTTGCAATATATACTTAAATCGTGCAGAGCTTTTACATACTCTATCAATTTTTGGTCCAAGAGCAACACATATATTTCTGTGGAAACAAACTTAAATGGAGTATAGCAGCGGTTTAGGCAATAGAAGGCTGCTGACTGTGCCAGGTAACTGTAGTCGTGTGTAAGGCCTCATACCACACGGCCTGCTGCAAAAGGGGAAGTGAACGTTTGGCACAATCCCTGCCCTCTCTCCATCTCACCGGGTGCCATAGAGCTCCTGTTGCAAAATTACAGTTGTGTGCGTGGCGCCTAAACAAACCTTTGTGTGTCGTTTGATGGGAAGCAGCAAGATCATCTCACTGAACGTGACACAGTCTCTCCCCCTGAGTAACTGCTGTAGTATGAGAAGAGAAGCGAGCTACAGCAGTGACTCAGAGCATAGGCGAGGAGCTGTGATGTAAGATCTCGCACAGCAGTTTACTAGAGCTCTCCAAGTCTGGCTTCAATTCTGGAATATAAATGCATTTTCCCTGTCCTGCTACCAATGACACATACAAAGATAAAATCCCCCCCCCCCCCCAATGCCCAATACCCAATACCTAACATTGTCTGCAGGGAACACAGAGAACAGCAGTGTGAGGACAATCACCAAGGATAGAGCTACAGGATTGTGTCAGAGATGTAATCAGAAAACTCTAATTAAAGGCATGGATGGATTCTGTAATCTCTGCTATTATAAAAATTGTCTTCATATCAACTTTTTTGTGAAAAAAGTTTGATCTCAAAACAAACCTCTACTTTTTGGTATTTACACCCTGTGTCCTTGTGTCTCTTAGGCCTATATGTTGGTCCAATCCTTCAGACCTCACATGTTGCACAGGAAATCACACAGAAATCCGACTCATGCATCGGCACTGTAATATTTACTAGAGTTCTGGCACAGCTGTTGGCAAGCAAACAGGGACTCCTTGCATCACATTTCTGTGTGATACAAGCACTCTCATCCAGTGCACTCTCCTCGGTCCGACATGCGGGTCAGTTTTTAAGAGTTCATGTGCAGCGGGCATTAGTGCCTACATAGTGTTGTATTCTTTGGTTACAGCTATGTTGTCCCCCATACGATAGGTTAATCTGGAATGGATATTCTGCTTCCCACTTTTCTAGAACGCTTCCGTTTTCCACCTTTTTGTTTGGCCATGTGACTGCAAGCAGGAAGTTTGTAATGAATCTTATCACTGGTCAGTTCTGATTGATGCGCCAGTAACCCAGCAGTGCATTGTGGGGTTTGTAGTATTACAGGGGGCCAGGGCTAGTAGACCTTTGCTTTTGTTCTCGCTTGCCAATTCATATAAAGGCTGTGAGACAGAATTGGCACCCCTGATCGGCAGAGCCATTCTAAACATCACTACTGATGAAGGAGCGCATGACCCTATGTAGAAGCCTCTTCACACTGCGCACGCAATAGTTTGCCATATACAAGGGCATTTTATGTATGGGATGTGGTTTTGTGCCCTTCCATTAGCAGTCAAGTTAGAACTGCAGTGTGGGGCAGATGGAGTTTATATTAATGAGTTACATTTATGCTTATTTCAGTCCCAGGTGTGAAAATAAATGTAAACTGGACTGTCCCTTTAAATAAAATTTTAAATTGGTATTGAGCCATGTGTAGAGCGCCATTCTCTCGGCCTATGCCGGATCCTCCATGAGTTATGGACCTGCCATAGTTTAATTATCAGAAGCACCCAGCAAAGGCCAGATTTACATGGCCTAAAGCCATCAGCTCATTTTGGGTTCTGAATCTGCCAGAAACTGACTTTTTTTTTTTGCATTGCTCCTGTTGTATTACACTGCAGATTCTCTTTCCCACGTGGGAGCGCACCCTTTGTAAGCCGGTTTCTTTGAAGGGACCACGTGAGTGACTGGGCATTTGTTAACCAAAAATACCAGTGCATCATGGGAAGCCTACAAAATAAATAATCAAAGCCATTCAGTAGTAAGTTGCTTATACTGTTACCTGACCTGCATCTTGTTCTTTCAAATCCCAGGAGGAAAAAGCCAAAGCCTATAAAAAAGAGAAGCAAAGAGAGAAGAAGAGGAAGGCAGAGGAAGACTTGGGCTTTGAAGAGGATGATGAAATGGCAGCAGTTATGGGTTTCTCAGGGTTTGGTTCTTCCAAAAAGGGCCACTGATCGAACTTGAAGGCCGCATCCTAACCAGCGAGTAGCTAATACCCTTCCCCCGTGTCTTTTCATATTTTACCAGGGCTTTTCTATGAATAATCCTAATCTATAAGGCCTCAAGTAGTTTCTGCTCGATGCAGAGGATGATGGGAGTGCATCCAGACCTAGAGAAAAGTTGTGCTGACCCAAACCGTGAATCGATAGCACCGACTCTTATTTACACACCAGCCACGTAATCACTTGTTTAATAGTATGAGCCGATAATCCCACATCTAAACAGCTACTTATATCTGACTGCCTCTGCACGCTGCCAGGGTTTCAGAGAGAAAAAAGCCTTAAATAAGTCCATTATTTGGATGGGTGCTGTCACTCTTACCTCACCTCTGCATGGAGTCCTAAGATGTTCTGCAGTGAATCCTGGAGCCAACTTTTACCAATAAAGGAGATGTATTAGAATAGTCTCAACAAATCGGACCTCTGATACTGAGTCCTTGCTGGTCCGTAGAATGAAGAAGTCCTGGTTACCCTCATTAGTGGAGTGATGACCACATCTCCGGTTGCTCTCCATTGCCATGGATGGGGTAGTATTTCCGAGACTTTATGACAACCTTATGAGTGTTTAAATGGCCAGAACACTAAGTGTTAACTGGCCTTTTCCACTGAAATAAAGTGTATATGCTAGACTTGCAGCCAGTCAGATATAAAGCTGTATGTCAGATACTTTACAGGGAATCTGTCAGCAGTTTAGACCATAAAAAACTGCAGGCAGTGACAGGTAGCAGCCCTGGAGAACTGCCTAACCATACCAGGACTGTGAAAAGTGAAGTTTTAATCCGGCTCTGTGGCTCCTGCAAGGGCTCTGGGTGGGTCTTTCAGCCTGAAGAGCTTTCTGCTCTCTGCACTGTGCTGCACGTCAGCCCCTCCCCTTTGCTAGGAGTAGGAGCTGTATCAGGATTTTTGTTACAGCAGTCACTCACAGCAGAGAAGAGGGCCTGTGGAACATTTCATTGCAAAGAGCCAAAAGCTCTTCAGGATAAAGGATCCGCTTAGAGCAGTTTCTTCGCTTTTCACAGTCATTCAGCTACTTATTACACATGGGATGAGATTTATCAGAAGTGTCCGAGAGAAGAACAGTTCTAGTTGCCCATGGCAACCAACCACAGCTCAGCTTTCATTTTTCCCGTGGCAGTTTATAAAATGAAAGCTGAACTCTGGTTGCCATGAACAACCTATAACAGTTTTGCTCTCAGACACTTCTGATAAATCTCCCTCATGGTATGGTTCCTCTAACTAGCACTGTCTGCAGTTTTATTATGGTCAGAACTGATGACAATTTTCCTTTTAACATGCAGTGTCACATACTAATCTGTCCGGCATGCCTATGTACCAACATGATTGCTACAGCTGATCACTGGCCTCAGCAGTATTCTGCACTGGACCATTGAGGCCAGTGATTTCCTGGAGCTGTCACGTAGGTATATGACTACATCCACATAGCAGCTAAATGTACGGAGACTGGGCGGGCAGTACAAAGATATTTCTACTTCCATCCACGTGTGACCCTATTCTGTTTGGCTTCGTCCTATTTGCGTTAATGCGCTGCAGTACCAGACAATGTCAGCTGGCAAGTGTGGCGCTGTCCTCCAGTGAAGGAAAGAGTTTAACTCATTCATAAAACTGTATAATAAAGTGTAAACCTTTGTAGAAAGCTCATCCCCCTATAGTGCTAGTGGCCAATAGATTGACTTCAGGTATTTCCACAACATAAAGCTCTGTGTAATATATAAAGACTGTGTCGTTGGTCACCGGATACCCCAGGACATCCCGCCAGGCACCCTTGTATTTGGGATGGCATTGGTGACACGGGCTGCTGGCACATTGTCTCTACTACCAGCTGGTTAATGGCAAGACATAGACTACAGTCCGAACCATTTGAAGGGCTCCATAAGTGTATTTAAACGTGTTTTTTTATATATATAAATAAAACTTTATCACAAATCTGTGTTGTGAATACCTCAGCGGGGGGCTATTAGCACGTAGCTCCTGGACGCGGTTTTCCGTTTTGGTTCCCCGTCGCAGCCTCATTCTACGTATAAATATCTTTTATTCTGCTGAATGTAAAATGGAAAAGAAAGGCAAAACAACCTTAAATTAGTTGGAAATGACCCGTGTCCTCGGCATCCATGCCCCCACAAACACACCTAAAATAAATTCATTGCCACTGTCACGCCTGCTGAATTTCATTATTGCCATCTATTGTAAGGAGTCCAGAGCCGGGCTTTTTTTTTATTTATTTTTTTTTTATGGGAAACAATTTTCCCTTCCCCCTGCCATGTAAATCTCCCCAGCGCTCCATAATATTCGGCAGTGTCTGCTTCAATGGCCGTGCTCCGGGTACATTCTCTCTTGATAAACACTAATAAAATCGAGTCTCGACTATTTTGCTAATGAGCTATGATAGCAATTCGCCTATGACACGAGACAATAATTCTTCCCTCTCGGTAGACTGTGTCAGCATGAAGCACCTAGGCGGAAAATTAATTTTTTCCCCCATTTTTTTTTTTCTTTGCTCGTGTTTATAGTTTCTACGATTTGAAACGTAGTTAAGCATTTACGGAGATCGGGGCGCTCGGCGGTGACCGTTCAGAGTGAGGAGTGTGCGGATGTCTGACTATACAGCCTATGTTATAATTTTTTTTTTAAACCCATAACTTCAATAGTTTACAGCTTTGTTTTTTTTGTTATGGGACAATTTTTTCCCGTTTTCTTTGTGTGGTGCTGCTGATTGGACAAGGGGACTTTCTACAAGATTTACTTATTTTATTTTTTGCAAATGAAGTGCATTGACGGAGCACTGCTAGCAATCCATAAATGCAGCGGATTCTACAATTGGATTTGTGGAAAAAGCTGCTGGAGGTTGCAACGTACCTCCCAACTTTTAGAGCGGTGAAAGCTGGACGAAGCAAACTGCACATGTAGCACGCCGTGGACATTTTTTTTTCCCCCACGTCACACATTTTGCTCCGCCCCTTAATCCCACACCACACACAGCATAAGCCATCCATTTCCCTTCACAATGTGTCGCCCCTCTTCTCACTTTGTAGCCCTCTTGATATTGTGACCCCTATCAGTGCCTCCTCTTATTGTGCCTCCTCGTCCGCTCCCCTCCTATTATGATCCATCTCCTTCTTTCACCAGTTACTCACTGTCCCAACCCCAACAAAAAATTCCTCTCGCCTGTCAGATGACATTATCGCATTGCACCTACCCGCTTCGTCGACAGAGTTGTTGTCCCGGACAGAGACCGAAATGCCGAAAGTCCCGGACCGAAATTTTTTTTTTTTTGGTCACTTCTTTTCATGAATTGTCCTGAAAGGCGTGTGGACACTTATTAGCCATTGGTGCTCCTCTGGGGGATTCTGGGAAATATGCAAATATGTTTTCCAGAATGGGGAAAGGAAAACAATGCCTCTTTTAGCTACCTTGATTGGCAGATTGTGAGATTAAGCCAAACCAGTATATCTATTCCGTGTGTAGACCCTCCTTGTTTCCGTATTTACTTCTCTGAGCTTGGCTGTATAGGTGAAGCAGCAGAGTATGACCCATTCTGCTCCAAGTCTTTGTCAGTATGGACAGACTGTGAGACAAGAGGGAGCTTGACCTCACTTAGATGTCCTAGAGCAGAATTGGAGAGGGCAGTATGTGGTAAAGGCTGCAGCTTTCAAGGAAGGCATATGTAAAGGTACATATACATGCAGAGACGTTTCTGATTTATTGAAAAGTGGCCAACCCATTTAAGTGTCTAAATGTAAGACAGACTGACAGTCTGCATCAGACTTCTCAAAGGGGTCATTTGGGAAAGGGGTTATTTGGGATGGAGGGACTCGTTTCCTTCAGAAAGGTTGTTTGTGCAGCCCCATTTTTCGAGCTACCATATATACCCGAGTATAAGCTGAGTTTTTCAGCACAAAAATGTGCTGAAAACCCCTAATTCGGCTTATTTTCAAGTCAATAATAAAAAACAACACACTACTCACCTTTCCGACAAACTGCTTCAGCCATATTCCATAGTCACATGTTGTGGGGTCATTATATCATAGCAAGTGATCCAGTGATACTATCTCCTGTATTAAAGGGAACCTGTTATCAGAAATTTGCCTAATTAGCTGTCTGTTGTCAAGCAGCTTCTATATTGTGTTTCTTTCATGGCCTGTTGTGGTGATATCATCCAGAAAATCAACTTTGAAGTGAGATGTAAATGTGGTTTTATGAAGTCAAAGAGGCGGAGAGTTTAGCACTGAAGTCAAGCTTTCCTTGCTTAAAGACATCCCCTTTACTGTAATTGATTGTCCTGTGTCCACGGACATAATTGATCAAATCTACTGAGGTCCCGCAAATGATGTCAATGGGAGGAGGTGTTCAAAGATGGGGAGAGCTTGACTTCAGTGTAAAATTCTCCGCCTCTCTGACTTTATACATATAACTTACATCTCCCTTCACAGTTGATTTTCTGGATGATGCCACCACCCTGGGCCATGAAAGAAACATAATCTAGAAGCTGTTCTACCGCTTGACGACATACTGGTAGTGGTTTTATTAGGTCAATTTCTGATGACAGGTGCCCTTAAACGATGCAATAAATTCCTCCCAAAATTCTTGAGTATACAAAATCACAAATGATTTACTATACTATACTGAAAAAAAACTGATATGTGATAAGGATCAAACCCGGAGGACTTGTGACACTACTTATAATTGTGTTCCCCCCCCATTGTCGGCTTTGAAAAGAAAAGGAGTTTCGGTGTGGTAAGACAAAAGTTCATCATTTGCACTGAAAAACACAAATTAACCAGCAATTTACTTTCAATAATCTCCTTCAGACCTGCACAATGAAAGCAAATGTCACATTGATGGCTAATGATCTCTACGATTACAGATTCCCATCCTTAATTCACATTAAAGACGACACGGTTGGGAATCTGCCAGAGACATTTAAGAATATTTTTGTAACCCATTGTGAGTGACTACAATAGTGTATACACCCATTGGCAATGCTCCCTGTCTGAGTAGTCAGAATGAGGGACAATCACTTGAAGTAAATTTGCTTTAACCCCTTCAAGACCAAGTTTTTTTTTTTGTTTTTTTTTTGAGCTTCCTCTCCTTCCATAATCTATAATATTTTAATTTTTTTCATTTGTTGGTTTGTTATATGCGTGACAAATTTTATTTTCTAGTGGCTCCATTTAATATTCTGTGCCATGTACTGGGAAGCTGGAAAAAATTTAAAAAAAAACACCTTTCAATTTTGTACTGTTTTCAATATGCAGTCGAGATGACACGTTTCCGTTATTCTTTTGGATCAGTTTGACTGTAGAAATACAAAATTTTGGTAGTTTAGTAATGTCTTTAACTTAAAGAAAAAATTAAAACTTGCAGTGCCATAAAACTTTTTCACACTTCAGTGTAAGGAGCTGTTTAAGGTGTCATTGTTTGCGGGATGGGATGATGTTTTCATTGATGTCTGTTTGAAAACTGTGCAACATTTTTATTTGTTGGTGGCAAATTTATTTTTATTGGTGGCAAATTGGCAAAAAAGTGGTGAGTCAAACAATTAAGCGCTATATCCCATTACAGGGTTTATTGGGGGGAATAATTGTTTTTATATTTTAATAGATCGGACATTTAAGGCCGCGTCTATAGCTTATATGTTTATGATTTTACTTGTTTATTTTTATGCGGTCTAGGGAAATGGGGGAGATGTAAATGTTTTTTTTAATTCAAATTTTGTAAAACTGTATTGCAGTAAATTGTAGATTTACCGCTTCTATATTACAGTCTGTGCCAGACCGCCAATTAAAGATGGCAGCGCCCAGCAGCATACCTCGTAGGTGGAGTGGTCTGGTTCTCCTGCACCTAACAGGATCACTGCCACACTGCATATGGAGAGGACTAGATTCACGGGCGCCCAACAAATATTTACAATGGGCTGTCGTAAAGGGATTTTACTTGTCAGTAGTGTTGAAGAAAACCTACCATAACACATCTACCATATAAGGCAGATCCAGTGGCAGGTACCTGTATTTAGTGGCAATCTGATGAGGTTTTTTGTTTTTTTTAGTAAAACTTTTAGTTCCCCAACAAACTATATAAAAAGTAACTTTGCTAATTTTCATTTGCAGCTTCTGGGGCATGGAGTAGCCGTGCTGTGGACTATGAGCTACGGCTACTCTACGTTCCAGTAGCTTCTTTCGATCCATCTGACAGACCGTCGTAAGTCGCCTGCGAATCCGGAGTTCTGTTCATGTTGCCCACTTTCAGCAAATAATTGATATTCTTTGTGTAATGAAAAGTTAGGCAATTTTCCAATGTACTCTTTGTATCAATTCCTTATTGATTTCTTTAAATTTCAGTTTGCTGTCATTTTAAAGAGGACCTGTCGCCCCCAAAAAAGGCACTAGGAGCTGCAGTAGGAGTGCAAAAAAAATTGTAAAAAAATGAATACTCATTACCTGTGCTCCCTGCAGCCATCTTCTCTTTGCTCCCACAATCTTCGCTTCCAGGGCATCAGGGAATGGCGGCGTCTTCTCTGTGACCCTGGTGATGGTTGGTATTGATGGTGGCAGTGCAGCCTGGGTCACGCAAAAGGTGCAGGCATCAATGTCCAGTGATCAGAACTGTGTGGGTCTTAAAGATGCACATAGCATTGATTGCTGTTGAGGACTGGGACAGCACCCCCAGGGTAGAAGGCGCCCTAGGTGATTGTCTACACTCTCCTGCCCCTCATCCTTGCCCTGCCTGCGGGGGAAATAAAGGAAGCTGTATAGGTCATAGTTGAATATTGGCATATGGCCCCTAAGTACTCGTTTCATACGACAGCATGCCCTAGCAGTGAGACCTGTCAATCAAGCACAAGGAGGGAGGAAGGTCAGTGCAGGGAACATAAGTAGAATATGTAGGACTCACTGTGATTGGACTTAACATTGCAGCCAGGGTGAAGAACCATCCTTTTTAATTAGGTTGGGTGGAATGGCAGGTTCCCTTTAAAGTTTATTCGAAGTTAATGTACCCTTTATGGGGTTGGTTACCTTATACAGTACAGCCGTATACTGGTAATATGGGATGATACATGTGATTAGATTCTGTATAAAACATCCATATTGGTATATAATCATACATTGCTTAAAGAAGACCTTCAAATCTCATTTGTTTGTTTGCTTTATGTAAAACGTGTGGCTGTTTATGGTTAATGTGTCTAGGTCATCGTTACAAGTAATGGTAAGCCGCTGTGTTTTATTAGGCAATGCTGATTATTACCGCTATTATTTATTCCTGATGTTCAGGGACAACATCTTACATAGACGTGACAATGACGAGCAACTTAGTGTTACTTTATTTTATTTAATATTGTAATTAATACTATTTGGCCTACGTTACTTTCTCTGTTTTCTGTGCTAAGTTTTTAGTATATGCTTTGTTTATTCTCTCATAGGAAATATTTTGTGGATTATGGTATTGTTTTGTTTTTTCCAGTACTTATTCTGAACAAATGAAATGTATTATCAAGGTTCCTGCAAGGCCAAAGTTTTGAGTCATATCTCAGTTTTATAACGATACTCAAAGACTCTTCTGGAAGTGATGCTGCATTGAGAATTGACAAAAGCGTCTGTAAACTTTGGTTTAGGATTGCGCCCATAAGCAGCAGGTCATGCATGTCAGGCTTATTCTTTTTCACTGGTAGAGAAAATGAATCTAAGAAAGGAGAAGGAAAAAAAAATCAATTGTGTTCATCTAGGAAAAAGTGTACAGAAAAGTAAGACTAGAGGCGAACAATAAAACCTGTATATTGTTCTCTGGAAATATGGGGCTCCTGGACAGCTGTAATATAAGTTGGCAAAAACACAGTGTGTCTGTAGGCTTAAAAGGTTTTTTTCGGGATTAAGTAAAAATAGGGTAAAGGTGGAGATGTCCCCAAATATTAAGAGTAACATTACTCATCTTATAAATCCTACTACTCGGTATATTGGATCCCATTGGTCTTACTTGATATTTCTTCTATGGTGGCACAACCATACATTTACATGAGTGCTGCTGTCAATCACTGGCCTCAGCGGTGATGATGTCATGTACAACACTACACTATTGAGGCTAGTGATTCAAATCACATGTCACAGGTAAATTAAACCAAGTATAGCAGAAATTATTATTCTATTATTATTGTTGTTATGGATGCAGTGTAGCAGAAGAGGATTCATCAGAAGAGTAAGGGTTTTAGTTTTTATGTTACAGCAGTACTGTGGTCTAATATTTTTAATAATTTAATCTAAAACCCTACTACTGTGTGTTAACTTCCTGTAGCCCTGAGATTACAGCAAACAGAGGGAGAAGAGAAGTGCTGAGGGAGTAGGGGTGAGGCTTTCTCCTGCTATGTGTAACAGCCTGTGAATCTATAGCACAGAGTCGCTCTGGTAACGTCCCCCCGAGGCCTAATTTTAAACATTTATTTTAGATGGTAGGATGACAAGCTTTCTGGCTCTCACAGGACCTGTAACTTCTCTTCTGTCTTGGACTGATTACCTGTAGAAATGGCTCCTCTGTCCTCCACTCTTAACCCGTAATATTAGCTCCTCTTTGAACTTGTTATCAGTATAAAAGACACCTGTCCACAACCTCAAACACTCACACTCCAAACTCCACTATGGTGAAGACCAAATAGCTGGCGAAGGACTCCAAAAACAAAATTGTAGACCGGCACCAGGCTGGGAAGACTGAATCTGTAGTAGGCAGCAGCTTGGTGTGAAAAAATCCACTGTAGGAACAATAATTACAAAATGGAAGACGTACAAGACAACTGATAATCTCCCTCGATCAGGGGCTCACCCTCAGTGAATGAGCTGCAGAAAGCTTGGACCTTATCAAAGGTCAGACACTCGGATCCTGCAGTGCTAGCCGTGCACCTCTACTTAAGCCAGTACATATCCAGGCCCATCTGAAGTCTGCTAGAGAGCATTGGTTGTTTCAGAAGAGTATTGGGAGATTATCATGTGGTCAGATGAAACCAAAGTGGAACCAAAGAACACCCCACACCTACTGTGAAGAATGGGGGTGGCAACTTCATTCTGTTTCTCTGCAAAGGAACAAAGATGAGTAATCCGTATACATGAAAGAATGAATGGGGCCATGTGTCCTGAGAGTTTGAGTGCGGACCTCCTTCGCTCATTGAAAATGAAACATGGCTGGGTCCATGGCAATGGTCCCAAGCACACCATCAGGGCAACAAAGGAGGGGCTTTGTAAGAAGCATGTCATGGTCCTGGAGGGGCCTAGCTTGTCTCCAGATTTCAACCCCAAAGAAAACCTTTGGAGGGAGCTGAAAGTCTCTTTTGCCCTCCAACAGACAGAAGATGCTCAGGGCCCCCTTTGCATCCAAGACCCCAGATGTCACCTCCGCATCTGCTGATAACAACAGGACCCCTTATGATTTCTGTTGGGTGCAGCGTTGTTGATGTTACGGCCAACATCTACATCCTCTACATGTCTTGTGTGTGTGTGGGCAACTAGTTATGTAATGTTTTTGAATCTTTCCGAGGTCACCATGACAACACGACAGAAATCAGGACAGAAATGTTGTCATTAGAATCAGACAGTGTTACAAGACATGCATTGGGGTTTGTAAATTGAAGAAAGATGTAAGATGTAAAAAATCATGTGCACATTTTAATGTACATTAAAGAGAACCCGTCAGGCAAAATAACCCCACTAAACTAAATATATTTTCACAAACTGCCATTAGAGAGCATTGCCTCTATCCCTTTATTGTCCCTCTACATGCCTGTAAACCTACGCAATGAGGTCCTAAAGCTGTATGCAAATGACCTGTGAAATGTCCAATGAAGCATTAGCATATTCAAGCTGTCCACTCTATTCATGAGTGGGAGGCACAGCCACACCCCCAGTGCTTGACTGACAGCCTGTATAATGATGTGAGGCTGTATAATGATGTACTTCCTGGTGCTGGTGGCCACGCCCCCTGCAGCCTGTGTGTGCATGTGTGTGTGTTTAGGAGAGATACAGCAGCTCCAGGCAGCCATGTTACAGCAGAACATGTCAGATTCATGTGTAGCTGATGTCTGTGTCTCTCACATGTGTATTAGGAGGATGCAGCATGTCAGCAGATGCAGCACTCACACTAGCCATGCTTTACTATACATTACACACAGACCTGAGCAGGGGGAGGAGAGGGGAGGGGTAACAGGGGTGACATCACTGGCTCTGACCATGTGACCAGCCTCATTTACAGGATAAAAAATAGATGATTTTACAATGATTAATGTATGAAATAACTTGATAAAGGCTGGGATGGGATCCTTGTGAGCTGCTCCAACAGGAAGAGGTGACAGGACAAGTGACACAGACCTGATGACAGGTGTCCTTTAAAGGACTTTCCTCATGGTATTTTCCTTTTTAGTTGTGACATGTTCCCTTTTTATTACCTTCGCTTTTCTGTTCCTTCTGGTCATCAATGTTCTTTTTTCCTTCGGAATATTGATGTGTATTCTGTATCTGGTACCCGAGCCTTTTATATAACTATGATTTTGTACACCAGTTTTGCTGCCAAAATGTACAGTAGTTCATCCAAATCTCAGCTCTCTAATCTCAGAAACTAGGACAGTATTAAACTTTTGTTCTCTTGTGTAGTATCTGTTTACGGGTAAAAATCCTCCAGATTATTTATCGTAAATGTATACGTTTTGGATAAATTATTTTTGTATTAATAGCCTCATTTGGCGGAAAAGTAAGAACCTATACTTACTTCTAGTCCAGCCTAGCACCAGCCTTCAATCCTTTGTGACGTTACATCCGACAGAACACACCTGATATGGGCACAGCATGTAATGGGCTAAAGTGGGTGTACGTTGCGAAAAGAGCCCAGCGGTGGTGCAGGAGCCATGCTGGGTCAGAGGTAAGGATAGAAGTTAACTAAAACAAACAAAAAAAACTTGTACTTTTTGCAGCTGCCCCTGTTGGCATACTAAGCCTGCAGAGGTGATGTGTCATGTGGTGTGCATTTGCTGCAGCCTAAGGCTGCGTTCACACGTGGTGTGTTCATTGCATTTTCACATGCAATCAGATGATTGCTTGTTCATGTCCCATGGTGGATCAAGTAAAAAATGTAAAAAAAAAAACTGTTTTTCAATAAAAAATAACTTTATAAATCACTAAAAATGCCCATAAGCCCCAAAACATATAAAGAGACATATAACGCTCAAAAAAGTCTAAATCATAACACAAACCCCACATATATAGTATCACCACGTCCGTAACAATCCATAGAATAAAACTACATAACTATTGAACCCATATGATGAATGCCGTAAAAACAAACTTTAAAAACCGTCCAAAAACTATGATTTTTACCTATTATATCCCACTAAAAATGCATTAAATAGTGATCAACAAAACATATGTACTCCAGAATGATACTGTTGGAAAGTACAATGTGTCCCACAAAAAAACAAGCCATCAACCAGCTCTGTAGCCAAAAACGTAACAATGTTATGCCACTCAGAAGACGGCGATGCAAAAATGATTGTTTTTTCCCCACATGTTGTACTAAAACCCTAATGTGGGGAAAAATCTATCTCAGAATCGTTTAGATAAGTAACAGTGTTCAAAAGTTATAACCATATAAAGAGACGCAGGTCAGAATCCAAAAAATGGGACTGAGCCTTAAGCTACAAAATGGCTGCGTCCTTAAGGGGTTAAGCATGACTTTGAGAGAGTCGATTCCCTTGGCAGAAAAGCAACCCTACACATGAATGGTTGCAGGATGCTTTACAGTTGGCATGAGACGAGACTGGTGGTATCGCTCACCTTGTCTTCTCCAAACAAGCCGTTTTCCAGATGTTCCAAACAATCAGAGAAAATGACTTTACCCCAGTCCTCAGCAGTCCGCTCCCTGTACCTTTTGCAGAATATCAGTCTGTCCCTGTTTTTTCTGGAGAGAAGGGGCTTCTTTGCTGCCCTCCTTGACACCAGGGCATGTTCCAAGAGTCTCCTCCTCACAGTGCGTGCAGATGCACTCGCACCTGCCTGCTGCCATTCCT
This sequence comes from Engystomops pustulosus, assembly GCF_040894005.1. Lineage (NCBI taxonomy): Eukaryota > Metazoa > Chordata > Amphibia > Anura > Leptodactylidae > Engystomops > Engystomops pustulosus. Next base: position 38,808,729 of record NC_092414.1, on the reverse strand, counting down.
GAGCAAGCTCTGCACTGCTGGTAGCCTGATCCCGAAGCTGAAACCGTTTTAAGAGACGGTTCTGGCGCTTGCTGGTCCTTGGGCGCCCTGGAGCCTTTTTGGCAACAATGAAACCTCGCTCCTTGAATTCCTTGATGATGTGATAGATTGTTGACTGAGGTGCAATTTTTCTAGCTGCGATACTCTTCCCTGTTAGGCCAGTTTTGTGCAGTGCAATGATGACTGCACGTGTTTCTTTAGAGATAACCATGGTTAACAGAAGAGAAACAATGATTCCAAGCACCAGCCTTCTTTTAAAGTGTCCAGTGGTGTGATCCTTAATCATGAAAGATTGATCTCCAGCCCTGTCCTCAACAACACCCACACCTGTTTTACTGGAGCAATCACTGAAACGATGTTGGCTGCTCCTTTTAAGGCAATCCTGCAATGAAGTTGAAATGTGTTTTGGGGGAACAAGTTCATTGCTGTTAAGCTGATCACTCTTTATAACATTCTGGAATATATGTAAATTGCCATTATAAAACCTGATGCAGTAGACTTTGTAAAAATGAACATTTGTATTATTCTCAAAACTTATGGCCATGACTGTAGTATACACAGCCTCCCCTGTAGTATATGCAACATCCCCCATCGGGGCCCCGTCTTTTTCTTGTGGCATGGAGGCAGCCAGGGCCCAGAATACCGGAGTGGTTGGCTAGTGCGGCCTTGGGCACGATTTGGTCTTGGTGCTTGGCCTGACCTACAGCCTGGCAGGTCTCCAGCAGGTGTTGTGTGCAATAAATATGGAGAGAGAGGCCGATGCAATGACTTCTCCCTTGGGCAACCCCTGAGGTATCTCTAGGATGACACCCTAGGTGATGGATGGGGAAGCCCGTGGTGGTAAGCAGCCAGGAATCAGACGGAGGCAACATTGTGCAAATCAACTTACAGTTCTTTATTGAACAGCAGGCAATGGCCAAATCAATGCAGATTCTTAAGCTGAAAGAGTCATGGAGAGCAGGTTACACGCAGCCTGCTAGTAGGTGCAGGCTGGGCTGTTGCAGGTGGACCTGAGTCTGGGTGGTGGATATCAGTTCTTGGCTTAAGTCTCTGGACTTGCCCTGGATGCTAGGCAGTAGGCCTGAGGCACCTAAAGTTTCCTGGAATTAGGATAGTGACTGTGGCAGACAGACCATGAGGTCTGGTTCTGTCTGCAGATTCTCATATTGGACAATCACATATCATACCCTACCAGGCAGAAGCTACAGCTGAAATTACACAATATCCCAAGTTCTAGAAACACATCCTAGAGGGTTCATGACTCCCCCTAACAGCTCCTGACCTGGAGATGCCGCTATTTGCAACTACCATCCTGCCTACGCATTGGCAGGGGTGTTGCATATACACAGCCATGACTCCACAAAAAATAATAATGCTTGCATATACCTCCAGCCCTGGCACTCCCCCACAGCTCCTTGTCCTCTTCTTTTGCCGCCATCACACACACCGCCTGTGTCCTGCAGAGCGGCACACACAGATGTGCTGTGCTGTACCACACTGCCGTAAGGGCGCCGATGTAATAGATTTCTCAGGTACTGCCAGGACTTCACCCTGCCTCCTGGCAGATGTGGCCCTCCTTGTACCTGGTCACAAGCATTTAGGTGTTAATGCATATGTGATTGGGAGAAGCTCAACTGAACATTTCTAAAATCAACATTGGTAAAATGTTGCGGTATATGTAATTTACATTGGTGATGTCATACTGACAGTCAAAAAAGCTTCTGCTCCAGACCCAATGGGAATGGTAACTATAGGTCATTTTTTTCCTTTTTTTTGTTATTTTTTTCCTGCAGTCGCTGCCACTAGTTAAAATATAAATAATCCCTGACAGCTCCTATTACACATCTGCCAGAAGATTACTTTCTGAGCTCTACCCCAGCCTACGCTGATGCCACTTGACAACATGTTTGCAGGATAGAGTGGTGCCTTTAAGTCTGTTGTTGTGTATTAGGCACAATTCCCCGATCTGTTCCTGTCATGCAGATGTTGATATAGAATTAGCCTATGCCATTCTTCTTCATAAACCGTCATAGCTCTCCGGCTTCTCTTCTGTTGTAATCCTTTATTTACTGACCTCATTTGACAGCTGTCTTGCTGCAGACATCACTTTCTTCAAGTCGGATCTTAATCCTTGCAAGGTTCGGCATTGAGTTTATTCCGCCATTGGCAGTGCCATCTGATACAATGTGTCCTTTACTGTATGACCTCGGCCTCGTCTCCTCTCTGAGCACTACTCCGTCTTCAGCCGCAGACATCTGTCAGTCCTCTCTCGTCTCGTGTTAACTATATGAGTGCACACAGTACACACTTTGAGTCCTATGCGTGTCGCTAATGGCTTTTTAATGCATTTTCTGTAACATCTCCAGCCGAGTCCCCATTATCTCTTATAATGAGGTACAACTCATTAATAAAACAGGGGGTTGTGGGAGCTGTCATTTTATTAAACATTATCCCTCAGCTGTTGGCATGATTTCCCTCTACAACCGCCTTGAATAGTCACATTCCCAACCTTATTTAAAGTGCTCATTAAGCCCCGTATTCAATGCGGGTCTGTGCCACAGGCATAGAATGGTAGACATCCTTAAGTGAATGAGGTCCCAAGTGATTAGTTACAGACTCTACTAATTAAGATAAATTAGGCCTGCCTCTGCTTCTGATGTCACCACCTTCATACTATTAATCTTCCGCTCAGTTTCATCCTACAGCAAAACATTTTAAAACTTTTAGTCGCCTAGTTAACTCTTTAGCTTCTGTGACAATGCCGCGCTGTATTACAGCACCATGAGACATTGCTTTATGTGTATGTGATAGTATGTCGCACTTTTATTTTACTGATTATAGCAAATTATATCATTTGCATGATCAAAAGCTTTACTAATTGTATCTTTGTTCTATATTCTCCACATTAATTTAGGGTGGCCGTCATGCCATAGTCGGAGGTCTGAGATGTACACAGTCATTAGATATTTACCCCCCTTTTCTGGATGTCTCTGACCACATTCTGCGATCCTAATGTCACCTGGCCAAATAGATTAAGGCATGATGTACAAAGATTATGGTGCCAGGGGTTAAAGCATGTAAGCTGTTTTGTGTTATCTGCAGATTTTGTGGTATCCGCCTCTAGCTTTGTGATATAGGTGATACCTTTTACACCGTAATCCTGTAAGATGACCCCTAAAATAGATGATGCATTAGCCAGTGTGAAACTGTATTCAAAAGTTCTTGTAAAATGTAAAATGCGACATGAAGAAGAAACCCCACATCTGTTTACCAGTAAAATCATGTTTTAACCCCTTAAAGGGCATCTACCATCAGGATGGAGGATTGTAAACCCAGCACACTGACATACTGAATAAGGGCAGAAGAAGCATAAAAAGGGGACACAAACCAGTATGTGTCACGGGTGCTCCCGCTACCCATATCGCGGGTCGCGAACTCACCCATGCTCCTCTCCCCCCGCTAGTGCAACACCAGCACTTCTTACGGGTCCCGGCTCCTTCTTCCTCGCCTGTGCGCATCGGCTTCAGAAGATGCTGGCCATTTGATGCTGGCCATTTCCTTAATTGATGCTGGCCATTGACTGGAAAACTATTTAAGTCTGCCTCTTCCTGCAAGCCCTGCCGAATCTTTGTGCCTTAGAGAAAGCTGTGTTTGATGCCTTGCGGTATTTCTGTGATTTCCTGTGACCCCAGTTCCGTTTCTGACTTCGCTCCTTTGCCCCCAGCACCTAGGGTTCTTCGGAGAACCATTCCTAGGTGTAAGCAAAGCTGCGGGAAACTTTGTGGATGCTGCCCTGGTCTGCCAGCACCACATCCCTGTAGTCCTCCTCGACAAGCCTTTGGTTATCTCCTCGGTCACCGGACAAATTCTTTTTGATCCGGTCCGATACCCACAGAGCCAATATCCATGCAAGTCGGTGCTCTGCATAAGGAGAGACTGTCCTTCTTTGTGCTGCCTCGCTCTACCTCGTCCCTCCTGCTAAGTCTTCTGTGGTTGCAGCTGCATGCACCCATCCTTAATTGGGAGACGGAGGAAATTCTCCATTGGGAATCTGACTGCCAGTCTCGTTGCATGAAAGCTCCTCATCCTGTGCCAGTCTTGCTTTCTTCCTTGCTCCGCAAGTCTCTGGAGGGTCTCCCAGGACTTTGCCAATGTATTCTCAAAGAAGCAGGCAGAGACATTGCCACCACACCGTCCTTACGACTGCCCTATTGATTTGTTGCCGGTTACCTCTCCTCCTCGGGGTCGGGTGTACCCTCTCTCCGTTCCCGAGACCGTTGCTATGACATAGTATACAAAAGGGAATCTGCAGAGAGGGTTTATATGTAAGTCCTCCTCTCCAGCCGGCGTAGGGTTCCTTTTTGTGACCAAGAAGGATGGCTCCCTCCGTCCTTGCATAGATTATCGAGGACTTAACAAGATCACGGTTAAGAACCACTACCACATGCCGTTGATCACAGAACTGTTTGATTGCCTGCGTGGCTACAAGATTTTCTCCAAGCTGGACCTTTGTGGAGCCTACAACCTCATCCGGATCCGCAAGGGTGATCGAGTAGAATACAGCGTTTAACATTTGTGTTGGACATTTCGAGTACCTTGTAATGCCATTTGGACTTTGTCATGCTCCAGCTGTCTTCCAGGAGTTTGTCAATGACATCTTCCGAGACCTGCTGTATATGCGTGTCGTAGTCTACCTTGATGACATTTTGGTGTTTTCTCCAGACCTTGAGTCCCACCAATCTCACGTACAGCAAGTTTTAGGCCGCCTTCAGGCCAAACACCTCTACGCCAAGCTTGAGAAGTGTCAGTTCCACCAACGAAGTCTTCCTTTCCTTGGTTACATCATCTCCGACAAAGACCTCCAGATGGATCCCGCTAAACTGCCTGCCGTTCTGCGGTGGCCACGTTCAGAAGGTCTACCATCTGGCTATCCAGAGGTTCTTGGGCTTCGCAAATTATTACCGGCAATTCATTCCCCATTTCTCTACTCTGGTGTCTCCCATCATGGCGATCACCAAGAAGGGTGCCAATCCATGTCTCTGGCCCTCGGCAGCTGAAGAAGCCTTCTCTAGGCTAAAGTCTGCCTGTGCCTCGGCTCCTGTTCTCACTAGGCCTAACACAGAGAAGGCCTTTCATCTCGAGGTGGATGCATCTTCCGTAAGTGCTGGCGCAGTGCTCACTCAGAAGGGGCATAAGGGCCGAACACTCACGTGCGGATTATTTTTGAAAACCTTTTCTCCTGCAGAAAGAAATTACTCTATTGGGGACAGAGAACGTTAAGCCATTAAGCTTGCCCTGGAGGAATAGCAATATTTTTTAAAGGGAGCTCGCTATCCGGTCTGCGTATATACAGACCATAAAAATCTTTTATATCTCCAGACAGCCCAACTTCTTAATCCCAGGCAAGCCCAGTGGTCACATTTCTTCTCATGCTTCAACCTGTTAATCCACTTTCGACCTGCGGAGAAGAATATCAAAGCGCATGCCCTTTCCCGTGCCTCCGATGTCATTGGAGAAGAGCTCTTTCCTCAGCATATTATCTCTCCGGGACAGTTGGTTGTTTCCGCTCCGTTGGATCTTCGGCAGCTTTCCCCTGGCAAGACATATGTCCGACCTGCACTGCGGTAGAAAATTTTGTCTTGGAGACATTCTTTGCGCCTGACTGGATACCCTGGGGTGCAATGTTCCATGGCCCTCATCTCCTGCTACTACTGGTGTCCTGAGTTGTTCAAAGATGTTCAGGACTTCATGGGATCCTGCACTTCCAGTGCCCGTAATAAGCCTTTCTGTCTGAAACCAGCTGGTCTCTTGCTTCCGTTGCCAATGCCCAGTAGCCCGTGGTCACACGTGGCTATGGACTTTGTCACTGACCTTCCACCTTCCTCTGGCAATGCCGTCATCTGGGTGGTGATGGACTGGTTTTCTAAGATGTAGCATTTTGTCCCTCTCCCAGCTCTTCCATCTGCTCCATGTCTTGCCAACTTGTTCTTTCAGCATATCTTCCGGTTGCATGGTCTTCCTCAGCACATTGTGTCTGACCGAGGGGTTCAGTTTGTGTCCAAGTTCTGGCGATCCTTTGCAATCAGTTGCAAATGACTTTGGACTTCTCCTCTGCCTTCTACCCTCAGTCAAGTGGCCAAGTGGAGAGGGTGAACCAACCTCTGGGCTGCTATCTCCGCCATTTTGTCTCTGCTCGTCAGGATGATTAGTCCAGTCTGTTGCCGTGGGCAGTGTTCTCCTATAAATCTGGACTCCGAGGCTGCCCAAGCAGCTCCTTTTTTCGTTGTCTATGGGCGAATTCCTTGCCCATTTCTTCCTCTGTCAGTTCCCTCAGAAGTCCTGGCAGTTGAAGACTTGATACAGGACCACAAATCGGTCTGGGAACAGACCCGCCAGTCTCTCCTTCGGGCCTCTACTCGCACCAAGTCCCAGGCTGATAAGAGATGTAGGCCTCCTCCTGTTTTCTCGCCGGGCGACAAGGTCTGGTGGTCTTCCAGGTATATCCGATTGAAGATTCCCAGCTACAAATTTGGTCCAGGGTTTCTTGGTCCATTCAAGGTGTTAAAGCGCATAAATCCTGTGGTGTATAAGCTCCGCCTTCCTCCCACTATGCGCATCCCGAACTCCTTCCATGTCTCCCTTCTGAAACCTTTCATCCTGAACCACTTCTCTCGGCAACCTCCTCCTCCTGCTCCACATGTCTTCGAGGTGAAAGAGATCCTGGAAAATGAAGACCGTGAGGTGGAAGCAGTTCTTCCTCGTTGACTAGAAGGGGTTTGGGACCAAGAAGAGATCGTGGGAGCCTGAAGAAAATATCCTGGACCGTAACCTCCTGCAAAGGTTTCTTCAACCCAAGAAGAGGGGGAGGGATACTGTCACGGATGCTCACCCGTGCTCCTCTCCTGCCACCAGCACTTTTTACCGGTCCCTGGTCTGGCTCCTTCCTCCTCGGCCGTGCACGAGCGTTCCCGACTCCTAGGCCGCGCGCGCCGGCTTCAGATGAATTAAAGGGCCAGCACCCTGTTAATTGGCTCTGGCCATTTCTTGGAAAACTATTTAAGTCTGCCTCTTCCTGCAAGCCCTGCCGGATCTTCGTGCCTCAGAGAAAGCTTTGTTTGATGTCTTGCGCTATTTCTGTGATTTCCCGCTGTGACCCTGGTTCCGTTTCTGACTTTGCTCCTTTGCCGTCAGCCCTGACCTGTTGCTACTTCTTCGACTTTGATCCTTTAGTGCCCGTCCAGACATCCTGCCTGTCCCCGACTATGGGATTGCTTGCCGTTTCTGTACTTCGACCTTGGCTGCCATTGCGGACAAGTCACGTATGTGGAACGACCTGGTGGTACCACACCGCAGCAAGTCCAACCCGCTTTGCGGCGGCTCTGGTGTCGGTGGGGTATGTTACACTATTCCTGTAGTCACCTTATAGTGTGTCAGTCACACAGTGTTGGTTACCGATCGCATGCGTTTCCATGGAAACACATATACGATCAGGTTGAGGCCCCTCCCTGTGCGCTGGTGTTGCGTTTGTAAATTACCACACCCTCAATGTGGACAGGCAATACTGTGTGGAGGTGTTACCAGATTTTTCCTATCAGAGAGTTGGGGCTTTTTATAGACCTGCCTGTAAATTAAGTGAACCGAATGTAGCAGGTGATCAGGGGTAACAGTCTGTATCTACATATGTAAAATTCAAGTCCGGCTTGGGGCCCACAATTTTTATACAGGCTAGGACCAGTTCAGGGCCACAATTACAGGCAATATAAAGTGAAGGGCATGTTACAGTGTAGGGCCTACAATGGGGTAATTTTACAATGTGTCGCTCTAGGGAGCACTTTTTCTGTGGTATTAGTATTCTGTGCTAGTATATTACAGTACTAGGGGCAACATGTTAGGGCAGTGGTGGCGAACCTATGGCACGCCCTCTCTGTGGGCGCGCCGATGCCCGAACCACTGCCGCAGGCTTACTGAAACTGACCCTGCTCAGCCAAAGTTCCTGCTGTGAAGGTGTCAGATCTCTATGGAGTTTCCTGTGTGCCAGCGCTGCTGTCAGCTCACAGCTTACACATGCTTCAGCAGACAGCAGCACGGAGCTGGCCACAGAGGTCAGAGGTTGCATGTGGGCGGAGTCACTGACACTGGACACTCACATAGCGTCTCCTTTCTCAGCCACTGCTCTCCTCCCGCCTGTCAGCAGGAATTACTGAGGATAAGCTACAGATGCAGCACAGGAGTCCAGGCTGTGAGATGGCTGCTGGGTGATAACTGCTGGGTGAGCTCTCAGTTCTGCTCATTCCACTTACATTTAGCCTCCTGTGTCGGCCCTGATGCTTATTCATTCCTTGCATAGTGTACATACTGCAGGATCCCAATCGATCAGACAGTGCTGTGTAAAGCGCTGCACTATTTTACTTAAACAGGACTGTCTCCTTTTACATGGATAGAAAAGCAGCAGTCCTATGTAAGTTACATGCATAGGACTGCTGCCTCACCCTCTCTCAGGCAGTCCTGTAAAAAGTATAAAAACATTTTACACTGTACTGTTTGTGTCACATTGAGGGAAATACAGAAGTTGTATGTAAACTATGGAACAATAGGCTGCAGCAGTCCTGTGTAAAATACAGCACTGCATGGTGCTGCAACATCCCCCCACCGGGGCCTAGCCTTTTCTTGGGGCCTGGAGTCAGCCGGGGCCCGCAGTACCTGAGTGGCTGGCGGTTGCGGCCTAGGCACGCCAGTGTCACGGTGCTTGGTATGGGGAACCGGAGGGCTGTCCTACAGCCTGGCAGGTCTCCAGCAGGGTGGTGTTGGCAAGAAATGATGAGGGAGAGGCTGCTATAACGGTTCTCCCTGGGGCAACCCTTTGGGGTCTGGAATATGAGTCCCAGTGTGGTGGTTAGGGTGCACGTGATGGTGACAGCCTTAGTAGCAGGGACCAGATGGAGGCAGCCGTTGAACAAAAATAACTTAGTTTTTTATTGCAACCGACAGGAACATTAGCAACGTGCCTTAACAGGATGGTGGAATGCTGGAGATGTAGTTGGAGGGAGCCACAGGATGTAGATCACCAGCCTGGATGCAAAGGGCAGGCTGGGAGGTAGCTGTGTCCTGGAAGGATGCTTCAGCTTTATCCTGGATTGCTTCAAGTATCACCCTTAAAGGTAGGATGATACCCCTTTCCTCACTAACTAGCTATTAGCTCCACTCTGCTCTTGTCTGGTGTGCTGGCTGCACAGACTCCTCTGAGTCTCTAATCTGAGAGAGTGAACTCTCTCTTCACACTGCACTCTCTTCTGAGAGAGAACTGACTTCTTCTGAACTCTAGAAGTTTCCTGAACAGGGGTTTTGTTACTCCCACTGGTCAGGTGGTGGCTACTCCTCCAATTACATCTCAGCTCACAGAAACAGAGTGTAACACATGTGATTGGCTGACACATATGACATCACACAAAACACTTAAAGGGAACCTACCACCACAAATCTAACTATAAAGGTAGATTGGGTGGTAGGTGGATCAATGGGACGTGAGGAGAGCCCTTTTAAGGGCTAATCCGCACGTCCCCACACTTTTTTGATAACTTTTATTAGACATATATTAAAATTTACTTATGCGGCTACTGGGGCGTGGAGTAGCCGCATCTGAGGTTACAGGAGGCGGCTACTCCACGCCCCGGTAGCCTCTTTTCCCCTCCTACTCACCCACCTCGTCCGGCGATCCTGCCGTCTGCACATGCGCAGAAGAGCAGGCCCGCGCCTGTTTCGGAGCAGTGACCGCGCAGGCACGGGCCTGCTCTTCTGCGCATGCGCAGACGGCAGGATCGCCGGACGAGGGCGCTCAGCTACGCGGAGCTGCGCGCCGAAGATGGGTGAGTAGGAGGGGAAAAGAGGCTAATACTCACGTCCTCACGTCCTCACCTTTTTTTGATAACTTTTATTAGACATATATTCAAATTTACTTATGTGGCTACTGGGTCGTGGAGTAGCCGCATCTGAGGTTACACGAGGCGGCTACTCCACGACCCAGTAGCCACATAAGTAAATTTGAATATATGTCTAATAAAAGTTATCAAAAAAAGGTGAGGACGTGAGGATTAGTCCTTAAAAGGGATATCCTCACGTCCCATTGATCCACCTACCACCCAATCTACCTTAATAGGTAGATTTGTGGTGGTAGGTGCCCTTTAACTCCTGCCTTACCAGGCAGGTTCTACCACTGCAGTGTTCCCCTGTATTATCTAGTGTGATGTAGTGACATGCTGTGGGGCTGATCAGACCCTACACAGGCTGCAAGCTACATGGTGGGACGTATTCGCAAACACAGCTCTGCCTTGCATCGGCGAGGGTGTTGCAGTGCAAAAGCCATTTTGAGTAACAGACTGCTGCATCTTGTTGCACCATAAGTTACACAGGACTTCTGTAGCTAGACAGCTTTTTTTTCATTACATAGGACTGCTGCCTCTTCCTTAATGTAAGGCTGCATTCACACACATGTATGGGGGACGTATATACGGCCAATATACGTCCCCATACACTTCTATGGGCTCACGTATATGTCCTATCTTTTCCCATATTACGGCGCCGTGGCCCATATGTTCCTATGGAGAGGGGCGGGGTGAGCTGCGCTCACCTCCTCCTCCTCTCCCCGCGCGCTGCCGTGTGCCCGCCGTGCTACGGTGCGCCTGGCAACGGCAGTGTGAATGTAGCCTAAAACAGTCATGTATAAGGTAGCAGTCCTATGCAAGGAAATAAAGCAGACCGACTGCAGCAGTCCTGTGTAATATATGCGGTCTGGTATCCCAGCAGTTCTGTGTAAACTTTACACTGGACTGTTGAGCCCAGTAGCTCCCTATGTATGTAGTGATCTATTTTTTTTATTTATTACTAACCTAGGACTGCTGCAGATTTTCTAGTTATCTATATTGGCATTATTGGGCAGTTTGCATTTTAAAACGCAATTCAATTTAGAAGCACTAGAGAGGAGTTACTACTGATCAGGAAATAGCCCTGAGTTTGACTTGCCTTATTGGCACTTTGCGATGAGTAGGTACATTTTGTGTTTCAGTTTGGGCACTCGGCCTCTAAAAGGTTTGCCATCACTGTGTTATGGGAAGTTGAAAGGTAACATTGTTTGGGGACCAATATTTAGGATGGCGGGCCTAACGGAGAAGATAGGGAACGGGAACAAGTACAATCCAAGGACACATCAGAATAGGAAGGGATTTGCCTGTTTTTTCTACTTGTGTATGGCTATATCCACACGAACGTATGGAGCGTTTCAATGCCGCACACGTGCGGCACCGTACCATCCTGGGAGAAAGATAGGACATCTCCTATGTTTCCCCATAAAACGGCTCCGCGGCCATATATCACTATGGAGAGGGTGACCGGCGCTCATCCCCTCCATCTCTCCCTGGCGCCAATGTATGCCCGCCGTAGAGGGCATACATCATGTGAAGGTAGCCAATGATAAGTACTGTCTTTTTGTTGCAAGCACATGGGGGAAGGGGTGCAGAAGCAGACACTAATAAGAATTTGGTACAAATGCATAAGGGCCCGTGCCCCGGATCTTTTATGTCCCTTGCAACTCCCCCTTATGTCACCGCTTCTCTCCTGTTCCAGCCTGCTTACCTAGAAACTCATATATAGACCTCAATGGCTATACATTTCTTTTAAGCCACCCCTGGCCACAGCTCCCAGGAATGACTACTTCTATGCATGGCTTTTTTAATTGATGATAGTCAACTCTTAATTACCAAGATTCTGGAATAGCAAGTTTTTTTCTTCACATCCTTATTTTTCCAAAAAAATTGAAATAAAAATTTGCTTAGAAACTTTATCTCCATCTGCTACAGCTAAAAGCCTAAAATAATTGCTTCATGAAAGTCATGATATGACTAATGGCGTATATCAGAAATACTTGATATATCTGGTCTTTTTTGTATTGTTACCTTTTTTTCTCCAGTGGATCTTTCTAATAAATTGGATGGATTTTAAAAAGAACTCACAAGTGGCGGATGATCCTTTTTGTTTGGCTGTATACTCTCGGGAGTCAGCCAAGCTGCAGTCCTTGCTCTCAAGCTGTGATATTCTCTTCGGGTCAGCTGAACCGAGAATCTGCCTTTTTATGATACACTTTGGAAAGACAGTCAGAATTTTTTTTTATTTTTAATCAGCAGCTACCAACCGCAATAAAACAGCAGCAGGTATGTTCCTTTCTCCTGCCAGACCATGCTGATCTGATATGAAGACCAGGATGACCTTTTGTTTTAATGGGGTAGCAGAATCCCCACAATTGCCAATCCTAGTGCCCAGAACTCAAGTCTAGAGCTAAATCCTAAATTTGCATTTTCCACATTATATCAGAATTAAAAAATATTTTCAGTCCAGCTGGTTTCCATTGCATTGAACAAGTATCTATTTATGACCTTAAAGGGTACCTGTGATTAGCTGCTAACATTTAAACCTAATGACAGGTTCCTGTAGCAATTTTCACACTGATCCCCAGGCTTCTTTAATTATTATTAATTAAATAATATTAATAATAATTAATAATCGGCTGTGTCGATTAAAGGACAAGTTTATAGGAAATCTGTCATCAAAATCAAGTCTGAAAAACTAGGGGCACTTACTCATAGACTAGGCATTGTGACTGTGGTACTATTCTTATATTTGATATCCATTGCCTCTTTTCTTTCATTCTTAAATCAACTCCTAAAATTATGCTAATGAGCCAAAGGGGTCTGTGGGGCGTTACCATAGACCCTTCATGCTGTAGATTTACAAGCTGTTACACTGTCTGTACTCCTCCCCCCACCCTTCTTCGGCACTCTCCCCCTAGCTCTGTCTGTTTCACAAAGCAGAAGAAGTTTTAGCCCTCAGTGGGAGGGGGGAATTTCTCCTTGCACACTGTAACTGTGAAACTGCAGCATGTAGGGGCTCAGGTAATACCCCCAGAGCATTCCAGCATACATATCTAAATTTATTACCTGGAGTAAGTATTTCTTTCTTATCCATGCTTTATGTTGCAAAGGACATCTACCGCCAGGAACAAGGATTGTAAACCAAGCACACTGACATACTGGTGTGTGCTTCCTCTGGCAGGATCAGCTCTTCTTTACGTTTTCTACGCTTTAAAGGTAAAAAGGCTTTAAATTATGCAAATGAGTCTATGGGGAATTTAGTCTCCATTAACACCTATGGAGCCCGGACCCCCTCAAACCTATTTGCATAATTTTAAAAGCCTTTAAAAAACAGGGCATAAGAACCTAAGAGGTTCTTAAGAGGGGGTGGACACCAGTATGTCAGTGTGCTTGGTTTAGAAACCTTTATCCTGGTGGTAGATGTCCTTTAAAATGTACCTCGCTCCTTAAAAGGGAAGACCCCCAAATCATGTGGGTGTCTTTATCTATTCCCCAAGTCATGATATCATGCAGTATGCTGTTCTCAGCATTCCATCAACCCCCATAAAAATTAATCTATAGATTTTATGTATAATTATATATTATTATCATTATAAATTATAGACCAGACATCTTCTACCTAATCTTACCTATCTTTCACGGCACCTGTTTTAACCCCTTAACGACTTGGCCTTTTTTAGTTTTTTCACTTCCATTTTTCACTCCCCACCTTCAAAAATCTATAACTTTTTTATTTTTCCACATAAAGAGCTCTGTAATGGCTTATTTTCTGCGTAACAAATTGCACTTCGTAGTGGCGGTATTTAATATTCCATGGCGTGTACTGGGAAGCGGGAAAAAAATTCCAAATGCAGTGAAAATGGTGAAAAAACACATTTGCAACGTTTTCTTGTGGGCTTGGATTTTACAGCTTTCACTGTGTGCCCCAAATGACAGGTCTATTTTATTCTTTGGGTTGCTACGATCACAGGGATACCACATTTGTACAGGTTTTATTATGTTTTCATACATTTAAAAAAATTAAAACCTCCTGTACAAAAATTTTTTTTTTGATTTTGCCATCTTCTGGCGCTAATAACTTTTTCATACTTTGGTGTACAGAGCTGTGGGTGGTGTCATTTTTTGCGACTTTTGATGGCATTTTCATTGCTATCATTGTTAAGACTGTACGACCTTTTGATAACTTTTTATAAATTTTTTTATATTTTCCAAAATGGCAAAAAAATGTCATTTTTGACTTTGGACGCTATTTTCCGTTACGGGGTTAAACGCAGTGAAAAACCGTTATTATATTTTGATAGATTGGACATTTTCGGACGCGGCGATACCTAATGTGTTTATGATTTTTACTGTTTATTAATATTAATATCAGTTCTAGGGAAAGGGGGGTGATTTGAATTTTTAGGTTTTTTTAATATAATTTTTTTTTTTAAACTTTTTTTTACTTTTATTTTAACTATTTTTCAGACTCCCTAGGGTACTTTAACCCTAGGTTGTCTGATCGATCCTACCATATACTGCCATACTGCAATATGGCAGTATATGGGGATTTTACTCCTCAATCATTAGCACATTGTAATGAATGGGTTAAAACGAGACAGCATCGGGCCCTCGTGAGACCCGATGCTGTCATGGCAACGGATCACCGCTCCCCGTGACGTCATCGGGGAGCAGCGATCCGCGGCAAGATGGATCTTTTTGAAGCCTCCGGCAGCATTGCCGGCGGCGATCGCCGTGAAAGCACCCGCGATCGGTGCTAGCACCGATCGTGGGTGTTACCGGTAAGCCTTTGCTGCAATATGCAGCAAAGACTTACCGGCTATGGAGAGGGCTCGGCCCGCGAGCCCTCTCCATGCACCGGGACCCGGCGCGCGCCGTACTAGTACGGCGCGCGTCGGGAAGGGGTTAAGGGGGGGGGAGTATTAAAAAGTGAAACATTTTAGCACAATTTTTTTATTATTTGTCTTTATTCTGAGCTCATATTTGAATCATGGAGTCCACCTGCCCCATATCGAAATACCAGCTTTGTCATACAGATGGAAGGCTCTTCCTGTACCAGGGTAGACTAGTAGCAAGGACCATGAAGGGGCTACTACTTCGTTCTGGCCAACTCATTTTACCACCATTGACTTTGGACAATCCAAGGACACATCCAAAATATAATAAATTGTCCCTTTAACCAATGAACAGTATATAACTAAAGCAAGATCCTGATACAAGAAGCTATTATTAGCCTGTAGCTCCAGCTCCCAGCATGCTTTGCTCCCCAATAGGATATATATATATATACACTTTAAAAGCTATACACAGAAATAGATTGAATTTAAATTAATAGAATGAAAAGGCCACAATATTGTGCGCTATAGTAACTGCTTGACTACAGCTGCCTCATACTGATTCCCTGATATATTTTTTTCCGTAGCAATTTAATTTTTGTAATTTATGTTTTTTCTAGCTGGAGAACAGTAGACAAGCAGCTGGTATCCATTTAATGGAGCAAGTAGAGGCCTTATTGCATAAATGAAGGACACTGTGTTCATACAGGCATTCAGCAAATTGTTTTCCATTCTGCTACAAGACCCCGAGATAAATAAATCCATATCCCCATCCTCATGTTTACTCAAGGTCACAGGAGGACATTGGAAATTAAATTTCTTCTCTTATGACATCTTGTCTTAAGTTGCAATTGTTTTTTTTGTTCCTCCCTGCAATGAAAAGATCTTTCCTAAAGGAAGAAAAACTGTAATTGTGACATGTTTATGGGCAGTGTACGCGGAATAAGCCACCAGGTTTACTGGTACAGCGCCACCGACATAAATACATTACATGCCCAGTCTGCTTAAAATAATGTTTCCTGGAATCGTGACAAAAATTGTTTTGTATTATCCACAGCACATTCCAAACATCTGAATTGTCATCCAGGGATTTTTTTTTGTAATATTTATAATAATGTTCCCCCCACTCTTTCCTCTCTAATTTTTCTCCAGAGATTCTCGCTGTGACAGAGCTGATTTGCTGGCTTCTGTTCCATAGACATCGTCATTGCTGGGAGCAACTTTTAATAGCAGAGAAGGTAGCAAGAACGATCTCTGAATTCCCATCAGAGGGCAATATGGCTATTGGATATCTGAATATACGAGAAAAGAGGAGACTGCGCCTTGGGGGTTTAAATGAAACTGAAGAGGGATTTTCAAGTGATAGAGATGCAGAATTATCTGAAAATCCTCTCATCGCTGTCTGCATTTCTCCTATCTCATATCTGTCTATCGCTATACATTTCTATCAGTCTCTCTTGCTCAATATTTAGTAATCATATACATACAGTATAGTACTGTATGTATATATGCAGAGAGAGAGACATTTAAACCGTTAAAGGGAACCTGTTATCAGAAATTGACCCAATAAACTACTACCGGAATGTTGTCAAGCAGTTGAACGGCTCATAGATCATGTTTCTTTCATGACCCAGCTTGGTGATATCAACCAGAAAATTAACTTTGAAGTTAGATGTATAAAGTCAGGGAGGTGGAGAGTTTAAAATTGAAGTCAAGCTCTCCCTGACTTTAAACACCTCTGCCCATGTGGTTGACATTATGCGCACAACTTCAGGAGATCTGATCAATGATGTCCCTGGATGCAGGGCAATTAATTACAATAAAGGGGATATTCTAAGATGGGGAAAGCTTGACTTCAGTGTTAAACTATCCACCTCCTTGACTTAATAAAGCCATAAAGCCCACTTCAAAATTGATTTTCTGGATGATGCCACCACCTCTAGAAGATGGTCACCTGCATGACAACTTACTACAAGTGGTTTATTAGGCCAATTACTGATGACAGGTTCCCTTTAACACCTTGTCACCGATTGTGTGTGTATCGACTTGTGACTTGTGGTACTCTCTTTGCAGCTAACTAAGAATACTTCTGGGAAGGCTTTCTCTAAGATTTTGAAGCATGTGCAACACCTCTGCCAACATGTAGGCAAGGGGGTAGTTGCGAATAAAGCCCTCTACCGGTCAGGATCCATCTGGTGAGCCTGTGCAACTCACCCAAGGGATAATGTAGGGAGATCTCAGGTAATCTGCAGCTGTAGCCTCTGCATGGACAGGCAACAGTTAAATGGGTGTAAAGTGTTATCCAATCAGTTGGCTGTATTGTAAACTGGAGTGTGATTAGAGAGGTGCTACCACCTGAGCAGGGGGAGGAGTATAAAACCGCTGTGCAGTGGAAGCACATGGTCCAGTCTGCAGAGTTCAGACCTCATGGTCTTTCCACAGAGCAGAGAGTCTGTCTTTGCCTGTCAGCACTCTTTACCACAGGGTCTCATAGCACATGGACCGAGTGAACAGAGAGTCAGTGCACCGTACACCTTTAGTGCTGTCACAGAAACCAATACTAGGAATTAAGTCAAGAGACTCTTTTTTTTTTTTTTTTTTTTAATTTTTTATTGAAAAAATTCTAATAAACATGTACAATACCATTCCTCAAAAATACATATGTACAAACAAATAAATACCATATAAGTTATACAATATTGCACATAGTACTAAAGTGCGATCCAAACTTATGAAACCCATACCACCCTCCCACCCTACCAGGAGGATGATGGGGAGACTCGAGACTGACCATCTAGACCAGAACTAAGCAAGAGAGGAGGAAAAAAAAAAAAAAAAGAAAAGTAAATAAAAAGAGTAAAGCATAAAAATGAGATAAAAAAATAATAATAATAGTAATAATGACAAAAAGACCTGTCTTATATACCCACACACCAGATCTTCTTCCATTTATTTATAAATCCACCTCTTTCTGCGGTAAGTTTCTCGTAGCTTTTACATTTTTGTACCTCTGCCAAGAATTCTCCGCAAGACGGGGTTACTGCACTACCCCATTTCCTGGCGATAATCAATCTAGCCAGGAACAGAAGTTTGTGGACTATCAGCCTTTTCCTAGACTCATCTCTCCCCAAGTTTATGAGACCTAGGAGCAGAACCCGGGCTGAAAAAGTAAGTCTCAAATTATAAGTACCATTTATAAAGTCCAGTATCTCACTCCAATAGTCCCTCAACTTCTGACAACCGAAAGCTACATGAAGAAAGTCCGCATTCTCCAGGGGGCACCTCCGACATCTAGAATCGGCCCTAAGTTTCATTTTGAATAAACCCCTGGGCGTATAATATAACTGGTGAATAAAATTAAATTGAACTATCTTATGATTCCAAGACTGAGAGGACAATCCGATACCTTTATAACACAATTTCCAGTGCTCTTCCGATGTCTCCCCAACTTGCATGTGCCATTTATTTCTCGAGGGATGAACCACCCCTTTCGCAAACCCGTGCATAACATATTTATACATCTGTGAAGTCACCTTCTTCCTAAGACTAGTGCTAATCAAGAATTCTATTCCTATGTCAGTGCATAAGGTAAATCTATCTTTACACCTCACCGCATTAAATGCGTGCTGCAACTGCATAAATCGAAAAAAACTCGAATCCATCTCTGTGAAACGATTCCCAAACATCATATAATCACATAATTGAGACCCATCCAAAATCTGTGAAAAAAATCGAACCCCCTTCTTAAACCAGTGCTCACTATCTGGAATAGATTTAAATTCATCAAAGTGAAAATTCTCCCATATTGGTGTAAACCACAAAATACCCTTTATACCCTTAAACTTTTTATATGTTCCCCAACATCTATCCAATAACTTCGCCATATGAATATTCTTATAATTTTTAAATCTAAATTCCCCACTTTCTAACAGAGAGAAAATGGAATCCCTACTTCCCACACTAAGCTCTATTAACCTACCATAGGCACTGCAGTTCTTTCTTATAACTAAAAAAGTAAGTTGGGAGGCCAAAAAATAACCAAAGAAATAGGGAACCCCCAGCCCCCCATCCTCCAGAGAACAATAGAGAGAGGGCAACCCGATCCGGGCCTGCCTTTTCCCCCAAATCAAATCTCTGACCAAACCTTCAAGAATTCTAAACAGTTTCCCGGAGAGCCAAATTGGGGACACCGCTAGAGGGTAAAGGAGCTGTGGGAGGAGGATCATTTTGACAATAGCTACCCTATCAGCTCTAGAAAAGGGCATTTTTATCCACCCCAAAATATTCCTCAAGAGACTCTAATCCAGAGCTGCAGCTTCCACAGTTTGGACACAGCTCCATCTAAATTATCCCAGCCTGCATCTACTACCAGGCTGGTGCTTTATTCCTGAGGACCCCTCTCCACGACCACTCCAGTACCAGAACTTGCTGTTGACTGTTCAGGCCTGCTACCTGTTGTTCAATAAAGAATAGTGAGTTAATTTGCACAACGCTGCCTCCGTCTGATCCCTGGATATAGCCACCACGGACTCCCCCATGCATTACCCAGGGACTCATCCTACAGACACTCAGGGATTGCGCCAAGGAGAACCAGTACATCAGCCTCTCCCTCCATATTTCTCGCACACATCACCTACTGGAGACCTGCCAGGCTGTGGGACAGCCCTCCGGTCCCCGTACCAAGTACCGTGACATCAGCGTGCCTTAGGCCACAACCGCCAGCCACTCCGGTATTCTGGGCCCCGGCTGCCTCCAGCCCCAAGAAAAGGCTAGGCCCCGGTGGTTGCACATGTTTGTGGGGATTCATCTGGAAGATCTTTTGAGAGGGCAGATACTGATGTTGGAGGAGATTATATGACTTTGTGTTCTGGTTTCATCCAACAGAACAGCTCAGGGCTCTGTTTTTTCAGTCAAGCTTTACAAACCCACCCAACTATGGCTTTATGGACAGTACACTGGTTGATTGAACAGAAAATTGCCTTCTCTAAACTGATCCAAGAGTTGAATTATAGTCAGTGACTCCATTAGTGACACAAGCAGAAGTAGCATCTAGCAACTCACGGATAACAATTCAGCTCCTTTCTGTATATAACTTCATGAAGCCTTCTTACCACCATGACTTTATCTTTCCTAAATTTGCTTCAGATGTCTTCAGCTTTTGCAGCATATCTCCTGAAAATAGCACAGTCACTTACACATCATGAGCCACATCTGCTTCATCACACTGGGCGCATGCTGGTGATGAGAAAAGAAAATTTGGACTTATTTACTTACCTGGCCCAAGGAGTTCACAGAAAGTGCATTGTCGCGATTCACTAAGATTGTGCGCCCGATATCCTGAATGTGGCGCTTCCCCGCTCAAGTCCAACGGAGTCCACCTTCTTCTTCCTGTTGCATGTAAGTGCATTGTCTTGCGACACAAAACCGATTGTGTGCGAGGTAATCCCATCGCAAACCCCTGTTAAATATCTGTAAAAACCGCGCAAATCCCAACTTCCAGCCTCATAGCTGGGATCAGTAGTCCATCCTAGTTGTTTCTGTGGCTCTTTGTAAAAATGTATTTTAGAGGGACAAAAAGAACATCTACTGGCACTAAAAGCTGCTGTGCATGCTAATGGAGGATCCTGAGCTATTAATACATGCGAGTACGTATATGTCATTTTTATCCACTCCATAGACCTATAACATTGATTGTATATGTACTTAAGCCTAATTTCCCTTTCAAGCAATGGATTACCTTAATTGCATTCAACTAAAACTAATATTTCTGTATCAAGCACTCATCTGCCATCCAATTCCACTTTCTATTCTTCTGTAAGTACACTGCATATCAGGAAAAATAAAAAGATCATAGCATCCGGGAAAGACTAATTATGTGACATTAAAGCAAATTTTCTGGTGGGTCAATTGTTTGCCATCAAATACTCAGATTCTTTTTCTTTAGTAAATTCAAATTACATCTCCCATCCTCTTTCTCTAAGTGTACATTTTCCGGCACAGGAAACCTTTCCCGTACCACCGCTTGTTCACCCTTTAGAAGAACTCATCATTCTGTGTATTATTCTGCCATAATCTATATTTGCAAGATTGTTTGTTCAGTAGGAAAATACAGGCCTCCTTTGTATTGTGGAGACTGCTCTTCTGAATTATGAGGGGTGAGGGGGGTGCCAGGTTTGTCCTCAACCCCTTTCAGTAACCATTGGCCATGGACCATCTTAATAAAGAAAAGACCTGCACTGGTTCTCACAAAGAAGATAACCAGGGCCACGGGCTCCATAGCACTCACATTCCCAATTTGGCTTTTTGCCCTTCTACTGCCCCCTCCATGTCTCCTGATGTACAGGCCTGTCTCCTAGTAGATCCTTCAGCCTCAGGACACAGCAAACCTTCTAGCCTGAGTTGCACTCAGTGGCATAGCTAGAGTTCACTGGGCCCTGGGGCAAAATTCCTGACGGGGCCCCCTCTAGCCTAATTGTGACCACTGCCATTACTGCTATTCAATAATTAAATACAGATTGTCATTTTTATTGTGCGGGGGGGGGGGGGAGGGGAGGAAGGTGTAACATACTAGCACGTTACACCTCTGTTACGGGAGTACGGAGAGGGCTCGTGGGCATATTGCACCTATGATTGGTGCTAGCATGACCATGGCAGTCATAAACCAGCAATGTTGGTTGGCTTTATTCATCCTTCCCTGTGAGGTCATTAGGGAGCGATGATCAGTTGCCATGAAAACCAGGAGTCTTTATAAGACTCCAGAACACGTCATTGCTGAAGATGTGTAACAGTGTGCCAGTGGCACAATTTTACAAATCTACAGTAATTTCTCCATATACTGCCATAAATGAAGCATGGCAGTATATGGTAGGATCAATCAGGCAACTTAGAGTTTAAGAAGTAGCTAAAAGAAAGAGCTACAAAGTTATCTAAAATAATGTATATTCTTTATTAAAGTTCTCCACAAATTTATACACAAATATATCTCATAAATGGGAAAATCAGATACATAGGGGAAACAAGTAGCCCAAGTTGGAAAGGGGCATCCACAGAGTACCTATAACCCCCCTTCCATATACCCCCGAGTCCGAGAATATATATGTATGTCCAGAATATAAAAAATATTCAGACCAATAGCAAGGCCAGTAGGGGTAAGTTGGCAATAGTGCAGTAAAACAACTAGTGAAATAAACCGGAGGGCACTTACCCGGAAACATGATGAAGGGCAGACAAGGGGGAATCAAAGGGAGGCCAAATGATACACCCCGACGCGCGTTTCGCACAAGGCTTCATCAGGAGGTGACTTAGAGTTTAAGTACCGTAGGGGCAGTGGCGTAACTAGAAGCTGATGGGCCGCAGTGCAAAGTCTGTGTAATAGTCTTCTCATATGGGAAAGTGACACCATAAGGGCCCCCTACACCTCTTGGGCCCAAGTGCGATCGCAACCTCTGCACCCCCTCAAGTTACGCCCCTGCGTAGGGCTCTGAAAAATGGGAAAAAGAAAATTACAATAAAATAAATAAACCTAAAAGTCAAATCACCCCCTTTCTCTAGAACTGACATACAAATAAACAAACAAAATCACAATGTTAGATATTTGCACAAAAGTCCCAATCTATCAAAATATAATAAAGGTTGTTCCCTTTGTTGATCAGCGTCAGAAGATGGTAAAATGAAGAAAACCTATACAGAGCAAAGTGAAAGCCGTACAAGAGTCCACAAGAAAATGGTGTGAATGCGTTTTTCAAGTATTTCACCATATTTGACTTTTTCCCACTCTGTAGTACACGGAATGGAATATTAAATACTGCCATTAGGAAGTAAAACATGTTACGCAGAAAACAAACACACAAACGGCTCTGTATATCAAAAAATAAAAAAGATTTTTGAAGGTGTGGAGTGAAAAAATCAAAACACATAAACAAAAAAGGGCCAAGTCATAATGGGGTTAAGTACACGTTTCCACATATATAATACATAGTCACGTACACATAAATAGTACATCTAACCTCACATATCGTATACTCATAATTACATATACACACATCTATTACACGTAATTACTGACACATGCAGTACATATACACATCACACAAACATGCATTATACACTCACCGGCCACTTTATTAGGTACACCATGCTAGTAACGTGTTGGACCCCCTTTTGCCTTCAGAACTGCCTCAATTCTTCGTGGCATAGATTCAACAAGGTGCTGGAAGCATTCCTCAGAGATCTTTGTCCATATTGACATGATGGCATCACACAGTCGCCGCAGATTTGTCGGCTGCACATCCATGATGCGAATCTCCCGTTCCACCAGATCCCAAAGATGCTCTATTGGATTGAGATCTGGTGACTGTGGAGGCCATTTGAGTACAGTGAACTCATTGTCATGTTCAAAAAACCAGTCTGAGATGATTCCAGCTTTATGACATGGTGCATTATCCTGCTGAAAGTAGCCATCAGATGTTGGGTACATTGTGGTCATAAAGGGATGGACATGGTCAGCAACAATACTTAGGTAGGCTGTGGCGTTGCAACGATGCTCAATTGGAACCAAGGGGCCCAAAGAGTGCCAAGAAAATATTCCCCACACCATGACACCACCACCACCAGCCTGAACCGTTGATACAAGGCAGGATGGATCCATGCTTTCATGTTGTTGACGCCAAATTCTCACCCTACCATCCGAATGTTGCAGCAGAAATCGAGACTCATCAGACCAGGCAACGTTTTTCCAATCTTCTACTGTCCAATTTCGATGAGCTTGTGCAAATTGTAGCCTCAGTTTCCTGTTCTTAGCTGAAAGGAGTGGCACCCGGTGTGGTCTTCTGCTGCTGTAGACCATCTGCCTCAAAGTTCGACGTACTGTGCGTTCAGAGATGCTCTTCTGCCTACCTTGGTTGTAACGGGTGGCGATTTGAGTCACTGTTGCCTTTCTATCAGCTCGAAATAGTCTGCCCATTCTCCTCTGACCTCTGGCATCAACAAGGCATTTCCGCCCACAGAACTGCCGCTCACTGGATGTTTTTTCTTTTTCGGACCATTCTCTGTAAACCCTAGAGATGGTTGTGTGTGAAAATCCCAGTAGATCAGCAGATCTTCCCTTTCCCCTTTCTTCCCCATACTGATGCTCGGTTTGAACTGCAGGAGATTGTCTTGACCGTGTCTACATGCACTGAGTTGCCGCCATGTGATTGGCTGATTAGAAATTAAGTGTTAACGAGCAGTTGGACAGGTGTACCTAATAAAGTGTCCAGTGAGTGTAGATCTCTATATGTATACAGCATACATTACTGGACATACATATATTTCTGAACATATACACTGTACATAAACATATTGCACTTTTTTACACATTTGTACAAATTACATATGCTGTGCTACAGATATATGACACATACTCAGACACACACACACTAACAGACAACTACAGTTACTCACCTCTTTAGATGACAGTAGTTTGGATTCACAGCTACCGGCTCCTGGATGCTGGATTTCCTGCACTGCTTCCTCGACCCAACAGCTGCCTGGCTGGTGTCCCATAACACAGCAAGGAGCTGGGGATCAGGAACCCTTCTTCCATTAGGCCTACATTGCTGCCAGGTATAGCATGGACCTACATGCCCCCAACAGGCAGCTCCAGAGACCACCCAGTGCTGGGGGGCTGGACCTCTGTGTTGTGCAGAGGTAAAATGCTTTCTGCACAGCAGTAATGTGCGAGTGTCTGGCAGGGGGCCCGCGGCTGCCACAGCTCATCTGCATGTGAGCTGTGCTGCACTTTTTTCTTGTGTGGGTGCAGCACATGGAGGAGCCGCATGCCCTTCTCCACTAGTGGGCCCCGTCACAGTCACACCCTTTGTGACTGCTTTCATTAAGCCCCTGGCTGGACTACCTGACCCACTTGGGTGTGTGTCCCGAGGCATTGTAGGGAGGTCCTACAGGCACATGGAGGCCACACACAATACTGAGCCTCATATTGTCTTGTTTTACGGACATCAAAGTTGTATCAGCTTGTAGTGTGTTTTTTCATTATAATTTTGTGGGTGACTCCAAATCTAAGCCTCTGCGATTTTGTTGTCAGGGCATTCAACTTTGTACAGAACAAAGTATTCAATGAGAATATTTCATTCATTCAGATCTAGGATGTGTCCTTTGAGTGTTCCCTTTATTGTGTAGTTGTCAGCGATATGAATACAGAGAGAGAAAGAAGAACCAAGAATAAATCCAGTACGTAAAGAATGGTGTGGTTGCTAGAAAGCTTTAGCATACTAAAAATTACTTAAAAAATGAAGACTTTTATAAAAAAAACAAGTCTGAAAACAGCATTGAAAAATTCAGATCAAGTGTGTTTTATTTATCTACATCATTATTCTCATTTTAATATGTTTAATATAATATAAATATGCATGTTCTGCATTAGTCTACACCTCAGAAATGTAATTTGCATGGCTACAGCTAATAGCACTATTAGTGCTCTAATGCAGACGCTCCTAACATCCTGGCTCAACGACTCCAACCCTTTGTTAATCGGCCCAGCATCAACCAAACTGTCACAGCCCCGATCCATTGTAAGTGTGGCTGCCAGACTAATTCTCCTTATTGTATTATTAATGCTCCAACTCTCTGCCAACCATTTCATCCAGCACGATTATCCAATGCAGATAAAGACTTGCATCTGGAAAATAGTGCAGGGATGAATGCTGGCAGAGCGGAGAAACTAGTCATGTTACTGTAAGCCAGGGAATGGTGCATGTGCCTACAAGAATATCACAACTAGTAATTGAGCCTTATTAATGGAGGTAGTAACTGGGTACAATGGGCAATCTTGATTTGTAAAGCCCTACGGAATTTGATGGGGCTGTATAAATAAAGGTAATTACTGTTATTATTATTATACTAACCTATACAGATACTTCAACGAAGGTACTGGGGGATATTTTGGTAGAAATAAAAAGGTTAAATTACTGTTATAATGTACTCTGTAAGATATTTCTAAGGTGCAGGAGCCGGTGAATCTAGGGGGGTATCCTCAAGAGTAGGGACGGCTGTAATCTTAGTAAGGTCTGATGGCAAAAGTCAAAAGTAGGACAGTGCCAGTATGGAGATATCTGGACAAAGCTGCCAAACCAGCAAGAGAGAACAACTAGATTCAGATGATGGGTGGGAGTCCTAAGTGCCACCCCCCACAACTTGATACCAATGACATATCTAACGTATAGGTCGTCAAAATCATGAAGCTGAAAAATCCATTTAAAGGAAACCTGTTGGGCCATTTTAGATAGCTGTCCATGGTAGCTTGTGAATTCGGGTCCCCAAGGTCAGTTGTTCTTTTTTATTATATTTTATAAAGACAATTTTTTTGTGAAAATGTAAACAGGAATTGGCAGTGGTATTAAGAGGATGTCCGCTTTCAGCCAGTAACTGAGATTGTATAATAAAAAAGTTATACAATTTCCCCAATATACTTTCTGCATCAATTCTGTTTTTCTAGATTTCTGCTTTCTGTCATTCTATAAAAAGCATTATTATTTACTTTCTGTGGACAGAAATCTCTCATGGTCATATGACGTCACACAGGTGCACAGCTCATAATTGTCCAGTACAGATATCATAGCTGTGTGTTATAACGAGGCATGCACCTATGTGACATCACATGACCAGGGAAAGGTTTCTGTCCACTGAGAGAAAACCGTGAGGAATTGATACAAAAAGTTTATTGGAAAATTGTATAACTATTCATTACACAAACTATATCAATCAATTACTTGTTGAAAGTGGACAACTCCTTTTGGGGCTTTAAGGGAACTTGCACCACAGATCCATCCCATAAACGGTACCTATTACTGGAGTGTTATTGTGTCCCAATGATGCCCTTATGCATATTATTGCTGCCACCACTTGAGAAATATAACTTTTATTCCATGTTTTTTCGTTCTTGTTATCCAGTCAAGGAGGCGGGGGAGCTCCAACATAAAGTCAAGCTGTTCTGCCTCTTCTTGGTCGCTCACAACCCTTACCCAGCCCACTGTCCGGCATAGCTCCATGCATGGTAATTCCAAAGAGGAGCATGACGTCACCAGACAGTGGGCGGGGTAAGGGTTATGATCGGCCAAGAGGAGGCGGGGTAGCTTGACTGTATGGTGGAGCTCCCCAGCACAGGGTGTAATACAAGTTCTAATGATTTTTTTTCAGATAACACGACTTCTAGTTTTTTAAACATTATGCTATAAGTGAGGTTGGGATGAAAGTGGACTAAACTCTCAATGAGTGATTGGATCATGTGGGTAGTCCTTTTTGGGTTGTCCAGCTTCAACCATTTTTCTTTCCTCCTTGCAAGCAAAGAAAAGTATGTATTGTCTCTGGCAAATTGGTGAGTTGCAGTTAATATGAGAAGGTCTTCAGAACAATGTTCTGCTATAAACATGGGTCAACAACTGCTACATAGGCTTTTTACACTTCCCAACTATCCTGATCTCCGCTGAAAATCTCTTTGTGTGCCAGGTCTCGTGTATGGCTGTTATGAGACAGCAAAAAGCCAAAGCATCAAACACAATATTTATTGAGTATAATAAGCCCTGCAGGACGCCAGCCCAGATGTTTATAAAAGCTGTCATTGCCATTCATGTAAATGTCGAGCGTTTCTGCATCTGCTAATGTAGGTTAGGTCTTCAGGGGCACGTACCGGTTCTTGACAAAAAGACTTGGGCTTTACCTTTCATGAAATGATTCATATTCTATGAAAAGCCTTGAAGTTACAGAGTCATTACCCTAACCAGCCGCTGCATGCTGTGATTGTGATAACTAGAGGAAATAAACCTCCATTGTACTAATCTAATAAATACCCCTCATGTGACCCGAACAGCAGGAGGATTCAAGTGACGTCTGTGTAACCAGCTAATGTTACTATGGGTTCAGTAAATCCTCTGGAAATCTTCTGTAGCTCTGTGCTATCATTTTACCAGTAGTAGTGTTAAAGCATATTTCTGATGCTGGTCCAATCATTTCTTGTGATTGTGATGTGAAGCCTATGAAGCAATGGTAATGCCCAATGCCATAAGATGTGAATATGTCCACGCGGGGGAAAGGAGAAGTTGATAATGACTATGGATGATAAAAAGTAAATATATACCTTAAAATCAAAACGATTATGATATACTTACTCATAGATCCAGGCACCGTGGTTGTGGTAATCTTCCTATATTAATATCCATGGCCTCCTTCATTCTGAAATCAACTTTTCAAAATATGCTAATGACCCATAAGGGGTGTTGGGGGTGTTACCAGAGCCCCTTTATGCTGCAGATTTACATGCTACAATGTGCAGGAACACTTCTCCCTTCCTACTGTGTGAGATTACATCACACAGAGGGTGAGACAGTCTAAATGCCTGAGGATCTGCAGCACGGCGGGGGATCTATGGGTAAGTGTCCCTGGTATATCATGCTTGATTTTGATGGTAGATTTCCTTTAATGTTTCTATTCTGCAATGTGTATGATTTCTTTGTGACATTCATATGGGCTTTATCTCTGTATTCTGATATAACATTATTGTATAGTTTTTCCTGTTGTGTTCCGCCAGATCCAGGACGTTTGGGAGTTGTGCATCAAGTACAACTTTAACTTACATGGGGAGAGAAAAAAAACTGGACCCGCAGAACTGGAGGTTTTTAGTTACATTTTGATCAAATTGTATAAGACCACTAACCACATCTTAGTGACCTCGTTGTAGTGGGTCCCTACGCTATTATGTGCGGCATCACATGGCATGCACCGCCGCTGCAGCACAGCACCAACAGGGACCAAGACCCGGTTGCCCCCCAGCACCCATACTGGCAAGCATAGCCCCCGTGGCTCTGGGCCGCGGGTCCCCACCAGCACCGCACGGCAAAAGCAGTGGATGCCATGCAATAATACACCATGTGAACAGGAAAAAAGGCTCACCATGTGTGAACAGGTGTTGAATACTCACTGTTCCACATGGTCTCAGGCACTAGCTGAGAGGAAGTAGGCGGCCAATAAATGCAGTCTCCTGGAATCGCCTGGAGCCATGGGGGCTATGCATGCCAGTATGGGTGCTGGGGGGGCAACTTGGTCTTGGTCCCTGCCGGTGCTGTGCTGTGGTGGGTGCCATGTGATGCTGCACACAATAGTGTAGGGACCTACGTCAACGAGGTCACCGTGAAGTGGTTAGTGGGCTTCTACAATTTGATCAAAATGTAACTAAGAACCTCGAGTTCATTATGTAATGTAGCCTAGCGGCAGTAGATCAGTGGGGGTCCTTTACTAAGGGCCCGAATTGCGTTTTACTGGTGGGTTACCCGAATATTACAGTTTTGCGCCAATTTTCCCTGAATTGCCCCGGGATTTTGGCACACGCGATCGGATTGTGGCGCATCGGCGCCAGCATGCACGCAACGGAAATCGGGGGGGGCGTAGCCGTCGGAAAACCCAACGGATTGGGAAAAAACGCTGTATTTTCTAAAAAAAATGTGTCGCTTGACACGCACTTACCTGCACCCAGGCTAGCTTGGTGAACTCCAGTGAACTCGGATGGACTTCAGCGCAGCAGCGACATCTGGTGGACATCGGGCGCACTACCTTAGTGAATCGCCGGAAGACACGAATCAGCGTCTGAGAACCCGCCGCTGGATCGCGAATGGACCGGGTAAGTAAATCTGCCCCAATGTGTGATGTGTGGATGTGCGGTCCAGTTCTTTTTCTCTCCCCATGTTGGTCAAGTACTACTTTATTTAGTTGTTCAGAAAATTCCTGATCTCATTTGGCTCATTTGATCTCAAGATGAACCCCCTTGAGAATTATGTGCCTTTATGTTGCCTCAAAGGTGGTCATCATCTGAGACACCAGGCTTATGAAACTGAACAGACTGTACCACGCAGGGCCTCCACATAGGAGAGCACAATCTACTTTAAAGACAACTACTAATTGTTAGACTAGCTTGTGTCAAAAAGTTAGAATGAAGTGTCCCTGGCTATATAATATGATAGGAAGATATAGAGAGAATTATTTTTTCTTTTCTTTCCCCCTCCTTCTTTCTCTCCCTTTCCTTTCTACACTTCTTTTTATCACCCTTCCCCTTGCTCTCTTCCCATTCTCCCAATCCCACCTCCCACAAGGCTAACCTGCCCCCTCTCTTCCTTACGTTAGGCCACTTTGGACCTGTTGGTGACCATCCTATCAACCCGTACACTTTATGTTGTTCCTCAACTAGATTGCTGCTTGGCGTACTGTTTTACATATATTTTTTTTTCTTGTATATTTCTCTGTTAGGTCTTACATACACTTGAAAATGTTTGCATAAATAAAGAATAAAAAAAATAGAAATCAGAGAGTTTGTACAGTTTATAGCTGTGCTGACGCATCATGGGATTGATAACAAACAAAGGATAGAGATATCAGACATTGAAGAAGTTCATTGATCACAATAGACAGTAGGGAAATAAAGATGACCTTCTTTTATCTACACTGCATTAGGTAAAGGGTGCATGGATGGCAACTTTGGTTTTGAAGGTTATATAAGTTTCCAATTGTAAATTAGCCTTCGTGTGACTCATAGTCAGTAGTGGATTATAGTATAGGCAGTTTGGGGGGTAGTGCAGGGCCCAAGCCTTCTAGGGGGCCCATGGCCACTCAAACCACCCACCAAATTGAGGACTTTGACCCATGAAATCCTTGTATATATGTTCCTGTTCTCAATACACATGTACACAAGACAATTGTGCCTCCAGGACTTGTGAAGGTCCTCCAATGCTCCTGAAACAACAGATTTAAAGCAGGCAGAAGGAGAGCACAATCTACTCTCCTTCCCCACAAAGCTGGATTCTAGTACCGTATGTTGAGAGTGAATTCCAGACTTGTGGGGTTTATAATATTCATCCAGCCCAGGGCCCATAGCAGGCTCCCCACCCTTCTCATTTGGTAATAAGTTTACATATTACTACATCTTGCTTTGATTGTAGAGTTTCTACAATTTTCTTGATGTTTAACTGTGGTTGTAGTTTATACTTGGAGACCCCCTGCAATGTCTGATCACCACCGATAGGTGGCTCATTTCATATATTGTCACTGCAGAAAATATGTAATAATATTCACATTTTCAATAACCATAAAAAACGAGATGCAATTTGCAAAATATACCTTAATATGCACGACACTCGGGAGACATAATTGCACATCACGGCTCGCTACAATTAAGCGCTGGATTGCACGTGTTTGCTTAGATGGCCAGATAATTGCCGGCACCTGTGGTAACAAACGGGTTAACGCAGAGAAGGCAAATCAACTGATTACTCTTGGAGTGATGTGAACCCCCATGGGAAGCAGTAATACCGATTACAATGGTTTTAATTTCTGTGCAGCAGTCAGGGGGTAATTACAATGGTTTATTTCACTGCGGCTGGAGATAATTCCACACTAGGTGTAGGAGTGGGGAGAAGGAGGGCTGCATGATAGTATTTGCCAGGCTTCTCCCTTGATATTATTTCTATTCTAGTTGTGCGTATTTTTAGAGGCAGATTATGGTAAGTATTCAGTGATTTGATGTGGCTCTGTTAGACAGATCTATTTTCTCCAGTCTTGCCTGCAGTGCTTTTCGAGGCTGTACAGTATCTCTGTTAGTCTCGAGTTCAACAACTCACCCAATGCCCATCAGCGCCAAAGCGAGATGGATCTCATTGCCAACGGTCATCCTTGCCATCTCTTCTGATACTAAGCCTCATGTATTACTTGTGCTGCTTTTTCCTGGCACCTAAAATGATCTCATTACAGTCGGAGTGAAATAAAAGACGGAGACTTCTTCCTTCTCTTTTGCCATCTAATTAGAGGTTTTCGCATCATGACCGGAAGGACACTTCAGCTTAAACTGCTTTCTGACTTAATTGCCATAATTTGCAAAACTGCATTATTTTGATGATATCAAGGTGACTGCCGGAATCAAGATTTCCTTTTTTGTTAATTTCGCATTATGCTAAATAAATGAATAGATGCCGCTTTTAATTTAATTTCGTCCTGTTACTTGTCATTTGTTTTGAAGATTATGCAGTTTCTAATTTTAATTATAATACAGATCATATTGCTTGTCTGAGCCACTGGCAGAGTGTCTACTGATGTACATTACCAATACGTGGGGTGTAATTATGTAGAATAATTGTCATTTTACAAGCAAATGTCTGGAAAACACTTAACATGTACATAAAGATACTTAATGTAACATATTTTCTGTAGACCATGTGGTCCAGCACATCATGGTGCTCATTGTTTTCTTATACATGTACTACATGTTTACGTTTCTCAGTTCTGTTCCTTTTTACATTAGCAGAATAAATGAATGCATACTTATATGTAAGACCCTGAAAGACTATGGGGCACATTTACTAAGGGTCCGTTGGACGCATTTCCATCGGGTTTCCCAACTATTTCTGATTTGTGCTGAATTGCCCCGGGTTTTTGGCACACGTGATCGGATTGTGACGCATCGGCGCCAGCTTAATGCAACACAAATCGGGGGCGTGGCCGTTGGAAAATCCAACTAATTCGGACAAACCACAGAATTTTAAAATCCAATTGTGTCGCAAGTTCAGCACTCCCATACACCGGGAAGAAGATGGCGAACTCCGGTGGACTCCGGCAGGGAAGCGACACATGCAGGAAATTGGACGCATGATCTTAGTGAATCGGGACATCTCTGAATCCTTGTTGGACATTCCAGATCGGGAATCGCGACAGGACGGGTAAGTAAATGTGCCCCATTATATTGCAAAGGTGTATTTATACCTTGTAGCAGAATCAGGAAAACTACATTTTTAAATATCATGATAACTACCATTATTGCTACCTAATGCCTGAATGATACCACCATGCTGCTTTTGTATAATACCGCTACACTACAACCACTACCATTATAACTAAATAAAAACGGAATAATACCACCATAATGCTTCTATATAATACTGCTAAACACAACCACACTACCATTAACTCTACATAACAAATGAATAAAACCTCCATACTGCTTCTGTATAATACTGCTACACTACAAACCCCTACCATTACCACTACATAATAACTGAATAATACCGCCATGCTGCTTCTGTATAATACTGCTACGCTACAACCACACTATCATTACCACTACATAATAACTGAATAATACCGCCATGCTGCTTCTGTATAATACTGCTACGCTACAACCACACTACCATTGATACTACATAACAATTGAATAAAACCTCCATACTGCTACTGTAAAATACTGCTACACTTCAATCACTACCATTACCACTACAATATAACTGAATAATACCTCCATTTTGCTTCTGCATAATACTACTAATATTCATATTGCCACTACATAATTACTAAATAATACCTCCATGTGGCTTCTTTATAATACCAATACACTATGGTAATGGCGGATCCTCATAATGGCGGATCCCCGGGGTCCCAGGTTCCCAGGGGGGCCATGGTTGCTCAGACTACCAAGTAGTCATCACCGCCTCACATACCTAGCCACTCTGTTGTACCATCAGTAAGTTTCTATAGTTCCTCTCCTCCAGCAGCCTGCAGTCTGTGTTGCTCTTTGCTGCTTGGAAAACTTGCAGAATGATGAGGCGAAGCAAATTTAGGGCCTCCTGCTGTAAGAAGAGGAAGAGAGGAGGCGGAAGGATGGCGCTGTCTGTCTGTAGAGTGACTCCTCTGCAGGTCCTGGATCCTGTTCTGAGCTACTGAGGTTGCTGGCGTCTGTGAGGTAGTTTATGTGTGCTGATGAATGTATACCATCTATCATGGGTGCTGAAGAAGTAACTGGCATTCTTGCCAACTTTCCAGGAATGTCCAGGAGACACTTCCTAATATATGGAGACCCCCCAGACTTCCAGGGCAGTCGCATCTTTCCCATCTGCTGCCCAATATCTTCAGGAGCATCCAACCTCCCTGAGCTACATGTTTCTGTAACTCCCTTAGAAGTGAATAGGAGACATAGAATAGTGCGTTAGGTTCTACAAAGAATGTTTTTCACTTCTAAGGCCAAGTTCACACCATGCTTTTGAATTTTGAAACGTTCTTCAAGTGTATCTGCAGTTTCTCTTCCCTGAACACATATTCATTAGTTGTGATGTGCTTGAAATGTATTTCAAAATGCAGATCAAGCGCATCTTGTGAACACAGCCTAATGGAGTCACAAAAAAGTAGATCTTGGGATATTTTTACAGGTGCAATTGTAGGATAATTCATTTAAGTCTTGTTCACTCAGCTAATTAATAGTAGCAGAGGTACCGCACTCTACTGGAATATGTGGTGCTCAAGAAAATTGGGATTCTCGGTCCACTTCATATAAGGTAGAAGAATTTTCGGCACACACAATGGGTTTTCCTTTGCTTAATTAATTTTTATTTGTAGTGAAAGAATTCATAGATCAGCCTTCACCATGAAGTAGTTTTGTATCATAACATCTTTTTTCAAAACATAAGTAGATCAATAATTAGTATGACGTTTCGGCCATCTCGACCTTTGTCAAGTATGATCTTAGTTTTGTAGTGGAGGTATACAGAGTTGAGGTGAGGCACTCAGCTAATCATAATACATCTTAAAGGAAACCTACCACTTAAAAGTGGTAGGTTTATACACATATACATGGCACCAGCTCAGTGTGAGCTGGTGCCAGAGCATATTTTTGTTAAGGGAACAAAGCCCCTATGTTAGAATTATAAGTTATATTAACTTATAACTCGGCGCACCGCACTTGGGCTCGGCGCACCATGTGCGTGCCCGTGCGTGCGCCGGATTGTGAAGTGCAGGAGAGCCGGTGACGTCACCGAGCTCTCCGGCACACGCGCGCCTGCGCAACTTAGCACGGGGAAACAGGCCGTGCTAAGTTGCGTTGGCGCGCGTGTGCCGGAGAGCTCGGTGACGTCACCGGCTCTCCTGCACTTCACAATCCGGTGCACGCACGGGCGCGCGCATGGTGCGCCAAGCCCAAGTGCGGTGCGCGGAGTTATAAGTTAATATAACTTATAATTCTAACATAGGGGCTTTGTTCCCTTAACAAAAATATGCTCTGGCAACAGCTCACACTAAGCTGGTGCCATGTATATATGTATAAACCTACCACTTTTAAGTGGTAGGTTTCCTTTAAAAAAACTACACTTCCCCACAGCCAGAAATCGGAAATAACTATGTTAACCGTACAAATTGAGAAAGCTTGGCTCTGTTACCGTATCCATGTAAGACACTTAGTTCTGTTACTGTATCTATGTGGTAATCTTGGTACCTTTTCTATGTAGTTATCCTAGTTCTGGTAACATGTCCGGGGAGTAAGCCTGGGCCTGGTTCCAAATCTATATAGTAAATTTGGTTCTGGCACTGTATATATGTATATATACATGGTTCTGGTACTTACAGGGGGAGATCCCTGGCCAATCACAGCCATGGCTAGTAGCTAGGGGCGTCTTTTTGCCAGAATAGCTGGACATCTGCCAATCCGGCAATATGTCTGGTTAGCGCAGGACGCATTCGTATCCCGGGAAAGTACCTATGGTGCTGAACTTTCTCTGAACGTAAGTCCCTGGATGTAGTGATGGTAACCATAAGTCTATTTATTCTGGTTTTAGCTTCATTTAGACAATATAAGGGTAATATTTTTCATTTGACTAAACCATCTATACCATAATTCTATGACATGTCCAGAACTAAAGTGCATGTTTGATGGAGGAATAATGGATTGAGACAAAGTTTTATTTTCCTTTTCAACAAAACTTTTTCAGGCAACGTTCCCTGGTACTATTAAATCACTCTGCTCAGTGTTGACTTTCATGAAATTTCATTAGAATGGATTTTACCTATTCAAGGAAGCAATGTGGCAAATAAATAATACAAATGCAATATAAAATACAAAAAGGCCAGGCAGGGCTAGCGGGATTCACACCCAGTGGGTTTAATAGTAAACTAAAGTCTTGAAGTAACCGCTGAGCTATGAATCCAGAATTCTGCTTCCTGCAAACATTTCCCTGCTAAGTGAGCTCAGTCATAAGAAGAAATTCACTGGCTGCATAATGTAGTCCACAGGAATCTCTCCAGACATATACACATCGGCTCACGGTAGCCCTTCCTATGCTTCCAAACATACATAAGGGAACTACACTAACTTTATCAGAAAAAGAAGGACGGCAAGCATTGGAGGATAACACTGCAGCTGCAGAACTTCTTTTGTCACAGCTCTTCTGCTAGAAAACATCATTATACACACATTGGCTTCTGCAGAATATCCATAGACATACCTAGGTTACAGTAGAACACATAACAGCTACTGTATGACAGGGACAGATTAATGTCGGTGGAGGCCCCTGGGTGCAAAATCTGGTGAGGGTCCCCACTGAATGTAGAATGTAGACAGTGGTTCACATTACTAAATTATCATAAATATTCTAAACTTTCTCCTCCTACATGTTAGACTAGCTTCTGGCCTGGCTAGCCGAGTGGCAGTGATAGTACTCACCAGTCTGACGTGCTACTGTTACCGGTGACAGTTCTCTCTCCTCCTCTCACAGATCAGGCCGAGTGATCTGTGAGGAAGTAAGCCTAAGGCTACATTCACACACATGTATGGGGGACGTATATACGGCCGACGTATGTACGGCCGATATACGTCCCCTATACACTTCTATGGGCTCACAGCCCTGTACGGGAGCGGTACGGTGCAGCACATGTGCGGCACCGTACCGCTCCGTAGCCCGGGAAAAGATAGGACATGTCCTATCTTTTCCCGTGATACGGTGCCGTGCGCTGTATTTTCCTATGGAGAGGGGCAGGGGGGGGGGCAGCGCTCATCCCCTGCTCCTCTCCGCAGTCTGATGTATGCCCGCCTTACTACGGTACGGCGGGCATACATCGTGTGAATGTCGCTTTACACTGATTGGCTAGGACTTGGCTGGCAACCAGTTTAGCCAACCATTGTTAGGTACAATATGGAGGGGATCAGGTGTCACTCTACTGAAAAGCATGCCGCATGCAGAAAGCGATTGAGTACAGGAGGGCTGGGTGAGCACGCTCTCACTGACAGAGCCAGTGTCCGCTGCCCATCAGCTGTGAGCTGACTTTCAGGCACTGCTGGAGGGGCCCACTTATCATTAAAGTGGTGGGGGCCCAGGGGTGTGGACCCTTGGAGCCCTCCCTATAATCCAACCCTGCTGTGTGAACACAGCCTGACAGGAAATCTCTTGGTTGAATAAGGAGGGAAGATTTATTTTTATATTTGGTCTCTTCTTCAAGAGGATGTGTATTTTTGCTTTTTTATATCCCTCCTCCCTTTTCCTTAGTGGTGTTGAATTGTTTAACGAGATTTATGGAAAATAAACCTGATTGTCCTGTCGTAATACTCAGGGATTTTAATGCTTGCTTAGATAATTCTCTGGATAGAATTAACCTTATGAATTCTAGAGTTACATGGTTTAATGGATTGATCAACTTATGCAATGTTTGGCATATTTTGCATATGGACAAACAGGTTTTCTTCTGCTGTTGCCGAACTCATTCCATGTTGTCAAGAATAAATTTGCATTTAGCCAATGATAGGATTTTAAGGTATATTAAAAAGATCAAATATGAAGTTATTGTGATATCAGATCGCACTCCTTTTGTCATTTGTGTGAATATGGAGAAAGGTGACAGATTTTTTAGATCAATCGCTCTTGGCTGGCTATTTTTAACAATGTAGAGGTAATGTCCCAGCGTATTCTGTTGTATAGACATTTCAAGAAGGAGATGGGAATTTAGGGAAAAGCAAGTTAAACTGAGAAATGAAGTAAGGGAGAGACAGCAGGAGGTTTCTGATAATAAGGGGGTTAAGGGGAAGGAGCTTCTGTATGCTACTCAAGCTCCTTATGACACTTTTATGCAAGAGAAATATGAAAGAAATCACACCAAGACAGAAGTATGGTATAAGATCTCAATCTCTGTGGAGTATTGATGCTATGCAAGGCTAGGCAAATGTGAGATGCTTTATTTGCATCACAAAGTATTATACAGAAACCTTCAGTGGGGCAGGACCTGGGCTTGATTACTTAGGGATATGAAAGTAATGTCTATAGTCCATTGGTTAGTAAATTATTACATGGGCAGACACAAAGGCTCTGTTTTCATTGAAGTACGTAGTATCGTAATTTGTTGGGGTAGAGGAGTAGATTTTGATCAGCTTCATCCATAGCCAAACATCCTCTTAGTTTCAGCATTCAGCAAGCATATAAAAATTAAAAAAATTTCATTAAACATATAACAATATAGTCCCCCCTAAACTGTTTTTATTTTATGTCTCCCTCACACCTCAGTTAATCCCTTAGGAGTTAGTCAGCAGTGGGGAAGGGGTTAGGATTTCTTCACCAGCGTGAGACTGGCAGAGCCTTAGCCTTCAACCCACTTTGCACTTGGACTTGTCTGCTAATTAAACTCCTCCTATTCTTTTTCTTTCTAGATATCCTTATATACCACATGGGTTTTAAGTGGGGGAACTGAGACTCCAATGTCACCACTGTTGCCCTGGCCATCAGGGGAGAAGGGGCCCTTTGGAGTTCGGTGTACTTCGTGTTTCTTCTCTTGGCTTTCCTTTTCTGACAGGCCTCAGGCTTCACTGGCCTTAGACATTGGAATTATCTATATGGAGTTCTACTTGCATTTATGAGCTCTTCACCTTCTCTAGAATAAACCTAGGGAAAATCAATAGTTATACATAAAATTAGAACCTTGATCTTGAAGTTGTACAACCTCTCTCTGGGCTAAAAAACACAAAAAGGACAATACAAGTTTAGAACAAGATAAAAAGGTAATAAACTTATAGAAAAAGTACATCTAGACCTCTTTGAGGGTATAACTGTGGTATGTACTCTCAAAAATAGAAAAAGTACAGAATTTGAGCATACACTTGTGTGACAATGGCTGCAACTGCTTGTTCTATAATCATGGGACACTACTGTAAACTGAAGATCCTCAATCTCAATGGATACACTTTCTTTTTGGGGCAATGAATTTCAACTTCTGCAAATAAATCTGGAATTGTCCTACATTTCTGCATAACATAATTTTAACTGAACTGCAGAATACACAGGGACATAACTCAACAGAACTTAATATTGGAAAACAATAAACCACATGCTATTGGTTCTCAACACTTGCTCACAAAGTAAACCAAACAAACTTCTCACAAGTCAACTGAAATAGTTTCTAATGTCACTGGTTACCAATTCTAATGACTATTAACTTGAGTAAATGTAATTCTCTTTGTTGAGTTTTTCTCTGATCTTTTGCTTCACTGCGGCTGGGGGGAAGAGTAGAATCTCATATGCCCTTTATCTCTGCCCCCGGAGGACTTCTAAAACAAAGACTTTAACCAAGACAAACTTGAACTCTTACTGTTCTCTTACAAAGAATTTGATAGCAGCTGCTCAATGTACAATCAGTTTCAGCTTCAGTTTCCGGAATTAATACAGTTTCACATTCTCCCATCCGGGAATCTCCTCAGGTTCCTCCGGTTGTGAAATCACAACCTCATGACATCTTACCATGACTTATGAGGGCCTTGTGCTACCACAGTGTGCCGCATCTATACTATCCCTCGCTATTGTCCCTACCTAAAAGGAACCAGGTCTATGGGCACCACCACATACCAGTAAAAAAGCAACACAAGCCCCTGGCCCCTACTCACTCTTCAAGGCTTGGGACTCCTCACTATCCTTGCCTATATAACCATCTGCCCAAAATTAAAATACAACCGTCAGTGTCTGCTATATGATACCCGAACACAACTCAATATTTCCAACATTGCAGCAGTTACCACACCAGGTCGGGAAAAGGCTTAAAATAACCTAGGTTGGCAGTGACACTATAACAATGTATATTAAGAGCAGCCCTCGGGTTGGCTTTGAAGTGAAACTATCTCAAATTTGTCCAGCAAACTCTATATACGCTACTGTTGGTTGATGTTTATCAGTAAGACAAAACAATATGAAAATGTTTTAGCTTGTCATGTGGTTTTCTTTTAGAAGTGGGTGAAACTTTGAGAGGTTAGGGAGTTGGTCCTGTTCTCTTTAAATTGAGCTTAGATGGAAGTAGTTAGTTTATCCCTACATTGTGGATTTGCAAAGTAGATTGGGTAAGGGTTTTTTTCCGTTTTTTCTCTTTTAAAGTACGCAGGAATGAGTGGGAGGGAGTGGTGGGGTTACAGTGATATACTTTGTGTTATATATTAAATTCAGGTGGTTTTATGGTACTGTAATGTGTTTAGATAATTGTGAGTATTTATCGTGATATTTTTACTGTAATAGTACTGTTTTGTAGTGAATTATATATATATATATATATATATATATATATATATATATATATATGTATATACCGGCCACTTTATAAGATACACCTGTCCAACTGCTCGTTAACACTTAATTTCTAATCAGCCAATCACATGGCGGCAACTCAGTGCATTTAGGCATGTAGACATGGTCAAGACAATCTCCTGCAGTTCAAACCGAGCATCAGTATGGGGAAGAAAGGTGATTTGAGTGCCTTTGGACGTGGCATGGTTGTTGGTGCCAGAAGGGCTGGTCTGAGTATTTCAGAAACTGCTGATCTACTGGGATTTTCACGCACAACCATCTCTAGGGTTTACAGAGAATGGTCCGAAAAAGAAAAAACATCCAGTGAGCGGTAGTTCTGTGGGCAGAAATGCCTTGTTGATGCCAGAGGTCAGAGGAGAATGGGCAGACTGGTTTGAGCTGATAGAAAGGCAACAGTGACTCAAATTGCCACACGTTACAACCAAGGTAGGCAGAAGAGCATCTCTGAACGCACAGTACGTCGAACTTTGAGGCAGATGGGCTACAGCAGCAGAAGATCACACCGGGTGCCACTGAGGCTACAATTTGCACAAGCTCATCGAAATTGGACAGTAGAAGATTGGAAAAACGTTGCCTGGTCTGATGAGTCTCGATTTCTGCTGCGACATTCGGATGGTAGGGTCAGAACGTCAACAACATGAAAGCATGGATCCATCCTGCCTTGTATCAACGGTTCAGGCTGGTGGTGGTGGTGTCATGGTGTGGGGAATATTTTCTTGGCACTCTTTGGGCCCCTTGGTACCAATTGAGCATCGTTGCAACGCCACAGCCTACCTGAGTATTGTTGCTGACCATGTCCATCCCTTTATGACCACAATGTACCCAACAT
This sequence comes from Engystomops pustulosus, assembly GCF_040894005.1. Classification (NCBI taxonomy): domain Eukaryota; kingdom Metazoa; phylum Chordata; class Amphibia; order Anura; family Leptodactylidae; genus Engystomops; species Engystomops pustulosus. Next base: position 38,767,715 of record NC_092414.1, on the reverse strand, counting down.
CTGATGGCTACTTTCAGCAGGATAATGCGCCATGTCATAAAGCTGGAATCATCTCAGACTGGTTTCTTGAACATGACAATGAGTTCACTGTACTCAAATGGCCTCCACAGTCACCAGATCTCAATCCAATAGAGAATCTTTGGGATGTGGTGGAACGGGAGATTCGCATCATGGATGTGCAGCCGACAAATCTGCGGCAACTGTGTGATGCCATCATGTCAATATGGACCAAAATCTCTGAGGAATGCTTCCAGCACCTTGTTGAATCTATGCCATGAAGAATTGAGGCAGTTCTGAAGGCAAAAGGGGGTTCAACCCGTTACTAGCATGGTGTACCTAATAAAGTGGCCGGTAACCCCCCCTCCCCCCACTCTGTCATGTACCATTTATAAGATTCATATGTTATACTTTTTTGGTAGGAACCAGATCTATATGCAACTTATATAAGAATTGAGGTCCTTAGGTGCTCCATTCACTATTATTGGCAATTTCGCTAGTCCCATGCTAGATCATTTGGAATTTGCAAGCTGCACCCACCAATAGATATGGCGAAAAGCCCAAGATCCTGGGTCTCCTGAACAATCTCCGGAGCCATGGTACCCTGATGCTGGCATGATTCCTGCATCATTATTATTATTATTATTATATCAGCAGAGACCTGAAATAATGGATTTAGCAAAGGGCATGTTCAGCGCTCACATGACTTTTGGTTATTGACTAGTACATACTGTTCCGCGGCTTTTCTAAGTACATTTTCGTTCCTGGCTTCCTTCTGTGATGTTTAGCTATGGATTAATAGTGTGGACCGAGCTGTTTATTTTGCTGGCACATGACAGAGGTCACTTTTGCTTTCTGCATTGGATTCAATTGTGTCTAAAGAGACCGCTGTGTCGTTACCCCAGGCAACAAAAATAAACTACTCCGTCTGATGTAAATTCAAGGCTAAAATCTCACAGCAAAGCTGAGACATGTATTTAGAAAAAAAAAAAAAAAAAAGTTGTGAGATGCTTCACACAAACCATCAAAGTAAAGTATTTGGAATATGGTAAAGAGCTTTAATGGTTATTCCAGCAGAGCAATCACATTAGGATTATACAAGCAGAACATTTACACATCAGTGGAACAAGTGATGTGCACACTGTCTCAGAAATCGGCACATCCCCGGCGTTCTTATGGAGGAGAAATTATATTTGTGTTGTCTTCAAGCACAAAAGTTTCTCACTTTAAGCTCCTTCTGGAAAAAAAGGAAAACATATGCAGAAACAAATGCATTCATTTTCTCTGTAAACCTGTCCTTATGCATCTGGAAACTTATTCGGGGGAACTGATCAGCGCCATTGCTGCAGGTGTTACGACCAGGTCCCCAGGCAGAGCACTCCAAAGACACTCATGTGGCTTCCCTGTTTTTTGCCCTTGTACAGAAATTTGGTCTTCACAACAAGTCGCTACCTCCTGGATTAGCTACTGTTCAGGCAAGTCAAGAGACAACAATTGGTGGTGTTCAAGTGAAGGGTTAAAGAAAATCTGCCATGAAAATTCATCCAGATAAACCAGGGACACTTATTCATAGATCATAGGCACTGGTGGTAATCTTCTTATACTTCTTATTCATGACCACCTTCCTTCTAACATCAGCTTTTAAAATTATGCTAATGAGTCAGAAGTACTCTGGGGGCGTTGCCAGAATCCCTCGTTGCTGCAGATTCACAGGCTGTTACAATGAGCAGTAACTTCCTCCTGATGCAGTGAAGGCAAAATACACATGGAGGGTGGTCTGTGAGCGCTGAGGGCCCCTCTTCCTCCTTTTTCTCACCCAGTAAAAAAGTGAGTACAGGCAGTCCCCGGGTTACATACAAGATAGGGTCTGGAGGTTTGTTCTTAAGTTGAATTTGTATGTAAGTCGAAACTGTATATTTTATAATGGAAGTTCTAGACAATTTTTTTTCTTTTGCCCCAGTGACAATTGGAGTTTCAAAATTTTTGGTGTAATTGGACCAAGGATTATCAATAAAGCTTCATTACAGACATCTTACAGCTGATCATTGCAGTCTGGGACTATAGTAAAGCATCAAGAGAGCTTCACCAGAGGTCACAGTGGGCAGAGGGGTCCGTTGTAACTATGGGTTGTCTGTAAGTCGGGTGTCCTTAAGTAGGGGACCGCCTGTATTTGGTTCAATTTTCTGCTACTTTCTTTCCTACTTGTTCAGTCCTCTTTTTATTTCAATAGTACAAAATACTTTATGTATGTTATAAGGAAAAAGGTGCAATGCAGTCTTACTTATAGGAATAAAAGACCAAATATTTAAACACTAGGTAATAGAGTGCAACAAGTTTATGTGCAGGATTAGAAAATAGATTTTGCCATTTCAGATTTGCCCGATTTTCAATACAAAGCAGGTTGTAAAATCCTCAGCCAACCCACTATGTATGTTTTTGTGTGTTAACTCTTCTATCTATGATGTCATATTATTTTTAAACTAATTGTTTGTGCTATAATTTAAAAAAAAAACATTTTCTAAAGTACCTTATATACTCGAGTATAAGCCTAGTTTTTCAGCACAAAAAATGTGCTGAAAAACCCAAACTCGGCTTATACTCGAGTAAAAAAAAAATCAAAACTCACCTTTCCAGTGGCCCCCGTAGATCTTCTGTGCGATCCATCCGCTGCAATGGTATTGTTGTGCTGCACAACGGGGGGGGGGGGGGGGGGGGGGGGGTTATATACACTGGGGCAGGGCCTATCACGCTATATACACTGGGGCAGGGGCTGGCAGGCTATATACACTGGGGCAGGGGCTGGCAGGCTATATACTGGGGAGGCTGTGACCAATGCATTTCCCAGCCCCGGCTTATACTCGAGTCAATAGATTTTCCCATTTTTATGTGGTAAAATTAGGGGCCTCGGCTTATACTCGGGTCGGCTTATGCTCGAGTATATACGGTAAATTTTGGTTTCGAGCTCAAATTTGGTGTAGTCTTTGGACAGTTTTTGAGTGACCTCTAGATCTCATAGAGAAGCCGAAATTATTTTTTGGATAAATGAGCAGAACATGCCTCCCCCTTCGCTGCAGCTGGGGATTTAACCCCTTAGCAACCAGGCCATTTTGCATCCTCCTGACACGGCCCTTTTTTTCTAATCTTACATGTGTCACAATAATTAGTTATAACTTTGGAACACTAACATATCCAGGTGATTTAGAGATTGTTTTCTCAAAACACATTGGGGCTTATTTAGTAAGGGTTGCGGAACGCACTTTTGTTGGACTGTTCAGAAATGACAGAAATCATGGGGCGCGCGGATTTAAGATTTAAATTGTGTCGCAAGACAATGCAAGGTGAACTCCGGCGGACCTGAGCGGGGAAGTGACACATGCAGGATATCGGGTTCACGATCTTAGTGAATTGAGGCAGAGTGCATTATCGGAAGACAATGCACTTTATGTGAACTCCAAGAAACGGGTAAGTAAATTAGCCCAATTGTACTTCATGTTAGTTGTAAAATTTGAGTTTCATTCTATAAAAAAAAATAACAAAGTTGGTGAAAATTCTGAAAAATTCTACATTTTCAAAGTTTGGAAATTTTCTGCTTTCCAGCCAGAAAGTAAGACTACCAATAACATAATAACTAACATTTCCCTAATGTCTGCTTTATGATGACTTGGATTTTTATGCGGCCTCTCATTTTTGTACAATTTTAGGAGGCTTTAGGTGCGATTGTTCACATTTTTATCAGAATTGCCAAGACTTATGTTTTGAGGGACCACCTGGTTTCAAGTGAGGCTTTGAGAGGCCTAAATAATATTAAAAAAATAAATAAATAATTAATCCATTAACCCTCCTCAACCTGCGTAAAATAACTTTAATGAAATTTGGTAACCCTTTCAGTGTTTCTCCTGAAAAATGGTGGTGCGATTATGAAATTGTCATTTATTTTGGCTAAATTTATTTATTTTTGAAAAAATGTATACATTAATAAAGGATAAAATGCACTGTAAAGTTCGTCACCCAATTTGCCCTGTGTGTCCTGTACCTCATGGTGGTCATCTTCTGTGTGGGCACACAGCAGAGCATTGAAGAGGAGGAGCACCATTCACATCCAATTTGCTTTGTGACATTGTACAGGCCATACAATTTTAATTTATTTGCTAGTGTGGACAGATTAGGTCTTATATATATATTAGGTAGGATGAGATGTACTTTACAAATACTTCAACTTGGGGCACCTATATCTTAGTTATGAGAATGGATTAACTCTTTCTTGGTGGAGGAAAAAATCATTGATTCTTGTTTTGGACTTTTAGTAGCATATATTTAGGCCCCATTCACTGTACCATGAAAATAATATGTTCTATGTATTCTATGGGTCACTACGATTACAGCGATACCTCATTTATATAGTTTACTTTTATTCGCTCAATTTTACTGAATAAAAACAAAAATTTGTCTTAGCATTGTCGTTTTTACTGAGGTATTTTTTTCTGTTGACACAGCTGGTTAAGGGCTTTTTTCTGCGAGAAGTGTTTTCTATCCAGTTGCATCATTATGGGCCACATACCTTTTAGTGATCACTTTTATGTGGTTCAATAAGAGTTTATTGAGTAAAAACACAGTTGTGAAAAAAAAGTGACAGTAATATGAACAGTAAAAGCAAGGTACAAGTGCCCAGAGACCTACATAGCGGTCTAAGTATTCGGGACGCAGCCCCAAGATGTAGCTTTGTATATTGGCAAATAACGCAGGCGTAGGCACTTAAGGTACCTTATTACAAAAACAAGTAGTAAGAACAACTAGAGGAAAGGGAGGTTAGGGGAGGATGTAGGGGGGGGGGGGAGGGAAGTTGGGGAAGGGGGGGTAGGGGAGCCCCCCTGGCTCAGCGGGGTCTTTGAAAGAGATATACTTGTATCAGGAGAGTGATGATATGGAAGATACTTCAACTATCAGGGGTTACCCGTAAGCCATGTGGCACATAAGTCTGAGTTCCTCCACTGTGTCCATTTCGACCAGGTGGAGAAGTAGGACTCCATCCGGATGCCGTCCGACGCGCGGAGTTGTAGTGATCACTTTTAGAACATTTTTTGTGAAGGGATTTCATAAAATATCAACATTTTTGTGTTGATTTTTTGTGTTTTTCAGGTTTTTCTATGGTGTTCAACTTGTTGGTCCAATTATGGTTCAGATTTATTATACAAATTATTACGGACATGGTGATACCAAATGTGTGGAGTTTTTTTGCTCTTTCAGCTGTGTATATGGAAGGGAGGTGTTTTAAAGATTTAAACTTGCGGACTAAGTGATGCTCTGATTACTTGTTCAAGCCCAAATCACTTCACTACTAATGTACTTCTTATGTATGACAGTGCAGTGTAATGTAACTTACTGGTCCTCACTAGAGGCATCACCCGGCGTGCACAGACATTGGGCGTCCCTGGGGCACTCAGTGGACCCTGGGGCTGCTACAGAGTCGATTGGGTCCCCCTGGTAAGCAGTGCAGAGGGTTTAGATCCAGATGGGAAGCATGCTGCCGTGCAAGGGGTCAACAACCGCAATCGCAGCTATCTCTCCAATTGCGGGTGTTACAGCAGGGTGTCAGCTGTAATATGCAGCTGACACCTGTTGCTTCTGGTATCGGCTCAGCTTGTTGGCAAGTTGGCAAGTCACTGTTGTCCTTGAAGTACTTTGACGTCAAATGTCTGGAAGGGTTAAAATAACAGCAATACTTGCCTGCACAAATCGCTGGTGTTTCAGATAAAAGGCATAATGTCAGGACTTGAACCAGTGGACTCCGCTGTCCCAGGCTGCAGCTCTACCAGCTGAGCTATGCAACTCTCTGGACAGCTCCAATGCTGATCCTTGGCCTAGTTTTTTTATTTCCAGTTCCTAGTTCCTGTTTCCCTGGCCTTGCTCCATCCCTTACTAGATTGGACTTCCTATTTAAACCCAGCCTTGCCTATACATCCTTGTGAGATTATTGTGCTACCAGCCTGTAGTCTAACTTGTCTCCTTCTATCCTGCGAGTGACTCCTCTATTGTGCAACGACCACCGGCTTCCTCCTGACTACAATACCTGCATGCTCCCCCAATACCGACGCTGATCTTATGTACCCAGTGCCACATTGCTGAAGGATGTAGAGATCTGCTCACTGTGACACCCTGTGATGATGTAGTAGGCATTAGATATTAACTGCAGTGTTAAGAGAATGGAGTTAAGTGACCAAATGTGCTCTCTTCAATGCATATACCTGCCAGCTGTTCCACAAAGAGCATATTTCCTGAAACAAGAATTAGAATATATGAGCGTAAGCCAAGAGAGCAACTTGTCTTCAGCAAGTCACTGTGTGCCTCCGCCAACTCCCTCATTCCCCCTTCCCTTATACCTGAGAGAGAGGTTGTGTGACATGTTGAAGAGAAATTCCACAGGGAGGGGAAATGAGGGAACCGAGGGAGAAGAGACTTGTGACTTGGTGGGTCTGCGGGCACTACTTTTCTAAAATTGATTTAAATAAAAAAGTTATGATCTGTAGCTTTTGGTCCAACGCATTTCTACTACACGCCCCAGGAGCGTTTCAAGAAAATTTTAAGATATGTAAGATGTCATTTTTATTAAGCTTCTGGGGAACTGAAAGTTTTATTTAAAAAGTGTCACAGGTGCGCCTGTGACCCATGTCCCGGGCCCAGGTACACCTATGCCCCACTGTGTTCTGCCCGCTCGACCCGGGTTCAATCACCTCCTCGCGTTCCTGCTCAAGCCCTGCCTCCTCAGCGCGTGCGCCAGCGCTCGTAGTTTTAAAGGGCCAGCGCACCGCTGATTGGTGCTGGCCATTTCCTGGATAAGAATAAATGCCTCAAAGCTATTTCATGCGATTTGCTGTATTTATGAATTCCTGTTGTAACTCGGTTCCGTTATTGAGCTTGATCCCGTGCTGCTTGTCCTGACCTTCCCTGACCACAAGTTTGCCTTAAAATTTCGTACTTCACTTTGACCGCCACAGCGGACAAAGTTGCGCCTGTGGAATGACCTGGTGGTACCATGCCACAACAAGTCCAACCTGCTTTGCGGCGTGCCCTGGTTAAAACCACTTAGACTCCTGTCCCAGGTGTCGGCTTACGTCATCGTCCGCCGTGGTACAGAGGATCCACTATCTCCACTATCTGACAAAGATTGCCATAGATTACAGGAACCTGCCACCGGCTCTACCTTATTAGGTACATCCGTGATGGTAGCTTTCTTTTTATAATAATTCCTGAGTGTTCATGAAGTGATTTAGCATTCTTGATACTTACTTTGGTGCTGTCTGCAGACTCACGGACTTCTTTGTTTACATGTTGATCTCTGATGAATAGGTGGAGCTGCAACATGGGGTTTATGTATCATCCTCTCTCCCCTCACTCCCCTCTTTCTGTGTCCGTCAATGGGATGGAGGTTAGAGAGAGACAGTGGGAGATGCCATTAAGATGGACTGGAGCAGTGAGACAGAGGAAGCTGTGTATATGTGCAGCATGGTGAGAACAGGAAAAGGCTGAAGCTCTCAAAGGAGGCACAGACACAGGTACATATACATGCAGAGGCATGCCTAATGGAAGAAAATTTATGTAAAATGGCCAACCCCTTTACTAATCTTACTAAGTGTGTATACCATTATATCTCAGCATTCTAAGCCAAATGTTCCCAACTCCAGATCTTGCCTTCTACCAATGATAAACAAGTAGTGTACATCTGAATAATAAGCATCGTCACCAGCCTACACTGCCTGCCATTTATAGCTGAGCCTTCACACAGATGCTAATAGTATTCACCTACATCCTATTACAAATGGCATAAAGAAAATCACAGAAATCCTGATGGCGACAGGCAATTAACAGGTCATGTGATCAACGACAGACGAGTTTCTTAAGAGCAAATAAGACAAACGCTGCAGCGTAATAAGACACAGAACAATGCGGATTGTCACTAATTCTAAACAAGACAGACAGGGCAGATAAAGCGCTAACCCTCCTTTGTTCTATTTCCACCCTCATGTCCTCTATTTAATTTAATTACTACGACTGATTATTACCTCCTAGCATCTTTTATCTTCAGGCTTCACTGGATGTGGCTGCTATTCTAACTCCTCCACACAATATTCCTCATCATATCTATTTATAGTGCCTGCTTCTCTTGACTCTCCTCATATTGGGAGACTCTGGAGCTGAGGCCATCAGTAATCTGTATGTATGTATACAATGTCATGACAACAATTTCTGCACTTAGACGGCATTCACACACGCTTATCATGGGGCAGTTTTTTTCCCCATGTTTTTTTATTAAGCTGAATTTTGCAAAGAATCTTTAATGTGTTAAACTATTTTATATGTCTCCTTTTTGTCTTAGTTTTTGTGAGAAAACAGTAACAAAATATGGAAATGAAAAAAAAAACTAGTCTGTATTTTTTTTTTTAAAGAAATGTATTCATGTGTTAACATGGGGCATTAAAATAGAATGCGGAGAACTCTAACTAACGGTATATTAAGAAATTTTATAGAGATACAGATTTCCAGTTTTACTTAGATTTTGAAACAATGGAGAAAAATAAAAGCCTTGATGGTTTCAGGTAGAGGACTCAGAGCTGTCACCTATTAGTTACTGCAGAGCTGATCTGATACTATGTAGAGCATCTCTTGATCACTCGCTTCCAGGCTCAGCAGCATCACATGACTTCTTTATTATCAAGGGACCTTGTGAAGACAACACATTTCATACACATGTCAGCGTACACCAGTGACTACAAAGGGAATGTTTTTAATAATAACACTACTGTAGGACCTCACCATGTATCAGTAATATTACCATGTTTCTAAGTGCAATTGTAATAATACACCCTATAATAATAATTCTTTATTTATATAGCGCCTCCAAATTACACACCACCCTGTAATAAGCACCCTATAAGACACAATCTTTAGTTAACAAGTTTTGCACTGTGGCTTTGTTAACTCTGCTATTGTAAAGTGTTAAAGGGTTTGTTCGAAAAGCAAACAGGGGCACGGAAGCCGCGATGCATTTAGCTTCCGGACGACTGAGGTGGCATGCCAAGTCCACCCGTTCCTATTCCCAGCATCTCATTATGCGGGACTGGTGGGCTTGCCCTGCCACGTCGGTCGTCCGGAAGCTAAATGCAGCGCATGGCCTGCCATTTCGTTCGGAAACTGGACGCAGCGCAGTTTCCATGCCCCTGTTTGTTGTTCGGACAACCCCTTTAACACTTTACAATAGCAGAGTACTGGAGAGATCGCAGCGCCTTAAGCCGGGAGGGACCTCAGAAGTAAGTACATGATTTTTTTTTTTTTTAAACTGCCCCATCCTGGCCACACAAGGGTTTTTTTTTATACCCGCGGACAACCCCTTTAAAGTAATTCTACCATAAAAATCCATCCAGGGACATTTACTCATAGATCCAGGAACTGTGAATGGGGTAATCTTCTTATATTTGTTATCCTTGGCCTCCTTACTTCTAAAATAATAAAAAAATAATTCCTTTATTTATATAGCACACAAATTCTGCAGCGCTGCATAACTTTCCACAACACTCCCTGTCCCCAATGGGATCAACCTACCAGTATGGTCTTGAAGGGGAGGAAACAGGAGGACCCAGAGGAAACCCATGCAAATTCTTTGCAGATGTTGACCTAGATGGGACTTGAACCCAGGAGCGCAGTGCTGCAAGGTTGAAGTGCTAAACACTGAGCCACCGTACTGCCCTAAAATAAACTTTTTAAACTATACTAATGAGTCTTCTAATTAACTCACCCAAAATACATACTTTATTAAAAACTATGAGTAAAAAGTATTGCCCTTATCTCGAAAATTGCAATGTTAAACTGCTATGTTAAAATATCAGTTAAACGTATATGCAACTCATCTGATGTGAGTCCAATGAAACTAAGTCAGTCCTGCATAGTACATTTTTCTTGCATTGCCCAGTCTCCTTGTTCCTGATTGACAGGTCTCTGTTAGGACATTATGCTGTGTGAAACATTGGGAGGGAGCTCTGTTACATCATTGGCCAGTTCATGTCATATGACCAGGGTGATGTCATCTAAGATCCTGGTACATTTGTAATGTCTACCCTGTGTATGTATTTGATCACTTGAAATCACAGCCTCCTTGGAGGGTGGGGAGGAGTAGAAGTCTATGGAGGCTGCTATTTTTTTATGTGATCCGATACATACATGGGGTAGACATTGCAAACATAACCTTGTAAAGGACCTTAGATGACATCACCCTGTTCACATGACACACTGAGAGGAAGTTTGGGACAGGGGCGGAATAGATGGGAGGGGTCAGTCCATCAGGACATGCCCCCCTGATGCCAGGTTATATAAGAAAAAGTTGATTTATGGGGATGTAATGGAAGCTATTTTATGTGGTATAGATTCCCACTTCGAAGCGGTGGTTTACCTGATATTGGGGTACCTCAACTGAAGATCCCCTCTATCAATCCTAATGCCCCAAAAGATTTGTTCAGCAGGGTTTCCATGCTATACATGTACATACAATCTGCACAGTAAATCTATATGCTATAAATTGCACACATTTGCATGCTGGTGTATTCTTAGGCACAGCTACAATATATATCTCCTCATGTGGCCACTGTGTAGCTACAGTATTTATATGGTGATTTGCACTCATTGCAGATGTACATTTGTGATTATCAGGCATTCCTATGGAGATGCAGGCAGTAATATGTAACACTGTACTTGTCAGCCTATAAAACACCTCCCGCTATGTGCTTTATACAATCCATGTCTTCTCTATTACCAAGCCGGGAACCCTGAAGCTCTAATGAGAGTGAATTATTACCATGAGGGAATTTCCAGCATAGTTTCTCATTTTTCTTGCACTATCCCTGCTTGGTTCACCCATCTAATCTGTTCTGCACCATGTGAGATGCTGAATAAGACGGCTGTACCCTTGTTTTGGCTTTCTCTGCTATTTTGCGACTTCTTGGCTTAGAGATTTTTAGTTATTTTTGTGCGACTTTTGCTAATAAAAACATGCAAATTGAGGACCATTGCGATCCCTAATATGTCTTTATGTTACATATTTCTAAAGATAATATTGTTGTTGAAAAAAAAAGTCTGAATCGTTTTAATTTGTGGGGCGGGGACCATGGTTGGGGGAGGGGAAACTTTGGCCTGCTGAATCCACTATACAGCTAGACCTCCTCATAATTTTAGTGCATCTGGTGCTGGTGGTTGTTCCAGTGGTTCAACAAGATCCCAATGGACCCTAGTTCAAACTTACAATCATGCCCCTATATATCTAAACCCGTTTAGATACCTTCCCTAAGTGTGGTCTAGCAGGGGCTCACATTATGCACATGCTGTGGGAATCTGTTGGTATCTACCAATCTTCGGTGTCTACCACCCTAAGTAGCCAGGACAAATCCGGATAGTAGTTGACAATTTGGTGGAGAATCACTGTTCTTTTGACAGGACCAGACCCTAACAACACACTTCTCAGTGTCCTCATTAGATTTTGCTTTGTTTCCTGGTCAAAGAAGAATGTAGGAATTACTTGAGATTCCTTTGGCTCAGACATAACAATCCCACCAGAGATATCAAAGAATACCGCTTGAAAGCACATGTGTTGGCAGCAGTCCATCGCCTGCAGTTTGGACTGAAACGGGCTGTCCCGGAAGGTATGGGGAAGACGTCAGATAGTTTGTTGAACGTTTTATGTAGAGGATGCCTAAAGTAACTTCCTTCACCAGAAGCTGCAATTATCCTTCTCAAAAGGACCCTAAGGCCCCTTCCACACTAGCGTTGCAGTTCACGTCAGGGTGCAATGCGTGAAAAACTGACGTTTTTGGCTGCGTTTTTGGTCCTTTATTCCTTGGAGTCATTAACGTTTTTGCGTTTTTTAACGCGTGTGTTGTTCGCGTTTTTCTTGTGTTTACATTGCGTTTTTCACGCACGTTTTTTAAAATCACATCATTCTTAAATTGGTACTTTTTGACTTTGTTTCACATCACCTAGCAACCCATCCGTTTCAAAAGCATTGCACTTGCAATGCTCGCGAGTGCAATGCGTTTTTGATGCGTTTCCATAGACTTGAATGGGGCATGAAAAACGTGCGTGAAACGCAAAAGTAGAGCATGCTTGCGTGCACGCGCGTGAGATAAAACGCAAATAAGGACAAGCCCATTGGAAACAATGGGACAGAGTGCAATGCAAGTTCTGCGCGTCAAAAGCAGGCGCAGAACTCGCACGTGAAAAACGCTGGTGTGGAAGGGGCCTAAGTGTTCTAGCCTGTTCAAACCTCAGACTGCATAGGATAGCTTTGAACAGCAAAGTTGATTTCTGGCATGGATAGGAGGCCTTGTCACGTCTTCGCCTGCTGTCTCCTGTATCCGTGCTGGTAGAATTAGGAGACACTGAGTTTTTCGTCATCCTGCAGTCTGAAATAGGTTCTATGGCTGTCTGACCTGATGTCTGCCACTCCCCTCACTGATTCTGTCTTGCAAGAGTTAACACTGTGGCTCTGTAATTGTTGCTCATTCCACCTGTGGCAGGGCTGAGTTTCCCTATAAGAGTCCTGTTTAGCTTTGACTCCTTGCTGGTCAAACTGCTATCTTGCTTTGTTCACTAGCTTCTCTTGCATTCTCTAGTTCTGGATTCTGATTTCTTGCCTGTGTCTCGACTTCTCTATATGGATTGTGATTTGGTTATTGTTATTCCCCACTGCTGCCGACTCTGGTTGTTTACCTCGCCTTATTGTGTTTGTTTGTGTGTATTGCTACAAGTTCACACCTTACCCAGGGAGGGAACGTCGCCCAGTTATTGACCTCTGTTTAGGGGGGACACAATAAGTAGGTATGGACAGATTGGGGTCTCAGTGTAAGGGCTCAGTGTCCTTATTTGTGTCCTGCAATTATAGAGGCATATCACCAATAGCCATGGAGAGGAGGCGTATCCCCAATATCGAGAGGACCATTGTGGTTCCCAATATTTATTTACGTTACATGTTATGTATACAGTACAGGCCATAAGTTTGGACACACCTTCTCATTCAAAGAGTTTTCTATATTTTCATGACTATAAATATTGTAGATACACACTGAAGTCATCAGAACTATGAATTAACACATGTGAATTATATACTTAACAAAAAAGTGTGAAATAACTGAAAATATTTTTATATATAAGGTTCTTCAAAGTAGCCCCTGCTTTGCATGCTCTTGGTATTTTCTTAATGAGCTTCAAGAGCTAGTCACCTGAAATGGTCTTCCAATAGTCTTGAAGGAGTTCCCAGACATGCTTAGCACTTGTTGGCTCTTTTGCCTCCACTCTGCGGTCCAGCTCACCCCAAACCATTTTGTTTGGGTCCAGCTCTGGTGACCGTTGAGGCTAGGTCATCTGGCATAACACACCATCACTCTCCTTCTTGGTAAAGTAGCCCTAACATAGCCTGGAGGCATGTTTTGGGGTCATTGTCCTGTTGAAAAATAAATAACTAAACGCAAACTGGATGGAATAACATGCCACTGCAAGATGCTGTGGTAACCATGCTGGTTCAGTATACCTTCAATTTTAAATAAATCCCCAACAGTGTCACCAGAAAACACCCCCACGCCATCACACCTCCTCCTCCATGTTTCAAGGTGGGAACCAGGCATTTGTTCCCCTTTTCTGCATCGCAGAACAACACAGTGGTTGGAACCAAAGGTCTCTAATTTGGACTCATCAGACCAAAGATTCCACTGGTCTAATGTCCATTCCTTGTGTTATTTAGCCCCAACAAGTCTCTTCTGTTTTTTGCCCATCCTTAGCAGTGGTTTCCTAGCAGCTATTCTACTGCACACAGTCTCCCCTTACCCGCTGTTGTAGAGATGTGTCTGGTGCTAGATCTCTTTGTGGCAATGACCTGGTCTCAGCTGCTGTGAACCTGTGATTTCTGAGGCTGGTGACTCAGATGAACTTATCCTCCACAGCAGAGGTCTTCCTTTCCTGGAGCGGTCCTCATGTGAGCCAGTTTCTTTGTAGCGCTTAAAGGGGGTTCTCAGGAGGTGGAAAAACATGGCTGCAGTCTTCCAAAAACAGCACCACACCTGACCATGGTTACTGCCAGTACTGCAGCTCAGCTGTATAGAAATGAATGTAGCTTAGTTGCAATACCACACACTACCCATGGTCAGGTGAGGCGCTGTTTTTGGAAGACTGCAGCCATGTTTTTCCACCTCCAGAGAACCCCTTTAATGGATTCTGCAACTGCACTTGCAGACACTTTCAAAGTTTTCCCAATTTTTCGGACTGACGTACCTTCATTTCTTAAAGTAATGACGGCCACTCGTTTTTCTTTACTTAGCTGCTTTTTTCTAGCCATAATACAAATTCTAACAGTCTATTCAGTAGGACTATCAGCTGTGCATCCACCTGACTTCTGCACAACACAACTGATGGTCCGAACGCCATTTATAAGGCAAGAAATCCCACTTATTTAACCTGACAGGGCACCTGTGATGTGAAAAACCTTACTCAAAGCCATACTCAAAGCCAAAGGTGGCTACTGAAGAACCTAGAATATAAGACATATTTTCAGTTGTTTCACACTTTTTTGTAAAGTATATAATTCCACATGTATCAATTTAATATTTGAGATGCCTTCAGTCTGAATTTACAATTTTTATGGCCATGTAAATACAGAAAACTGTTTGAATGAGAAGGTGTGTCCAAACTTTTGGGCTGTATTGTAGTTTCTAATAAATGTGTCTGGTACTAGTGGCAGCACCATTATTAAACCCAGTGCATAAAGCTCTGGACTTAATTTATTTACCTACAATACTTTTTTATTACATAAAACTTTATTTTCGGTAACATGTTACACCCAGGAGCCTCCTGATAAATCCAATTGGCAGCTGCGCCAGGTCTGGCATAGTGTGGAATTGAGCTATATCTTGCGCCTAAACAATCCACTCCCTCGCTGGTCACATCCCTCTTCACGTCCCTCTGTGTGCCAGGAATTGCGCTTATTCCAGAGCTTGTACTCCAGATTTAAGACACATTCTAAGACACATCTGACAAAATGTTTAGAATATTTCTGTAAAGCATTGCATATAAATGATCAAAATGGGTTATTGGAAAAGGAAGTGTTAAGCAAATTCCAGGACAGACCCCAAAAATGAGAGAAAGTGTTGGTGCATTTGCCACACATTGGGAATCATTTACGAAGGTTTCGTCGGACATCCCGATGATTTCCATTTTGCGCCGCTGGTACAAGGTTTTAAAAGGGGTTTTTGGCTGTTACCTTAAGCAACTGATAATCATGGTATTGGATGTTAAACCCCTAGACCTTAGTATACACTCACCGGCCACTTTATTAGGTACACCATGCTAGTAACGGGTTGGACCCCCTTTTGCCTTCAGAACTGCCTCAATTCTTTGTGGCATAGATTCAACAAGGTGCTGGAAGCATTCCTCAGAGATTTTGGTCCATATTGACATGATGGCATCACACAGTTGACGCAGATTTGTCGGCTGCACATCCATGATGCGAATCTCCCGTTCCACCACATCCCAAAAATGCTCTATTGGATTGAGATCTGGTGACTGTGGAGGCCATTTGAGTACAGTGAACTCATTGTCATGTTCAAGAAACCAGTCTGAGATGATTCCAGCTTTATGACATGGCGCATTATCCTGCTGAAAGTAGCCATCAGATGTTGGATACATTGTGGTCATAAAGGGATGGACATGGTCAGCAACAATACTCAGGTAGGCTGTGGCGTTGCAATGATGCTCGATTGGTACCAAGGGGCCCAACGAGTGCCAAGAAAATATTCCCCACACCATGACACCACCACCACCAGCCTGAACCGTTTATACAAGGCAGGATGGATCCATGTTGTTGATGCCAAATTCTGACCCTACCATCCGAATGTCGCAGCAGAAATTGAGACTCATCAGACCAGGCAACGTTTTTCCAATCTTCTACTGTCCAATTTCGATGAGCTTGTGCAAACTGTAGCCTCCTGTTAGCTGAAAGGAGTGGCACCCGGTGTGGTCTTCTGCTGCTGTAGCCCATCTGCCTCAAAGTTCGACGTACTGTGCGTTCAGAGATGCTCTTCTGCCTACCTTGGTTGTAATGGGTGGCGATTTGAGTCACTGTTGCCTTTCTATCAGCTCGAACCAGTCTGCCCATTCTCCTCTGACCTCTGGCATCAACAAGGCATTTCCGCCCACAGAACTGGCGCTCACTGGATGTTTTTTCTTTTTCGGACCATTCTCTGTAAACCCTAGAGATGGTTGTGCGTGAAAATCCCAGTAGATCAGCAGTTTCTGAAATACTCAGACCAGCCCTTGTGGCACCAACAACCATGCCACATTCAAAGGCACTCAAATCACCTTTCTTCCCCATACTGATGCTCGGTTTGAACTGCAGGAGATTGTCTTGACCATGTCTACATGCCTAAATGCACTGAGTTGCCGCCATGTGATTGGCTGATTAGAAATTAAGTGTTAACGAGCAGTTGGACAGATGTACCTAATAAAGTGGCCGGTGAGTGTATGTTTCTGTGCATAATTAATGTAGAAAACTTTGCAATTGTATCCTTCTTCTTCTCTATCAATGTGTTACACATTGTTCTAGTACCCTATATTTGCAGTAGGCATGGTTTTTGTGCTGTATCTATGTAGAAAGCTTAGTTATATTAACATATTTAGGTAGGAAGCCTGAGTTTTGTACCATATGGTTTTGATACCATATTTATGTGGTATGCTTGGTTTTGTTACAGTGTTATGCAGTAAGTTTGGTTCTAATTTCATATCTATGTAATAAGCTTGGTTACACTACCATTTCTATTAAGTCAGTTTGGTCCTGGTGCTGTATCTATGCAGTTATGAAAAAAAATCTTTGCAGTAATTTTGCTTCTGGTGCTGTATTAATGTATTAATGGTAAATCTGGTAGTGTATTTATGCATTAGTACCTTTGGTCAAGGGTCTGTCTATGTAGGAATCTTGTAGCTGGTGCTGTACGTATGTTGCAAGCTTCTGTTACTATATATAGTAATCTTGGTTTTTGAACCATATTTTTGGTACAGCTCAGTAGTAGACATAGTTGTGGTACTTTGAAGAAGCTTGTTTCTGGTATAGTATCTATGTCGTAGACTTGAATTATGTACTTTAGTGTAGGTAGTAAACTTGTTTCTGATGCCATAGCTCTGCATTAAACTTGATTGAGATACTGCATCTATCCAGTAAGATTGGTTCTGTTGCTTTATTTATGACGCATGCTTTGTTCTGGCACTGTTTCTAGGCAGTAAATGTCATATCACTATAAAAATCTTTATATAGCCCAAGAACCACTAAATCCAATTAAAAAGGGTAGGGCAGAATAAATGCATGTTTATTACAAATTTGCATTACTTCCTATTCTCTGAATAAAAAAAAGTGTAAAATAAAAAGTGGACAGCCCCACATTGTAATCTTTTCTTGTGTTGTGTTCACTGTTGCTGTGTTACTTTCAATTATATTTTTTTTACTCATTTATCTAAAAATGGACTGTAATTCTTAGATATTTTCCTTGAATATTTAATAATATTTTATGTTTTCATATGTTGTAGCTGAAATCTAATTTTCTTACGTTTACTCCTCTAAGGCAGTGCATGAATTGGAAGCATCATAATTTGCTTCTAACCTCTAAGGCTCGAGGTATTTGAAAGAGGAGCACAGAACAAGATCATCCACTATTAATATTCTGCTTCCAGACACAGGGAGGGATTTATGTTCAGTTTCTGTAATGAGACAGGAGTAGGAGAAACAAAAATTCACTGAATCGGAAATGTTTTTCTCTAATTTCCTAATTACTGGTATTTATCATTGATGGGGGTGGGAAAAGAATCAATGTTTTACCATAATCTCCAGCAGTGTCACAGATGTATGTCTTCTGTCTGTAATACTGTCTATTGCTCTTCGAAATGGATGAATGCACGTGTCATCTAAAATTGTGTAATTCAGGGGCAAATTGAATAAACATTTTTAAAAAGATGAAGTTTTAAGTGAGTTGACAGATTTCCTCTTGACACATCCTAACTCGATTACGTTCACATGAGACACCGCCATGGTAAGTGTGCCAACCAAACAGTAGCCAATAGTCAGAGTGACCCCACAGCAGCCACAGTGGCACAGTTCCCTCACAGTTGCCAGAGTGCTCCCACAACTACCACAATTCCTGTCACAGTGGCCCCCACAGCCAACAGAGTTCCCCCACAGATGCCAAAGTCTTCCCAATAGGTGAACTCACAGTAGCCACAGTGCCCGCAACAGCTGCCAGAATGAATATGTCAGTTGCCAGTGCCCCCCACAGATGCCACAGTGCAATCATAGTTGCCACAGTGCCTCCCACGTTTTCCACACTTCCTCTAGAGTGGCCACAGTGCCCCAATAGCTGCCAGAGTGCCTCCACAGTTATCACAGTTCCCCCACAGAAGCTACAGCTGCCACAGTGCCCCCATTGTAGTCACAATGCCCACCACAGATGCCACATTGCCCTCCATAGTAATCACAGTGGCCCCACTGCTGCCCCAGGGCCACCCACAGCAGCCTCAGTGCACCCCATAGATGCCCCACTACTCCCCATAGTAGTCACAGTGCCCCCATAGCTTCCACAGTGCACCCCATAGATGCCATAATGCCCCATAGTAGTAGTAAACTGTACCCACCAAAGTAGACAGCAGCCTTCGCTTCTCCCCCAATGCATGTCTCTCATATTCTTTACTCCTCTGAACATTGGCTGTATGTGATGGCTCTGTAGCTGGCATGTATAGGCGTTGTTTAGAGGATTAAAGAATATGAAGACTGCTGCACCTGGGGCGGGGAAAGGTGGGTAAAGTAGTTACCCTACCACTATGATGTGCTCCAGACTAGCGCAGCCGAGGGGCAGGGAGCCTGATAACACAAGGTCTGCGGGCCTTGTGTTTGACACCCGTCCATATAGAGGATCCCTGCCCATTACTACTACCATCCATATAGAGCAGTGGTGGCGAACCTATGGCACTGGTGCCAGAGGCGGCACTCGGAGCCCTCTCTGTGGGCACCCAGGCCATCACCCCAGCATGAAGTTCACCAGACAGGACTCAAGTAATCTTCCTACAGAATCTTCCTACAATTTACCCTCCTCCTTTCAACTGCATTGGTGTCTTTAGGAGGCTGAACGATTAACAGTTGTCAAAGAACGAGGAGAAATAAATTACTGCTTAGATTGCTGTGCTGGCACTTTGCAATAAATATGTGGCTTTTGGTTGAAGTTTGGGCACTCAAGCTCTAAAAGTTTCGCCATCACTGATATAGAGGATCCCTGCCCACTACTACTACCGTCCATATAGAGGATCCCTGCCCATTACTACTACCGTCCATATAGAGTATCCCTGCCCACAGCTCCAGCCATCAGCATGGATACTCCTTAGTGTCTGCTTGGCAGGGGGCTAACGGAGGAAGCCACTAAGCAACAGGTTTTGAATTAATAAATATGCCCATTAACCTACTACTCACTAAGACTTCTTGTGGTGTTCACATTAAAGGAATCATTGACAGGTCTTATTTATTGATGTATTAGGAGAAACTTTTCAATTATCCTGGGCCAGAAAGGGAGAAGCAAGAAAAAGATTGTGCCACAGACTCCATACGGACGGAAACACTTCTCCACATGCTCAGCTGTTAAACATGTTTTCTGCAAAACATCTTACGGGCCCCTTTCACATGAACACATGCCGTCCGTGGATACGGAATCTTATGTTGGCCCGGCCCCATGAACCAGGGCCGGCTCTAGGTTTCAGTGGCCCTTTGGGCGACAGAGCCTCAGTGGGTCCTTTTGCAGTAAACTCACGTAGCAACATGGATTCATTATATACAGTCTCCTTACCCCCATGGATTAATTATATGCAGCCCCCTCACCCCCAATGGGTTATATGTAGCCCTCCCCCATGGATTAATTATATACTGCCGGGGCTCCCATCACCACCCATAGATGAATTATGTGCAGCCCCCTTCCCTCACATGGATTTTATGCATCCCCCTCACTGCACATTATATGCGTCCCCCTCCTCACCCCTATCCATTATATGTGACCCCCTCCTCACCCACTATTCACACAGACACAAACACAGACAACACGTTTGCATTTTATTTTAGATGTGCAGCAGACATGCCCGTCTGAATGAGCCCTTTTTTTTTTCTTATACATTTTTGTTGATTTAAAGTACCTGTATTATATACTTAATAATATTATATTAAAGAATAATAATGTGATGATGTAAAGAGATATCTCTGAGAAGATGTAGCTCTATATACTAGTGTATTAAGCCTAGTGGATAGAGGCTCTCCCCTGTATCTGTATGGCAGGTGCAGTGTGGAGGTTGTGGGTTCCAATCCCAGGCCGAGTACACAATGATTTAAGTAAAATAGAGCCTTGTGTCTGGGGAAGCTCTGGAGATGTAGAGACACCATATATGGACAGATGGTGATATCTCCCTGATGTGGTCCCTGCTCTGCCGCTAACCCAACTAACTCATCTATACAAAGGATTCCTCGCCTGATGTCTCCTCTGCTGACAGATACAAGGAGTCTGTGCAACAGTAGAAGTCTTTCAGTACCACAAGTAACAGAAACCTATTGACTTTGAATGTCTTGCACAAGTACCAATATTTCAATGCATCATGCGATCCTAGCAACAAGTGGACCCTCCCAGCAGCTGTGGGCCCTGGCACTTGCACGGTTTTGCCCTGCCATGAACTGCACATAGTGCAGAGGAGGGAAGCCCTTGCATTATAATAAAATATGATGCCAAAACTTATCATCATCTGACCAGACTGCAATGCTGGTTCAGCACTCCCGCGGGAAGTCCTTGCATCATATTTTCATACAATGCAAGGACTTCCCTCCTTTTCACTGTGTGCAGTCCATAGGGCTGAGCCTACATTAGGGTTGCTGAATAGTTCCCCCTAACCTCTTCTGTAGCAGTGACACTATTATTAGGAACTGAATGGCTTATGTGTAGGGTGGGGTGCACAATTTTACTTGTCTACCAAGGGAACCTAATTGCCTTGTCCCAGCCCTGCATATGATCAGCTGCCTTTGCCCCTTCCACAAACATCTAAACATTGGCTCCACTCCACAAACATTATCAGGACAAACAAAGTAATTGCAGTCTCACAATGATAGAAAATCTCTATACACATACATGCATGCATGCAAACACATTTTGCCCACACAAAGACTGCACACATCAAAGCACATATTCCACTCATTTACTACATGGAGTGAGATGTGCACACTGACAACATACATGGGGACACACATCCATAACTTAGTGTACATGAACTGAGGGCTCATGGGAGTTGTAGTATCCTATGGTGGCCATCTTGGAGATAACATCACCCTACTTTGAGAAGCCCATTACATTTTGTAAATTATAAAAACAAACTATTTAATTATTTTTTTTTAATTATTTTGTGAATAATGACATTGGGGCACATTTACTTACCTGTACACGTCGCAATCCCCGATATGGAATGTCTGATGATCATGGATTGTGCTGATTCACTACGAGCGTGTGCCAGATATCCTGCATGTGTTGCTCCCCACTCCGGTCCGATCGTGCAGGCCCGGTGCCGGGGCCCCGGGGTACTAGAAGGGCCCCCTCGGGCCCCCAGATCAATTGTACCAGTGTTGCTTTAAGACACTGGTATAATTGATCGCCTTCCGACTCATGTGCTTTTCTGCCTCTATGATGCGCTCGTCGGGAGCACAGCATAGAGGCAGAATACAAAGCTCGTCTTTCATCGTTCCCCCGAAGCAGCAGCACATGATGATGTCATTGGATCACGTGTGCCGGCTTCAGATCCGGCAAGTATGGCAGGCACATGCCAAAGACAGAAGGAAGCTGTTCCTGCAGTGTGTATACAGGGGAGGGGTGTGCAGTGTGTATACAGGGGGAGGGGGTGCAGTGTGTATACAGGGGGAGGGGGGTGCAGTGCATTTTTAATCAAAGATTCATATTCTCAGAATACCCCATTAAATAATCTCCTAATGTAATATTTGGGGTCTTTTACTGTCATACTTTGAGTGTTAGCATAGTCGAAAATCTCTTCTTTTTTACGTTCTCATATTTTATGTCTCATATTTATCATAGTATCATATGAGATACGGTTGAAAAAGATGAAGATACATAAAATCTGACCTATATCAATGTACAGTTAATCAAGGCTAATGCCGATTGGCCCATAGTAAGTAACAATTCTCCCCAGACCAGCATCAACATTACAAAAAATGTATCCCCCGTTAACTTATGATATTTTTATTATCAATAGGATGATCCTTTGCGCTCATGTGCAAATATTCAGCATTATTACTATTACTCTTAGGGAAACGTGAAAAGGATGGTATTACCTGGAGGATTTTTAAAATTAATGTGTTAATACCATCTTTGGAACTGGATTAAATTCTTGTGTCTATCATTAATATATACACTCTGGAATTCATTTTTAGAATTTTGTTTTTGTGAAGTCATAATTTAGATTCGTGAAATGTGCGGCATATATTTACCCTATGGGATATCTATCAATCTTTAAAAAAATCCTGCAAATGCTCAGATAGTAAGTGTTCCAGTCAACTGCTATGCGAGCTTAGGGGCAAGAAACACTATAGCGCTCCCATTGAAATCAATGAACTCTGCAAGAAATGCCCAGAGCTGTTGGATGCTCCAGAGAGAGCTCAAAAGATAGGACTTTATTTTGTTGTTCTCATCATGACTTATGGAAAATGGCCTTGAAAATACAGTCTGCTTTAATAACTTGCTCTATTGTTCATAAATGTTACGGTATTCATGTTGACCATATGCTCTCTGCCATACCGTCACCTGTGCTGTAGATACAGTTATTGTCTAGCACTGTAATAGTAATAGATGGTATATATGCATATACTATCAAATTAACCCAAATGTGGGGGCCAATGAGGTACCATGGAAGTCTAAGGGAAAACAATCTCCTTTAAAGGAAACCTACTATTTGATGCATTATAAAGCAAACATACCTTGAGAATGCTGTAGCTACACCGATGCAGGATCATATCTTGGTTAATCACTGAGCTGAGTGGTTTTGCTGAAAAAACTATTAAAACATTCAGGACCTTGGGAAAACTGGGTCCGCATGTAACACATTACACATGGGAGCTTGGAATTACAAATGGCTGGTAAGTAAAGAATGACTAAGCATGACTAGTCAAGCACTAATCAACCTGAGCTGGATAACTCATACACAGCAGCTGGGGGATGGTGCAGTAATTGATTATTCTGTCTGGCAGGAAGAAAACTGCAGGAGATGATGATGCAATCAGAGAGAAACTCTCCTGCTATGAGAAGCGGGAAAGCAAGCGCCAGAGAAGATATAGAAGCCACAGAGCTTCAGTATCATAATGTTATAACTGTTTTATCAGCAAAACCACTCAGCACAGGGATTAACCAAGATATGATCCTGCATCAGTGTAGCTACAGCATTCTCAAGGCATGTTTGCTTCATAATGCATCAAATAAAATGGTAGGTTTCCTTCAAGCTGCCCAGAGGTGCCATTAGGCGTCAGCCTAAAAGTGGTAAATAAGTAGAAAAGTAAAAATTAGATAAGTAAAAGTGGTACTGCAATAGATTGTAGAAACAATTACAACGTCCATTTGTGGGGCTAAGAAATTAAATATTACCAGTTAAACATGAGGGGTTTTGCTATGTCCGTAAATGGCTGTACAATTAAAATGTAACATAATTTACTTTGCGTAAATTACAGGATAAAATAAATGCACATGGGCAATATACATTTTTGATAACCTTGCCTCCTAAAAATAACAAATAAAAAGCGATTTAAAAGTAATTTATACAGACTTGAAGGTCTAAAAAGTAGTAAAAAAAATACAAATAAAATCACCCCCCCCCTCTCTAGAACTGATATAAAAATAAATAAGCAAAATAAAATTATGATCATGTTGGGCATCGCTTCATCCTGATCCTGATCCTGAGTCCTGATCTATCAAAATATAAAAACGGTTATTCCCGGCGGTGAATCCTGTAATGGAAGATGGTGCCGAAATGTCGGAAACACCACTTTGTTACCATTTTGCAACATATAAAACAATTTAAACCAAGTGATCAAAAGGTCATTCAGCCACCAAAATTATAGCATGGTAAATGTCATCATGCCCCGCAAAAAAAATGACGTCTTAGACAACGCTCATGAAAAAGCTATCAGCATCAGAATAGGGAAAAATGAAGAAAAAATATTTTGTACAAAAGGTTTTAATTTTTTAAAAATCTTTTAAAACATAACAAAACCTATATAAATTTGGTATCCCCATGATTGTACCGACCCAAGGAATAAAGAAGAGTTGGCATTTTGAGAGCACAGTGAAAGCTGTAAAAACTGTGTGGAATATGAAATGCAGTCACCAGGAAGTACAATTTATATATTTTTTTTTTAATAGACGGGAGTGAAATATAGGGAAAAAAACAGAAAATGACTTAGTCCTTAAGGGGTTAATGGACACTCCATTATTAATAGTGGGGGGGGGGCACTGGCTGCTAGTTTTTTTTTTTTCAACTAATAATGAAAGAATGTGTAAAGGAATCTGTCGAACGGAGGAGTGAACTTAACCTTACTGAGACTTTGTTACTATTGCTTTTTGTAGAAAAAAGATGTCCTTGAAGTTGTGATCGAGTAAACTCTAGGAAAAGCTGTTTACACTTCCAGCAAGAGGGTTGTCCAAACAATAATATAGACACAAAATAAAATATACATTAATAAAATATAACTTGCAGACACCTTCTTCAATTTATACATACACCAACCAGCTACGAAGCTCCACAAAGTAGCTGATTCATGTGTGTTTATAATGTATATTAATGTATATTTACCCAGCATCTGTATTCATATAACCATGGCCAAGTCCATAAGAAACATCTATGAGTAGACAGCACACACTTCAAGGTTAATACCATAAATACAACATAATTCATATTAACAACAGGCCAAAGAACCACCCGGCAAACAACTATCACCTCAACCACCCAACACATCTCACGTCTCGCACAACCCCTTTACACAACCCATGCGCACGGCTGGACAGTGTGAAGGGGGCATAAGAGACCCCAAATTGATGACACCTATGACGATTGCAGAGGAAATTTTACTCCTTGAAAAAAGTCTAATGTCTAATAAAGATCATGTCTTTAATAGATTAATGATTGTTCTGCTTCTGTCTAAGGCTGCATTTACACGAATGAGTGAATTCTCCAGTGTCGTATTTCCGTATGCAGCACGCATTTAACTCTTATTTATATGTCCCCATAGACTTGGGGAGCACTATAGGAGAAAATAGGACATGCTCTATATTTTTAAATGGCTGGTATACGGGGCCGCAAGCTTGCGGCCACACATACGCCCCCCATAGAACAGCAATGACCGCTCTGTGCACGGGAAAAAGAACATGTGCCATCTTTCCCCGTGTTACAGGCCGTGCGCCGTGGATCACTATGCAGAGGGGAGGGGTCACCCCTCCTCCTCTCCATCGCGGCACACGTCAGTGTGAATATAGCCTTACAGTGCAAAATAGTCAGATTAATCACTGGCTGGGAATCAAGGGATACCCTGATTAAAGAGGTTCTCCTTTTGATCATATACGTATGTAGGTAAGAAGTGAGGAGTTTTGGACATAATTGGTTTGCAAGTCCCAATAAATAACTCCATTATAGTACATGTATTCATAAAAAGAGGTAAAATGCTGCTGTGCCATCTGTGAGCTACTGAAAGTTTTATGAGAGTCTCATCGTTATGCCAATAATAATTTGAAAGGTGAAATACCACCGGTCCAGCTGCTGTGACTGGCAGAAGGGCAATTCCTCCAAGACTATGCAGGACACATGCTGCCTGTTCTATAACCATTGCGTGGGCTCTCCTACCCTACAGCTAAGATGAAAGACACATTGCTCTGTGGAAGAAAGGTAGAGGGTTAAAACAAACCTTTACATATTATTTTCATGTATTAAAAGGTTTCTCTTAAAGGGGTATTTTAGCTGATAACATCCATAGATGATGCATGTTAGGTAAATGGGACTCATGATTCATAAAACTTAACTCTAACAGGTTTAACGGAAATGTTTTATCCCTAAATGTGTAAAATAAAAAGCTGAATCTTGGGTATTGAAAAATTCTGTACAGTAAGGGCACACATTGGCCCTGTATCTAAAGTACTTTTTATTTGTTAGATACCGCCATTCCACTTTACTGAACTAAAAGTTCAAGAACTAGTAATCAGACGTTGGAACCAATACAATGGGGCAGATTTACTTACCCATCCCTGCGCAATCCCCAAGGTTGGTTCCCCGACTCCGATGCACAGCTGCCGCAATATCCTGCATGTGTCGCTTCCCCGATCAGGTCCACCGGAGTTCACCTTCTTCTTCCCGGTGCATGTAAATGTTTGATCTTGCGACACGAATTCAAAGTTAAATCCTGCGGTTTGTCCGAATCCGTTGGATTGTCCGACGGCCCGCCCCCAATTTCTGTTGCATGAAAGCCAGCGCCGTTATGCCAAAATCCGATCGGGTGCGTCACAATCCCCGATGCGATCCCCGAAAAGTTGAAAAACCCGACAAAAATGCGGCCGCGGGACCCTTAGTAAATAAGTCCCAAAGTGTCCCTGTGAGGTCTGGGCTACAGATTAGTAGACTGTCCTGCAAGGAATGCTTACTGGTTCATTGCTGAATTGCGAAAGGGACAAAGCTATGGAATAGACTTGCAAATCATATTTTCAGCTACTGCCCAATGCTGAAAGGCCACATAAGGGGCCTGATAACGTTGGGGGTACACCCACCTGGGATCACTGTCAACTCTGACATCAGTCCCAGGTTACATCAAAATATAAAAGCTGGTACCCTGCATCTGATGAAGGGAAACAGCCGATCAAATGATCAGTGCGTCAGCAAAAGTGTAGTTGACAAACCTGCCATGTCCTTCTCATTTGCGGTATGGGATAAATGTTGGCTCAATTGTGTTATGTTTGGTTTTAGTGTTTAGGTTTGAGTTTTTTGCAAGTCCTCTTGTGCTTTAACTTCCTGGTGCCCCTCTTCCCCTTCTCCTCTCTGAAGGACATAGAACCAGCTCACAGTGCTATAAAGACACCCACTGGACCGAATCATCGTTGGACCTGAACACAAACTCATTAGGATTCTGTGCAAGGACCTTCAGACACATAAGCGGGTTTAATGGAGCCCAATAAGTGACTAAGAAGCTTTTTTTGGGATCAGGATGAAGACTAAACTTCAGACAGAAATGCCACAAACTAAAAACTGCTGTTAGAGGGTACACAGCCTGGTGGTGTCCATGAGTTCGAGACTTCAAGCAATCGTTGCCAATAAAGTGGTTTCAACAAAATATTTAAAATTCTATTTGCAACTATTTAATTTGTCCAATTACTTTTGAGCCTCTGAAATGAAGGGATTGTATTTAAAATATGCTTTAGTTCCTCACATTTTTATTTAATCATTTTTTCAATCCACTGAATTAAAGATGAAAGTCTGAACTTGAACTGCATCTGAATAGTTTTGTTCAAAATTCATTGTGGTAATGTTGGCAACTTAAATGCTCTCAAATTTGTATCTTGCCATTTTTTTATTGGGAATAAGCAGGATAGATCTATTGATCACTAGGGCTGACTAGCGACCAATAGTGGATTAGACATAGGCAGCAGCAAAACCAAGCCTACTTTATAGATATGTTATCAGAACCAAACCCAGTACATAGATATGTTACCAAAACCAAGCTGACTACATAGATACTGTAGTAAAACCAGGATTACTACATAGATACTTTACCAAAACCAAAACCAGTACATAGATATGCTACCAGAACCAAGCTTACTACATAGATACAGCACCTGAACCAAGCTTATGCAACACCCCTGTCGATGCAAGGCAGAGGGATTGTTGCGAATACGTCCCACCATGTCGCTTACAGCCTGTGAAAGGTCTGAACAACCCCACAGCAGGTCACTACATAACACAGGGGAACACTGAAGCGGTAGAGTCTGCCTGGTAAGGCAGGAGTTACGTGTTGAATGTGATGTAATATGTGTCAACCAATCACATGTGTTATCCTAATGAATCTGTAAGCTGGGATGTGATTGGAGGAGGAACCACCACCTGACCAGTGGGAGTAATAAAACCCCTGGTTAGAAAAGTTCTAACTTTTCTTTTTTGTGGATTAGAGACTCAGAAGAGTCAGTGCAGTCAGTACACCAGACCAGATCAGACCAGTAGGTCTGTACAGTGCAACCAGAGCTCAGCTCACTGCCTGAGCAGCTCTGAAGAGCTTGTTAGTGAGAGAAAGGGGTATCATCCTACCTTTAAGGGTGATATCTGAAGCAACCCAGGACAAGCTGAAGCATCCTACTAGGACACAGCTATCTCCCAGACTGCCCTTGCATCCAGACTGGTGATCTACTCCTGTGGTTCCTCTCCATAGAGGATCCATTCCTGTGGTTCCTCTCCATGGAGGATCCATTCCTGTGGTTGCAGCCCAAGTATTCTACCATTTGTCAAGGCACGTTGCTACTGTTCCTGTTGGTTCCAATAAAGAACTGTAAGTTATTTTTGTTCAACGCCTGCCTCCGTCTGGTCCCTGCTACTACGGCTGTCACCATCACGGACACCCTATCCACTACACAGAGACTCATACTCCAGACCCCAAAGGGTTGCCCCAGGGAGAACCGCTATAGCAGTCTCTCCCTCATCATTTCTTGCCAACACCACCCTGCTGGAGACCTGCCAGGCTGTAGGACAGCTCTCTCCGTTCCCCATACCAAGCACCGTGGCACTAGCGTGCCTAGGCCGCAGCCGCCAGCCACTCAGGTATTCCGGGCCCCAGCTGTCTCCAGGCCCCAAGAAAAGGCTAGGCCCCAGTGGGGGATGTTGCACTTATGACATAGATACAATGCCAGAACTAAGTTTACTACAAGATACAACATTACTAGAGCCAAGATTACTACAAAGCTATACAATACTAGAGCCAAATCTACACATATACACTCACCGGCCACTTTATTAGGTACACCTGTCCAACTGCTCGTTAACACTTAATTCCTAATCAGCCAACAACATGGCGGCAACTCAGTGCATTTAGGCATGTAGACATGGTCAAGACAATCTCCTGCAGTTCAAACCGAGCATCAGTATGGGGAAGAAAGGTGATTTGAGTGCCTTTGAACGTGGCATGGTTGTTGGTGCCAGAAGGGCTGGTCTGAATATTTCAGAAACTGCTGATCTACTGGGATTTTCACGCACAACCATCTCTAGGGTTTACAGAGAATGGTCCAAAAATAAAAAACATCCAGTGAGCGCCAGTTCTGTGGGCGGAAATGCCTTGTTGATGCCAGAGGTCAGAGGAGAATGGGCAGACTGGTTCGAGCTGATAGAAAGGCAACAGTGACTCAAATCGCCACCCGTTACAACCAAGGTAGGCAGAAGAGCATCTCTGAACGCACAGTACGTTGAACTTTGAGGCAGATGGGATACAGCAGCAGAAGACCACACCAGGTGCCACTCCTTTCAGCTAAGAACAGGAAACTGAGGCGATAATTTGCACAAGCTCATCGAAATTGGACAGTAGAAGATTGGAAAAATGTTGCCTGCTCTGATGAGTCTCGATTTCTGCTGCAACATTTGGATGGTAGGGTCAGAATTTGGCGTCAACAACATGAAAGCATGGATCCATCCTGCCTTGTATCAACAGTTCAGGCTGGTGGTGGTGGTGTCATGGTGTGGGGAATATTTTCTTGGCACTCTTTGGGCCCCTTGGTACCAATTGAGCATCGTTGCAACGCCACAGCCTACCTGAGTATTGTTGCTGACCATGTCCATCCCTTTATGACCACAATGTACCCAACATCTGATGGCTACTTTCAGCAGGATAATGCGCCATGTCATAAAGCTGGAATCATCTCAGACTGGTTTCTTGAACATGACAATGAGTTCACTGTACTGAAATGGCCTCCACTATCACCAGATCTCAATCCAATAGAGCATCTTTGGGATGTGGTGGAACGGGAGATTCGCATCATGGATGTGCAGCCGACAAATCTGCGGCAACTGTGTGATGCCATCATGTCAATATGGACCAAAATCTCTGAGGTATGCTTCCAGCACCTTGTTGAATCTATGCCACGAAGAATTGAGGCAGTTCTGAAGGCAAAAGGGGGTCCAACTCGTTACTAGCATGGTGTACCTAATAAAGTGGCCGGTGAGTGTATGTAACCAGAACCAAGCTAACTAGATAGGTAACAAAGCTTTCTACAGATATTAAATCAAAACCAAATTGACTACATAATGTAGATACATTACCAGAATGGTGGGGTGATGGGTATACCCAGCACTGACTGTATTTCTAGTGACCAACAGATGATGTCTTTGATTGGAAGAGTCTCTTTCATTTTCTCCTTTTCTCCTTCAACCACCACTAATTTCTTTAGATTTAGCAACACAAAACTGTTAACATTCTTAACACAAATTTAATTAAACTTACATAGCAGTCAACAGTCACATTGCTCCACATAGTAGTCAAGTCATTTTCCCACAGTAAACAAGCCACAGTGTCCCCCGCAGCCAAGTCAAAGTATTTGTCACATTAGCTAATAGTCACAATGCCTCATACAGTAGCAAAGTCACAATACCCCTACAGTAGCCAATAGTCACATTGCCCCACAAGTAGCCAAAATGCAATGCCTGCCCAGTAGCCACGTTACAGTCCTTTACAGTCCTCAATAGTCATGTTGCCCAACACAGGCGCCCGGTCACTCCCCACAGTACCTAATAATCAGATTGCTCTGCACAGTAGCCAAATCACTGCCACCGAGAGTAGCCTTTACAGCGTACCCCCCACTTCAGCCATTAGTTACATTGCCCGACACAGTAGTCAAATCACATTGTCCCCTACAGAGTAGCCAAGTAAGGCTACATTCACACGAATGTATGGGGGACGTATATACAGCCAATGTATATACTTCACCCATAAACGGCGATGGCCGCACGGTGGCCTACAGGAGCAGTGCGGTGCAGCACACTGGCAACGCCGTAGCGTTCTGTAGCCGGGAGAAAGTTAGGACATGTACTATCTTTTGCCGGAATACAGCGCTGTCCGCCATATATTACTATGGAGGGGGGCGGAGGTGAGCGGGGCTCATCCCCTCCTCCTCTCCCCGGCGCTGATATATACATCATGTGAATGTAGCCTTAGAATGTCTGGCTCAGATGGATGCGTCAACATGCAGGTAGCCTGCCGCTTCTGCATTACTCTGGCAGAAGAGGAGGAAGGTGAGCATTTATTTATTTTCCTTAAATTATAGGGGCACTTTTAGTAGGGGTTTCATGGTACTCCTATATTTTGAGGAAATAAAAAAAAAATACTCATCTTACTCCTTTTTGTGCCTACTTCCGCTAGACAGTTGCAAAAGCTGTGGTGCAATTGTCATGTGATGATGCGTCTGCCTACGCCAGCAGCCTCTAACCCAGCACAGCCAATCACATGTTGCATTTACAATCTCACAGGTTGCTTTCTCTGCTGCAAATGAGTACACTTAATCAGAGCACACTTAATCAGCGGAGGAAATATTGTAGCTATTGGTCCCCTCTTGGGCCCGAGACTCAAGTCCCACTCTAAACCTGTATCGCTGTATGTTGTTTCCCCTTCCGCATGCACACCATTGAAAGCTACACCCTTTTCACTAAACCACACCCACTTTTACAGACACGTCCCTTTTGACTAAAGAGGCAAGATGTGCCTAAAAACATAAAATAAAAAATGTTGCAAAGCATACAGAATTCTGGTCCATATAAGTTTGCATGACCCCCTACTATTTATGTAATAGTTTAGAGTACTGCTATGTAAAGAGGGAAGATTTCGACTGCTCTGTGGCTCAGCTAAAATGCGGAATATCACAATGTCTGAAAATAAAGGTGGATATTTCTTACTTTGGCAATATAAAATAAAATTCTGTCTGTAAAGGTGAAGTAAAGTTGAACAAATATTTTTTTCATTTCCTATGAGGACAATGTAGGTGTTCTTGGTTTTTTTCATTGCAGAACGTTCTTTCATTAACTCTAAACGAAGTTCATGTAAACCACTTAATCCATTAATGTACAATGTCATATTACGTATATGATGTTCTTCTCTGTTTTCATTATTTATATGCATTTTTCTTCCTTCAAGGAGATGCTGCTCTAAAAGTCACCCTGATATGTTCAGAATTGCAGTGTGACAAAATGAACTCATGAATTTTTTTTCTGGGAAATTGAGATTGTGTCCTTGCAGCGCCCAGCTGAAGAACATACATTTGCAAGTCAAGAACCCTGTGTGACTAATGTTTATTTCGAATACATTTGAAAATTCTGACCGCTTACATCAGTGGTGTTTTCCATACTGCCCCTTTAGCAGTAATGTTAAATACCCCATAAATGTCTTCACGTAAACCTTTCATTCGTCACTTTATGTCTCCAACACGAATGACTTAATGCATCTGCCGGTTTATTTATTTGCTTAATTTATTGCACATCCTTATTGTGCATCCGAGGTGGCGAGAGCGTAGATAGCAGACTGTAAATGCCTCAAAGAAAATGGCTTCAGAATATTGCACATTTGATATGCAATGTAAATGCAGAATACAAACCAGAGATTTGCGCTTTTGGGTGAATTCTATTTTCAAGTTTTCATGGTTGGATCCACTCATCGGAAATTACATCACTACTTATGAAAACCTCATTATCAGGTCAGAAAGTTTTTTAATTTATGGGCAAACTTACTGTTGAATGTCCTTACCAGTTCTTGATTTGACAAGAAAAATGTCACACTTACTTATACCTTATTATTTAGTTTTGTTTTCCTCGATAAATAGGTACTAAAGTGATCCGGTGTTGTGCCTGTACCATAATTTGGAATTCTTTGGGATCCCAACTCATTCATACAGTAAAAGGCTAATCTGAGCACTCAATCATACTTCTTCTCCAGAAGACTTTAACGGTGGATTGTAATTTGGGTGCCTTTTGGGGCAGCCCACAGCTCAAAGCTTCTATCCACCCAAACCACTCACTAAGTTTAAAAATGTACAGTGGGTACAGAAGGTTTTCAGACCTTTTTAAATTTACTTTTTGCGTCATTGTTGCCAAGTGGTAAGATCAAAAAATTGTTTTTTCTTTGCTCATTAATGTAGACTCTGCATCCCATCTTGACAGATATTTTTACTTATTTATTAAATCAAGAAAAACTGAATTATCATGGTCATAAGTATTCAGGCCCTTTACTTTAACACTCATATTTAACTCACATGCTGTCCATTTCCTTCTGATCCTAAGGAACTACACAAGGAATTCAGAGACAGAATTAACAAGGCACAGATCTGGACAAGGTTACAGAAGAAATTCTGCAGCACTCAAGGTTCCTAAAAGCATAGTGGCCTCCATAATCCTTATATGGAAGAAGTTTGGGACAACCGCAACTCTTCCTCAAGCTGGCGGTGCTTCAAAACTAAGCAATCATGAGATTCCTTGGTGGAAGAAGTAAAGAAAAACTCCAAGATCACTGAGCTCCATAGATGCAGTAGGGAGTTGGGAGAAAGTTTCACAAAGTCACTGTCAATATCATTGCAGCCTTCGACCTGTCAGGGCTTTATGGCAGAATGTGCTGATAGAAGTCTCTCCTCCGTGCAAGACATATGAAAGCTGCATACAGTTTGCAAAAACACGCATGAAGGACGCCCAGACTATGAGAAATCAGATTCTCTGGTCTGATGAGATGAAGACTGAACTTTGGTGTTAATTCTAAGCAGTATGTGTGGAGAAAACCTGCTCATCAGCTGCCAAATACGATTTCAACAGTGACGTATCATGCTATGGGGGGGGGGGGGGTTAGCTGCAGGAAAAGGATGACTGGTTGCAATTGAAGGAAAGGTGAATGCAGCCAAGTACAGAGATATCCTGGATAAAAACCTCTCCCAGAGTGCCCTGGACCTCCAACAGGACAATGACCTTAAGCACTCTGCTAAAATAACAAAGCCGTGGCCTCAGAACAACCATGTGACCATTCCTGACTGGCCAAACCAGAGCCCTGACCTAAACCCAGTTGAACATCTCTGGAGAGACTTGAAAATGGCTTCCACCAACCTTCACCATTCAACCTGAGGGAACTGCAGGGGCGCACCTGCCATGAGGCGGGTTGAGATTCTCGCCTCAGGCGGCACAACTCCTGATAGACTAGGGGGCGGCGTCGGGCTGGTGGTATGTGGTGGCACGCTGTATGTATTATATGGTATATGGTGGAACGCTGTATGTATTATATGGTATGTGGCGGCACGCTGTATGTATTATATGGTATATGGTGGCACGCTGTATGTATTATATGGTATATGGGGGCACGCTGTGTGTATTATATGGTATATGGGGGCACGCTGTATGTATTATATGGTATATGGCGGCACGCTGTATGTATTATATGGTATATGGGGGCACGCTGTATGTATTATATGGTATATGGGGGCACGCTGTATGTATTATATGGTATGTGGTGGCACGCTGTATTGATTTTATATTATATGGCGGATTGTTGTATGTATTATATGGTATATGGTGGCACGCTGTATGTATTATATGGTATATGGGGGCACGCTGTGTGTATTATATGGTATATGGGGGCACGCTGTATGTATTATATGGTATATGGTGGCACGCTGTATGTATTATATGGTATATGGGGGCACGCTGTATGTATTATATGGTATATGGGGGCACGCTGTATGTATTATATGGTATGTGGTGGCACGCTGTATTGATTTTATATTATATGGCGGATTGTTGTATGTATATGTCCTTTGTAGTAGCTCGCTGTGTTTATTCTATAGTACACGGTGGGATGCTCTATGTATTTTGCATTGCTTTTCACATTAAACCAATATGATTGGGTCTGGTCCTGACACTCCTTGATATATTACATATATGGAGTCGGGGTGTGGGGGGGGGTCTTTTTATAGCTCGCCTCAGGCAGCAGAAAGGCTAGGTGCACCCCTGGGGAGCTGGAGAAGATCTGAAAGAAAGAATGGCAGAGGATCCCCAAATCAGGTGTAAAAAAACGTGTTGCATCATTCCCAAGTAGACTCGTGGCTGTACTAGCTCCAAAGGTGTTCTTTTCTCAATACTGAGGAAAGGGGCTGAATACTTATAGTTCAATTTTGTTATTTAATAAATTATGAAAAATATCTACATTTCAGTTTTTTTTTCTGTCAAGATGTGGCACAGTGTACATTAATGAGCTAAGAAAGGAACTTTCGATCTTACCAATTAGGTGAAGAGAAACAAAGAGTGCAAAATTTAAAGGGATCTGAATTTATTCCATACCCACTGTAACGGAGGAACCTCCAGCCCTAAAATCCTCATTAAGGTCAACCAAAAGTCTTGAAACTTTGAATCCTCATCCTCAGAAAGATGACTGAAGGGGTCCTCCCCTTCTTTTCCAAGAAGCTTGGCTCTGGTGCTGTATATAGACAAAAAATGGCATAAAGATGACTGACGGGGCCCTCACCTTCTTTCCCAAGAATCTTGTTTCAGGTATTGTATGTATACAAATTTTTATTTTTTTTAAATAGACACGTGGAGGTAACAATTTTCATACAACCCATGGCAGTCTTCCTCTCTATCTGTGCTTTATGCAAATCTATGTAGGAGTCTCTGCTTAGGTTTCTGCAAACTGCAGACAGAATCCATGGAGTTTAATCACACTTAGTAGCAAGAATGTGAAAAATCTATTTATATTTAAAAGACATCTATCACCAGGATCATGGATTGTAAAGCAAGCACGCTGACATACATGTGTATGCCACCTCTGTCAGGATCCTCTCTTCTTTTAGCTTCTTATGACCTGTTTTTTAAGAAAATGGCTTGAAAAATTATGCAAATTAACAAGTTAATACATTAACACCTGAGGAGCCTTGAGCCCCTCAGTCTAATTTACATAATTTTAAGAAGCCTTTTTTTGTAAAAACAGGGTCATAAGAAGCTAAAATAAGAACAGATCCTGTCAAAGGGGGCACATACCAGTATCTCAGTGTGCTTGGTTTACAATCCTTCATCCTGGTTGTAAATGTCCTTTAAATATTTCTCCAACTGCACTAGTTAGAGTTAGATGTCTACTTTGAGCTTCTTCACAGTACCTCCCCTATGCTCTTATGAAAAGCTGTAGTAGATGAGCTGTAGTAGATATATTTAATAATATGGAAGTCACTTAACATAGCACGGCGGGTACATGGCAACGTGCGGGGAGAGGAAGAGAGGGTGAGCTGCGCTGCACCTCTCCATAGGAACATATGGGGCACAGCGCAGTAACACAAGAAAAGATAGGACATGTCCTATCTTTTCCCAGGCTACGGAGCGGTACGGTGCCGCACTTGTGCCGTACGGTGCCGTGAGCCCATAGAAGTGTATGCGGGACGTATATCGGCCGTATATACGTCCCCCATACATGTGTGTGAATGTAGCCTTAGAGAAACTACAATCCTGGAATATAAATCTATTTAGTACAGTAATGGGAGGGAAGTCGTACAAAGCCCGACCTGACTCTACATTGAATACTAAGGGACAGTGATGGCGAACTTTTTAGACACAGAATGCCTGAACTACAATTAAAAACCACAATTTTATCATTAAGTGCCAACATAGTAATATAAGCAGTAGCTTATTTTTAACTGCTCTGCCTCAGCTTTAAATCATATGAGCGCACTGAGGACGCCATGATAAGAGGGTTAATTTGAATTACCTTTGTAGCATCCATCCAGGATGGCAGAAAAAAATGTGAGACTTGCAGTAAGTGCTCAGATAATAACTAGCCCTCTCCACAGCTCTTCGCTCATCCTGCAGTCTCAGGCAACCAAGCATGTGTTGTGGCAGGAATAGGCCATGAGTCCTTTGTGGTTAACTCTGTTCTTGGGCAATAACCTGGGTGCCCACAGAGAGGGCTCTGAGTGCCGCTTCTGCCACCCATGCCATAGGTACACCACCACTGCTATAGGAGGATTGGCAATTTCCATGCACAGTGCTTGGCTATTTCGAAACTCCTATTCACTGTCTATGAGGGTTCTGGTCAGTGCTGGATTAAGGGTACTTTAGGCCAAGGGCTGATTTTAGGGGTTTCCATTATCTTCTTCTATTATGGTGGAGAATAACAGAGACCAGTGGTAAATGAAAGCCTCTCCGCTTCTATTTTCCATAGACTTTATGCATACTATATTAATAGGCATAAAATAATACCGGCTGCTGCAATATTTTTTTTGGTACAAGTAATAGTAGAATGGCAGAAGGGAACCTCTAAACATGCAAGTCTATGGAAAGTGGTGTTAAGTGAAGAAGCTTCCATTTACTGCTGGTCTCAGTTATTCTCTTATATAATAGAATTGATAAAAGATAATGGAAAACCCTTACAGTGGTGTGAACCGAAATGTACGGTAAGGAGAGAAATATGGTATCATCTCAGTAAATGTATGGGGCATTGCCTCCTTATCAATGACTTGTGTTAGCAGCAGTAACAAGTCAGGAGGTTTAACCCTTACACTGCTCACATTCATCATGCCCAGGGGCGTAACTTGAGGGGTTGCAGAGATTGCGGTCGCTCCAGGGCCCATAGGTTTAGGGGGCCCTTATGGTGTCACTTTCCCATATGAGAAGACTATTACAGGCGGTCCCCTACTTAAGGACACCCGACTTACAGACAACCCATAGTTACAGACAGACCCCTCTGACCTCTGGTGAAGCTCTCTGGATGCTTTACTATAGTCCCAGACTGCAATGATCAGCTGTAAGGTGTCTGTAATGAAGCTTTATTGATAATCCTTGGTCCCATTACAGCAAAAAATGTTTAAACTCTGATTGTCACTGGGGCCAAAAATTTTTTTTACTGGATCTACAATTATAAAATATACAGTTTCGACCTACATACAAATTCGACTTAAGAACAAACCTCCGGACCCTATCTTGTACGTAACCTGGGGACTGCCTGTACTATAAACCGTACATTACAGACAGAGACCTGGCACAGACTTTGCATTGGGGCCCATCAGCTTCTAGTTACGCCACTGGTCATGCCCATCAAAAGTGTCAGCAGTGCCACTGACTTATATATAATAGTGGACAGACAACCTATGAGGCTTTGGATGGTCATTGGACCCGCGCGAGCCAGAGGCCCCGGGCTACCGCCTATTCTGTCCACATGAAGATCGGCCATTGGTTCTGGAGATAGCTGAGCCTTGTACTCTGCATTTTCCCACGCTCCTGTTGTATTTTATGGGGCAGCAGTATCCATGCTCGGCCTGCCGCTTAATTAGATTACTGAGAATAGGGCCACTATCCTTATTATTTGTGTGGGCCCCTGCTGTCTGATTCCACCCATCAGATTGTTATTTTCTATCCTGTGGATAAAAAAAAAACTTATTGCAGTGATATATTAGCTGGTGTAAGGAACATGTTCAAGATCAGACAGCTTCCACTTCACACTAAGGGTTATGTTTCTGTTCTCGGCGGTAACTTAACAGGTTGCCTTTAAAAAATGAACCCTCCCCTACTCTTGAATCACATACTCTTATTTTGCCTGGATTCACCTGAAGGTCATGTGTTTTTTTTTTGGTCAACCATATTTACATTGGAACTATCAAAGTAATCATAACAATAATGACTTAATGAATTTTTTGGACTAGAAAATGCCCTTTAAGACAAAATCTGGCAAAAAATTCCTTGTGTTTTATAGTCCAAAGGTCAGGAGGAACCAGCACTGCCAGACCCTCTTGACCGTTATAATGGAGATCGGGTGAGGCGATGGGATAGCTTTTCACACGATCTTCCAGGGAGGAGAACCTCCCCAGTGCTCTCTCCCTCTTCAGGGTGTCACGACTTGGATCACTGCCTTCAAGACCTGGGGTGATGGCACAAGCACGTAACTGATCCTCATGCATTCTGTGTGTAGTAGTGACCAGTGTGTTCCTTGTGTGTGTATATTAGAGCTGTGTGTGTATATATTAGAGCTGTCTATGTGTCTTTCTGTGTGTATTAGTGCCCAGTGTATGTATAGCAGTGTTGTGTGTGTGTTCCTGTGTATAGCAGTGCCCAGTGTGTTCCTTGTGTGTGTGTTTCTGTGTATAGCAGTGCCCAGTCAGTGTGTGTGTTTTTGTGTGTGCATAGCAGAGCCCAGTGTATGTAGCAGTGCTGAATGTGTATTGTATTTCTATGTGCGTGTGTATTGCAGGGCTGTGTGTGTGAATGAATGGATGTAACCGTGCTGTGTGTGGAAATATATGGAAATAGCAGACCTGTGTGTGCTGTTGTGTGATCAACAGGGATATTTTAAGTGGTGAAAAATATATTATTCCTTTTTTGGAAGACTAAATCTGGGGTGCCTCTTATAGTAAGGAGTGTCTTATAGTCTGAAAAATAGGATACACTGGTCCGTGAAAAAGTAGAATTTTCATGGACAGCAAACAGATTTTAGGAATTGAACCGCATTATAAAGGGGACAGAACTTTTCATTATGAGATGAAAAACAGAAACCCCTGTGAAAATGTTCTGATAGTAGGAATAGGGGAAAAGCAGCGAGCACAGCAGTCAGTGGGTCATCCTGGACTTGTCTATAAGCTCTGACAGTTTCTGGCCCTCAGCAGTCGCCTATTCAGCTCCATGGATAATTCTTGCCGCAATCCTTTCACTCTGCTTCCTTCATTCAATTACTCCCTTCCTTCCTTTATTAGCAAATATTACCTGGAGGATGTATTCTTATTAACAAAGCAACTAAGGGGAATTATTTTAATTTATATCATCCACTAATTTAAATTTATGACTGCCCCTTCATGTTTGGTGTAAGTCTTTATGCTACAGTATGTAAAACTATATACTATATATAAAGAAATGTATGTTACGATGTTGTCTGTCCGTCATAATTCACTGCTGTTTTTATTTCTACTTGTAACTTCCGCCACAAAAATTAGAAAATAAATAGAAAGTGTGTGAAGACACGAATGGACAGACCAAACCAGAGGTGGTGACCGGTGTTCAGCGCACCACAATCGCAAAGTTTGGGTTTGTATCAAATTTGTATTGAGTTTCAGTCCCACAGACCAGACTCCAAACTTTATTATAAGTTAGGGGCCAGGTTCTACTCAACTTCAGCTTAAAGGGGTTTGCCACTTTACCTCATGTTTTTGTAATGTGTGTTTAAGTGTGTGTGTGGGGTGGGGGGGGGGGGCAAGAAATTAGGTAATTTGCTATTATAAATCTATTAATAGTTCTGCACTGCTTTCTTGATGTGGGAAGTGAAGCCTCCTGACCAGAAAATGGCTACAGGTGGAGGATCATGTGATCTCTTATTGGCGATTGTTCATGGACAGATAGAGATCACATGACCCTCCATCTGCGGCCATTTCATGGACAGGTATGTCGGGCTGATGAGGTAAAATCCAGGAGGCTTCACTTAACATATCAAGAAAGGAATGTATATTGGTAAATTATCTGATATCCTGCCCCCACATGAGGATAAGTGGCCAACCCCTTTAAAGTCACCAGCGGGAGTTTAATGCTAGGTTAGTGCTGTTTCTTGTCCGGCCGGAGAATTTCAAATGCCACTGGTGATGTTTCTAGAATAGTTAACACTAGTGCTGGGTGGCAGCGTCAATCACAGGTGTTGGCCGAAATTGGTCAAATTTTAACAGGTCCACTTATCACAAAAGTAGACCAAACATGGTTGCCATCAGGAATATTTGGGGCCCCGCCAGGGCCACATCTGCCATGAGGCTAGATACAAATCTTGCTTCAGGCGGCAGATGGCAGCTTCCAGAGGGGGGCAGCAGTGCACAATCCAACCCACAGGTACATCCACAATCCAGACAGTGCAGGCTTTTAGAACTAATGCTGCCGCCCTGCAATAAGTCCTTACTAGAAAGCAAGCGTGCTTCACAGCTGCTAGTACCCCGGCATCACCACAGACATGCTAATACTGCAATAGAGGAGATCAAACGCACAGCAGGAGAAGCTTGTGGCTGATGCGGTCTGTAAGTTCATGTAGGACAGGAGATCATCATTATACTGTTTGCCTTCTCCCCCAATGTCTTCACCCTCTTTTGGGATTAGCGCCCTTTTCTGCTTTCTGTTAGGGGGTGAAAAGCAAATGACTGACCCTGAAAGATGTGCGAGGACATGCTGCATTTACTAGTAAATCGTCCATTACATGCAATGCCCGGGATCCCAGCATAAATATATTACTCCTACTCCCTTTTCGAGTAGCAGACACAGCTTGCCATGTTTTTTTTCATAGCTGGCAGACTGGCTGCACACATGCAGTATATACAGTATATGCAGGCACATGCTGAGATGTAGCAGTGCTGAAGTTGCTGTGTAGTTGCATTAACGAAGGATTACACAGTGGAGAAAATTCGTTATGGCTTTGGAGAATCCACATGAATCTCTCATTCCCAGCCGTTTTCTGAGTTTTTCTGACCCTCACGTCACTTATGGGCATGTTATGGGCGGAGACCAGAAGGGGACCGGGGGGGGGGGGCGTGGAATGAACGCCTGGCACGTCACATTTACTATAGTCTCTGGTTCACCACCTGTTCTGATTTGGTCCAAAGATCGGAACTGGCGGAGTTTATACTTAAAGTCACTAAGAGGAGCCTTTTAGTGAATAAAGCCGGAGTACTGCCCGTGGGGGGAATTTTAGCAGTGGGGTTGTAAAAGTCAGTCTTAATAAATTCCTCCAGTGTATTAACTGCACTGCTATGTATCTGTGCTGTGTGTCTGAAATGTACATCAGGGCAGCAACTGTCTCCCATGGCTGTTATATATCTAGTGGAAATCTGTAGGGGAAATATGGGGTTCTGGTGAAGTTTTATTTAATTGATATGAGGTTATTATACTGGTGTTAAAGGTGGAGTTAAAGGACATCTATCACCAGATCAAGGATTGTAAACCAAACATACAGACATACTGGTGTGTGCCCCCTCTGGCAGGATCTGATTTTAGATTCTTATGCCCTTGTTTTTAAGAAAAACTATTATGCAAATGAGCATGAGGGGCTGAAGACTCCTATGGAACCTGGAGTCTGTCAGACTCATTTGCATAATTTTAAAAGCTTTTTTTTTTGTAAAACCCAGGACATAAGAAGCTAAAAGAAAATCAGATCCTGCCAAAGGGGAGGGGGGGCATACCAGTATGCTTGGTTTAAAATCCTTGATCTGGTGATAGAAGTCCTTTAAATTAGGTTCACATGTCCTTGTCTGGACATGTTGAGTGTGTACTCCAGGAAAGCCATAGACTTATATTGGCAAATGATGGTTATGATCTATCTGCTGTTTTTGCCATTGATGTCTATTGTGCAGGATCTCACTGTATCATAAGTGAGCCAAGTGGCCACTCCTTAAATTATAGTGCAGGTCCTATTCCTGCCCAGATTTACGGCACAGCCCCTCATTTCATGTTCCTGGCATGTAGCTATCTGACAAGGAATAGGGTTAAAAAGGAGAATATTACTGACATTTAGCTATTTACGGTAAGACTCCTTTAAAAAGTCACCTATTTTGACCCAGCAAGACAGCAGGAATAATCTTTATTTTTGCTGTATAATATATTTATTCTTTCCTTGTCAAGGATGTATATCTTTGGGCTCTTGTGCATGTGCAATCTGCGGAAAATGGACCGGATGTCGGCCCAGCCCAACGGGCGGAGGAAGGAAGTCCTTACATAATATCAAAATATGATGAAAGAACTTCTCAGTCTGCCGGCCAGACTGCAGTGCAGACGCTGTAATAGTGCAGTTCCATTATGAACTGTGCAATTCCTATGAACTGTATCAGGTTTGGTAATCACACTGCTAATACAAAGATACAGTATATACATACTGTAGGTAGGTAGGTGGATAGGTTGATAGAAAAGCAAGATAGATAGATAGATAGTGACTTGTCCGCAGTGGCAGCCAAGGTCGAGGTACGGAAACGGCACGAAATCTCGTAGTCAAGGACAGGCAGGAGGTCAGGACGGGCAGCACAGGATCAAAGTCGAAGACGTAGCAACAGGTCAGGGCAGGCGGCAAAGGTGCAAAGTCAGAAACAGAACCGGGGTCACAACGAGAAATCACAGAAATAGCGCAAGGCATCAAAGCACGTAGATCCAGCAGGGCAATATAGAATTTTGAGGAAATGACCAGCACCAATTTATTGTGCGCTGGCCTTTTAAATTTTGACACGCGTGCATGGCGGACGGGAGCAAGACAGGAGCCAGAACAGGTGAGCTGTGCGGGCGA
The DNA here is from genome assembly GCF_040894005.1 of Engystomops pustulosus. Classification (NCBI taxonomy): domain Eukaryota; kingdom Metazoa; phylum Chordata; class Amphibia; order Anura; family Leptodactylidae; genus Engystomops; species Engystomops pustulosus. Next base: position 38,724,340 of record NC_092414.1, on the reverse strand, counting down.
TCTGCTAGAGGGGGCAGAGGAGCACGGGTGAGCCCACTACCCACGATATGGGTCGCGGTACCCCCCCATGACAAACTGATTCTTCAAAAACAATGGTTCTAGCTGACACTTACTAAAAGACAAGTGTCCATTTTTTTAGCCAGGAAACCATAGGTCATAAGCCTGGCATAACCCAGTAGCCCCGATTCATAAGGAATACAACACAAACTACTCTAAAGTCTCATACAGACCTATTGCGTGACAGCAAACTGCAAATTGAATACTCTCTTTGACTTCTTTGCATGTCTTACATTTATTGAGTATTATTTATCTTCACTCACGTATATTCACAAATGATAACAAATCTGTAGCTTTTACACAACAAAAAAAAACATTAAATGTGACATTTTGTGACTAACCAATTTCTCTTTCATTCTCCGCTATCCATGGTGGAGCTACCCATAGGGAATGTTTTCTGAAATGTTAAGTTAGATGGCATTTGCTGTACAGCACGGTTGCACTCGGCGAGCTGTCAAGCATTCCTTATGATGAAGGCTTTAGATACAACGGCCACTTTATAGTCACAAATTGTTATTCCAAAATCACTAATGTGACATCCATGCCAGCAGGTCCATGAACCATTTATGAAACGGCAACAGAACAACAGACTTATGTCAGTAATAGTTATTTTGAGTTGACCATATAGAATTCGGCTGCCATTAAGGAAGAGGGGCACAATTTATGGGGTAACAAAGAAGTTGGATGTTATGTCGGAGCTGGCTTAATCTGCAGAATAAAATGTTCATATCAATATGTACATTAAATCTTGTAGCTATTATACTGAACTTTAAGGAATATAGTCTAAAACCCAAATAAGGACTCGGGTGTAACTAAGAGATACAGAGGCCCAAAGCAGACTCCCTTCCCCTTAGAAAAAAGCATACATATTTGTACACTCCCAAATGTTTATACAATCACACTCATTTATAAATTATATAATTACACATAAAGTATAAACACACAATATATACACACAGAGCATACACACATATATACAGTATATACACATGAGAAATGTGTACATGTGTGCTGTAGAAATTCTTTGGTTACCTTGGCTAGATCTGTGCCCTTCCACAATTATATCTCTGAGCTCCTTGGGCAGTTCCTTAGACCTCATGATGCTCTGACATGCACTGTAAGGTCTTATATGGACAGGTGTGTAACTTTCCTAATCAAGTACAATCAGTTTAATTTATTAAAAGCAGCTGGACTCCAATAGAGGGGTAGAACCATCGCAAGGAGGATTAGAAGGAAATGGACAGCATGTGAGTTAAATGTGAGTGTCACAGCAAAGGGTCTGAATACTTATGACCATGTGATGTTTTAGTTTACTTTTTTTTTAATAAATTCACACAAATATCTACATTTCTGTCAGGATGCAAAAGAGTGCAGGGATACATTAACGAGCAACTTTTTGATCTTACCAATTGGCTGCAAAGAAACAAAGATTGAACATTTTTAAGAGTTCTGAATACCTTCCATACCCACTTTATATAATGGTGCACATCCTCTATTCTTCAGTGTGTCAGGTTGCTTTGGCTACTACCTGTGTAGTTACACTCCTGTATGGACCATTCCATCAGATTTCTAGAGGATCCTTTTGTTGGTTCTGGTTCTAACACAATAAAAGGTGTAACAGGTCAAGCAGAAGACAACACAATTTGATGGCGTTTAGGATCTTTTTTTTATAGAGCTTGAAGGAGATTAGGTTCTCGTATAATTTTATTTGGTGGACCCATTCCCTAAAGCCTTAAAATGGGCACTACGAGAATACCCCAGAGACAAGTTAAAAGTAGATGGTCTGTTTTTCCACCACTTCAAATATTACTTACACCCACCTCCCACGATCTTGGTCTCAGCACCATATTCCATGCCCCATTTACCAACTCCCATAATGAAGTCCCATTTCTATTAATGGTGGTCAGTGATGTCTTCCACTTTATTTCATACTCCCCCTACTTAGTATCTATTGAACAAATGACTAGCCAGTCCATCTGTTTGTCTGTATCTACTAAGACAGTGATTTTCAACCTTTTTTTTCACACTTTTTATACTTAGAAAATCCTGGGTCACACCACCAACCAAAATAGCACAAAATGACACTAAAACAGTCATATTATACATATAGTTAATAATATAGATTCTAAATTTATTTTACTCACTCAGTGTGAAACCTGGGCCTGTTTCGATAAACACAAAAGGGATATCCTGGCAGGAATGGTGGAAAGACACACACAAAGCTTGTCCTCAACAGTTCTCAGTTTTTCCCTGTTTTTAGAATATGGTGCTGATTATTATGTGGCTCATATACTGCAAAATAAAGGGGTAAAATGAGAAGTACTATGGCCATGAGGCCAGAGTACGAGTGCCAGCTCATATACTCTGCATATGGGCTGGTACTTGTAGTACTCCAGCCTCAAGACTATAGTATTTCTCATTTTACATTTCTCATTCTTATATGCAGTATACTGCTGGAGTACTAACAGTACCAGCTCATATGCTGAGTATTCTGCCAACAGTTCATATACTCAGCATTATTGGTGGGCTTTACCTTGGCCGGTGGGCAAATGCGAGAGTCTCTCCACTCTCAGGATGATGCGCCGGCCTCGGTGACGTCATTTTGTTGTGCAAGGTTTAAAGCTTGCGCATGTGTTATTGTACACGTCTCCTACATTGTAATAAGCTGTGACTGCGCATTGCGAAACAAAACACGGGGGGCACCATAGTTTGGGGAACTTTCCCCGCGGCACACCCGACCATGTGTCGTGGCACACTAGTGTGCCACGGCACACTGGTTGAAAATCACTGTACTAAGATATAAATGATTTTTCTTTTCTTTAGTTGTAGCTTACACAGAGAAAGGATGTTCTATGGCTTGGCACAAATGCTGCAGTTTGTCCATGTAACGTACATTAGTCATATGTGTTGTCCTTCACCTGTGATAAATACTAATGCCAAAGAGTGGTTTTACATGCTCTTAAATGTGCCCCAGTCCTGAATACAATTATGTAGGCCATGGAGAAGCATGCAGCAGGATGCTGTTAATATGCTGTATATATTCAGTGTAGAATTAGATTACAACCCTGGACGCTGTGATGTATATTTAGCCATAAGGACATACTAATGCATTTACCACTTGTGAGTGATGAAGGACGACAACCTTAGTGACAAAAAGTGAACGCGACACAAGGTGACTTACCAAACATTTAAATAATACCAATGCTTGCAGTGAATTTCAAATGGGCTACAAGAAATAATGGGATATTAGTACATACAATGATGAATGGTCTGCGTAGAATACAAGCAATGAAACACAGCGCTACATAGATTTCGAGCATTAGGAGGCCGATCCACCTTATTAAAATGCTAAAAAGATGTGAAGGAAGCAGCAATATATGGGAAATAATATTTAAAGGAAACAATGGTAAAATGGGATATGTAAGGGGGCTTGGACGGGTGCTTTGATATTATCAGAGGTGATTAATATGGTGTATCACATTGGCACAGAAACTTAGTTTAAGATTAACCTGACCTGCTAGAAATTGTCCCCAATCTCTGACGGTTGATGATGGACCTTCAAAGACTGGCAAATCTTGTCCTAAATCGGGCAGGATCCTTCACTCAAAGGCAGAGTTATGCTGATTTTCTTAATTAGGACATGTCAAAACTTGTTGGAACAGTCTCTTATATTTAGAAACTGTTCTATAAAATTCGGGTCAGTTGACAGGTATGGGGATTTTGTTACAGTTTCTGTGTTGGAGTCTACATGTCACATCTCTGACCCTAGGAAATGGGCCTCCAGAAGAAAAGTTCTTACCTAACCCCATAAATGGTGCATCCCGGAGTTATCGTCTGGGGACTTGAAACATCGAAGTCTGATCTTTTACTAAAAAGAAAAATAATGTTTTATTCCCCCAGCTCATGTCATGCAAATGTTCCATTAATCTGTATGGGATATAAAGAGAAGAGAACCTTCCACCAACAGTGGTATGAGGGGCCCTTGTTCTGGTAATTGATGAGGGACACAGCAGATGGACCCCACCTTTCAGACACAACATCTCTCCTCTTCCGACTTTGGAACAACCAGTTTCGGAAACAACGGGGAGATACAACATGTCTTCCGTGTCAGTTTTCTGGCATACAAGGCATGAAAAGTTGTAAATATGGGCGCAAACCACTAATTTTGTGCCTTTTTTGGCTTCTGCACCTGCAAGTGGGCAAGGCACAAGGTGAGCCAGCAATTTGGTCAGCCAAATTTACTATATACTAATATTCTTAGTAATTTTTGACATACCGTGTGCTGGGTGTGGTGATTATTAAAGCTTATGTATATTCCATCACTGGGTTTTCGTGTCAGTCATATCATTGATGTAACAATTTACGCAAAACAAAAATGAAATGTGTCCATATTTTACTTTTTTCACTATGTTGGGTTGTTTCACACTTGCTTTAGAGGAGATCCAGATGATTTGCTGGGTAGAAGTAATTTACTGAGTTCATCATTTATCACTTCTTTCCCATGAGGGGGTAGGTTTTGAGGCAGGGGGGTGGTGCTTTACCCCCCTCCCCATTTACTTCCTTGAACCTGACTGCATCGGTTGACATTGCGGATGACTTTTTTTATGTTTATGTAGGCTTGTATCTAGAATTTCCCACTGAGCTTTGACCCCGACATTCCGTGAAGAGGGAGATTATGTTTAACCCCCATCATCTGTGCAGTTGTAGGGACAGGCAGTCATCTAGTGCCTGTCATAGGTGTGACAGATTTAATGGATTACAAATGGAAGATTGATGTCTTCCTCAGCAGAAGCAGACACTGCGCATAAATATTAATTCTGCTCGTTTGTAAACATGGTGCATGGCGGCTTTCTAATCACTTATTTTCCTTTGTCTGTTGATTTCCCTCCGAGAGCTCCGACTTCTTACTTGTATTTTCCCCTCTTTATTGATTCTCTGGTAATTCAGTTTAAGGTGCAGCGGCAGTGTTATTAAATATCTCTCAGTAGAGAGGTTAATTCAGCTTTCGCCTGCGTTATTCCTCACAGGAGAAATATATTACCTTCCAAAATAGAATTTATATTCCATTAAAGGGGAAAATATAGACTAATTAACTGAGTAATGTTCACTTTTAGTTTACTATTTAGCAAAAAGCGGATATTAGTTATTCTACACAGACAGCTATGAGTAAGAGCCAGAGGCATAACTAGAAATCACAAGGTACACGGATAAGACTTGGCATGTACTCTGCAGGTCGCGGATAAACTCTCGGGGGCAGGCTTACTAATCCTGTCTATTACTTAGACCAGACAGTCTGAAACGGCATTGAATGTTGTTCATGATAAATGTGCTGCACCCCCTTTCTGGCAACTTAATTTCCTTCTAGTGTTATAAGTAAAGAAGGGCATGCACTTCCTATAGACTATCCAAAAAAACGTAATGGAGGTGTAATTCTGGTGTCCTATAGACTTAATTTGTAGCAGTAGTGAGATCCAAATTAATTTTTTTTCAGTAGGGGCCATACATATTTGGAAAGAGTCAACATTTTTCTAATTTAGGTTCTGTACATTACCACAATGAATTTTGATCAAAGCTATTCAGATGCAGTTGGAGTTCAGATTTTCATCTTTAATTCAGTGGGTTGAAAAAAATGATTGCATAAAACATTGAGGAACTAAAAGATTTTTAAACACAATCCATATCAGGGACTCAAAAGTAATTGGAAAATTCAATAATTGTACAGCAAATAAAATGTTAATTTCTAATAATTGGTTGAAAACCCTTTGTAACGTCCTCATAAACGTCACCCTGTTTACAGTTGGCAGAATAGGTGCCGTTAATTTGTTTGGTTCTTGTGTGTGAACTGTGGCTTAGGTTCTCCTGTGTTTGGATGCATTGAGCCACACCCCGCTCTCTGATGGATTCTGTAGCTTTGCCGTCATCTAGGTTTTGACCTTGTTCCGTTCATCTCGGCTTGTCTGTCTGTATCTGTTGTTTGTCCCTCAGTGTCATGTATCTCCCAGTGTTGCCCCACTTTCCCTGTCTCAGACTTATGTTGGTTTCTGTGTACCATTATTCCTGTTACCTGTCCGCTCCACCATCCAGCAGCTGCCAGACAAAGTAAGTCTTCCCTGTCACCTTGCAGGGTCACTCAGGGACCATCAGTTAGGTTTCTGATAGCGGGTTTACCCTTGTCAGCAATGGTGTAACTAGAGTCTACTGGGCACCGGGGCAAAATTCCTAAATGGGCCCCTACGTACCAAAATTTTGTTAACCCTTGCTTAATAAGTTGAGTACACCTACACATTCTACCATCTTGGAACTTTAGTGTCCCACTATTTTTTACATCTAGCACCTATTCATTTACTCCCTCTTTGGATTATTGCCCTTTGACTGCTATTAGTTCAACTGCCCACTTCCTTGGCCAGACTTCCTTTTAAGTTATATTTTCATTAATGTTTAGCACCTCCTTTTAGAATGACTGTCCAGTTCCTTGTCGCTTCCATCTTAGTTCATGTTTAATATCTCTTTTCTTCATAAATGCCCAAATTTATAGTTAGTGCCCCCTCTTCTTCTACCCTCAGTTCCCTATTCACCATATTCAATAAATCCTTCCGAACGGTTCCCAATCCCCTCAGTCTCCCCCACATTCCATCAGCTATTAATGACCTCAGCCCCTAGCCCCACAAACTATCATCTCCTCCCCCACACACACCATCAGCTCCAAATCCCCCCTGGACCCCCACATTCCATCAGTTCCCCAAGAGCATCAGCCCACTTATACACCATTAACTCCTCATCCCCTCAGCTCTCCACATACCATCAGCTGCCCATCCCCTCAGCCCCCCACAAACCAGGTCCCCATCCCCTCATCCCCACATATATCATCAGCTCCCCATTCCCTCAGCCCTCCCACACATCACCCCCCACATAACATCAGCCCCCCATCCCCTCACCCCCCACATATTATCAGCCCCCCATCCCCTCAGCCCGCCCCCCCACATACTATTAGCCCCATATTCCCTCCCCATATCCCCTCACTTAACTCTAATCCCCTCGGTAAAACTCACCCCAGGCATCCATTATATGCATCCAGCCTAAGATGAGACAGTCACATGACCCAATGACATCACTGCAGGTCCTGTGTGAGGCCCAGGGAGAGAGCAGCGCTGCAGTCCTGGCAGTTGTGTGCACAGTGGAAGAGTTCTGAATTTATTACTCCCTGACACTTCTTACATCCAGAGCAGTGTCCTGCTGACAGGGGCCCATGGCTGTTGTGACAGCATCTGCCGGTGCAGTGCACGGAGCAAATGCTGAAGTGTAACATGCAGACCACCCCTCTTTAAGGGCCCGGTAGCACCCCCTGTGACCGTGATTGTTATGCCACTGCTTGTCAGGGCGGCTTATCTGCTGCAGGCAGGGCTTTAGCCCGCAGGGATGTCATCAAACTTAACCAGTCTGACAAATACCCCGAAGCCTGGTTGTGGTTGGGCTGTTGCTGGACAGGTTCATTGAAACCTTTGTTGGCAATAACTGCCTGAAGTCTTAAACTCGTGGACATTACCAGATGCTGTGTATCCCTCTTTTCAATGCTCTGCTGGGCCTTTACTGCATCAATTTTCATTTTCTGTTTGTGGGCCCTATGTCTGAAGTTTAGCCTTCAACAAGCGAAATGCAGCTCAACTGTGTTGAGATCATATGACTGACTTGTCCATTCAAGAATATTCCACTTCTTTGCTAATAGACTACCTGGCTGCTAAGGCTTTATAGTATAGGTAATTGTCCATCTGTAGCAGTTAAGGAATCTCTTTTGCTACAACACTAAAAACTAAAGTGATGATAACAGGCTATCAATAATAGTATATGTAATAGGCACTGTGACATTTGTATTCCTGCCTGGAAATGTCCTGAGAGGTTTGTGAGATCGAGGAGTCACCTGTGTCTGGATGGTGAAAAGTGTAACTGTGGAAGCAGTTTATGCTTATTAGTGAATCAAATGATTCTTTCCACTGGTGGTTTGCCTGGGGACCAAAAGACTTTTTTGACATGTGTGGATTCTTTGATGGGGCCACTGCTTTCAACACCCCCTAACACATATGTAGAACTCCGTAGATGGTGGGCACTATGAGTCCAATGATGCCCTCCCCTACTGAAACTTCTATCAAATGGAAAAAAATTTGAGAAAAAAAGGATACAAAAATAGGACAATAGAGGATGGCACCGCACCAAGTGGTTTGAACTCTGAGAAAAGTCTCCCAGAGATTGTGCTCAACTGGAGGCCACTTGTTTGTTGCATATATACCAACACAGACCATTCTGGATTGCTGAATCCACATGGGAAAAGATACATTCGATCTGATGATGAGTGTGGCTAACTAACAAGAAGGGATGTCATACGGTGACTTTCTACGCACGCCTCACCTAATAAATTGACACGAGACAAAGGGGATTGGAAAGACTTGTTGAATGAAAAAACAAACATAAAATGGACACATTTATGGACTATCCTCTAGAGCCAAATGAACTTTAAAATTGGCAACACAGACTGTAGTGAAAAAAGAATGGTTTGTAAATTTTAAGTCATGACCATTTTACTTTATATGGAATAATGGAAATTTAAAGTTTATTTGGCTATAGGTGATAGGCGAACCTGTAAGTGCTTACCCCCCCCCCCCCCCAACCTCTTTTTTCTTTCTTTTAAATTGAACCGGGCAAAATGTCATTGAGCGCATCCTAGAAGCATGTCTAGCAGTCAACAATCTCTCGTCGAGAGGTACACTAGCCAAAAGTAGCCTCCTAGAGCTGGAGATGCACCTTTTTAGTTTTATATTTGCAGTTATACAGCTTTTCTATCTTTGTACTTTTTTGTTGTCGACATTGAGTATATAATAATGTGTAGATTAGATTATATAGATCATCTGCCAATGCTGAATTTTTAGGCTTTGTGTTCTGTGTCAGTGGTGCCAGCTGGTCCCCAATGCTGGAGGTTGTAGAGTTTACCTATGTTGTTTTCCTGTATGTCCCTGGTGGATTATATCACTGCAGCATCCCCTGTCCCCTCAGGCAGTATCTAACCTTCTACCCCTTTTAAATGTTACTATGTTTTAATTCTCTTTCTATTATCACATGTGTACGTATTTCTTAAAGGTCGCTAAAGTAAGGATGGAAACAGATAACATTTCAGAAGCAGTCATGTTTCCTAAGTAATAGGCTGTCACATTAACATAACTCCTAGTCTTTTAAAGGGCTAAAAGGGGACATTTAAAATAATTATCAAGAGATGCCCTTTTTACTTTCGTTCCTAATGATATATGTTGTGGCGGATTTAGCTGAAGATCAGAGGCAAGGGAAAAGGTTTTACACAGCTTATGAAGATCACCACAAATTTAGCTGTAGACAGACCAATTTATATGATGTTCACAGGAAAAACTGCAAATGTACAAAAAAAAAAGAAAAGAAAAGGTAATAACGCCAAAATAAACTATGTGTGTAGGGTTCACCGATGAGTAGATATTTATTCAGTAAAAGCAGATAAGTGACAGACATATGAGTTTCAGGGAGCAGGCATGGAATTGGGAGTAAATGGTCTAAAGGGGTTTACCCACAAAACAAGTTAAGCCCTATCCACAGGATCGAGCCTAACTTGCTGATCAGTGGGGGTTTCAGTGATGGGACCCCCACTGATCCCTAGAATGAGGGGTTCTTTGGACCTCATTGCTCCGCGAGATGAGAAGAGCGGCAGGACACTAATGTACTTGGTGCCCCATTCATCTGTATGGAGATGACAGAGATTGCAGAGTATGGCGCTCGGCAATCTTTGTCAGTTCCATAGAGATGAATGAATGAATGATGAATTTTTTTCCAACTTCCCAGTACACAACATGGATTAATAAATACTGTCACTAAGAAGTACATTTTGTTACATTTTGTTGCCCACCCAAGTTCTATATTTTTAAAGGTGGGTAGCAGAAACTTAATGAAAAAATGCTGCAACATGAAGGGGTTAAAGGGGTTGTCCGAGAGTTAGGAGCTGGGCTGGGGTAGGCTTTTTAAAAAAACAAACCTGTACTCACCTCCTCCGTCACCCCTGACTTCTGATCCATGCCCCTGTTTGTTTACAAGGGCACGGTAGCTGTGCTAGGGAAGCTTCCGGCTGGCCAAGGTGGCTGTATCTGATGTTGGAATATGGTGAGGGGTGGGCGTGGCCGGCCACCTCTGCTGGCTGAAAGCTCCCCGAGCTGTAAACAAACAGGGGCACGGATGAGACGGACCATGGCACGGGACATCAGGGGCGACGGAGGAGGTGAGTACAGGTTTATTTTTTTTTTAAAAAGACCACCCTAGCCAGACACCTAATTTTTTAAACTTTCCGAAACCCCTTTAAGGGACTATTATCCGGAATAGGTCATCAGGATACCTGCTCATTGGCAGCAGTCCTCTGGTTTTGTATATCTTAGGCTTCTTGCTCATGGAACCTAGGCATATCACACGTTCGGTTGGAGAGGCTTAGGGATGAGCGCTGCTCAACCCTCCACTCTCCATAGGAACGCCTGGTGCTCGGCTGTACTGTGGGAAAATATAGACTGTGCTCTCTTTTTCCTGATGACTATACAGTGCCACATGTGTGTGCTCAGCCTATCATGGCCAGGCGCTATAGGTGTCTATGGGGATGTTCTGTATATCTGGCTGCAAATTGTGCGGCCGGATATACAGCCCCACAATGTTTATGTAAAAGGGCTGTAAGGGTGGGCCAGCAAAAATTAAAGGGGATTTCTGAACTAAAATACTGATGACCTATCCCAAAGATATTTCTTCAATAATATGTTGTTGGGAGTCCAGCACTCTGGATCCCCACAGATCAGGTGTTCTCAGCATAGTGGTTGAACTGAGTCACTTCAGCTTAGCTCCCTTTCAAATGAAGGGGAAAGATCTGGTCTGATCCCTACACTGAGAACTGAGCTGTCTATTTCCTGTTTCATTCTCTGTTTAGCAGCTGCTTGGAACATCTCATCTATTGGGTTAATGGTTTTAGGCCGCACACCAATCTGATTTGGGGGTCTTGTTCTATAGATATCATTATCATTGGACAAGTTAAGTCTGAAAATATCCTCAATCCATTTTTGCAGACCCCTGCTTAGCCTGGGGTATATGGACAATACTAAGATAAAATAAGTGCGCCTTCAAAATGGCCACCCGCCACCAGAAACATTTTCTTAAATATATAAATAATTTGTCTTTGTGGTCCAGGTGTCAGATTCAGAAGATTTCTGTATTTTTTTCCTAAAGTTTCCTTTTCATGTAGACGTATAAATAACCTTACATTCTCTTCTCAGATACATGAAAGTTTGAATTGGATCGGCCCTAACTGCATAAAACGCTGGCCTCTTTGTCACTCCGAGATATCACCTAAAATCATTGATCACAAGTCATTTAAATGATACTCATGAGCAAACCCTTGTAAAAGCTCATAGGGTGTCATAATAAGACTTTGCAATGAGGCATCAAATGGGCTGAGTGTAATCTTCTTCCCCATCCATTTATGCAAAGTCATTTTCCGGATTTGCTATTTGCTTTAAAATCACTGGGGAAGTCATTCAGGCAATAACATGGAAAAACCTATATATCCAATCTGCAATAAAGTTTTGGATAAAGTTCAGCGGGAAGACACAGGCTGTGAATTTTCAGCTTTTTTTCTCAATTGTATTTTACATTAGGGAGATATATTTCCAGGGTAATTTTCTTTATCAGACCCACTAGAATAGTTATAAATCTATTCCGAGCCCCCCCCCTCCACCCCCGCCTTTAGCTGCTCAGACCCAAACAAGCCGGAGATACGTGTGATCAAGAAAGAGATGATGGTTTGCAGAGTAAAGGGTTATGAATTATTGGTATTTAAACTTTACAGGACAAGGCTCAATGAATTTTACAAAGCAGTAGACTGAAATGTTAATTGTTCAATTACCCCTGAAATATCTGCATGTCTATGGTGCAGGTAAATGAAGCGTACCTCAAGTGAGATGTTTGCCCATTTATTTCATGTATTTTACTTGAATCTGTTTCTAGGACAAAGAATCTCTTGCTCCGCCATGTTGACATTGTCTTTTGAAAACCATATTTTTTATTTTTTGGCATACACCGATAGTCCAGGCAAAGGCTGTCAGACCGGTGATGTCACAGTAGATGCGTATATCCCAAATGAAATCCAATTTCTGTGGTCAAATGGCTTCATGGGATACAAAGTAGCTAGTGGAGGATTGGGGGCACATGCCACAACTGAAAGACATTGACAAGCACCTCTAAAAGGCTTAAAGGGGTTGTCCGGAATTTGAAAAAAAACCATGGTGCTCTCTTCCAAAAACAGCACCGCCATGACCACAGTTAGAGACGGTATTGCCGCTCAGTTTTATAGAGATGAACAGAGTTGAGTTGTATTACCATGCACTACCCATGCCAGGTGTGACAGATTTCCTTTAAAGAAAGCAGACACATTTTTCAACCCCTTTAAGCCTATGACACAGCTGGTAAGGGGATTACTAAACAGATTCAATTTGTTGTCACTACTGAGGGAACTGTCCAAATGGTAACCTGGTATTCACTCTTCTACCCCCATATGCAAATTACACTTTGCTGTAACCTGTTCACCAGGAGAAGATCCAAGTTAGTTATAGCTGAACCAGGTGGGTCAAGAAAATCCAGTTTGTGACAATGAAGGGTTCAACAAGGATGTGTCAGGAAAGAGGCTGAGGTTAGGGCAGGCAGACTTCACTCTTGAACAGCAACCCAGGCAGAGGTCAGTGTAGGTGGAACAGGTTCATATATGGTATATCAGAAACTGGATATATTTTGCAGGGAAACAAGAAGAATGCTGTATACCTCTCACTATAGCAGGTTACGGGTAAGTGTCATTGAATTGTAGTGCACCCATTGAATGGAGGTGAGGCATAAGGAACACCAGAGATGAAGAAACCTTCCGACTGCTGGCATACCTATTCCCAGTTTATATGGGTTGGTGATCAAATTTGACCATTTGAAGGTTGTTAACTAAAAAAATGCCTTCTGGTCAGAATAACAGCCCTCCAAGTACAATGTGGTGCTATTGTAATCCATAATGCATGGGGGCAACAGCTACATTGTATTGTATTGCATTATTGTCTGTTGGCTGAGCTCACTGTTCCCCAGTGGAGCGTCAATGGAGCGTCCACACGCCCGCAAGGCGTCCTTAATTGGCAAAGTCTCTGTAAGGAGAACTCTTACTTCTAGGCTCTAGTAAAAAGCCTCTCACTTAAGTAAACCAAATCCCTACACTGTACTGACATGATGATAAGCATTGAAAAAGTGCTGTCTAGGGTTGGGAATCTGTTTCTTCTGGAATAGATATACTAGTGTGATTTTACTCTCTCATCATTCGGCTTCCTGAAAGTCAAGCTTGATGTTAAAGGAAACCTACCACTTTAAAATGACCCTTCTGACCCACAAATACCTTAAGCTAGCTCAGGATGAGCTGATGCCGGACCATATTTTCAATTGAACCAGAAACCGCTGTATTTGTACAAAAAAGATTTTCTTGTGGTAGTAAAATCTCCCTTCGGCGCTTCTGTGAGCGTCCTACAGCGCGCACCCCGGACCCTGCTCTGCGATCACGCTCGCGTCAGCGCCGCTCCCGTCGCTAATTTTGCTGTGCCCGAGAGCCGATGACGTCACCGAGCTCTCGGGCGCATGCGCACCACCTCCTCCCGGCGCGTCGCGGCCGGATCCCATTGCGCATGCGCGAAGTCCCGAAGCCTTGTAGTATCGCGAGGCTTCAGAGAGAAGACCATCTTAAGAGAGAAGAATTTTTTAATGTGCCTGTGTAAATATATATATATTTACACAGGCACATTAAAACATTGGTGTCAGGGGGCTTGAAGTGCATTAAAACTTTAATTTTCATTGGTGGCAGTGGAGGGAATGCCCCCTTTCATTGGTGGGAGTGGCGAGCATAGTTTTTTAACTATAAGCGTTCACCCCCACGGTCTTCTCTCCGAAGCCTCGCGATACTACGAGGCTTTGGGACTTCGCGCATGCGCAATGGGATCCGGCCGCAACGTGCCGGGAGGAGGTGGTGCACATGTGCTAGTGTGCCCGAGAGCTCGGTGACGTCATCGGCTCTCGGGCAAAGCAAAATTAGCGACGGGAGCGGCGCTGACGCAAGCGTGAACGCGGAGCAGGGTCCGGGGTGCGCGCTGTATGACGCTCACAGAAGCGCCGAAGGAAGATTTTACTACCACAAGAAAATCATTTTTGTACAAATACAGCGGTTTCTGGTTTAATTGAAAATATGGTCCGGCATCAGCTCATCCTGAGCTAGCTTAAGGTATTTGTGGGTCAGAAGGGTCATTTTAAAGTGGTAGGTTTCCTTTAAGGGGGCTGCCTTACAAGGTAGCTAAGAGGCAACATTTTCCTTATCCCATCCTGAGAAAAAGTATTTGCATATTTCCTAAAATTACATAAAATTTCTTACTAGTCAACAGCACATGTGAAAAGGATATAGGCTGCTATGAATCCACAGTGACAGAATATCATTGAAACATGCAAGAAAGTGAACTAAAAAGACCTGATCTACTTGACATTTGAAGGACAATCCTCTAATTTCCAGTAACGATTAGTTTTAATAAAAATGATTGTTGGGTAGAAGGTAGAAATCTAGTCATCTGAGTAGTCGATTCTGTTGCTTTACATACATTAAGGATGAATGCAATCTATATGTCCTTCTATTTATGCACTCTGTTTCCATGGATGCATTGCATTGGTAAAAATATATTAAATCACTTAACATGTTAATATCGACATTGGACTATTACAGTTATATGTATATTTGGAATACAAAATGTATTGCCAAGCTCCATGTTTCCCTCCGTGATTTTTGAGGGGGCTGCTCTGGTATTACAGCCAAGTACAACCCACATGACTGAATGTAAGCTATATTGCAGAACCAGGTGGAGCCACTACTAAAGGTATGGCATGGTGCCTGGTACACCGAGGCTCTATAATAATTCATTCCGCAGGGATCCTGATCGCCATCAAATAGTGATGGTCCATCCTAAGGACAGACTATTCATTTTGTAGCCTTGCATACCCATGTAAATATATTAGTCTGTAAATAGTTACAAAATCTCTGAATCTTCATAAAAGTGCAGAGAAAGCGATGATTTATTGACGGAAAAGATGTGGAACACTGGTGAAACTCCCTTGAAGTAGCTGGACAGATAAAAATGATGCCAAGGGCACAGCAGCAACTCAGAAAGCCATAAAACATCCGAGAAAAAAAAGACTTTAATAAAATAGAAACTGGGCAGTAACAACCAGGTTATAAGCTGGTAAAACAAATCTGTACAGCTGCTTTAATTCTGAGTTAAACTAAATTTTAAAGAAATGTACAGTACCTATGGGTACAACTCTAAAGAGACAAGTGGAGCCTCTCACCGTGGGGAATACCTGCTAAAAGAAGGCACACTCCACAAGGCATGACCTGCCATTTATAAAGAAGGGTTCAGGGGTGTAACTGGGAGAGGCAGGGCCCCTTAGCAGACTTATTAATGGGGCCCCCCTTCCTGCTTAATAATTTACACTCATATATACACACACACACACATTTATGTATATACCTATATACATACAGTTCTTCACTCATATACACACATTTATACACTCTTTCACACATATAGAGCATATACACATCACATACACATATATAAAGTGCCATACACTGATGTATAGCCTATATACACATATACAATATATACACATCATACACCATAGACAGATACAGCATATACACATCACAGATACATACATATAGCATATATACATATTATACTATACAACATGCAGCATATTATGTGTATAATGATGAACATCCTGGATTCTTTAGTGTCAGGTCAGAAGCCGGGGGCCCCCTAACATTGCGGGCCACATAGCGGCTGCTATGCATGCTACCACTGTAGTTACGCCCCTGGAAGGGTGACATATCCTTATCTAGGAGGAATTGCAAAGGAGACTGGCCTAGAGGAAAGTCAAATATGTCCACAATGCAAGGGAGAAAAGCCCACAACCTATGCTATACTTAATCTGCCACTGGTCCATAGGGTTCCCTTGGCTTAGATCACAAGGCACGCAGAAACTTTCATAGTATAAATAAAATAAATGGGGGGGGGGGTCACTTCTGAAGTATAGGATTGGTTGTGGCAATGACCTGCCCTCAATCGGCAGTCCACAGGACAACAGTATGACAGCGGTAACAAAAGGATGAACAAGGGGCCAGTCCTGGAATAGAGAAATACATTTCATTTTTTATTTACTTTTTTTTAATTCTTTTTATTTTTCAAAAGACAACCACTTTACAAATAATTCTCCATGGACACATAAGTGATGATTGATGTAATGCAAGTAGAATGATTTTAAGGCAATTTCTTCACTACGGTGCTGAATAGCAGGGCTGTGGAGTCCAAATCGGTCGGTGACCAATTTGGTGGACTCGCAATTGTGCTTAAATGGGCTGACTCCATAACTATATAATAAATTATAAAAGATTATGAAACTTTCTTATCTAAAGATTTAGGCCAGGGATGAACAACATTTATTGGTCCAAGGGCAGCATTGTCATACCCCCGAACTTAAAGGGGCCACACCAGTAACCAGCACCCTAGAAGAACAACCACAGTACAGTACAAATATAATCATAGATCATAAAGATTATATCACAGATTATAAATACTAATTTATAAACCAAATGCTGCATTCAGAGCAGGCAATAATCGTGAAGACCCCAGAGCAGATCATAACAAAACTGGAGAGCCCAGAGCAAACAAAGATAATAATAAAGAGATCCCAGAATAGGCATTAATATTGGAGACCACAGAGCAGACTAATAATAGTGGAGATGCCCAGTGTAGACCCCAGAGCAGACAAAAAATAAATCCTCTCCTTTCCTGGCTCCTCTACTGTTTACGGCACCGCAGTACAGCTTCTTCTCTCCTCCATGTGGCAGTTGGAGCTGTGACATTTCGGTAGAGATGTCGGATTCGGAGTCAGGGTTAGGCTACATTTAAACGAACGTGTGCTCACCGGGCCGTAGCCTGGGCGAGCACATGTTGTTACACTGGAGAGGAGGAGGAATAAGCTCTGCTCACCCCTCCCCTTTCCATAGGCACCGCACCAGTGTACCGCCTCATCACTGTGGGGACGTATATCCGGCCACAAACTCGTGGACTGATATACTTCCCCACAACGGCCGTCTGAATGCGGCCTTAGGAAGATTGAAGCTTTGTAGTCAGAAGATGACTTGGTGTAGCTAACCATCATTTCAGCAAGCTTTACTTTTGAATTAAAACCTTCAAATATGTCGATTACAAGTGCAGAGCATGTGAAAAATGTAAAGGTGGTTGTTAAAACCCCATATGAAATACATGTATGGAAATAACATATTTTCCCTCAATTCAGTGAAGGCCCATTTTTGCTGCAGTGGCCACTACAGGGCATATCTAGTATTACATGGGCACATACAAATCAGTGACCCTCATTTTGTTCCACATGGAAGTGTAGAACTGCAACTATCTGTGTGATGTCCCCAAAGACTGTCATAATTTCCTAATCTGTGCCTTTCTGCAATAAATTCCAAATAACTGCCACTTTCATAGAAATGCAGTTCACATTTGATGTGTTTTAATATTTTGGAAGAATCCCACAGAAACAAAAGTGAAACAAGCATCCTGGCCAGGATTGGACCACATAGATAAGCCTAAAATATCTAACTTGGAAAACCCCTTTATTATAGCCACACATTTGGATGACCTCTCTAGGATCCCTACATTACTATATTTTGATTGGTATCTCTAGTAAAGCGGTACATTTTATATTATTATCATGTGTTAAAATCATCGAAGTGCTGAGAATTTCTGTGGTCATAGTGTTATTATGTCCGTCATCTGCTACTGATAGAGAGGATGCTGTAGCATATTTCATTCCCATTGCTTTTTGTACAGAATTTCTGGAAGAATTGCTTCTCTTCTGGCAAATACATGGAATCCATTATCTACAATGACAACAAACACTGAATTACATGAATGGATATTTGTAACTCAAATGCAGCATCTCATACGAAATGGATTGAAATAATAATGTGTTTAGGATGAAGTGTGCTCTGATGAATCACTCTATACGTTTCTCTGACTGTAATGAAATCACATGAGATATATATATATATATATATATATATATATATATATATATATATACACCATATTTTTCGGACTTTAAGGCGCACCGGATTATAAAGCACACCTTCAATAAGGCAGATGTTGTCTGTAAATGTGGTTCATATATAAGGCACACTGGACTATAAGAGGCGCCTTTGAGAGAATCAAATGATTTTTTGTCCGAAAAATACGGTGTATATATATATTCCTTCCAGTAGTATTGTCAGAAATTATCAGCAGGATCTGATGATATCCAAGGCTTAGCCTGGGGCAGATTTAGCATTTCTGGAGTCCTAAGAAAAGTTTTGCCTGAGAGGCTATGTGTGACTTGAGCACTTTTTGGCTGCATATGGGGTTGTTGTCACTGACAAATCTGGTATTAAGACTGACATAAGGGCATTATGGCTAGTATTGGAAATATTTGGCTGTCATAGTGGGCAATATGTACCCCAGATGTTGGCAGAATGTAGCATCACTGCTGGTACTATCATATTTACTAGTTGTTTATATCTGTCTCATTGTGGAATAGACATGCATGCTGGGCCATCAGATCTTAACATGAACCCTTGATTACTGTATCTCACTACTAATCGGTCTTCCCTTACTTAGCTTTCTTCTCTACACTCTATCCTTAAAGAGTAACTGTTGTATGATATTGTGTGTGTGTGTGTCTTGCACATTTTCTAATATACTTTATTAAGAAATTATGTTGAGTCTGTAAAGAAACAGGCTGCAAAGTGCCCCTTAGTAACAGTTGTATCTTTCTGTTGATAAGGAGAACCATATTTTAGACAAACTATGGGTTCTGCTCTCCTTGTGTCTGTTCACACAGCTTCGAGGAGTGAGTTTTATCCCTTTCTTTCCCTGGCTACTAGTATTCTATCATCACTGTTTTCTAACACAATTGTTTATCTCTCTATCATTTATACACTTTCCGCTTAATAAGGAAAAGAGCTTGAGCAGTTATTGATACAACTTACATTATAAAATAATGATTATATTATACTATAACCAATCACAGAGCAGAAAGTTTTAATCCACATTGATCAGGACTTTATAAATAATTACAGGTAGATTTGATGTAAGCATGTATCCAGCCTTAATAGACACTAAATTTACAGGCTGAAATATAGATGTAAAAAAAAATAAAAAATAAAGCTAGGGAACACTAAGAAAATTTCTTAATCACGGCACCAATCACGGCATGGTAAGTTTAAATCACCCCACTTACCCAAGAACACACATAACAATAAATAAACTGTAAAAATCATAAACATGTTAGGTATCGCCACATCCCAAAATGCCGGTTCTTTTATTCCCTGCCTTCAACACTGTAATGGAAAATAGTGCCTATTTTTCCGTCCATGAGTATTTGAATAAAAAATCATACAGTCATATAGGTCCGAAATTGATATAAATTAAAATGTCAGTGTGTACTGCAAAAAATAACACATAGGTCCGTACACCAAAGTGTGAAAAAGTTATTGGCCTCAGAATTTGGCAAAGTGTCAAAAACCTTTACTTGTACAAAGCATTTTACATTTTTTTTAATCTACTAAAACCTAATAAAACCTATATATATATATACATGGTTTGGGTAGATTGGGTGATGCAGCTCCAAAAAAGAGGAATAAAGCTTCAATTACAGTTAAAAATATCAGCAATATTTATCCAAGCCAGCAGTATAGAAGCACTTTGGTGCTGGACTGGAGACGGTAACTTAGCAGCTTGCATAGGCCTAGCCATGCTTCAGCTTAACAACAGAATCGTCTAGTGACTAATAAATGGAGTGACAGGTCCCATACTAAAATAATTTTCCTTAGGTCTGACAGCACTATGGTATCCAGCCTCTGGAATAATGAGATCTCAACAGGTGGAACGTCTCATAACGTATTATAATGAATTTCTGCAAAGTTAGTGCTCGTAGCAAGACACCAACTCTACAGTCCAGGATCAGGATAACCATTTAGATGGCATCTACCATAAGTGGTCACCATCTAATGTCATTGTGTGATGCCAGTGTCCTAACATGGTATCTGGAGGGACTAATAGAGACATAGCCTAATTGATTGCTTGTCAGTTTCTCACTGACTGTAGCTCTGTGTACTATATATCGCTCACGCTATGTCAGTTTCCTCTTGTTGGACTAAGAATTACGGTAGTATAAAAATTAACCCAATAAAGTTTTATTAAAAAAATATATAATTACAAGTAAAAATGAAATAACAATGTTGACACTTTTTCCCCCAAAAATTTAATAATTAAAATATTAAAAATGTATTATTTTTTCCCATAAGAAATATGATTCAGCAGGATATAGTTCTGCCACTAAATGGGTTCTACCTTCCACTGCAAACTCATAAAACAGATGGTACAGTGTTAGGCCTCATGCAGACGAACATAAAGGGACCAGTCATCTGGCCGTACGTTTTGCACCTGGATCACGGCCCCCATAGAGGTTTTGGCACTTGGTCACAGGCGGTATTCTGCCGTATCACGGGCCACTCACCTTTCACTGGAAAAGGGAGGGGTAAGAAGTGATTAAAGGGGGTATCTGCTGTGGATATTTCTGTAATAGGGGGCTCTGCTGTAGACATTTCATTAAAGGGGGCATCTGCTGTGGATATTTCTTTAAAGGAGGGGCTCTGCTGTGGACATTTCTGTAAAGGAGGGGCTCTGCTGTGGACACTTCTGTAAAGAAGGGGCTCTGCTGTGGACATTTCTGTAAAGGAATGGCTCTGCTGTGGACATTTCTGTAAAGGAGGGGCTCTGCTTTGGACATTTCTGTAAAGGAGGGGCTCTGCTTTGGACATTTCTGTAAAGGAGGGGCTCTGCTTTGGACACCTCTGTAAAGGAGAAGCTCTGCTGTGTACATTTCTGTAAAGGAGGGGCTCTGCTGTGGACATTTCTGTAAAGAGAGGGGCTCTGCTGTGGTCATTTCTGTAAAGGGAGGGGCTCTGCTGTGGACATTTCTGTAAAGGAGGGGCTCTGCTTTGGACATTTCTGTAAAGGAGGGGCTCTGATGTGGACACTTCTGTAAAGGAGGAGCTCTGCTGTGGACATTTCTGTAAAGGAGGGGCTCTGCTGTGGACATTTCTGTAAAGGAGGGGCTCTGCTGTGGACATTTCTGTAAAGGACGGGCTCTGCTTTGGACATTTCTGTAAAGGACGGGCTCTGCTGTGGACATTTCTGTAAAGGACGGGCTCTGCTGTGGACATTTCTGTAAAGGACGGGCTCTGCTGTGGACATCTGTAAAGGAGGGGCTCTGCTTTGGACATTTCTGTAAAGGAGGCTTATACTCAAGTTAATACCTTTTCCCATTTTTTTGTGGTAAAATTAGGAGCCTGGGCTTATATGCGAATATTTACTGTATGGCAGTAAATATACTGTACTGTACTGGGCAGCCAGTGGTAGCAGTCTAGATCACCTACATTGTCTGGGTGATCTATTCTGGAGGGTAGTCGGGGTGGACGGTTTCATGCAGTTAGGGAATGTAATTGGCTTTCCTAAATAGATGGGTTATAAGAGCAAATTAGAAATTCATCATTAAATTACTTTCACGAACAGTTGTGTGAACTGCTCAGAGCCCCTGGGACACTAAATCTGCCACTGCCTCTGTGACATTAGAAATACAGTTCATCCCCAAAAAATCAAGTGTTTATGAGATAACAATGATAGAAAAAGAAAAATATTAAAAGTCTGAAGACACAGGATAGCTAATAGAAGGCAGTACTGGCTGTGGTAGTGAGGGGTTAATAGAATGGGGTGAGACACTTTGCAGGGGGTGGGTAGTAGATTAGCTTTATCCCTACAAGTGTCTCTCAGCTTCCCCAGTGACTGGCTGTTCTTCCGGGTTATGCTAATGAGTGACGTGTAGCTGCTGCACCTAGTAAGCTGCACAGCTGCCATTGCAGAACTGGTCAGTGATAGCTCAGCGGTTACTTCTTGATTTCACAAGCGTGAGCTAATCCCTCCGGGGGTTCGAGATCCGCGGGCGCTGTCTGATCTTTTTATTTTTTTATAATTTGCAGTTATTATTATTCTATCTTTATTAAACTTTTACAATGTTCTCCTGTCAGTATATACTAAATATCTTGCAGCAAGACTATATGTGTACCATAGTGCATTGTGCTTTATGCCAGGCTTACTCTCAGGACTTACCAATGTATTGCTGGGATTAGTAGTTCCATCCATGCTGAAGGCAGGCTTGGCAGCGCTGCTATTTGCACTGGCAGACGGGGCTTTCTTGAAAGATTTCAGATTGAAGCAGCTGGTGGTGAGATGCCAGGGGGAAGATCACCCCCATGACATTTGTCCTGGCATCATGCTTTTTTATTGTTGACTAGTAGAGCCCTGAAGATATAAAATATAGCAGAGAAGCGGGAATTGGGATGGTTGAGAAGGCAGATAGGATGGCAGACAGAGGGCACAGTGAGTAATAGTGTTTGTGGTAATGTTAGACCTGTAAAAAATAATATATAATTTGGTAATATACAATATAGTAATTTATGATGTAACACAAAATACAGGAAATAAACAATATAAGGCTACATTCTCACACATGTAAGGGGGACGTGTATACGGCCGATATACATCCCCCATACATCGCTACGGGCTCACAGCACCGTACGGCAGCGGTACGGTGCAGCACACGTGTGGCACCATACCGCTCCATAGCCTGGGAAAAGATAGGACATGTCCTATCTTTTCCCGTAATACAGCTCCATGCGCCATATGTTCCTATGGAGATGGACGGGGGTGAGTAGCGCTCACCTCCCCCTCCTCTCCCCGCGCTGCCGTGTGCCCGCCGTGCTATGGTACGGCGGCCAACGGCAGTGTGCATATAGCCTAAAATACAGGAAATATACAATTACATGCGATAATATTCAAAATAGTATATTGATGATGGTGGGTTATGAGAGATGAGCCTTTGTATTACAGATGTGCCATAAGATACATAACAGATTGGCGGTATTGTCAGGACCAGACGCTACAATGTTCTTTATTTCACCCACACATATTACAGCAGTGCGTGATAATCCTCTAATTTCCAGAGATCATCTTTATGGGAATCTCTGGACTCTTTCCTCCAGATGATGTGAGGGGGAAAGAAGGATCAGAGCTTCAGTGCTCGATACTATTGAACTAATGGGTGATAGAATGCAGCCAGTGTTAAGTGTATACAGGCAGTCCCCGGGGTACATACAAGATAGGGTCTGTAGGTTTGTTCTTAAGTTGAATTTGTATGTAAGTCGGAACTGTATATTTTATCATTGTAATCCCAGCCAGAACTTTTTTGGTCTCTGTGACAATTGGATTTTAAAAATGTTGGGTTGTCATAAGAATCAATATTAACACTAAAGCTTCATTACATACGCCTGTGATAACTGTTACAGCTGTTTATTGTAGCCTAGGACTAAAGTACAATAAATTACCAATATCCAGAGGTCCGTTCGTAAGTAGGGGTCGTTTGTAAGTCGAGTGTTCTTAAGTAGGGGACCGCCTGTATATATATTTATTATTATTATTATAGACTTTACCTGGCAAAGAGTAAAAAGGAAGCTTGATGAATAGTACATCAATACTAGGGAGTACAGAGATATCTAATTTAATGAGAAAAGGCCAGCACTGGGCATACCTGGGAAAGTGCCAGGGCCTAGAACTGCTGGGGGGCCCACATAAGGCTGTACATAAGGAATCCATGAGGTTAAGGGGGGCTTTATATAAAATAACCATGATGTTTTAGTTGATAAACTAGGGAATATATTAAGCAACAGGAGACTGTTTCAGTCTCTGACTTTTTAATGCTGCCAAGTGACTAAATGAGTTCAGTGCTCTGTGGCCCAGGAGCCTACTGAAACCTGGAGCCGACCCTGGATGGAACCCCCACAAGTCACAAGAACAAGACCCCCCCCTGCAATCCAAAGAACAATCCTTTTCTCACTAATGCTTGGAACAGCAGGTCAGACACCTGTCCTGCTGCTCTATTCAATAATATGGGAATAACAAGCACACAAAATGGGTATATAGATCAGTGCACTAAATGTGCCTGGATGAATGCATAATTATTACAAAAACCAAACCGATACCGTACTGTGCCAAATATACTGTATTGATCTAATAAATATAAAAACACATAAACATGAAAGGAAAGAGATTCACAGTAAAACGCAGTAAAATGTTTGCTTCATAATGCATCATATCAAATGGTAGGTTTCCTTTAATGTAGGAGATATTAAATATCCCTAAGCTGTAAATATTCCTGGGCTCCTTGATGAGTGCAAAAAATGGTGCACACTATTGAGAAGTTCTTTAGTACAAATGTCATGATGATACCCAGGAGACAAAAAACATATAATAGCAAAGTTACATCGCAGTAATCACAAAAAAAAACCTATGTACACACCTGACCCCAATGCAGGTTTTGGTGTTGCTTTCTTCTGGAGGGAAGAAGGTTCTGCATTGTAAGAGCTCAGTTCTGGTGCCATATTTCTGTACGGAGCTTGTTTTCTCTTGCTGTATTTCTGTAGAGCTGTATATCTGTATACACCCAATATAAGCTAATGCATTATATATCACAGTAAATGTTGACTTTTTTTTGAGTTTCTGTTGAGAAGTCAATCATTGCAATATTTCTTGGAAGCTTCTCATAGTCTAGGACATTGATTTGGATCAATAAATGATCTTCTATAGTAGAATGTATTCTGCACAGGACACAGCCTGGGGCAATAGTTCTGCCTTTCTAAGTGGCACAATCCCATTAAATCCAGCTCGGCATGCATTATAATCACTTGTAGGTACTTGAGTAATGTATTGATTTTACCAGTCCATAGCTGTGACAGGCCAAACCTCACTGCTTAACCTGATTTACACAGTAATCCAACCTTCAAATACTCTTTCTATTATATCATCATAACTCTGGAGTCTCATACATAAGTAATAACCATAGCAAACACAATAAAGAGCATAGTGTGGATTGCTGATAAACACTTCTGTTCTCCTCATTCTGTGTATGTAGTCAGCATCGTGGGGTGATGGGAAGAAATAACACCATTATACAGGGCAGTTATCACTCCGCTCTCCAGACGTGTTTCTTGGTGTATGAACTTTTCATTCCTTTCCCTTTTTTTGTGTTATACTTTAACGATCACATTGTCTAGGAAACTCTTAAAAACTTATATGCGGAGCACAGTCATATCAGCAATGCATATGTATCTCACTTTCAGTAATGCCCACTCCTTTACATAACTCCCTCACATTTGGTTGTATGTGTGTATACCCTCAACTTTACAGAGGGTATCTACAGCTACAGAAACACAGGAGATATCCCTACTGGTTACATCCAGCGCCTGTAGGTGATGCGTCCTCCATCTTCTCCATTAGACCCAGCATCACCACATCTTATGTTCCTCATTGTCCCTACATCTTGATTCTCAGTGTTATCCGGGTGCTACTGCGAACACTCTCCTCAAAATACTGTAAAGCTGCGTTCACTCAATTGCATTTAAACAATACAAGACACCAGTTGCTTGTTACCGATCGTATGCGTTTTATTGGAAACGCATATGAGATCAAATAGAGGCCCATCCTAGTGCCACGTGTGAACGCGCCCCAAGAAATGTGCCCCACACAGTTACCCCAGTAATGTACCCCCCACAGTTACCCCAGTAACATCCCCCCACAGTTACCACCAGTAATGTCCCAATACATTTACCTCCAGTAATCTCTCGTCCCACAATTATCACTAGTAATGTGCCCCACACAGTTACCCTCATTAATGTGCCCCACACAGTTACCCCAGTAATGTACCCCCCACAGTTACCCCAGTAACATCCCCCCACAGTTACCACCAGTAATGTCCCAACACATTTACCTCCAGTAATCTCTCATCCCACAATTATCACTAGTAATGTGCCCCACGCAGTTACCCTCATTAATGTGCCCCACGCAGTTACCCCCAGTAATGTGCCCCATGCAGTTACCCCCAGTAATGTGCCCCACGCAGTTACCCCCAGTAATGTGCCCCACGCATTTATCCCCCAGTAATGTGCCCCACACAATTACCCCCCATGTTCTTCCTTTACATTAGCCCCTATCATCTTCTCCACCTACTTTAGCTCCTATCATGTTTGCCCCTCACTAGTGAGGTAGTGCAGCTCTGTGCACTGCTTTCCCCTGCAGATTATGTGATTATGACAACATCACAGGTCCTGTAGCCTCCTGGTAGTAATATTCTCCTGGTGGCTAGGACCTGCCAGGGAAAGCCGAAATACACACTTTCTCATCACCAGTGATGACAGTGGGTAGGAATGCCGGGGAAGCGGGACAAATGTCCAGCTGACCAGGGGAGATGCGTGGCTCCGGCCAAAAGATCCTGGGCAGGGCCACGTTTTTTTTGACCTAGCGACTCCCCTGGCTCAAACTGACCATCATTGCAGATTTTCAACCCACATCATACAATTTATGATGTATATTTACCTCACAGTTTTTATACTATCATGAGGCTGATGATTGCCAGTCCCCAATCTGATGCTGGTCTATACCAATAATAATAATAATAATTCCTTTATTTATATAGCGTACACAGATTACGCAGCGCTGCACAGAGCTTGCCAAATCAGTCCCTGTCCCCATGGGGCTCACAATCTAATCAACCTACCAGTATGTTTCGGAGTGTGTGAGGAAACCGGAGGACCCGGAGGAAACCAAGGATGGGTTATCAATATTCTAGACCAGAAAACCACTATAAGCACAACATTTGTCTCTCCACTTGAGGCTGTGGTTACACGTTCTGACAACGTTGCGTTTCCTAATACTACGATAAGGTACAGAAGGTGGGGATCGGGGACCTGTAACCAGCACCCGGTTTCTTGCATTTAAAGAGGACCTGGCACCCCGGATAAACCCTCTAGGACAGTGTTCCCCAACCTTTTTATATCTGGGGACTGGTTGCACCCAAAATTTTTTACCAGGGATTGGGCCAGGTAACCCTCTTACCAGGGTAATCCCTAGAAAATAAAATAGTGTGCCCCGCCACATACCTAACCCCAACCCATATAATGTGCCATTTCCTGCAGCCCCTGGTCTAAAATGCCCCCTACCTGCAGCTGCCCTTTTTGATAAAAAGACGGCTACAGAAAAGGGGACATTATAATACCCCCCCTCACAATAACATGTCCAGCAGCGGCCTCCCTTCACTAATAAAATGTCTTAGCAGCGGCCTCCCTTTACTAATAACATGTCCCAGCAGCTGCCTCCCATCACTAATAACATGTCGCAGCAGCAACCTACCCTTACTAACAACATGTCCCAGCAGTGGCCTCCACTAACTAATAACATGTCCAGCAGCAGCCTCCACTCACTAACAACATGTCCCAATAGTTGCCTCCCATCACTAATACAATGTCCAGAAGCAGCCTCCCTCATTGACAACATTTCCAGCAGCAGCCTCCCTTAGTAATAACATGTCCAGCAGCAGCCTCCCTCACTAATACAATGCCCAGCAGTGGTCTCCCTTTAATAATAAAATGTCCGCAGCAGCCACCCTCACTATTAACAAGTCCAGGAGCTGCCTTTCTTCACTAATAACATGTCCAGCAGCAGTGCTCACCCCCTATAAAATGCCCCCAGCAGTGCTCCCCCCCATAAAATGTCCCCAGCAGCGCTTTGCCACTCATAGAATGTCCCCAGCAGTGCTTTACCAGCCATAAAATGTTCCCTGGAGTGCTCCCTCCACTAATGAGGCCCCATAAAAATAATAAAGAAAACACTTACCTCCCTGCTCCCCTTCGCCATGTGTCTCCGACTTCATCTCTCCTCAGATTCCCGGCAGTGCGGGCAGAGGCACAAATATCGCTTGATGACCTCATCATAGCGGGTGAGTGCGGGCAGAGAGCAGGTGAAGAGAAGTGCAGGAGGTGAGTATCTATTTACACTGCTTTTACTGGGGTAGGTCTAGGGAGCTGCTTACTTTGGGCCCAGCCCGCCCCCCCCCCCCCCCTGTGCGCTAGCATTGCGTTGGGAAACGCAACGCTAGAGGAACGTGTGACCAGAGCATCGGGGAAAAAATTTGTCCAGCATTCTCCAGCATAGCCATAGAAATGCCATGCCTTACTATTTCAGGATATCCTCTTTATCCATCACGATTTTTATCAGGACATGTACACCAGTTTTCTGGTGTTCGAGGCCCTGAAATACACACAATTACTGGCTTACGGGCAGTTATTGCTATTATTTCCCCCTTTACACCCCCTCCATACCAGGTGTGCAGGATCAACGACAGAGCGGGCTGGTGCACACAAGCTCTGGAGTATGATAAATGTCCTCCAATGTGTAATGTAGGACAGGACCTCTAGAATGAGCAAAGGTCTTTGCTCCATGGGACAACAGATGAAGATCCTGATCAGATGTACCAGAGGACCTCTTAAACTGGACATCCCCTTTAAGAGCGTAGCAGAACACCCCTTCTGATCCTTTCACTTCCACTTCCTCCTGCTAGAAGCCAGGTGCCCTTAGGCAACTGCATACTTTGCCACCACCTCAGCTGGCTGGTTCAGGGGGCACATAGATGGCTGAATCCCTTCCTGTAGTGATAGAGGATATTTTTATCACTGTTCTTCTACTTGTCATTTTGTGGTTAATATAGTGATATCAGGAAAAAAGGTAATAGGTGTGACATGCTGCTCCACTTCCTAGCAGACCTTATTACAGGCAGCAATGAATGAAGCTTTGTGAAAGGAGAGGTAACAGGTTGAAGCCGAGAAGGTAAAGCGACAATTTGATCTTAGGAACAGCTAAAAATATGGGTCTCACTCTATCTTGAGTTTATTTTGATGATGCACCTTATTCAAACCAATTTTTGCTTAGTAAGTTTGCAAGACCTCTGGTTGCAGTCAATGGAAACATTGTTAGCACGTATCTAGTTGCGACTTGTTAAAGGACATCTACCACCAGGATGAAATATTGTAAACCAAGCACACTGACATACAGCTGTGTGCCCCCTCTGGCAGTAGCTGTTCTTCTTTTAGCTTCTCATACAAGGGCATAGGAAGCTTAAAGAAGAGCATCTACTGCCAGAGGGGGCACACAGCTGTATGTCAGTGTGCTTGGTTTACAATCTTTCATCCTGGTGGTAGATGTTCTTCAAGGTCTGATGCTTTGTCTAAGCACTGCTCATGCACTACTTGCTTGTGGTGATTAGAAAGCAGCTAAGTACAAGGTACTGCCAGGCACAGTGTACGGATCAAGCTTTGGTCAGCACATGACCCAGTTAGTGGGGACATCAAACCAGGAGGTGGACTGCCCAGTATGAGTTGCCACTCCCAATGCGCTAAAAACAAGTTGGATTTAACATCTCTTAGTCCCAAAGCAAAGTTATGTCTATTTCCCCCCTAATGTAGAGTTTTATAATTCAGCCATAACTATAAATTGTAGTGTCCCTTGGGTTGGCACCAGTCTTCTCTCCGCTTTCCTGGTCCCAGAGAATTGACGGCATCCCAAGAATGTATAGACTGATCTCCAGAGCCATAAGCAGTTGCTTTATGGGTAAATGCATCCCTGATTATACAGACATGGAAATCCAGAAATTTTTTTCCTAAATGATGTGGAACCTGCTAGGAAATAACAGGTTACAGGCGTATTGCAGGAACATTTTTCTTGACAATTTTAATACTTTATAAGTATTTTGTCGGTTAAAGTTATGAATGTTTCCCATTCACTGACAGAAAGCCAAGTTAATGAAAACCAGATGACCTATATCAGAAAGCTTTACATATGTATAACCATAGAGTGTTTTCTATCCTGTAGTGTTCCTTGTGAGACAACCCGTCACCGCATACATTAAAGGGAATTTCCCTATGGAGAAATCATTTGTATGGCAGAATATAACATTCCCTTACATTGTCCTATATTTTCCTGAGATGGAAAAAAAATCCATGCTGAGACAGTTTCTTTATTACAAAGTTGTAGGAAATGTTTAGCTGTTGCATGACATATAAATGGCCACCAGGGGGCTCTTGGAGCTCGTGATATTTTCAGTCGCTCTTCACATTGTTTCATATTGGTTTTACTCAATGAAACTTAATTGAGCATTTAAAGTGAGCGCTGATGATAATTAAAAATTAAAACTGGAATTCAGCTGGTTTTTTTTCCTGCTGAGCTAAAATGATTGAATGATAATAAAAAAGAATATCGAACTTTGCATTATGATTTATAATTGCACCAAAAAAGCCCTGGAATATATTATAAAAACATATTTGCAATATTTTGCTCTATTAAAATCATTATGGCTGCAGGACTGTCTTCTTTATTGTAGTAATAACACTAGGATTAGACAATATTTTTATACTTATTGTACAAAGCTCCCTATAATATAATAGTTAATGAGGGGTGATAGAGACGTTATGTAGTGTGTATCCCTGAAATCATATACCCATATTTTTTGGACTATAAGACGCTTCTTCTTACCCTGTCCCAGCGCAGCATGTCCCCATTCTCGGCAGTATGTGGTGATGTAAGAAGCATGTGATCAGTCACATGCTTCTGACATCACTGCAGGTCCTGTAGGCAGAGGGAGAGAGCAGTGCGGAGGCTCCTTTCTGGGAGATAGGATGAAGCGGTATGAGTGGCATTATCCAATCTCCATTACAGCAGTCAGGAGGGTCTGGCAGTGCTGGATCCTCCTGACCTTCTATAAGACGCAGGTAGTTTTTAGCAAGATTTTTTTTTTATAGTCCAAAAAATTGAAGACACACATAGTAAACTATGGGTCAGTAAGGCAACTACGAAAAACACTGAATCACAGATGTGAAAAACACTAATGTGAAAGAGCTCGTAGGGTTTTTCACATTGGCGTTGGTGCTGTGCATACGTTACATTTTGTCTCCGTTGTGTTTCCATTTTGCTTCCGTTTTGTTTCCGTGTCCACCCCACAAAAAATTCAGGTTTATCATTGCATTGAAAGCATAATACCTGGTTTCTCACCCTCTTCATTTGAAAAAAAAACAGTTTCATCAGCTTTTTTGCACGCCCACAGACTTTTATAGGCTACCATGATCCACATCAGTGAAAAAGAATGGACGTTTCATAATTTTTCCCAAGGACAGTGGGTCAGTGAAAAAATAAGCCAATGTGAAAACACCCAATGAAAATAAAGGATTTTAAAGGCATCCGTGAAAATCACTGAACCACGGATGTGAAAAACAAGGCCAATGTGAAAGAGCCCTTAGTCTATACAGTAACAGTACCTTCAATGGAGGCAGAACAAGCCTGTGGTCGTCAACAAGGGAGAGCTCATTGCATAGAAATGAGAAAATAATTGAAATGATCTCCCCCTAGTGGTGGCTGCAGGCAGTCAGAATTTTATCATTTAGTATTTACCTTCACACAATTTTAAATTTAGAATTTGCTGTAGAACTTTTATTAACAATCATGTTGTTAGAAAGATGACAGATCCAATCACTGGGCAATCATCCAAGCTGGGCTATGGTGATGTGTTGTGTAACAAAAAGTCACAGACAAATCATATCCCAAAGACTCTAATGATAAGTAAAGTTATCCCGGACAACCTTGTTAACAGGCGAAAAATGCCTCTCTAAATAAGCTACAAATAAGTACTTAGCTATACCTGCAGGGGGAGTATTTTTAAGATTTTTAACATTGGGACCATGCAGCACTTGAACCCAGGGTCCATATCTGGCCATAGGTAACACCTGAGCTTGTATGTTTTCCCCAGGTCTGTGTCGCTTTACTCTAATTTTCTCCTGCACTCCAAAAAAATCCATAATCCATAGGAGAATAGACTACAGTTAATGATCCAAATCCCTCTCCGATCTTATTTCTATAATAATGGTGAGAACGCTATGGGGAGGGGGTGGCTGGTTAAAGGGATAGTGAGGGCAGCGTGTGAATACCCACAAGTACATGATCAATGGGATACATGGCAGCAGTTTGTGTATGGTTGGTGCCCATAGAAGATGAATAGAAGCATTATTGTGCTTGTCTGGTGACTTTTATGAGTGAGATTTTGGCAAGTGTGTAAGGATGCTGATATATGTGCATCTAATATCTGACTCACAGTGGCAATTCATTGCTCTATGCAAGTGTAGAGATGATGTATAAAAGCAGCGGATTCTTGCATTAGCAGCTCCTTGATGCCTCTGGGACCACGCTAGTCATATTTTTTACATATTCTTTTTTTATGTCTTGAGTTTCTGACAGCATATTAAAGCAATGTGATGCGGAGTCGGCAATGGATTTGAGTATAAACTCTTAAATGTATTTTAGATGTTACCGTTGTTTGTGAAGATTAAGGATTTAAGCAATTCAGAATATGATCCTGATATAAAGTGATCCTGCCATTTCCCAGCCCCCAGTTATACATCCAATATGGCTGATAAGAGACCCTTTACTCTGGATACTCATCATCATCTGAGCTTGGCCAGAGGTGTTACCAGAGGACTCCATTGCAAAATCTTATCTACTTGTTTTTTATAGAGGCAAGGAGGATGTAACCAACTTCCAACTTCAATTTCTATATGCACTATATGGTACAGTATATCCACTACTGGTACATATTCATGTGTATGGTATAGTGACTGCAGGGTTTCATTTATGTGTGCAGAATAGTGACTGCAGGGTTATATACGATACGTGTACACCATAGTGACTGCAAGGATATATTTATGTGTAGGGTATGAGGAAAGCGCGGACCACAATGCACAGATGCACAATACCAAGCGCCGATGCATCCTATACATCTACTTTACATTATTCATGTGTACGGTATAGTGACTGCAGGGATAGATTTATGTGTGCAGAACAGTGACTGCAAGGATATATATATATATATATATATATATATATATATACAGTGTATATATATATTATATGCTGTAGCTCTCATTCCAGTGACTATCTCTGACACTCCAATTACAGTGGCTGTCTCTGTCTCTGACTGTCACTTTGTCTATGGGGAGATTTATCAGAAGTGTCTACGAGCAGAACTGTTCTAGTTGCCCATGGCAACCAATCAGAGATCAAATTTCATTTTCCCCAGCTGTTTTTAAAATTACTGCTTGTCTCTGATTGGTTTCCAAGGGCAATTGGAACAGTTTTACCTCAGACATTTCTTCTAAATCTCCCCCTATCTCTGTATCTAAGTGTCTTATACTCATTGGGGGTCATTTACTAAGGGCCCGATTCGCGTTTTCCCGACGTGTTACCCGAATATTTCCAATTTGCGCCGATTTTCCCTGTATTGCCCCGGGATTTTGGCGCACGCGATCGGATTTTGGCGCATCAGCGCTGGCATGCACGCAACGGAAATCGGTTGGCGTGGCCAAGCGAAAACCCGACGGATTCGGAAAAACCGCCGCATTTAAAACAAAAAAAGTGTGCTATTCAGCGCAGCAGCGCCACCTGGTGGACAGCGGAGGAACTACCTTAGTGAATCCCGGCCGGACCCGAATCCACCGCAGAGAACGCGCCGCTGGATCGCGAACGGACCGGGTAAGTAAATCTGCCCCATTGTCTATACAGTAGTAACCAATCACAGCTCAGAGCTCATATTAATGACCTGTGGCAGAACAGCAACCAATCACAGTTCAGCTTCCAACTGCCACAGCAGCAGCAGCCAATAGCTCCTGTATATCGAGGCAAATAAGTGGATTTTGGAAAGCCTATTCTATGATGTTCCCAGACAGTGCTGTGCAAAATTTGGTGATTGTAACCCCAACAGTACAGATTCCTTTAGTGGACATACACACACAAACACATACACTCAGCTATATATATTAGATATAAATATTTGTGAGTACAGTATAGTGACTGCAGGTACATAGATATGTATACATATAGTGACTGCAGGTATACAGTTGTGTGTACAGTATAGTGACTGCAGGTACATAGATATATACATATAGTGACTGCAGGTATACAGTTGTGTGTACAGTATAGTCACTGCAGGGATATTATATGAACGGTATAGTAACCACAGGGATATATATTTGTGTTTGATATAGTAACTACAGGGATATATTTATATGTACAGTATAGTGACTGCAGGGATACATGTATGTCTATAGTATAGTGACTACATGGATATTTATTTTTACAAATTTTCAATTTGAATTGCTTAATTATAAATTAATCAATGTCCGTACAAGCCTGATAAATGCCACCAATGTCACTTTGAGAGCTGGAGAAGTAGCAGCAGTACTTTGGCCTCATGGTCCCTGTAAAAGATTTTGTATATGAAGCATGGAGAATAAGTTAACAGCTCTGCATTGAATGATGAAGAAGACACCAATATTTATGATCACATGGGGCTGGTGATAAATTATGAAATAAACTTTCACTTTCCTGTAAGCAAACCTCTGCTCTGTGACATAAAATCCTAACTCCACAAACTTCCGTAATCAAAAGACACACAAGGAGCGACAAATTTACTCTGGAAATGACTGGTGTTTTATGATTCCACCTGCTTCCTGCAGGTCTTGAAAAACTGAAGACGTTAATAAATCCTCCATAACTCCCCCAGTTCTGTCAAGGCAACACCGGGCGCATTTGTATTCCAAACAACATGGCCGCAAATCACTTTTTATTGTACATTACACCACATGCAGATGAACTGGGTTTAATCTAGTTCCCCTGGTTTGTTAAAATACTTGGAAGTAGTGGATCTCCGCTGAGAATAGATAATGGGGGAATTTGGTTACTGGATTATTTTTTTTCCTTTTTCATATACTTCCTAACAAGTTATCTTTATGCGAATCACAGCGTCAGCAGTTTACGCCTTCGTGTAAAGATTAGCAACATCTGGACAGGACCCTCTGGTGCTTTTCCTATAAGGAGGTAAAGTTGACTGTAACATATGTCGGCTCTTCTGAATAAGATGCCAAAGGATGAATTCCTTCCCCGGAGCTATATCAGCACAGGCTTTCATTCCTTCATCCCACCATTTTTCTTATTATAGGATGATTGCTATACACACAGGTAGTCAGGGGAACAAGACAGTATGTATTAAATGAGCTAATCCCTAACACGTATTGTCAAGAAGAGCATCGATAAAAAATGTATTTCTCCGGCAATTGAAGCTGTGCCTGAACACAAATGAAGCGGCAGCATGCTAATAAGCTATATTAAATGCCCACCTTCAGACATAGCAACCAGGCAGGGAGGTAGGACACAGCGCTCAGGCTGATGCAAGTGATTACAGGCCGGGATCACTTATCATTGCACCTGTCAGCTACTATTTTAATACAATAAGGCCCTTAGGATATCAATTAGGGCACAGTAACCATGAGTGATGGTGTTGGGGACAGCATACATTCACTCTGCCATTTGTTGTGATGCACCGAGCTATATTTGTATCTCCTGAACCGGCCAGCGTTGATTTCACTTCAATTATAATAGAAATTGATACAGAGCCTGTTATAGTCAGGAATATTGTCAGTGCACAGATCCTGCCCATGATGGTGCAGTAATAGGCACTCTACACCAAGAGTAGACGTTAGAAAAATCCAGCCCTTAATCAGGGGAGTAACTAGGAGAGGCAGGGCCCCATAGCAGACTTCTGAATGGGGCCCCCTACCTCCTCAGAAAATATTATACTCACACATTTATACACTTAAAAAAGATCTAAAGCAGGAGCTGCTGACCACATGGGGGAAGTGCACAGCAGGAATAAGACATGGCCTGTCATTCTTCTGTCCCCTCCCTCTTCCCCAACATATCTTATCTGAGCTGCAAATTTATGCTGTGTACTGTGGATGATGTGTTATATACATATTATGTTGTATGGGGTGCAAAGTCATATGTATATAATGCTGCACATCCTCCATTTTTTTTGTGTGACAGATCGGATGCCAGGGCCCCCTGACACTATGGGCCCCATACCAGCTGCTATGGCTGCTACCACTGTAGTTACACCCCTGCCCTTACTTATTAAATAGTATGCCATTTATATATACACTCACCGGCCACTTTATTAGGTACACCATGCTAGTAACGGGTTGGACCCCCTTTTGCCTTCAGAACTGCCTCAATTCTTCGTGGCATAGATTCAGCAAGGTGCATTCCTCAGAGATTTTGGTCCATATTGACATGATGGCATCACACAGTTGCCGCAGATTTGTCGGCTGCACATCCATGATGCGAATCTCCCGTTCCACCACATCCCAAAGATGCTCTATTGGATTGAGATCTGGTGACTGTGGAGGCCATTTGAGTACAGTGAACTCGTTGTCATGTTCAAGAAACCAGTCTGAGATGATTCCAGCTTTATCACATGGCGCATTATCCTGCTGAAAGTAGCCATCAGATGTTGGGTACATTGTGGTCATAAAGGGATGGACATGGTCAGCAACAATACTCAGGTAGGCTGTGGCGTTACAACGATGCTCAATTGGTACCAAGGGGCCCAAAGAGTGCCAAGAAAATATTCCCCACACCATGACACCACCACCACCAGCCTGAACTGTGGATACAAGGCAGGATGGATCCATGCTTTCATGTTGTTGACGCCAAATTCTGACCCTACCATCCAAATGTCGCAGCAGAAATCGAAACTCATCAGACCAGGCAACGTTTTTCCAATCTTCTACTATCCAATTTCGATGAGCTTGTGCAAATTGTAGCCTCAGTTTCCTGTTTTTAGCTGAAAGGAGTGGCACCCGGTGTGGTCTTCTGCTGCTGTAGCCCATCTGCCTCAAAGTTCGACGTACTGTGCGTTCAGAGATGCTCTTCTGCCTACCTTGGTTGTAACGGGTGGCGATTTGAGTCACTGTTGCCTTTCTATCAGCTCGAACCAGTCTGCCCATTCTCCTCTGACCTCTGGCATCAACAAGGCATTTCCGCCCACAGAACTGACGCTCACTGGATGTTTTTTCTTTTTCGGACCATTCTCTGTAAACCCTAGAGATGGTTGTGCGTGAAAATCCCAGTAGATCAGCAGTTTCTGAAATACTCAGACCAGCCCTTCTGGCACCATCAACCATGCCACGTTCAAAGGTACTCAAATCACCTTTCTTCCCCATACTGATGCTCGGTTTGAACTGCAGGAGATTGTCTTGACCATGTGAATCCATAGATGCTGAAGAGCGGACCCGTTGCAATTTGGGTAACTGGCACCAATTGCGAGTTTTAGCTGTTTAAACTCGCCAGCAGCATTCAAAATCCTACGGGCGCACGTGATGATGTCAACAGGGAGCAACGATCCTCCTCAAAATAGAGACGTCCAAGTAAGTCCCAGGCTTCATAAATGCTACTGGCGAGTAATTGCCAGCACTAATCGCGGGTGTTAACCACAAGGTTAACCGAACCTATCCCGGAACTTCTAATGGGGGACCTGTAAAATTCGGTACTAACCCAAAATTTGTGGTTTGTGTCCGCTTAACACTATCCACAATTAATATTTTGTATATTTATAGTGTTTACTATAGTGACAAAAATTTACTAAATGGTAGAAACATTTTTGGAAAATTATGTTAATTTCATGTGATGATCACATGATCACAGAGGTACCATGACCCCATGAAATGCCACTTTAACCACATATCATGAAACCAGACCGGAACCATCTGTTGTATTGTGGGACAAGAAAATAATGGGGCAGATTTACTTACCCGGTCCGTTCGCGATCCAGCGGCGCATTCTCTGAGGTGGATTCGGGTCCGGCCGGGATTCACTAAGGTAGTTCCTCCGCCGTCCACCAGGTGGCGCTGCTGCGCTGAAGTTCCCCGGCCTATTCCTGGTGAAGGTAAGTGTAATTTTCGCGACACATTTTTTGTTTTAAATGCAGCGGTTTTTCCGAATCCGTCGGGTTTTCGTTCGGCCACGCCCCCCCGATTTCCATCGCGTGCATGTCTGCGCCAATGCGACACAATCCGATCGCGTGCGCCAAAATCCCGGGGCAATTCAGGGAAAATCAGTGCAAATCGGAAATATTCGGGTAAGACGTTGGGAAAACGCGAATCAGGCCCTTAGTAAAAGACCCCCAATGGATTGTTGGATTGATCTTAGGGGAGAGAATTGTTGATTGCTTTTTATTTTACCACACTCTCCCTTTAAAACACACCAGAGAATAAGTCAGAAATGTCAGCTCATATCATAATTTTTTTAAGGTCACATTGAGTCTGAGCAAATTGATTTTTTCATTCAAATGCCTTGTAAATTTTTATCAAGTGTCTATACCTGTCACTGACCTAATAGGGTTCATCTTCTTCGGTCTGACAGTTCTAGGATATGACATTATTTAGACTCTTGCATCATTACTGTATTACATGACGCTCTTTGGTAGCAAATCTACAAGTATATATTTATAGAGCGTAAATATCACCATCCAAGAGTTTTTTTTATAATCCAATAAGAAAGGAATTCTTTGTTTCTCTTGTGATAAAAATACCATAAGGAGGATCCTTTATCCTTTCGCCAGACTCAGACTCTCACTGGAATTTCTTTGAGACAATCCCCTCTACTTAGTGTCAAAAAGGCAAATTGGAAGCACCATTTCCTTAGACTAATAGCTCAAGAGAAAGTGTATCCTGAGCTGTGGTGCGCCGGAGGAATAAGACAGCACACTGCAGAGTTTTTCAGTGTCATATTTGCGCCAAATATAAAATCACTATATAAAAAATATAGAACCTCTCTATATATAAACTAGAATTCCAGGAAAAACGTCTCTGAAAGTAAATTCTTTTTAATACTTTATTCATACTAATTTTAATTATGCTTTACTTTGAGATAAATGTCCATATTAAATGCGGAATTCTCAATGGGACATTCTGTGTATATTCCTCCTAGTGGGGAAAAGCATACCAATAGAAGATTTCAAAGAACAATTTCCACCATACATAGCTGCAGACAGTGTTAGGTATTGGCGCTGGAAAGCTGTAATCATACCTTTGTGTATATTGTTAGTAACAGCAGGATTGTAAAATGGATTTATATTCCAGATTTGCTGCTGCATGTGGAGCACTTGGGGAATTTCCTGCATTCAAACTGCTCAACAGTGCCAGCACTCTGCTGTAATATCTAACCAGAAGCCTGCAACAGCTATCCCTTTCCTGTGCTCAGTGAAGAGATACCACACACCAGTGTAGCATGTCCCCTCCTGAAATATAAATGTAATTAGAAATAAATATATATGTCCTCCTGCTACTAACAGAAACACATACAAAGTTATCATTCTGGAGAAGGGCTGCCTAAAGCTGTTGGCAAGTTTACATGGTCACAACTGTGGGTAGAATCCCTTTAAAGAGTTACCATGTTACCATAGGAATGCATTCATCCGCAAGTTGTATGTTACAGAGCAGAAGGAGCTCTTGTACATGTGGTTTTCAGACAACATGTTATAGAGCAGGAGGAGCTGAGAAGATTATATATGGTGTCCCATCTGCAGGCAGCATATTATAAAGCAGCAGGAGCTAAGCAGATTGTACATAGTGTCCTATCTGTAAACAGCATGTTATAGAGCAGGAGGAGATGAGCAGCTTGTACATACAGATTGAACCTATCAACATGAAAATGCAATGCTCTGCAAGTTGCGAGTATATTGTGCATAGTGTCATAACTGCAGGCAACATGTTATAGAGCAGGAGGAGCTGAGCAGAGTGTGCAACAGCATGTTATTCAGCAGGGAGAAGAGTCAAGCAGCATGCAAATTGTGTCCTATATGCACACAGAGTGTTATAGAGCAAGAAGAGCTAATCAACGTGTATATTGTGTTATATATGCACACAGAATGTTATAGAGGAGGAAGAGCTAAGCAACATGTATATTGTGTCCTATATGCACACAGAATGTTATAGAGCAGGAAGAACTAAGCAACATGTATATTGTGTCCTTTATGCACACAGAATGTTATAGAGCAGGAAGAGCTAAGCAACATGTATATTGTGTCCTATATGCACACAGAATGTTATAGAGCAGGAAGAGCTAAGCAACATGTATATTGTATCCTATATGCACACAGAATGTTATAGAGCAGGAAGAACTAAGCAACATGTATATTGTGTCCTATATGCACACAGAGTGTTATAGAGCAAGAAGAGCTAAGCAACGTGTATATCGTGTCCTATATGCACACAGAATGTTATAGAGCAGGAAGAGCTAAGCAACATGTATATTGTGTCCTTTATGCACACAGAATGTTATAGAGCAGGAAGAGCTAAGCAACATGTATATTGTGTCCTATATGCACATAGAATGTTATAGAGCAGGAAGAGCTAAGCAACATGTATATTGTGTCCTATATGCACACAGAATGTTATAGAGCAGGAAGAGCTAAGCAACATGTATATTGTGTCCTATATGCACACAGAATGTTATAGAGCAGGAAGAGCTGAGCAGATTGTTCATGGCGTCCTATCTGCTGCTCTCAACTCAACAGATTTATTATAAATTATGGCAATTTCTAGATTTCAATTTATAATGTATGGACACCCCAAGATGCTGGAAATTTGTTAAAAATTTTGCTCTTCCTAAATGGAGCTAATCTGCTGGCAGTGGGCTCCTGTTTATGACCGGTGTATGAAATGTTAGTGTTAGTAAATTCTCATAAATCCCCTCATTATAGAAGCGATAGATGATCAGCAGGAGACATTGCCTATATTATGGACTATTCAGTTTCCTATAATTATTCCCTTGTGGCTTCTTACAATCCACTAAAGCAGGTGTGAGAATACATTCCTTTGTACTGTATGTATTACAGACCCCTCAGGAAATCAAGGCTCCAAGTATTAACCTTCATTGAAAACATTAACCTTTACGCAGACTCTGCCAAATCAAACATCAAAGTTTCACGACTGAATCCGGGGGATTATGGAAATTCTTCCACGGGTGGTTTGTTTCCCCGGTTTTATTGTTTTAGCCCAAATAGCGGGGATTGGTGACACAGTCAACCAATAAAGCGGGGATGCTTATATAGTTACACATGCTGAATGTAAGTAGCGATTGGGGGTGGGGGGGAGTATAAAGGGAGCTCTCAGCTTTATCAGTATTGCTATGGAATTAACGTTTATCCGGCTGCCTGGATTGTAATCCGGGGATATAATTAAAAAATCAGTATTAACAAGGAAAACGGTGTGCATCAAAATGTAATCAATTCTGCAGAAGCTTAACCATCTGCTAAAGGTTAAGTCTATGCATGGATACTGATGTCAGACTATTTATGTGCAGGATTTGGCTCTTGGTGAGTGTTTGGACCCTTTAATCTACTGCGCTGATGAAGCGAACATCTGCGGACAGATATCCCTGACATGGGGCTCAGCTGTCACAAGGGGCACTGGGTTTATCCTGGTTAGCAGAATAAAGTTCTAGGGCATCACGAGGCAATTTACTCTCCATGTATGAGCCGGCGCTATTGTAGTATCGCATTATGCGCTTTACGTAGATGGCTGCTGTTGTTGGGGGCTTAGCATCTAAAGCACATTCCATCTACAATGGCTTATTAAGAGATATAGCGTCATGTATGTATCACTGTGTGCATGGACATGTAGGGCTGAAGATTTCAATTAACCCTTATCCACTGCTGCCTGCATTGTAATATATGTATTACATAAGAAGATGAAGTCAATAAAGTCCTATTTTCCAGTATGAATTATTGTGATACATTTGTTATGAGAGGCATTGAACTCCATAAAACCCATTGCCATATGCTTCTATAAATATCTGGGTTGTGAAGGACCTTACAGGACACACGCAATGCAGGATGAATAGACTAAAGCCATAGAGAAATAAACAGTTTGTACACATTGAAAATATACAAAATAGAGCAGTAGGTGATGAGTAGATTGTACATAGTTTCGAACTAAAGGCAGCGTGTTATGGATGCCTACAGATAGGACACTATATACAATCATCTCAGCATATATAATGCTGCCTGTAGATAGGACAACATGAACAATCTGCTCAGCTCTTCCTGCTCTATAACATTATGCTTGCAAATATGACATTATATACATTCTGCTAATCACTTCCTGATCTATTACATTATGCCTGCATATATATTCTGCTCAGCTCTTCCTGCTCTATAACATTATGCCTGGAGATAGGACACTATATACATTCTACTCAGCTCTTCCTGCTCTATAGCATTATGCCTGCAGATACGATACTATATACATTCTTCTTAGTTCCTCCCTCTGCCGCATAACATTAAGCCTGCAGATAGGACACCATATACATTCTGCTCAGCTCT
The DNA here is from genome assembly GCF_040894005.1 of Engystomops pustulosus. Lineage (NCBI taxonomy): Eukaryota > Metazoa > Chordata > Amphibia > Anura > Leptodactylidae > Engystomops > Engystomops pustulosus. The sequence goes on along the minus strand of NC_092414.1, from coordinate 38,681,875 downwards.
TCCTGCTCTTTAGCATTATGCCTGCAGATAGGACACTATATACATTCTTCTTAGCTCCTCTCCCTGACGTATAACATTATGCCTGCCGATAGGACACCATGTACATTCTACTCAGCTCTTCCTGCTCTATAACATTATGCCTGCAGATATGACACTATATACATTTTGCTCAGCTCTTCCTGCTGTATACCATTATGCCTGCAGATAGGACACTATATACATTCTGCTCATCACTTCCTGCTCTATTACATTATGCCTGCATATACACTCACTGGCCACTTTATTAGGTACACCATGCTAGTAACAGGTTGGACCCCCTTTTGCCTTCAGAACTGCCTCAATTCTTCGTGGCATAGATTCAACAAGGTGCTGGAAGCATTCCTCAGAGATTTTGGCCCATATTGACATGATGGCATCACACAGTTGCCGCAGATTTGTCGGCTGCACATCCATGATGTGAATCTCCCGTTCCACCACATCCCAAAGATGCTCTATTGGATTGAGATCTGGTGACTGTGGAGGCCATTTGAGTACAGTGAACTCATTGTCATGTTCAAGAAACCAGTCTGAGGTGATTCCAGCTTTATGACATGGCGCATTATCCTGCTGAAAGTAGCCATCAGATGTTGGGTACATTGTGCTCATAAAGGGATGGACATGGTCAGCAACAATACTCAGGTAGGCTGTGGCGTTGCAACGATGCTCAATTGGTACCAAGGGGCCCAAAGAGTGCCAAGAAAATATTCCCCACACCATGACACCACCACCACCAGCCTGAACCGTTGATACAAGGCAGGATGAATCAATGCTTTCATGTTGTTGACGCCAAATTTTGACCCTACCATCCGAATGTTGCAGCAGAAATTGAGACTCATCAGACCAGGCAAGGTTTTTCCAATCTTCTACTGTCCAATTTCGATGAGCTTGTGCAAATTGTAGCCTCAGTTTCCTGTTGTTAGCTGAAAGGAGTGGCACCCGGTGTGGTCTTCTGCTGCTGTAGCCCATCTGCCTCAAAGTTCGACGTACTGTGCATTCAGAGATGCTCTTCTGCCTACCTTGGTTGTAACGGGTGGCGATTTGATTCACTGTTACCTTTCTATCAGCTCGAACCAGTCTGCCCATTCTCCTCTGACCTCTGGCATCAACAAGGCATTTCCGCCCTCAGAACTGCCGCTCACTGGATGTTTTTTTCTTTTTCGGACCATTTTCTGTAAACCCTAGAGATGGTTGTGCATGAAAATCCCAGTAGAACAGCAATTTCTGAAATACTCAGACCAGCCCTTCTGGCACCAACAACCATGCCCCGTTCAAAGGCACTCCAATCACCTTTCTTCCCCATACTGATGCTCGGTTTGAACTGCAGGAGATTGTCTTGACCATGTCTACATGCCTAAATGCACTGAGTTGCCGCCATGTGATTGGCTGATTAGAAATTAAGTGTTAACGAGCAGTTGGACAGGTGTACCTAATAAAGTGGCCGGTGAGTTTACATTCTGCTCAGCTCTTCCTGCTCTGTAACATTATGCCTGAAGATATGACACTATATACATTCTGCTCAGCTCTTCCTGCTCTATAACATTATGCCTGCAGATATGACACTATATACATTCTTCTTAGTTCCTCCCTCTGCCGCATAACATTATGCCTGCAGATAGGACACCATATACATTATTCTTAGCCCCTTCCCCTGCCATATAACATTATGCATGCCGATAGGACAACATATACATTCTTCTTAGTTCCTCCCTCTGCCACATAACATTCTGCCACATAACGCTATATACATTCTTCTTAGCTCCTCCCCCTGCTATATAACATTATGCCTGCAGATAGGACACCATATACATTCGGCTCAGCTCTTCCTGCTCTATAGCATTATGCCTGCAGATACAACACTATATACATTCTTCTTAGCTCCTCCCCCTGCTATATAACATTATGCCTGCAAATAGGACACTGTATACATTCTGTGTAGCTCCTCTCCTTGCTGTATAACATATTGCCTGCAAGTAGGGCACCATTTACAATCTACTCAGCTCCTCCTGCTCTATAGCATTTTGTCTGCAGATAAGAAATGTAAAATCTCCTAAACTCTTCTTTGCTCTAAAACATTCCACCTGCGGATAGGACAGATAACGTTTCAAATGGAACAATCTTATTTTAGACCAGTAGAGGAAAACCCATGGTATCGTCAGGTTTTAGGTATCTCGTCAATCTGATAGCAATTATCATTTCATAGTTTCATGCCACTCATTACCCCATTCTGTTGTTTGGTCTGAAACCTCTTACTATGCCTTTATTCTTCCTTGCCTTGCATCAACCAGTAGGTCAAGATGTATGCTTAAGAAGGTTCTCCACCATTTCCTTCACCAACTCTATTGGTGGACCACAAGAACTAGTTATAGGTGATAAGATATCACATTAAGAATGGGTAAATAACATGCATATTCCACACTAAAGATTACGTGCAAGGGTTAACCTCTGTCAGATTTCAAGCTCACTTTCTGGCATGCTTGTTAATAGATTAAGTCAGTGGATCATTATCTAGCTTGATGGTCATTTTGGAAAGACAGAAATCCAATCTTCAGATCCTCACTGTGATATTGCTGCTTGTGTGACTAAATGAATTACTTTGCTAATGTTTATATGATAGATCTACAGATAAAAAGTCCAAAGCTTGGAAACTTAAACATCTATAGGAATCAATGCAGTTAACTTATAATATATCTTGGGGGACATGGCTGTAGATTGCAGAGCAGTGGTCAACAGGTTAAACTAGTTAAAGAAATAAGTATTGAACATGTCACCAATTTTTTACAGAAATGCATTCTCTAAAACTGTTATTAAAGGAAATCAACTACTTGCAGGAAGTGTTTTTTATGTGAGCTCTCTTACCCATCAGTAGATCCGTGATGATCACAAATCTTATCTTTATTAGTTCTAGAAGGGACCCCATGCCAGAGATCAACACAGCTTAAAATCTATGCTTATTACAGCTTGGAGCACCAGAGAATCTCTCCGGCGCTCCCTAATTACATAATTATCCACGCCTCTTGTACATGGCAATAAGAGAGAGGAGGAGGGAACAAAAAGAGAGGTGCAAAAAGCCATGGAAAGTCATGACACCATCTGAAATCTATCAGTAATTAGAAAGCAATCTATTTTTCTTAGTGAAAATTAACATCAGCTAGTGTCTTCATTACCAAGGTGCCATAGGAGAAACATCTCATGATGTTTAGAACTGATGAGCTGTCTGAACACCAACCCAGCTTATTGTTCTAAACTACTGAAGGATGCAGAGATCGCTGTTGAGCAGACCAAATGTTTCTGTTCGGGTTCAGCCTGCTCAACCCAGGCATATTTCTGGATTGGCTATTTGGTCTCCTATTTGGCAATATGTCTGGGTTGCACGGGTTGAACCTGAACTCCAAAACCAAACGGAAACATCGGATCCACGTATCTCAACCGTTGGGCCCATAATCTGGAAGTGGAACATCATTTCAGCATAAACCAGCCACAAGCATGTTCTTTACACAAGATTTTAGGCAGATGGGTTGAAAGTATTATTAGAAGAGTTGTCCAAGATTGAATGACCAACTGTGGAGAGCTACAGAAAGACCTCCAATCAGCAGGTAAGAGAAAGCATAAGTAATGAACTCTACTTCCATGGCCTGCAATATCCACACGCAAGACTCCATTACTGAACAAAAACCAAGTTCAAATACATTTAGAGTTTGTAGAGAAACATCTAAACAACCTTGGGAAATACCGGGAGAAAATAGTCAGATGAGACCGAAATTTAATTTTCAGCATGCCAGTGTACATCCCATGTTTGGGGGCCAGTGAAGTTGAAGAATTGGCCGAAATCCCACCTGTGCAATGTATGCGACTACACAAGAGGCATCTGACAGCTGTCATCATGGACAAAGGCTTTTATATGCAGCATTAAATACATTTCAGTAAGTGTGATCAATGCCTCTTCCCTGTGACATTTCTCATTATTACACATAATTTATGGACATCTGTGGTTTGATTTATTTGCCAGTGTGGACTGGATGGATTGTTACCAACTTCTGGTGAGGATTGCATGTAAATAGCGCCATTAGAAACTTTTTTACTTTACGTATAAAACTGGTGTTGTTTTTAGTGCTCATGTACTAAGTCATGCCATTTGCCACAACCATAACGCAGCCCCCTATTGTGCCCATATAGTATAATACCCCCCACCTGTGGCCCAGCCATAGCGTTCAATGCCCTGTTCCTGTGGTCACTTCTGCATAATGCCTCCTGTCTTTTGGACCCCCCAACTTATAACTTATACTTATAATATCCCTCTTTTTTACCCTTATATCCCCCTTCCAGTAGCCCACTAATAAAATGACCTTTTTGTTTAGCCCTTTGTAATACCCTTTCTTAGTTTCACACCCTCACTTTAACTTCCCGTTTCTGTCCTCCATCATTACTTTTTTCAGTCAAATTTAGGGAAAAAAAATCAATACTCCCATTTCTTCCGCTGTGAAGTCATCAAATCACATTGCGGGACTCAGCTGTACATAGAGTCCTAATGGTAGATTAGGGAGCCGACAGCTCCCCGCTTCCCAATTACATTCAACTCTATCTGTATCCAGAGGTCAGAAGTTATAGCATGTGAGTCTTATGTGACAGCACTAACACACTAGTTTAAGGCATATAGTGTGTATGATGGGATGACAACTGAGATATGTATAATAATTCCTTTATTAATATAGCTTACACAGCACTTGCCAAATCGGTCCCTGTCCCCAATGTAATGAACCTACCAGTATGTTTTGGAGTGTGGAAGGAAACAAGAGGACCCAGAGAAAACCCACGCAAACACGGAGAGAACATACAAACTCTTTGCAGATGTTGACCCTGGGACTTGAACCCAGGACCCCAGTGCTGCAAGGCTGTAACGCTAACCACTAAGCCGCTGTGCTGCTGTATTATGAGGTTGTGCAGCCACTGTGTGTAAAAGTAGGTCCTTCAGCATCTACAGAGTGTATTAGGAGGTTCTGCAGCAGCGGAAGTATGCACTGAAGATATGTATTATGGGGCTATACCGCTGTTGAAATGTGGAAAAAGAGGTGGTGCAGCAGCTGAGATGTTTAACATGAGGTTCTGTAACAGCTACAGTGTTTTGCAGCAGTTGGGGGGAGAAGGAACATTTTTGCCCTAGGTCCTCTAATGTGTTGGCAACATCCGGTTGACACTTTGTCATTGTGGAACAGGTAAGGTAAGTAGGGATGAAAGTTAATTTTCTCATATTGTTCTGCCATGACACATAGGAGTGCTTAAAGGGGGTTACTAGATTATTAATATTCATGAGGTATGGTAAGGCATCAATATTAGATGAGTGGGAGCCCAAAACCCATCATCCTCTGATCAGCTCCTCCTGACTTGCCCTAGCACTGGAACTGTCTCAGAGATACAGGAGGGCAGCTCCATTCTGTGTGTAGTCACTGAGCCCAGTTACTGCAGCTTTGCTCGCATCCACTAAGGGGTTTGGTAAGAGAAATTCTTTATGTAATATAATGATAGCAGCACTCCACAGCAAAATAACAAGAAATGGGTTGTCTAAAATGGACACCCCCTTTAATTACAGATATTTAGTTATCTATAAGTCATACATACTGTGCAAAAATGAATTGAGCAGCTTGTTTATCTTGATGTGTTCATGATGTTCCCATATGTACATTCCTAAAATCTTCTGAATAATGGACTTAGCTTATTGCCAGTTATAAGCATGTGGCATAAAAGCATGTGGAGTATTCCTAAACATACATGTTCATAGATCTCACTATTGTATATGTAAGGTAAGGCAGAGGTATAACCTGAAGCTGCTGTGCTCCAATACAGTCATAAGGTCTAGTACTGGTCTCCTCATATGAGAGAGAAATCCCATAAGACTCCTGGGCAGGGGGTGATAGCACCCTTTGCATCCCCTAACAGCCCTGATGTGATCAGTTAACCCTTCCTGCTAAGGCCCTCATCAATCAGCTGTAATTAAGGATGGACAAAATGAATATTAGCTAATATATGGGGTCCCCCTCCCCTCTATGATCCCATGTGTCCATACAGTTTATAGGGATGTGCTCATAAGCCCTGGTTCATCTCCTACCCCAATCAGATGTGATCACCAGGAACCCTTTGAATCATTAGGAAGATTTATTAGACATATTGTACATTATTTATTGATTATTGATATAATCATGTAAATGTGATGTATCTGGCAGGCTAACAAGTCCCGAAACAATAATTTACAGTGAGCGGTTTATGGATTTCTGGTTTACGATGAAGGGTGTACAAACTTATTTGCATTGTTCTGATAAATCAATGCATTTATGGGCTCCTCAGTTACTTGCGGTGATCAAAAAAATGTAACTATTCATCATGCGTTTGGGTAGAAATCGTCATGTCAGAATCCTCCAGCATATAAGGGGTAAAGCCTATAATGACTATAATCATGACTCCTACATGTTTTATGGCAGTGTACACACAACACAATTCCTAGAGGTGAGATGCTGAGCTCTATGTGCCTGGCATAGACTTGGGCATCTCCTGTGTTGGCACACACTGTCACACATGCTACACACAGCAGAAGCTTTGCTCCAGTGTATTTACCGGTATGTGCTACTTTACCTGTTAACCCCTCCAGTGCCAAAGCCACAGCTCAAAAAAAAACTCTGCTGCATGGTTAAGTGTTCCGGATCTCCATCCCCAGTGTGTACAAAGGGTTAAGCCCAGCAGCTCTCAGTTCACTATGTCTCTGTCCACCAATACAGGAGCTGGAATGTGAATTTGGATCAGCCCTCTTCTAAAATGAAAATAGTTGGGAGGGGTGACTGGCTGGGGGATTGGGGAAAGTATATTGAAGAAAGCCAAGTGTGTGGAGCAGGATCCTGACATCGCTGCTATCACATTGGATTAGGAGGTCTTGGCTGGAGGAGGGTTGCTGGAGTTGCAGTAGGTCTGGGAGAAGATGTGCTGCTGGGATGTAAGGAGAGGACCTCGGCTTCTCCTGCCGCTGCTCCTCACTTGTTGCCTGGTCCCTGCTTCTCGCCAGATCCGCTACACCATCCCGGAGGAGCTGGACCATGGGGCTTTTGTGGGCAACATCGCGGAGGACCTGGGCTTGGACATCTCCAAGCTCTCCTCCAGGCGCTTCAGGATCGTGTCTGGAAGCAACAAGCAGCATCTGGAGGTGAATCTGGAGAACGGGATCCTCTTTGTGAACGAGAAGATAGACCGGGAAGAAGTTTGCGAGTTCCAGCCCCTGTGCTCCCTGCACCTGCAGGTGGTGATGGAGAACCCGCTGGAGCTCTACCGGGTGGAGGTGGAGATCCTGGATATCAATGATAACGCACCCAGCTTTCCCTGGCAGGACTATGTGCTGGAGGTGACCGAGTCTGCAGCACCCGGTGCCCGCTTCCCCCTGGAGAGCGCCCAGGACCCCGATGTGGGCACCAACTCCCTGCGCACCTACAAGCTCAGCCCCAATGGCTTCTTCTCCCTGGAGGTCCAGAGCAGGACCGATGGAAGTAAATTCGCGGAACTGGTCCTGGAGAGACCTCTGGACCGGGAGCAGCAGAAGACGCATCGGGTGCTGCTCACAGCCATGGACGGAGGAGTGCCTGAACGCTCCGGTACCGCACTCATCATAGTAAGTGTGCTGGACGCCAATGACAATGTGCCCACCTTTGACCAGACATTTTACCGGGTGAGTTTACAGGAGAATGTGCCCAGGGGGACCCTTGTCATCAAGCTGAATGCCACCGACTTAGACGAGGGCACCAACGGGGAGATCGAGTACTCCTTCAGCGGGCACGCACCCCAAAAGGTCAGGGACCTCTTCATGGTGGAGCCCCGGAGCGGGAATGTTCGGGTCAAAGGGGTTCTGGACTATGAGAAGTCCAATCTGTATGAACTGTACGTCCAAGCCAAGGACAGGGGTCCCTCTGCGGTGGCGGTCCACTGCCGGGTGCTGCTCAACCTGCTGGATGTCAATGACAATGCCCCAGAGGTTATCCTCACCTCAGTGTCCACCCCAGTCATGGAGGATGCCCCTCCGGGAACTGTCATAGCCGTCATCAGCGTCATGGACCGGGACTCTGGGGACAACGGAGATGTCAGCTGTGATATCCCCAAAAATGTTCCCTTCCAGCTTCACTCGTCCTACAAGAACTACTATACCCTGGTGACCACCGAAGTCCTGGACAGGGAGGCGGTGCCCGACTACAACATCACCATCAGTGCCAGAGACTTCGGTTCCCCCCCTCTGATGACCAGGAAGGTGATCACTGTGCAGGTGACGGACATAAATGACAACACCCCCACCTTCGTGCAGCCCTCATACACTGTGTATGTGATCGAGAATAACCCCCCGGGGGCTTCCATCTGCTCTGTCACTGCCCTGGACCCCGACTACAACCAGAACGCCTACCTCTCCTACTCCATCCTAGAGGGGCACATCCAGGGCATGCCAGTGTCCACCTATGTGTCCATCAACTCGGACAGTGGTAACATCTATGCCCTGCGCTCCTTTGACTATGAGCAGATCCGTAACTTCCAGATCAGGGTCCAGGCTCAGGATGCTGGCTTCCCACCACTCAGTAGTAATGTGACGGTCAATGTCTTCATCCTGGACCAGAACGATAATGTCCCTGTCATTGTGTCCCCTGTACCTAAGAATGGGACTGTGGCTACTGAGGTCCTGCCTAGGTTTGCAGATCCTGGCTACTTGGTGGGCAAAATCTCAGCCATGGATGCAGACTCTGGCCAGAACTCTCGCCTCTCCTACCAGATCATCCATGCCACCGATGCCACCTTGTTCAGCATTGCCTTATACACAGGGGAGCTGAGGACTATAAGAGCCTTATCAGACAAGGATGCCACCAAACACAGACTTGTCATCCAGGTTAGAGACAATGGCCAACCAGCACTGTCCACCTCTGTCTCTATAGTGTTGACTGTGGTGGACAGCATCCCTGAGACCCCCTCAGAACTGAATGACCTGCCTCTAAATCCAGACCCCTCCACCACCTCCTCTCTAACCCTATATCTAATAGTGTCCCTTGGATCTGTGTCCTTCACCTTCCTAGTGGCTATAATTGTCCTGACTATTATTAAATGTCACAAAGACAGAGTCTCCCTACAGGATTACAAGTGCTCCTCCATGCCCACCTGTTGCTGCTGCCTGAGATCTGCTTCCTCTGGAGATGTCTTCAAGAATTCCAATATCAACCTACAAATCTCATCTGGGAATAAAGTTCAGACCAACTGTATGGAGTCTTCAGGGAGTGGTTCCCAAAATTACTGTTATAAAGTGTGTCTCACCCCAGAGTCAGCCAAGAGTGACTTCATGTTCCTAAAGCCCTATAATTCAACAACACAAAACAATGAGAAAATCCCAGAAAAAACAGCCCCTGGAAAAGGTGGACAGAACCCCCCAGCTGTAAACAATGCAGTCAATGAGGTAAATCACGGGTTAAATTGGATGTTTGCTATGCTTTCTCTATGGTCCAGGTTCAGCAGGCACACCTTGAGTTCTTAAAGGGACGGTACTCCTAATATCTATTTTATTAGCTGTGTAGGTGACCTATTATACTGCATGTGTGATGTCAGATCAATGGGATTACTATTAGGGAGTCCAGCCTGTCGTGTGAAACGCGTTGGCGATTTTTTTAATTGTCACTATGGATAAAGCGATGATTTGCTAATAAAAGGAAACGATTGTCTACAATTCAGCTGGACCAGTGAAAGAATTTGTTCTCAAGTCCAGTAAGATGTCTGTGGATGTCTCCAGAAGTGAAATAGTTACAAACGTATTTGTGAATGGCAGAGCTGCTGTAGGTGTACTGTCCCTTTAAGGGTGTCTGTTGTGTTGCAGTAAGGAAAGGGTTACACATAGGCTAGACATCACCAGCCCTTAACTCCCCATATGTAACATGCTGGTGAATGAATCACCTGTGCGGAGCCCGAATCTCCAGTGGACGCTTTATTTTACTTAATGTAACTGCTGGAAACCATGATTTCATTAACCCTCTCCCTCCAGGAGCGGAGGATGCAGCTCCCTGCTCATGTATTCCTCTGACGCTTCCAAGGGCATTTATGGAACATCTTCTCCGCGTCCTCAGTTCCATCCCGAGTGTGTAATTTATGTCTTACAATTATTCTGTTCTAACTCCAAGGGCGTCCTTCAGGATGGACCGAATGGATCTTTTTCGGCGGCTGTGTTGTCATTGCCTTTACGTGTGACACATGAAATCAGTGTCTGAGAGCTGTGAATCACTGATCAGCCAGCCTATAAATCCTCCCTGCTCTAACAATAGTGTATTCTCCTCTATGCTGGGGGAGCAGCATTACTATGCAGAGCACCAGGGAAGGGGGTACATATGTCTTTCTTATACAGACACTCTCCAGATTAACAAAGCACCAGCACCGCTGCTTGTGCTGCTGGAAGAGATGCATTGGAATATGTATTAGGAAATAAAAAGCTTAGCGGGGCCATTGTGCTGCAAGGTGACTGTGGAAGGCACACGGGAGACAGGGAGGTATGCATACCAATATACATACACACATCTATCTATCTATCTATCTATCTATCTATCTATCTATCTATCTATCTATCTATCTATCTATCTATCTATCTATCTATCTATCTATCTCTATCTTTCTATCCATCTTTATCCTATCTATCTCTATCTCTCTCTATCTATCTATCTATATATCTATCTATCTCTATCTATCTATATATCTATATATCTATCTCTATCTATCTCTATCTATCTCTATCTATCTCTATATCTATCTATCTCTATCTATATCTATCACTATCTATCTCTATCTATATCTATCGCTATCTATTTTGCAAAAATACTTAATCCTGGTTGCAAGCTGACGTATGGCGATCCTCCATGTGAATAGATACAAAGAATTCTCCATGTAGTGAATGAAAAAACAAGTGGATTTATTCCAAACACATCAGTAATGTTTCAGCTTCTACATGAAGCCTTGGTCAAGCAAATATAATATTTCATCATAACAGATACTAGAATCATTCCACCCGGTCCAAGATTCTCACCTATTCCCATCCCAATGAATATTAGGGAAATGTTTACATAGTTTCCCAGCTATAACAATCGCCAGGTCTAAGATTCCCAGGCTAAATCAATGGGAAAGAGAATCGTTTAAAGCTTCGCTCATCTCTAATCACAATCCCTGACCAGGAGAAGGATGTGCTGTCTCCTCTTATCTGTCACATACAAGTCCAATGACACTCAACCTGTGGCTCAGGAGACATTGACGCTACTCCCTGGGGCTCCTATTAGCACTAGAATAGATCCTTAAACCATGCCGATGACAGGTGTGACAACAATGAATCCGAGCGGAAAATAACATTTAATATCTGAATGGAGCGCACATATGGATGGCGGGCAGCAGTCAGCACGGCGTTGATAAATCTTGGATGGCGCTACTGTGCCAGGTGTTGTCATCCCCCTGATCTCATGCTATTATCTCCTTCTCTCTGATCTCCTTGCCTTATCTGTTAATTTCATGCTGAATAGAGGCACAAAGAAAAGCATGATCTAAGTATTCTGTAGTTGGCCAAGTTCGCCACCAGGTGGCAGCATTTCATAAGGAAACTCAGAGAGAAAACCTGTATCTGGCAATATATGTATTAACAAGCTGGAGAGATAACAGTTTATTCACACAAATCACTTTCCCTGCAAAAGTCCTTTCATTTACTTCGGATAGCGATGACTTTTTGCTTTTACCGTCTCGCAAAAATATAGTAAAACAATGCTTAGCATGAAAGGGTTAAACCAAAAGGAAGAAAAGGCCCTAATTGGAGCGAGTTTACACCCGATGCATTATCGCTGACAATTAATTAAAACTAATTTTGATGTATTATTATAATGCACCTTACGTGGCTGAACTAAATAATTAGCTGTCAGTACTAGATAAGGCTTGAACTTAGGTGCAGATTGGGGGGAGGGGGGTAAATACTTCTCTTCTAATATCATCTAGCTGTTAATAGGTTTTTTTGTGGGCCCCATAGGACATTAGCTTATTTTAATGATCCGAATAAAAGGAATAAACAGCATTGGGATTTGACTTTTAACCCTTTCCTTTTGTTAGTTGGCTTTGTCTGGCGGGCCTCATTTGAGTGTCTGGCGGGCCTCATTTGAAGGGGTTAAAAGGTTTATATTAATAGGGTTTGTAGAACTGTGTGTATATGTCACGTTTGCTCCTTCCTGGTAGGGATCACTTTACGGTTCTGTCTCTGAAAGCTGAGCGGTCCCTATAGGTGGTCTCTATGGATGAGATCCTGTCTAGCAGCCACCTGCGCTGCAACACATTAATGTGGAGGATAGCCTTCCTATGTACAGCTGAGAACATCAATGGGCCATGAGGGCTGTATATGTGCTCTGTCTATCGAATTAACCCCTTACTGACATGTAGCAGGGAATGTAAGTCGCCTTAGTTTTTAGTTTGATGGATATAGATATATACATATAGATATAAATAAGATGTCCTTATTACTGCAACCTTATTTTTGATCAACTAATTCATAAATATTCCCGCACACCAGCGGTACATTAGTGATCAGTGATATTTCCAGATTGTAACAGGTTGTAGAACTGAACAGTGACTGGCTGAATGGACCCCTACCAGGCTGTTGGCGCTGTTGGCACAGTAGGAGTTCCAAGGATAGGTAGATGTCTGACAGTCATAGCCAGATTATCTACAGCATTAACAATATATTCCTAGCTGATTATAAAAAAAATTAAATATTTAAGAAGATATTTTATTTATAGGGGATTTTTTTTTACAGATAGTAACATGATTACATTCTCAGGGAGTTTAGTGAATATATTAAGGAGATGCAGATACTATTTAAGTTTCTGAAGTTTTGTCAGCATATGGGGAAAGAACACATGTAATGTAGCACCTTGGACAGCGCCATTCCTCCTCTGAGGCTTCAAGGTATGAGATCAGACACAACTAAAAGAGAGTGGAAAAACTCACATGGGGGAACTTTGTTTAAAACTTAGCGTGTTGTCACATGTGGCGCTTTGAACGGGTTTTTCACCTGTATTTAAGCATTCCGTCCGTTTATTGAAAGCGCATCAGTTTTTGACAGGTTTGACCAATTATCTAAATTCAAACTAGTCAAAAACGGATGCGTTATCAAAAAACCCATGCGTTTTTCCAAAACGCAAGGGATTTTTAACGCATGCGGTTTTTGACTGCTTAAAAATGGGCCAAAAACGCGTTCAAAATGCCACTTGTCACATTAAACTCAGTAAACTCCAAAGGTCTGTTTCCGATCCAGTAGTGGCTTCCCATTCCCCAGTGCTTCTGGTTCCATTGAACAGTCCTTCTACATGTGAGCAGCAGAGACTGTGGAGCTGCTACTGGAACTGACACAGCCCTCTTAAAAGGAGAGTATGGAGCACATTTACTTACCCGGTCCCTCGGAGTTCCCAAAAGTGTATTGTCCGTCCGGAATGCACTCTGCCGCGACTCACTTAGATTGTGCGCCCGATATCCTGCATGTGTCGCTTCCCCGATCAGGTTCGCCGGAGTTTACCTTCTTCTTCCCGATGCATGTAAGTGCTTGGCTTGCAACACAATTTTTAAATTAAATCCTACGGTTTGTCCGAATCCATCGGATCGTCCGAGGGCCCGCCCCCACGATTTGTGTCGCATAAAAGTAGGTGCGACGGCACCAAAATCCGATCACGTGCGCAAAAAAACCCTTTTAAATCCCTGTCCCAGCGGCGGAAAAAGGAAATCGTCGGGATGTCCGACGAAAGTACGGTCCGCGGGGCCCTTAGTAAATGAGCCCCATCATGTTCTTTTTTTCTGTTTTGTCAAAATCTACCAAATGGTTTTCCACTTTTTTGAATACCCATTAATGTTAGGATCCCCTAAAAATCTGATGTCTTTAGTGCTCTTATGACACCTATGTCAGATGTGTTAATAATAATTCCTTTATTTATATAGCGCATACAGATTACAGAGCGCACACAGAGTTTACCAAATCAGTCCCTATCCCCAATGAGGCTCACAAACTAATCAACCTACCAGAATGTTTTGGAGTGTGGGAGGAAACCGGAGGATCTGGAGGAAACCCATGCAAACACGTAGATAACATACAAACTCTTTGCAGATGTTGACCCTGAGACTTGACTCCAGTGCTGCAAGACTGTAATGCTAACCACTAAGCCACCGTGCTGCTGCTTCTCCTTCGCCCATAAGTGACTTAAAACTAGTTATTTTACACTGTCTTTTTAGGGAACCACTTTATACATTTATCAGATGTTTGGTCTATATGGTGTCTCCTAGAGCAAATACAACCACGATATAATATTAAACCTTAGAATATATGTCATGAAATTTCTCCTAATTCCTTATCTGTCAGAATTCTGGGTCAAGTTATAGTCTGGGTGAACCCTATGCAGGTCCTGCATGCAGACTAAGGACTGACAACCGCTCAGGAACTGTGAAATAAAGCATATTGGCAGCATATATGGCTGTAACCTGTAAGGGACACACTCATAGTGTAAATCACACAGTCCCTCCATAGGAGTCCTTGCCGGGGAATATGACTCACCCAATGATACACACAAATCTTTGCTACTCATTGATGCCATTTAACTAATCCCCTCTAGTGATCATCTCTCAGAACAATGAGGCTCATCATTGATATCACTGTCTCTCGCTAGACGTCTTGTCAAACTGCATATAGATTTATTGAAGTGGGCAGGTTGGCAGAACAGTAAATGTCATGACCTACATAGATCCATTTGACATGACCTATATAAATCGACTTCAAGTACGAATTGTCACAGAAAATAAAATTTTTTATCTGTATTCATGTCCAGAGAGTTGGAGGATAATGGGCTGTAACATTATCATGGCACGTGATAGGATTAATGGCGGGATGTGGAATATGCATATTGTCAATAGCTGGAATACAAATAATGTCTACTAATGAACTTCCCCTAATTATTTAATCAGGAAATCATTAGCGTTTCTCTTCCCACTATTATTCTCATCTCCCAATTTCTTCGGGTATTTTTTTTTTTTTTGTTCCGAGCAGTCTCTATTTTTGGCATTTCTTCTAGTTGTAAATGCACAAAGTTTCTTTTCCTTGGAGATTGGAGAAATGTCTTGAGTTTCAATCAGTCTGAGCCCTACTGATGTGATTTTTGCTGCCTTTCAACTCCACTGTTAGAAGGGCAGACAAGCTGCAAACTTGAGTTCAAATGTTCCATTTAATATGGTCACAGTTAAGCTGGCAGACAGATTTTTCCCATGTGGCCAATTCCAAAGACACAAGCAATTTGATGGGGAAAGGCCAGTTTGCTCCATTCTTTAGACTTTCTTGTAGTTATACTCATTTTCTGTTTTAATGAAAATGAGAAACTTTGGGCTATGGGAGAGAAAGTTTTAATATATCGAGCTTCAGAAACTTGACAGAATTCAAGATATTTTGTAAAGGGTACTAGGGAATATGCTATTCCTCCTGGCTATATTCTATTACTTTTCATCAGAGATGAGCGGACCTGAACTTTAAAGGGCATCTACCACCAGGATGAAGGACTGTGTGCAAATGAGCCTGAGGGGCTCCCGGCTGGAACCCCTCAGGCTCATTTGCATAGAGTCATTCATCCTGGTGGTAGATTACCTTTAAAGGGGTTATCCGGGTTTAAATTTTTTTTTATGGCCGGGCTGGGGAGGGCTAGTTAAACATAATAAACATGGACTTACCCCCTCCGGCGCCGCCGATGTCCCGCGCCGCGGTCACTTCGATCCGTGCCCCTGTAAACAAACAGGGGCACGGAAGCCGCGCACAGGGAGCTTCCGGTCCGCGATGTGGACGGCTCCTCCCATGCGTCCCTATCTCTCAGCGTTGTAAGCGCTGGGAGATGGTGCGCATGGGAGCTTCCGGACGGCCGGAAGCTCCCTGCGTGCCGGTGTAATGAAACCGGCGCACGGAGAAGACGGGCAGCGGTGCGGGACATCGGCAGCACCGGAGGAGGTAAGTAGATGTTTATTATGTTTAAATAGCCCTCCCCAGCCCGGACATAAAAAAATTTTTAAACCCGGATAACCCCTTTAAGTGCAGGTTTGGGGTTTTGGTACGTCCTGCATGAAACAAAGTGATTGGCCCGGGTTGTCACCGGCAATATGATCGAATCACGTGGGATGCACCCGAACCCGAAGTTAATAAGGATTTCTGCTTATCTCTAATTTTTGCACTCCATATGGTCAACATTTTAAAAAATTGTACTTTAGACTTTTTGGATCAATACTGTTTTGTAGGATTTCTGCTTGTAGTCAGTAAATTTCAGCCTTTTATTGCTTAACTGATCATAGATATTAAAAAAAGAAATTTACCATCAAAATGGATAAACCAGGGACTCATAGATTCAGGCACTGTGACTGTTGATATCTTCTTATATTTGTTATCCATGTCCTCCTTCCTTCTAAAAATCTACTTTTAGAATTATGCTAGGGAGGTTCCCATAGCCACTCCCTGTTGCAGATTCAAAGGCTGTTACAATGTACTAGGAGTACTTCCCCCTTCCCACTGTGTGCTGAAACTTCCTCCACTGCAGTGAGATTACATCAGGCAGAGGAAGGGGGGAAGTGCTGAGGGAGAAAAGGGGAGGGTGAGACAGTGTAACAGTCTGTGAATATACAGCACAGAGGGACTCAGGAGCCGTTCCAGTAGCCTTTCCAGCTCATTAGTATAATTTTAAAGTTTGATTTTAGAAGGAGAGAGGCCATAGATTACAGATATAAGAAGATTTCCACAGTCTAAGTTGCTGGATCGATGAGTAAGTGTTTATTCATGCTTGATTTTGATGGTAGATTTCCTTTAATTTGGTGTTGACCGTACCCCTTATTGTTAATGCACTGGTCAACTATAGAAAATTTACCCCCAACTGCAGATGTTTTGCGAAATAAGGATAAGGCCATTGGATTTCAACATCATCAATCCCTCAGGATGATGACTTAAAATCAGAGACCTATTCTCATTTCTCGTTTCAGTACCCATACACCCTCAGATAATCCAAGCATGTATATGTATGTATGGAGGGACGGCTCTCTACCAAACAAGTGTCCATTGCCATGTAATATATATGTCCATCTTAGCTCTAGAGCTTAAAAATCTGTGCCAGGTGTGTGATGATGCCCACGACTCATTAGATTATTATTATAATTATGTAATTATCAGATCTCATTCTGGTAACCTGCACTCGTGTGATCACCACAGGACCCAGAGAGATTTTTATTCATGAACTAAATAATTACAAGCAAACGCATTGTAAAAAGTGATAACGTGATAGACTGATACAGAAAACGTTTTCAGAAGAATTATATAGAGGATTATATATTCTGCTAAAAGGGACTCTGGTATCATATTAGATATAAAAACACATCTTTCTGATAACATCAGGATTGTGGTTCTGTGATCTACAGGCAGTTAAAGCAATAGGTGGGAAATGGGTCTTTATCTGCCGCTGACTTTTTCAGCTATGTCTATAACTGCCCATATCGCTGGTTCTGTATCTCACAGAACCACAATCCTGATGTGATCTGAATGATTAAATTATTATGTTTCAATATGACACCAATATGTCACTATAGAACAGAAGATAGGGCATCTAAAGTCACACTCCCCCTGCAGCTTCTTAGCTTGACTCATCTCAGGCAAAATATGATTGTTCTCTGAATATTTTCACATGACTTTGGTAGAGATGTGAAATTTCACATAAAAGAGGGAATTCTAAAGAGGACATTTCATGCCCTACCTGAGGGGGCAGTATTTTAATGGGGTAAAACCTGGTAACAGTGTCTCTTAAATACTGCAACAAGACTATGGGGGTAATTATCTTAGCTCTGTTTGTTTTGGCTAGTTTTTGCCTGTCATTTTTCCGTCTGCTTCTTTGGTAATTTATCTGTCTCACTTTTTCCTTGTGTTAAATGAGGGTTTTTTTTCAGATCTCCTTTTGAGACATTTGTTACAAATGTCACAAAAATGTCGCACAAAGGGCGCAAGTAACTTCTTTCCATTTTCTAAGTTTTCCTTAAGTATGGTTCAGTCTGGAGTTTTTTGCGCCAAAAAATGTTGCAAATTTTAGACAATTTGAAATAATAAGTCATTTGTGACATTTAGCACATCTGGACAAGAAGATAAATGTGTCTTACTGACGAAAAACAAATGTCTGGCGGACATTTCAAAATGCCCCCAAAAAGGCGCAAAAATTGCAGTGCCCCAAAAATTGTCTGAGATAAATGACCCCCCCTAAGACTACTTCTAAGTGCTATCTTTACATCTGGTGTTATGTCGGCCAGGAGTGCCCAGTTTTCTGAATGTTTTTGCAGTGTTAGAAGAACATAGAACATTTTGGAAACTGCTTTACTGTTTATTGTGAAAGTATGTGCCCCCACTATACATTCATAATGGTAACATTTATTTCTATTGATAAGTTGGGGATCATTCTCTCGAAAAAGCTCTGCAGGCTCAGTCATTATGAGACGACCCTTGTCCATATGCCCTTAAGACTTCATAGGGGTTTCCTAAAATGTACTCGCTCCAGCCGATTAATGAATTACATTCATTTCAATTGTCAGCAGATAATAATACCTTCATCAGTCAGCAGCAGCTTGTAGCTTGTTACTTACTGCTAATACATTGAACTGAACAACAGCGTGCAGTAAGTTCCTAATCTATCTGTGGCTTCAGGTAGCCGCATGTATTAATCAAGGATGTGCATGTAAAAGCTGATGACAATGCTGGTCTTAAGTAGTGGTAGACACTACTTTCTGAGTTATTTCTTTTTTGACATGTCTGTGCATTTAAAAAAAAATCAAACATGGATAAAGCAGGCACTTACTTAGAGATGCAGACACTGTGACTGTGATACTCTTCTTATATTTGTTATCCATGGCCTCCTTCCTTCTAAAATCAACTTTTAAAATGATTCTAATGAGCTCTGAAAGGCCCAGGGAGTTGTTACTAGAGCTCCTCTGTATTGGAGCTTCACAGGCTTTTGCACTGTACAGAAGCACTTCCCCCCTCCCACTGTGTGCTAAAACTTACTCTGTTACAGTGAGATTACAATCAGCAGAGGCCGAAGTGCTAAGGGAGCAGAGGAAGAGGGTGAAATAGTCTAATAGCCTGTGAAGCTGCAGTACGAAGTAGCTCTGGTATTGTCCCCCAGAGCCCTTCAGGCTCATTAGTATATTTTAATAAGTTGAATTTACAAGGAAGGAAAAGCCATGGATAACAAATATTAGAAAATTACCACAGTGCCTGGATCTTTAAAGGACATCTACCTCCAGGATGAAAGACTGTACGCAAATGAGCATGAGGGGCTCCAGGCCCCATTAACACCTATGGAGCCTGGAGCCCCTCAGGCTCATTTGAATACAGTCCTTGATTCTGGTGGTAGATGCCCTTTAAATAAGTGTTTTTCATTCTTCATTTTGATGACAGATTTAATTTAAGAAACTACGTTCCTCACATTGCACCACCTAGTCCTCCGTAATCAGAAGTTGTGGGGACAGCCGTTTCCACTTTTTAACCATTGATTCACAGCTTCTTCCTCCATAAGGTACATTGGGAGAAAGCTGTCAATCAGTAAATGATAGACTCCCTCTAAAACAAACTCAAATTGTATCACAAAATATGACATTCCATATACACAAGGAATATATCTAATATATAAGGCTGAGTGTGTATGTATGTATGTATGTCCGCTAAAGGAATCTGTCCTGTACCGTTGCATTTACAATCAACAAATTTTGCACAATTGTTGCTTGTCTTAGACCAGGGCCAAAATTTTCACCATATACAAAATCCATTGTCAGCTGCTACTGCTGCTGTGGCAGTTAGAAGCTGAACCGTGATTGGTTGCTGTTCTGCCACAGTTCATTAATATGAGCTCTGAGCTTTGATTGACTACTATAGGCATTGAGTATGACGCTTATGTGTGAGGTAATATGGATAGGGATACAGAGATAGGGGGAGATTTACCAGAAATGTCTGAGGAAAAACTGTTACAGTTGCCCATGGAAACCAATCAGAGATCAGCTTTAATTTGATAAACAGCTGTGAAAAAATGAAACTTGAGCTCTAAGACACTCAGTCGACAGAAAGAGACTGCCAGTGACAGACAGACAGTCACTAAAAGAGACTGCTGGCAACAGACAGACAATCGCTGAAAGATACTGCCGGCGAAAGACGGACTGAGACTGCCGGCGGCAGATAGACAGTCGCTGAAAGAGACTGCTTGCGACAGACGGACAGTCACTGAAAGAGACTGAAGGCGACAGACACAGTCACTGTAAGAGACTGCCAGGGTCAGAGACAGTCTGAGACAATCTATAAATACATATAAAATATTTTTTGCTAACCCATTCCATTTCGTTGTAACTAAGAGCAGTTATTTACTATCACGGCTAATAAATAAATATATATATAATTATACTGTATATGTATGTATATATATATATCCTGAACCCAAAAAGCCATTACTGTTTTGGCATTTCAGACCTCTTTTTATTTACCTGCCTATTATACCTATAATCTGCCTGTAGTTCTTCCATGGAAGTGTTAAACTGCTGTATTTTCTAACAATAGTAGTAGAGACAATTTCTGGATTTAGATAGGTGGAATGTATTTTCGTCCTGGGGCTGAGATCATTAATGTGAACTGTAGGCTTTATTATGGAATATGATTGATGTCCATATCTTGTGACTCTATTATTATCTTTTATCTCGCTTCTTATGGATGTCTATTGAGAAGACTCCATTGTGAAAGTTTCCCTAGTTGTTCCCCCACTGGGATTTTATTTCTCTTTCTTCTTGATCACATAGGAAAGACTGCACTTAATAAACTTGCGGTAGTTTTTCAATGTAATATGCGGTATAATGGCCCACAATTGTTTTCTAAAGGCATCGCTGTCATAAGTGGTTGTTCATTTACTCTTTGTGAAGGAAACAGAGGGACTATGTGTAGAGGATGCATGAGACAAAGTTATTAAATTGCACTTAAAAGCTTCATAATCTTTACCATATGTGAGTGTATATTTTATTTTAAAGGTTTGCTCTAAGCGATTTCTCTCCATATGATTAAAGTCGAAGTTTCAACATTTTCAAATTAATACAGATACTCCTGAGCATGTTCACCTTGCTGGAATTTGGACTCTTTCTGGGGTACCCAGTTTATTGGGCCTAAAGATTACAATAATAACACTATGTTACCTAAATACTGCCTAACTGGTGAGTCCTAAAAAGTATTTCCCAAGTATTCAGTAATAGGTGGCCACAAGGGCTACTCACAACACTCTACAACTTACTTGTATGGCTGCGAGGAACTACCCTCAGCCTCTGAAGAAGATACTCCAGCGCGTCCACAGGAATCCAGTTAAAAAAAACATGTAGTTTATTTCATTTGAAAGATGTATAAAAACGCACTTCAGGCATCACAAGACAAATATGGGCATAGCCAAAAACCGACACGTTTCGTCCCATAAGTCATATAACCATGACTAAGTCCTACGGGATTAAACGAGTCGGTTTTTGGCTATGCCCATATTTGTGATGTGATGCCTGAAGTGCGTTTTTATACTACTTTCAAATGAAGTAAACTACATGTTTTTTAAAAAAAAATTGGATTCCTGTGGACGTGCTGGAGTGCCTTCTTCTTCGTAGCGAGACGTGAGGCTTCCGAATAATTTCTCTGTGCACCTATGGAATTTATGACTGAATGGGTGAGCTGGACAATTCTTTTGTTTATATACCCTCAGACTCTGCTGCCATCTATTTACATGTGTTGACCAAATCTACAATCCAGGAACCCAGGTTCGTATTTACAATGAACACAACCCCAGGCCCTAAGCCTTTATAAGCATTAACTAGAGAAGAGTGAATCATCCAAGATCCAATTTGTAGAATCTTTGTAAAAAATTTTTCAAAAGAAGCAGTTTGGGTCCGAATCGAAGCAGCTCTGGAAATTGTTATATAATTCCCTTTAGTCCTCTAAAACACAGATTTTTTCATAAAAAGCTCATATCTTGTTTCATTAAAGGGGTATTCCCATCTCGGCCTTCAGATTTAATTTACTTCATCTGCTATATATTTACATGTCTTCAATTGGATGCTATTTACCTATGCAAAGATAATTTTCCATAAATATGGCCATGTTGTCACTTAGAAATTAGATAGTTGCCCTTGGATATGACCATCACAGCACTCTGGCAGCGGTGGTCACTGATTCGCTATTGAGCTCTGCCCAACCACCTGGATTCAGCATTCATTACCACAGGATGGTTGTGTGACATGAAGTAACTCCTGGCCATATCATATGCAAAAACTATTTTCTTTGTGGAATCCCTCAGGCAGCGGTGGTCATATCCAAGGACAACAATCTTGTTTCTAAGGGCCAACATGGATACATTTATGAAAATTATCTTCACATTGGTAAATTTGTTTTAATATCATCCAAGTGAAGAAGTGAATTTATATGGTCGACGAATTACAAAAATATCAGTGTCCAGATGAGAATAAAGCCTTTAACTTTTACCCTCAACCATCTCCTTCTCCCTAGGTTTGGGGACCAATGACAGCAGTAGCCAGCCACCATTTTGAAAGATATGTCCGGAGCAAAGCAGAAAATATTCAGATTTGAGTTGGTGCCTGAAAAATGCCACATTCCTGCATTATTTAAGAACGAACAAATAGATTCACTTATCTCTAGTGTTAACAACCAAAATCACAGATAAAAGAAATGCACAGTGGTAATCATCTGGATGATAGCACTGCCATACTGTTGTCATATCTAAGAATAAACTCAAAGTGCCCTCAATTACTATGTGCCCCCAATTTCTATAGTTTTGTCATGAGTCTGCCCAAGGAGGACGTTTTAAATGAGTATATAAAAATTTCCTGTTTCTACAAGCAACTGGTTACCCTAGGACCTCAATTGCCTTGCAGGAACCACTTTATGGCTCTTTGCTCATTCAGATGACTACTAAATTGGGGACCCCATCTATGAGTTGCAATCCTTACAGAAGGAGGTTGTCTTAGGCTACATGCACATGACCATATTGTCTGCTTGTGTTATAGCCGTTCCACAAAGTTTATTTTAAGGCTAGCACATGGCCACTTTGTTTTCAAAGGAAAAATCGGTCACCCATTTGATTGACCGTATTCGAAACTGAAGGGTAATGTTGCTGTGCGGCAAAAACTTGGGGGTGTCCTATATCTGGGCAGATTGCAGCGCGACCGCTCGTCTTTCAATGATAAGGAAAGAGCTCACTCCTCTTTTCTTCTCCTCCCGGCCGTGCACTAAGTATGGGTTCCAACCCTGGTGAGCACAGTCATATCTATGTAGCCTTAGTACGGTTTTCTGATCTAAAGCCACATTTTCACCCAGTAGGACGGAAATAAATAATACATCTCCTATGTCCTTTGAATCCATTCATGACTTTGACTCTTTACAAGAACGGTGTATGAGAAACCACCCACAGGGTGAGGACACATGTTCAGGGATTCTGATGCTGTTTTTGAAATAAGTATTGCATTGAGTTGTGAAATTGAGATGTTCCCTTTATAGGTTCTCTCCTGTTATTACATTCCATATAATAACTCCATCAAATATCCTAAATGGTTTTCCATACTGGCATGTTAGGAAGTCACATCATTCAAGGACAAAGACCTTTTCATGTCCAATTAAGTTAGGAGAATACTGAGTAGGCTCCAAATTGACCGTCTGATGTTTGTTCCTTAGATTGTGTGGGTTCTCAGTCACAAGACCCCTAACAATTTGACATAAGTCATGAAGTAAATTGTGTGAAAGCACTTTTTACTCACTGAGCAATTAGTCTAATTATCCCAGCTAATGAGTTCTCTCATTCTAGTAGACAAATACATTTCTGTGTACTGGGCAATTTATTGTAGTAAATAGTATCCGCTGTAGACGAGGGTGGAAAAGAAAGCCTTAGACACTGATTCCTGTTATGTTACGTGACCTACTGTAATGGTTTCAATGTCACAGTGTCACCCAGCAGACTGACGCGAGGCTGTACCGGGGTATATTGAGCAGACAGAAGGAATATCACGTGGCTCATCGACCTTTGTCACTCCTGCTGTTGATTAAGTTTAACTTCTTTCCCTCACTTTTTCGTTAAGAAGAAGATAATGCAATTTCCTCCAGACAGTATCATTTATGTAACTTGTTTGTCTTCGGGTTCCGCTTTGATTGCAATCACTTAGTTTCTTTGCATGTTTTGCTGCTTTAAACGCAACATTATGGTTTCAGAACAATTTCTGTTATCAGGATGTGGTATTGTGAATGATAAAAGAAAAAATCCTCTCTGCATAATCATTCCATCTCTTATCCTGACACAATTAATGGCTCATGTATTGCTGGGGAGATAGGCAGACTATTCCCCGCAGGCTTGATGGGGGTCACGTCGTAAGTACACGCAGATTTATGGGACACGTTTATGTATGTTTGCACAAATGATTGCAGTAATAGTGATTATGGTGTGTCCATGGCTATAATGAAAGGGAATCTACCATTGAAAATGAGCATGATATATCAGGGACACTTACTCATAGATCCAGGCACTGTTATATGCGTCATTCATCCTTCCTTCTAAAATCTTCTTTTAAGATTATGCCAATGAGCCTTTACCCTACGGTCTTACGCTGCATTCACACAAACGTGTGATTTCTCCAGTTCCGTATTTCCGTGCCATTTGAGGCCGTATATACGTGAAGTTTTTTTTCATCCTTATGCAGCACATATGCAACCTGTATTTAGACACCCCCCTTCTAAGGGCATAAGGAACCAAAATACAGGAGAAAATAGGGTGTGCTCTATATTTTTAAATGGCTTGTATACAGTATGGTGTAAACAATGGCAATGTAAATGATGTATATAACCCGTAAAAAAATTGTATGGTACGGGTAGCATACGCCCATTTTCTTACGTTCGTGTGAATTCAGCCTAAGGCTAGGTTAGATTTTTTCATTGTTCTGATCCAACAGAGATGCTAAAAATAGAAGTGTAAAATCTTTCAAATAATGGATACCGCAGTGCCCTCAATACTACATTGGCTATAATGGGATCCATTGAGCCTCTACTGGGACGCTCATCATTTTAGAAAAACAGTCCTACATTACTTTTCTAGTGTAGTTTTTGATGGAATCTCTTGTGAACATAGCCTAAAACTGCTTCTGGCTTAAAGGTAATACAAGAGTTAATGGAAATCTACCATCTAAATCAAGCATGATGAACCAGGGGCCACTTACTCACAGATGCAGGCACTATGAATGTGGTAATCTTCTTATGTTTCTTATCCATTGCCTTCTTCCTTCTAAAATCAACTTTCAAATTATGCCAATGACTACCCTAGCCTCTCTGTGATCTCTCTTTACAGACTGTTCCAGAAGTTGATCTGATGTTAGATTCCTCCTGCCTGTCTCTGCCCTAATCTGTAATTTCATAATTCTGAAGCCTAATTTCTTAAAAAACTTTATTTTAGTAATATAAAAAATAGCAGAAGAGGCTAATGGGGCGTGTACTAGTCTGGCCGGGGACTGGGAGCTCAGGCTACTCCACGCCCCAGTAGCCTCTTCAGTTATTTTACATATTACTAAAATAAAGTTTTTAAACAACTTTGGTTGGGTTCTAGGATTAGACGATTACAGATTAGGGCAGAGACAGACAGGAGGAATCTACCATCAGATCTACTTCTGATAGTAGATTGCTCATGGTAGGTTTCCTTTAAGCAGCTTACAAATATATAGTCAGTTCTACGCCATTTTCATGAAATCAGAATCCTCAACCCTCATTCAGACATGCCTTCCTGATCTCGTCCATAAGATGGCAGGAGATGGAGGGTCATGTGATCTATCACTCCCTTGTCTAATTTCTGTTTTGAACTTATACCCACTTTTCTTTACTCTCTCACTTGTAATAGTCTCTATTTATACTTGCTCTGATTGTGCAGCTCCCTCCCCACTCTTAAATGTTTCAATTTGAAAAAAAAAGATTCAGATACTCACCCTCCCCTGTTCCCCTGGCAGCAGTACAATCTATTCTCTTCTGATTTTGTGCTCTGCAGCCAACGGAAGTGAAGACATCATTAACTTATGACTGTGTACCCACAGTAGTTCTAGCACAAGAGTGGTGGAATGGGGAGCTGATGCTTCCTTGCTCCACCGTGTTAATCAGCTCTGGAGGATAGGACATTTTTTGATCTACCAAAAATGTTTATTTATTTTGGTGTTTATTTTTATATGTGTTCTAAAGAAAAGGGTGCAACTTACATTTTTATATACAGTATTTTTCTTAAACAAAGTATATTTTATGTTTAAATACCCCAGGTGTCTGAGGACTCATATAATATACTGAATTACTTCCATATATTGTATGTACTTCAATTCAATTATAGGGCTTAAAGGAAATATACCCTTTATGTATTGTAAACCAAACATACCTTGAGAATGCTGTAACTACACTTATCTAGAAACTGGGTGATTTTGCATGTTAGGGATTTTTATCCAAGGCTCTAAGGACCCTTCTACAATTTTAAGGTGATTGCCAAATTTATAGGTTTTTGTTCTCAGCACTGAGATACGTAGCACAGAATATGACACAAACACTTCGTCATGAGCTGCACTGAAAACACACTTTATTCCAATTTGGGGAGTCATGTATATAGAAACAGAAAATACTTTGCAGAGGATGTGAAAAGGTGATAAAATACTGAAATGCTATAGGTTAGCTTGAATATACCAGAACCTCCACTAAAAGCTATTTTCCCGAATGAACTTTATGTATAGTTTCTTCTGGAAAAACACTAGACTTGAATGTTATCACTAAATGTACTTGTGAAGGTTCTCTACTTTGTCAAAACATGACCTTCAAGCAGAGGAGCTGCAGAAAAAGACAAGAGAAATAGCAACGAGGACAAAGTATTTCTAAACAGTTTACACAAAATGGTGTTGTCTGAATCATGAGATGCATGAGATGTCTGAAGGTAAGCAATATGGCGTCTGGGTAAACAATATGACATCTGAGTGAACAAAATAGCGTCTGGAGAAAAATATGATATCTCTCACACTCAAAAAACTATTCGAAAACTCAGGACCTTGGGAAAGCTGGGTGCAGACTGGCTGCAGTACATAAACACATTACACTGAGCTTCCCGAACTATTCAGATAGGACTAATCAACCTGAACTAGATGACTCATATGTAGGAGCTAGGGGATAGTGATTACAATTGATTACTTGCCTGTCAGGGACAACACAGTGATAACATATTCTCAGCTTATGCTGGTCAGGACAAGGCTGAAGCAGTGCATAATTAGGGTGAGGAAAGCACCAGGGCAGCCACAGGAGTGACAAAGCCTCATTAGCATAATTTTGTAATTGTTTTTTGAACAAAACCACTTGGTTCAGGGATTAAACAAAATATGTTTCTGCATCAGTGCAGCTACAGCACTCTCAAGGTATGTTTGATTCACAATGCATAAAAGCAAATGGTAGATTTCCTTTAAATGGTAACAGTCCTCAGGCTCCAGTCAATCGATTGCTGTCCTACTATGGCAATTTGGGGCGCAGTCATGGGTGGAGATATGGTGTTGCCCATTTGCCCCAACCACTTAGATGCTGTGTTCATAATTTACTGTAGTAGAGCCCTATTAGATAACTGACACCCTTTTTTTTTAGCAAAAAATTATTTCACTTACATCCACATCTTGTATTACATGGCATCAGAGGGGGCGTGTCCTGCTTGTCTGGCCTCTCTCATCTAATCCTCCCCTTGCCTTATGCCTCCTTACTGGTTACAGTTCATGTCATGTGACCAGAGTGGCATCATCTCAGGTACTTTAGCCTCTTAATGATAGCAAACTGTACCCCATGTATGTATCTGACCACATTAAGTCACAGCAGCCTCCATGGGCTTCTACTCCTCTCCATCCTCCGTGGAGGCTGTTGTAATTTCATGTGATCACATACATGGTGTACAGTTTGCAATTGTTGGAAGACTGAGAGACCTGCAATGATGTCACTCGTCACAAATCATGAATGTGGCACAAGGCACTGTGTAAAAAAATTGACAGTATATTTCCCATCTGTACATAGAGCTCTATATATCAGTAGTTGAATATTAGCAGACAATCCCTAAATACAAGGAGGCAGAGCAGGAATTTGAAGAGACACAGAGCTGTCAGTCAGAATAAGGGGGCGAGGTTCACTTCCAGCCTGAGAGAGAGAAGAGTCACAAACACCAGACATGAGTCATAAAAGCTAATTTGCATATCAGAAAAAACATCTGTAACCAAGGTTCAGTGACCCACTGGCATCTAATTTTAGTTAATATGGGGAGGACT
The DNA here is from genome assembly GCF_040894005.1 of Engystomops pustulosus. NCBI lineage: Eukaryota > Metazoa > Chordata > Amphibia > Anura > Leptodactylidae > Engystomops > Engystomops pustulosus. The sequence goes on along the minus strand of NC_092414.1, from coordinate 38,653,420 downwards.
TGTTACCGTTTATCCGCAGGCATTGTTAGTCAGGATGGTCAAAATCTGGTGACAGGTCCTCTTTAAACCCTCACCATACATACTAACAGCAGGATCTTATAGTTTGTCTTGCGTACCGCCAAGTTGTATGAGCTGTACTTACATTTCTAATAATATGCAGATGGTTTGCATGGAATAAAATGTATCACTCTGTGGTGTGCCATACGTTATAACATTTGCATACTTATGTGTGGTATAGTTGTATCCCCAACCTGTCCAGAAACATTACAAAATTGTCCCATTTCTACCTTTTGTGGGAAAAATTGCATTTCCCATACTAGACAACATCATCAAGGTGGTCTGGCAATGATTTCGGCAGTCAATAATTCACTCAACAAGTAAGAGGAACACTTTCATTTTACTATGTGGTGTTCCCTTTAACAAGCCGCTCTCCTGCTGGTTATTATCATAAATATAGAATGTAACCATGTAAAAGAATCCTGTAGCATCTATTATGTAGGCTGCCGTCATGAATCTTCTTGAGAAGAAGAATGATCATTAGCGAGAAGAAATACGTACGGTAAATAAAGAAGACTACACATTCCTTGGAGCAGACACTCATCAATTTCTTAACGGTCCTCATATAAAAATAATTAAACACTACAAAAACAATGACAAAAGAATGAAAGATAATGTATTCAAAGGAGGATACAAGACAAGAGAGGGAGCAGGCAGGATGAGTTTTATGTTAGAAGTGAGCGGCGGCAAGGAACATTTAATTAGAGAATCCCTGAAAAGAAGTGGTCTCCTGCTCACCTATATTACACCGCGCTCTGGTCCCACGTGCATATTTTACACTGCCGAATATAGCGCACATCAATATGTTTTATAAACAAACAACAGCCTGAACTGTTCTGATAACCCGAAACATAATTACCATGCCTCAAAAATTAATTACTATGTTTTACGCTCAGTGCCTTGAATCTTGATGCATTGCAGGAACTATTAGTAATAGATTGCCAGCGCTACTTTGGCAGCCGTATATTACCAGATTAGTTTGTTGATGTTTTCTCATGTTCTGTTGTCTGAGCTGTAAATGTGTTCTCGCTGTAAGGAATGACAAACATAATGTTCCGTCTCACATATAAAAATGATTTTTTACTAGGACAAAAAAATGTCACGAGGCCACGTAGAGAAGAAAGGGAATTAGACGCCAATTACACGTCGCTGTGACAATATTAAAGGCGGGCGAATAACAATCTTGATTAATTAGGTATTAATACTGGAAAATGAGATAGGGAAGAAGCTGCTGAAAAAAAAATAAACCGACTAAATTCCATAAAATGAGCTGTAAGTCGTGTGTAGTAAAGTCCATTTACAGGGTTATAAAACGACAGGAGCAATTTGATGCCGTGCGAGCAGGCACACATATATAAAACATATACAACCACAGCGTGACAATAACCCGCGCCCTGCTTCAGCTGTCTCAGGCCGTAACTTTTGTGAGCTAGTAAAATGAAGGGTTTTAAATGAGAGCTCCGCATAAAGCTGAAAGTTTACTTTTAGTCAGAATGTTTTTACTGCTATAAATCCTCCAACTATTTTACTTATACAGGCAGTCCCCCACCGCTAGTTAGGCTATATTAACACGCAGTATATACATCCCCTATAGAGAGCAATGGGCGCATGACACCTTACCGTCCCGTAGCAAGGAGAAAGATAGGACATATCCTATCTTTCCCCAGAATACGCCGCCGTGCGTATATATCGCTATGGAGAAGGGCGGGTGGGGGGACCCCACTGTTTGCTGCAGTGCTACGGTACAGGGGGCACACATTGGGGGTCATTTACTAAGGGCCCGAATCGCTTTTGTTCGTCGGGTTACCCGAAAATTACAGATTTGCGCCTAATTGCCCCAGGTTTTCGGCACCCCCAATCGGATTGTGGCGCGTCGGCGCCGGCATGCACGCTTGATACGCACTTACCTGCACCCAGCATAGCTTGGTGAACTCCAGGGAACTCCGACGGACTTCAGCGCAGCAGCGACACTTGGTGGACATCGCCGGAAGACCTGAATCAGCGTCGCTGAACCTGCCGCTGGATCGTGAATGGACCGGGTAAGTAAATCTGCCCCATTGTGTGTATGTAGCCTTACAGACAGACCTCTCTACCTACTGTGACCTCTGTGAAGCTCTCTGTATGTTATTTCAGTCCCCGGTTGTAATGTCTGTGATGAAGCTTTAATTATAATCCTTGTTTCCATGAGAGCAAAAAATTCTGAAAATCCAATTGTCACTGGGCCAAAAAAAAAATTTTGTCTGGATTTCCATTTGATAAAAAATATACCAGTTCTGGCTTGCATACAAATTCAACTGAAGAACAAACCTAAAGAATTTTGAACATTACTCGGGGGCTGTATATATATATATATATATATATATATATATATATATATTATACAGTGACAGGACCAGGGGAAAAGTGTTAAATGGTGTGTATGTTTCCCCTAGGTTTCTTTCATACACTTTCTAGGAAGCCAAAACCTGGTCTGGAAGACCTGGCTGCTGCAGTTTGGAGAGTTGGGCTTGGTCCCTACTCCTCTCAGCCACTCCAGGTGATTGGGGCTGATCACCAGCAGCTCTGAGGTGTTGCTATAAAAAGTCAGAAGCTGCACAAGAGGAGTCTCTCTCTCTGCTCCTAGGAAAACCTTAGATTTGAGTTTCCAATTGCTGTGTGCTGTAGTTGGGAAGCTGTACAGTAGGTACAGTTTCTTGGTAATGAGGAAACTACTGTATTGTGTAGTTAGTGGCCATACGGTCTAGGACTTGATTTCTGTATTTTTTTTGTCATTTGTCCCGCTTCAAAGAAGCTAATAAAACTGGTTGCGGCCAGTTGCACCCAACTTGTCTGGAGTGGACTGTGAATGTGATGTGCCACAAAGTGCTCGTCTATCCCAGGAGACAGCAATCCCGGAGCTAATCCCATTACAATGTATAGAGCGTAGACAAAAATATATAAATATACATGTATATATAACACACACACACAAAAATATATAGCTTTTCAGACTAATGGCAGAATTTTTTGTTTAATAAAAAATTCCAAGTTGGAAATTACAACAAACATGTATGCGTAGAACAGGTTGAAAGATTGAAAAAATAATCCCCTATCTACAAGAATGCAAGTTTAAAAGTTAACCTCTAACTCCTGATCATGAGAACAGCATACCTCTTTCTCATTGGAGCTGATGTCAGATGGCTCATAGTAGAAAAATAATTCCTTCCAAAAAACGAACATTTACTCTAATTCTAAATGATTGATTTATGGCCAAATTTATGTCCTGGGTGGATGTCCCCCATTCTTTTACACCTATCCCCCCGTCCAGGGGCATAATGATCAGGGATGGAGGGGGCCCGATGCCTGCCAGCCTGCACAATGCTGGTTTATAAGAGGAGTGAAGTATCATTTGTATACATGTATACAATTGATCACAAGAGCGGACAGGCAAAGACAAGTCTATATACTCTGCCGGTACACACTCTAGGATTTCATCAAGTAGCACCACTGCTGTGTCATCCTGTGTGCGCAGACCTATCCTACCCATCATCCTCTGTGATATGAGTTGCTGTGTGCTGACAATGTGCTTAGATTGGGAGCCCTCCACCTTCTCTACATCCACCTCTTACCCTCCCTTGATTTACCGCATTGTCTGTGAGGGGGTACCTCGCCACCAGCTTTATTAGAATTAGTAATGTATTATGGAGTTCACTTACCTTAGAGATTGTTAGGTAGATTATTTATCTTTGTGGATCATAATTTTTACTGTAGATGGCTGATGTTAAGTGTCACATATGTTTACCTTTCTTTTACACTAGGAGGGGTGGATGCTTATACCGTTTTTGAGAGGGTGTCAGGTTGGTTGGCTTTACATGGCCAACTCAACTAGTTTTTTGTTATTGGTACCAATGTACTACTTTTAAATGATTTTATATGTCTATGTACTTTGTGTCAGGTTTGTTTGCATTGCTTTCCAAATAAAGTCATTTTTCATTACTCATTGCTCATTGATCGACACACATCTTTTTCTTGTATTGTAGACTTAGGCCCCTTCCACACTAGCGAGTGTGATGCGATGAACTCGCATCACACTCGCAACGCAAGCTGCCGGGAACGCACGGCCCGAACGCTGCACCGCGGGAGTGAACTGACATGCTGAGTTCACTCCCGCGGTGCAGCGTTCGGGCCGTGCGTTCCCGGCAGCTTGCGTTGCGAGTGTGATGCGAGTTCATCACATCACACTCGCTAGTGTGGAAGGGGCCTTATATTATCAGGGCACATAGTTTATCTACACATTATTTAGCTTCTGAACATTCTACTGTTACATACTAACACATACTTTGACACACAGAAAAAGAGAGTTGAGACAGATCAGAGATGAGATATGATTAGATTCATTAGATGGATATAAATCACAATGACACTCTCAGCCTTGCTAACTCACCTATAACACACACAGAGTCAGCTTAGCTATATGCCTTCTTCAAATAAAGACCTTATCTGTCTTCAGCTTGTAGAGTAAGTCTCTGCACACTACTGCCTGCTGGTAGGAAGTGTCTGTGTCTGAGCTGGTCATGTAATGTAGGGGGGAGGGGCTGAAGGCAGGGAGCACTGCAGTGTGCAGACAAAAGAAGCTATTCATGAGAAGAATCCAACCAGAGTCAGAAGATTTACAGTCTTATCCAGGGGCAACCAAAATTGTAAACACGAGAACTTGATAGAGACAGGTTGAAATGCTGTATTTTTATTGATAACAGTGAATTAGAAAATCTTGCCATTGTGGGATTACCCTTTAAGTATCACTTTGTAACTGTAGTAATGGTACTAGCTATGCTATAGTGGTTTTATTTGGGTCTTGTATTGGGGTATTACATTTTTCATGATGGTGTAAGTGCAATCACTGTATGGCGCGGTTATATTTACTCTTGCTACAACAATGTAATTGGTAATATTGGTCTCTCTATAGTTATTTATAGTGTTACAGTATTGGTGTTTTGAGGGTCTGAGGAGGACGTGCTAAATCGTGAAATACTTTGGAAAATGGAGTCAAGTTATGGATTGGGAAGACCACATTCAGTCCAAGGATCCACATATAAGTTTTTTTTGTTTTTTTTTTTAATCTTGCCCATAATTGAAATTTTAAACAATTGTTTGATTCCCTAGGTTTCTCCATGCTGGACTGCATTACTGTAATCTTAGTTCGGCTATAACATACAAGTATTTGCATATGAGAAGCCATTTGCTGGGTGACCTCCTCCTCTTGATGTATAAACCCACCAAGTCTCTAGCGTTCTGTTCTCTTTAGATATAGCGAGGCGCTTCTTTTATTGGGGCCTTCGTGCGGCACTATTCTTCTTCGCCTTTTGTTTTTTCTATCTTTCCATCTCAGGCTGCTTCTTTCTTTGTGTTTGTTTTAGTATCTGCCTCTTCAGCTGTCATTTCTTTACAGTCAGTCTCTATCTTATTTGCGCCTCCGTGTTGGTAACTATCTCTTTCCTGAAAGTAATGCTGCTTCTCAGCTGGGGTTTCACATCACCCTGGGGTGCAGAGAATTGAGTAATAGGAAAACAAATGAGAAAAAAAAGATTATTACCATAATATCATTGTAATTTGTCTTAACTACCGGTAAACCTTGCGTGTCCTTGAGGCTTTATATGGTATCTGTAACAGCAACAGATCTCCATGGGGATACAAATGCCACCCGGCAGAAGATCAGTGCTGGCAATTTCAATGTTGTGCTTGTTCTGTTATGCAGAAAATGCTTGTGCTGGATGGATTTAATGTCCCAGTTGTGTTCCTCTCCATTAAGAAGTATGATTCACATTGCAGATGAATATCTTACTAGTACAGCTAATCATTGCTAGTTACTGCAGCCAAATGACCCATGCCACAAATCCATCCTCCGGCACAGGGATGCACTGTCAGGGGGCATCAGGTGACATACTGACTGCAGATGCTGCGCCGGCATCACTTTTATCGTAGGCGTACATCATTTCTCAAGGTTTTTAGCTGCTTTATGATTGTTATTCTTAATGCAAAAAAGTCAGTAGGTTAACAAATCCTTAAAACAAGAAAAGGATGCAGTATGTCTGAAAATAAGTTATAAAATATTTGTAGTATATAGTACTATATAGTGTAGTATAGTATACACAATTTTTTCTATGTTTTACAATTTCCGTATTTTGCTCTCAAGAACTAGAAACATGTAAGTTCACAGACAACCATAGATTTAATGGTCATTGGGCCACATTTATCAAAATCTTGCAGTCTGTACTATGTGCAGTTTGTCTGTGTAGTGTGCAGGGTCAGATTCATGATTTCTGGTGCCTGTTCTTCAAGAATCTGGCGCATCAAGAATTGATGCACCTTTAACATAGGGCGTGCAACACAATTCGGTCGGACACCACATGATAAATGTGGCGCACAGTGCAACTATGCCTCTTTCAGTGCATAATTTTGTGTCGTGTCATGCATACTGCAGCGGCAACATAAATCATAAGTGGTGCAAACACTTCATAAATACATGTGCAAGCAGTTTGCACTGAAAAGAACGTGCAAAGTCAGACAAAAACCTGTTCATGGGGCTTTAATAAATGTGACCAAGCACCAGTGGCGTAACTAGGAGAGGCAGGACCCCATATCAGACTTGCCCCTTAAAAAATATACATATTTATAAGCTCACAAATGTGAGTTACAGATGCACGGTATACACAGTACATATATAGAGCATAATGCAGTGTATATACACATCATACATTGTGTAGACGTACAGTATATATACATCACAGATACAGCTTATATGGTATATACATATTATGTTGTACAATGTGTATGTATATAATGAAGTACATAATGGTGTCCATTCTTTTGTCAGGTTGGATGATAGGACCCCCTGACACTGTGAGCCCCATATCAGCTGCTATGGCTGCTACCACCGTAGTTATACCCCTGCCAAGCACCTTCCTTTGGTTGAATAAGCCTTTTACCACAAGAAACTATGTTTGACTTTGGAACTTTATATATATATTGGCACATTTGATCTATATATTTCCTAAGGCAGCCTGCTCAAACTGGGCTGAACCAGGAGATGACATTAGGTAGCCGGAGAGGCATATACAGCGCCTTGCGAAAGTATTCGGCCCCCTTGAACTTTTCTACTTTTCTACCACATTTTGGGATTCAAGCATAAAGATATAAAATTGTAATTTTTTGGTGAAGAATCAACAACAAGTGGGACACAATTGTGAAGTGCGATGAAATTTATTGGATATTTTAATCTTTTGTAATAAAGTAAACTTAAAATTGTGATGTGCAATATTATTCGGACCCTTTACTTTCAGTGCAGCAAACTCACTTTAGATGTTCAGTGCGGATCTCTGAATGACCCAATGTTGTACTAAATGACTTCTGATGATAAATATAATACTCCTGTGTGTAATCAAGTCTCCGTATAAATCCACCTGCTCTGTGATAGTCTCAGGGTTCTGCATCATGAAGACCAAGGAACATACCAGGCAGGTCCGTGATACTGTGTGGAGAAGTTTAATGCCGGATATTTCACAAATTTTAAACATCCTAAGGAGCCTGTGCAAGCGATCATATAATGGAAGAAGTATCAGACCACTGCAAATCTAATCTCAAACAAGGAGAAGCCTGATCAGAGATGCAGCCAAGAGGCCATGATCACTCTGGATGAACTTCAGAGATCTACAGCTAAGGTGGGAGAGTCTGTCCTTAGGACAAAAATCAGTCGTACACATTGCACTGAATTTCAGCCTCTCAATGTGCAAAACAATAGAGACCTGATACCCCAAGCAACTTGCAGCTGTGATCATAGCAAAAGGTGGCGCTACTACGTATTAACTTGAGGGGGCAGAATAATATTGCACACCCCACTTCTCAGTTTATTATTTTTTACAAAAGTTTCAAAAATCCAATAAATATTGTTCCACTTCACAATTGTGTCCAACTTGTTGTTGATCACCAAAAAATTACAATTTTATATCTTTATGTTCGAAACCTGAAGTGTTGCAAAAGGTAGGCACTGTTATGGAATTATTCCAGTGACCATTCCCACCAACAAAGGTAACATGCTTGGTGTACATGGACAATACTAAGCAATTATCAGCTATGCATTCTATGCATTATTATTGTTGGATTGAGGATCTGATTCATATCTAGAACAGGGCACCCATTTAACTATGATTGGAGGATTCTGCAGAGAGTATCTTTGAAGAATCCATTCTTTATTCCATTCAAAGAATGTGGGACTGGATAGCTGAGCACCTATTGCCATCATCATCAGTGCTATACACTTTGAATGTAGGCTGCAAGCTTGACCACCAGGAGTACATTAAAACTGCTATGGAGCCTAGGTTTTGTGAAAATTGTGCCCCTTACCCCCATTAAGTCCAATTTTTTTAATGGTTTGAGATACGCTGCCCATGTATAATTCCAGAATCAATCTTCTCAGGAAAGTAGGGGCATGCCTACTGTACATTTTGGAGATCCAAAGGACCTGAAGGAGCTCCTCTATACAAGTGCCAACACACATGTATGAGGATTGTAGGGCTGGAAGTTCCTAAATTGTTTATCCTAACAGGAAAGTATAAAACTTGGTGAGTGGTGTAGGTTGCGATGGGCAACAATCCTTAGGCAACAGGAGCTCCTGCCCAAAACTGTCCAAATTATAACCATCTACCGTTGACTACAAGCTCCATTCAGTCTTATTCTATCCACAGTCTTGCAGAAGAAGGGACTGACAATGTCTATTTTGTTTTTTGTCATGGGGGCCCCAGCCATTTGTCACCCCTTAAGACACATTAAAGACAAATATTAGCATTAACGGATGTGATCACACTGCTTTCTAATTGGGTGCTATAGACGTCTTGGAATAGAAAATATTTTACTAGTATATTTTTACTACTTAGCTAAGCTTTGCTCCCAATGTCCTGTATATGTTATTATAAATCTTGGTTAAATAGCCATGAACCGCGGCCCGATAGATCACTGTACAATGAGCTACGACCAAATCAGGCCATTAAAACCGAGTTGCTTACCGAGGTATCCCAGTATCAATCATGCCTCTCATCATAATGAAGTCCACTTCATAGGTCAATATGGCAATTGAATCTGGGTATTATGGATTTTTTCTCCCAGAATCCTCTCTGCTCAGATAACTCACTTGCTTTCGATAGCTCTCTGGAAGACATGTCATGCTCCCTAAAGTGTAACTCTGTATTGATTGCAAGTTCTAAGAAAAATGATGTTGCCGTGTCATCTCAAGGTTCTCTATTTAACCATCTAGTGTTGTACGAGCCATCAAAACTAAAGGTCAAGGTTGTTCCTCCCCATCTATCAGTGAACTACCTTTATGAGCTTCATTAACTTGCTTCATTAACTGACTTAGATCCTACACACAATGTGAAGCCCATTTCGAGCGGCTTTAGCACATACTAATTTATGATGGCGGCAGACTCCAGCAGAGCCGGCGGATGATTTGTGAGAAGTCACCTATCTGTATGGGGGACACAGCGACGCTCTATTACCATTTTTTTGATGGAGTTCAGATGTTAATACAAAGCCCCTGGACTTTGCAAAACATAAGGTGCTGGCGGTAGCGGCGGAAAATATAAAAGCTATGAATAGCGATTCTTCTTATCTTCACACCGGCTGAAAATTGCAAAACAAAAGTATGATATGATGATGATAAACATTTGGCAGAATGTTTTCATTTATTGAGGGCACATTCGTGTTGCGTTTCAGGGCATTGAACAGCAAACTGCGCTGTTGACCGCTGTCTGTAATAATAGATGTGATGCTTTGGCAACAGAAAAGAAAATCTTTACTCCAGAGGTAGAAACTCCATTGCTTTAACTATTTCCATGACCAGATTAGAGGAGGGACAAAAAGAGTAATTTCCATACCCTCTACTAATGGGGAGGTCTCTACTATATTCTGTAGGATGACTGACTCAACATCCTTTATGAAGACTAATGGGGGCGCTCTACTGCATTCCATAGAATTACAGACTCAGGATCTTATATAAGGTCTAATGTTGGGCTCTAGTGTATTCCATAGGATGACAGACTCAGTATCTTATATAAGGTCTCTAGAGGGCTCTAATATATTCCATAGGATAACAGACTCAGTATCTTATATGAACACTAATTGGGGGGAGGTCTTTACTATATTCCATAGGATGACAGACTCAGCATAATATATGAACACTAATGGGGGTCTCCCCTATATACCATAGGATGACAGACTAAGTATCTTGTATGAACACTAAAATGATCTCTTCTATATTCCATAGGATGACAGACTCCGCCTCTTATACGAGCACTAATGGGGGGGGGGGGCTCCCCTATATTCCATATGATGACAGTTTCAGCATCTTATATGAGCACTAATGGGGAGTCTCTACTATTTCCATAGGATAACAGACTCAGCATTGTACAGTATATGACCACTAATGGGGTGTCTCCCCTATATTCCCTAGGATGAAAGACTCAAGTTATATATGGGCCCTAATGGGGGCGGGCTCCCCTATATTCCCTAGGATGAAAGACTCAGCATTGTGTATGACCACAATTGGGGGCAGGGGGAGTTTCCTATATTCCAAAGGATGACAGACTCAGCATTATATATGAGCACTAATGGGGAGGGGCTCCCCTATATTCCCTAGGATGACAGACTCAGCATTGTATATGACCACAATTGGGGGGGGGTCTTTCCTATATTGCAAAGGATGACAGACTCTTCATCTATCTGTATCTGACTCATAGAAAGAGAGATGAGGCAGATCGGAGATGAAATGATAAGATCCATGAGATGCAGAGCCGGATTATAGGGGGGGCTCCCGGGGCGAGGGGGAGGATGAAGACAGGGCGCATCGTGGTAACGATGGAGGGTGAGTACAATTTTAGTATTTTATCTAGGACTGTATATAGTTATTATTGGGGGATTGTATATATTTATTATGTGTGGGGGGGTGTATAGCAATAATAGGAATCTGTATATAGTTGTTATAGGGGGATGTATACAGTTATTGTAGGGAGATTGTATATATTTATTATGGGGGTGTATATAGTTATTATAGGGGTTTATATAGTTATTATAGGGGGTGTATATAGTTATTATAGGGGCACTGTATATAGTTATTATAGGGGGGTGTATATAGCTATTATAGGGGGGTGTATATAGTTATTATAGGGGGACTGTATATAGTTATAATAGGGGGATTGTATATAGTTATTATAGGGGGGTGTATTTAGTAATAGGGGAACTGTATATAGATATTATAGGGGGTGTACATAGTTATTATAGGGGACTCTAGTTATTATAGGGGGTGTATATAGTTATTATAGGGGTCTGTATATAGTTGTTATAGGGGACTGTATATAGTGATTGCAGGGGAAGCTGTATACAGTCATTGCTGGATTAGCTGTATACAGTGATTGCTGGGGGAGCTGTATACAGTTATTGCTGGGGGAGCTGTATACAGTTATTGCTGGGGGAGCTGTATATAGTGATTGCTGTGGGAGCTGTATATAGTGATTGCTGGGGGAGCTGTATACAGTGATTACTGGGGGAGCTGTATATAGTGATTGCTGGGGGAGCTGTATACAGTGATTGCTGGGGGAGCTGTATACAGTGATTGCTGGGGGAGCTGTAAACAGTGGTTGCTGGGGAGCTGTATACAGTGATTGCTGGGGGAGCTGTATACAGTGATTGCTGGGCGAGCTGTATATAGTGATGGCTGGGGGAGCTGTATACAGTGGTTGCTGGGGAGCTGTATATAGTGATTGCTGGGGGAGCTGTATACAATGGTTGCTGGGGGAGCTGTATATAGTGATTGCTGGGGCAGCTGTATATAGTGATTGCTGAGGGAGCTGTATATGATTGCTGGGGGAGCTGTATACAGTGATTGCTGGGGGAGCTGTATATAGTGATTGCTGGGGGAGCTGTATATAGTGATTGCTGGGGAGCTGTATATAGTGATTGCTGGGGGAGCTGTATACAGTGATTGCTGGGGGGGCTGTATATAGTGATTGCTGGGGGAGTTGTATATAGTGATTGCTGGGGGAGTTGTATACAGTGATTGCTGGGGGAGCTGTATATAGTGATTGCTGGGGGAGCTGTATTTAGTGATTGCTGAGGGAGTTCTATATAGTGATTGCTGAGGGAGCTGTATGTGGTTGCTGGGGGAGCTGTATACAGTGATTGCTGTGTTATCTGTATACAGTGATTGCTGGGTTAGCTGTATACAGTGGTTTCTGGGGGAGCTGTATACAGTGATTGCTGGGGGAGCTGTATAGAGTGATTATTGGGGGAGTTGTATACAGTGGTTGCTGGGGGAGCTGTATACAGTGATTGCTTGGGGAGCTGTATACAGTGATTGCTTGGGGAGCTGTATACAGTGATTATTGGGGGAGCTGTATACAGTGATTACTGGGGGAGCTGTATACAGTGGTTGCTGGGGGAGCTGTATACAGTGATTACTGGGGGAGCTGTATACAGGGATTGCTGGGGGAGCTGTATACAGTGATTGCTGGGGGAGCTGTATATAGTGGTTTGTGGGGGAGCTGTATACAGTGGTTGCTGGGGGAGCTGTATACAGTGATTGCTTGGGGAGCTGTATACAGTGATTGCTTGGGGAGCTGTATACAGTGATTATTGGGGGAGCTGTATACAGTGATTACTGGGGGAGCTGTATACAGTGGTTGCTGGGGGAGCTGTATACAGTGATTACTGGGCGAGCTGTATACAGTGACTGCTGGGCAAGCTGTATACAGTAATTACTGGGGGAGCTGTATACAGTGGTCGCTGGGGGAGCTGTATACAGTGGTTGCTGGGGAGCTGTATACAGTGATTGCTGGGGGAGCTGTATACAGTGATTGCTGGGGGAGCTGTATACAGTGATTGCTGGGCGAGCTGTATACAGTGGTTGCTGGATGAGCTGTATACAGTGATTGCTTGGGGAGCTGTATATAATGATTGCTGGGGGAGCTGTATACAGTGATTACTGGGGGAGCTGTATACAGTGATTACTGGGGGAACTGTATACAGTGATTACTGGGGGAGCTGTATACAGTGATTGCTGGGCAAGCTGTATACAGCGATTGCTGGGGGAGCTGTATATTGTGGTTGCTGGGGGAGCTGTATATAGTGATTACTGGGAGCTGTATACAGTGTTACTGGGGAGGCTGTATATGGTTATTGCTGGGGGGCAGTATATAGCGATTGCTGTTCCCTGTCTGGACTACATTCAATGGAGGCCCCCACCATATTTTGCACCAAGGGGCCCCCACCAACCTTAATCCGGCCCTGATGAGATGTATATTATACTCTCGGCACTGCTACATCTCAGCTACACACACACTGTCAGATCTGATGTGCCTCCCTCCCACTCTCCTGGATAAAGATCTTATCTGTCTGTAGCTTGTAGCTTTACTCTCCTCAGGATGTGTTGCTTGCTGGCAGGAAGTCTCTGTGTGAGCTCCTCCTGGAATGCAAGGGTGGAGGCTGGAGTGCAGAGAGCAGCTCAGTGCAGCCTCCGACAGGAGAATGATATGGGTTTCCAAGATTCATGGTCGGAACCAGAGGCAGCAGAAATTGTACACACCAGAACTGATAGAGACAGGTTGGAATTATATCTGTGAAATTCTGTATTTTTGTTAGTAACAGTGAATAAGAGAATGTGTTATTCTGTTATCCTGAGTATACTTTGTGGGAGTACCCCTTTAAACTTGTTTTTTAAACACCTTATGAGTGTAATAGTTAGTCTGGTGCTTTTATTTCTAAACTACGAAAGCACATTATTAATGGCAATATTATTTTTATTTTTAAAATTTCTTTTTGTATTGGCAATATTATTTAAGCACCGAATGATGCGGCTCATTTACTAGGGGTACGCGGTCCGCACCGACCCGACGATTTCCGATGTGCGCCACATTTAGAAGGGGTTTTTGGCGCACACGATCGGATTTTGGCGCATCGGCGGCGGCTTCCTCGCGACACATATCGGGGGGCGGGCCGTCGGACGATCCGAAAGATTCGGACAACGCGCATGATTTAACATTTAAATTGTGTCATAATACCATGCACTTACGTGCAGCAGGAAGAAGAAGGTGAACTTCGGCGGACCTGAGCGAGGAAGCGACACATGCAGGTAACCGGGCGCACGAGCTACGTGAATCGCACCACAACGCAGGATCGTCGACAGTCCAGATCGGGGATAGCGCGCAGGATGGGTAACAGGACACTATGGCCCAGATTTATCAAAAGTGCAGTTTGCCTTTGAAATTTACATGGTTTAATAGACAGAGACAGTGCCCCCTAGTCTTTTTTTTTGTATGGACCATTCATATATTTATATGTGTGACGCAGAAGCCCTGATAAATAACCCCCCAATGTCTTTATGTGTATATAGGTGCTATCTGCATGGGACATGTGCAAATATGAGGTATATAGGTGTATGGCAGTGGTGAAGGGTTAAACGCTGTGTATGCTGATATTTTCTAGGCAGAGTATAATGGCTCTTTAGGTACTATATGCCGCATTCATTTGAACTCCGTATATCGGTATTATTCCAGCACTCTATGATGGTATTGTTTTAGTGCCGCATATTACTATAATTTGTGCACTTTACAGTATAATTAGGGGCACCATTATTGTAATTGTGCTACCATTTCTAATCTAATATATTGTAGAGTTTTAATTGTAATCATTCATTCATGTAGCCTGTATTTTCAGAGATGTTCTCTCTTTTCCTTTGAACTGAAAATTGAAACACCATACAATGACTCGTCTATGATTTTCCATAGACATTGATTCAGCCTTGGAAATTTCAATTCGCCAATGACAACCAATGTTCCGAATGAAAATGGAAACATTGCATTTGCTGGAAATATATGTGAAATCCGTAGTCTAATAATCAACTTTTATTTACTCCAAGATGTGCGGATTGACATGACGTGTTTCTTGGTGAACTTGTTGTACGGAACTGTACAAGCGTTTCATGCTTGGTGTGGGAAAATGCTGCAAAGTAAGAAAGTCTTGAAAAATACACAATAACAGGTAATTTATTGCTTGTTGAATAGAAAAAAGTGAAATGTAAATGAAATCAATATTTGGAGTGACCATGTTTGCCTTCATGACAGCATCAATTCTTCTAGGAACTCAGCAGGGAGGTTGTTCTAAACATCTTGTAGAATTTACCATGGATCTGATGTGAACTTTCTCCAATCCTTTATGTAATCCCAGACAGACTCGATGATGTACAGGCTCTGTGGGTGACAATTTATTCCTTCCAGGAATCCTTGTTCTTCCTTCTGATGCAGATAGTTGGCTTTCACTTTGGGGTCATTATCCTGATATGGAGCACATTTCAACACTTCTATAAAAAAAAAAAAAAGGTTTCTGCACCTACCTGAATCATTTGCAATAGTTCAATAGGAACATGCATTTCATGTTTAAGTAACTTGCCCCATAGCAAGAAAAGGCCCCCAATAAAGTCATGACACTTTCAGCAGAATATTGGTGATGGGATAATACACACAGTGATGTCACAGCAATGATGTCACAGTACAAAGACAATACAATTAGTGATTTTGCAGTATAGGGATAATATGTATATATACACTCACCGGCCACTTTATTAGGTACACCATGCTAGTAACGGGTTGGACCCCCTTTTGCCTTCAGAACTGCCTCAATTCTTCGTGGCATAGATTCAACAAGGTGCTGGAAGCATTCCTCAGAGATTTTGGTCCATATTGACATGATGGCATCACACAGTTGCCGCAGATTTGTCGGCGGCACATCCATGATGCGAATCTCCCGTTCCACCACATCCCAAAGATGCTCTATTGGATTGAGATCTGGTGACTGTGGAGGCCATTTGAGTACAGTGAACTCATTGTCATGTTCAAGAAACCAGTCTGAGATGATTCCAGCTTTATGACATGGCGCATTATCCTGCTGAAAGTAGCCATCAGATGTTGGGTACATTGTGCTCATAAAGGGATGGACATGGTCAGCAACAATACTCAGGTAGGCTGTGGTGTTGCAACAATGCTCAATTGGTACCAAGGGGCCCAAAGAGTGGCAAGAAAATATTCCCCACACCATGACACCACCACCACCAGCCTGAACCGTTGATACAAGGCAGGATGGATCCAGGATGCTTGTTGACGCCAATTTCTGACCCTACCATCCGAATGTCGCAGCAGAAATCGAGACTCATCAGACCAGGCAACGTTTTTCCAATCTTCTACTGTCCAATTTCGATGAGCTTGTGCAAATTGTAGCCTCAGTTTCCTGTTCTTAGCTGAAAGGAGTGGCACCCAGTGTGGTCTTCTGCTGCTGTAGCCCATTTGCCTCAAAGTTCGACGTACTGTGCGATCAGAGATGCTCTTCTGCCTACCTTGGTTGTAACGGGTGGCGATTTGAGTCACTGTTGCCTTTCTATCAGCTCGAACCAGTCTGCCCATTCTCCTCTGACCTCTGGCATCAACAAGGCATTTCTGCCCTCAGAACTGCCGCTCACTGGATGTTATTTCTTTTTCGGACCATTCTCTGTAAACCCTAGAGATGGTTGTGCGTGAAAATCCCAGTAGATCAGCAGTTTCTGAAATACTCAGACCAGCCCTTCTGGCACCAACAACCATGCCACGTTCAAAGGCACTCAAATCACCTTTCTTCCCCATACTGATGCTCGGTTTGAACTGAAGGAGATTGTCTTGACCATGTCTACATGCCTAAATGCCTAGTTGCCTCCATGTGATTGGCTGATAAGAAATTAAGTGTTAACGAGCAGTTGGACAGCTGTACCTAATAAAGTGGCCAGTGAGTGTATATATATATATATATATATATAAATATATATATATATATATACACAATGATGTCACAGTACAGAGATAATACACATAGTGATGTCACAGTAGAGACATAATACACACATAATACACACAGTGATGTTACAGTATTTAAATATACACAGTGATGTCACAGTGTCACTACACAGTGTCATCGCTGTCACATGCAGTAAAGGTTTAACTGATAAACACAGTTCTGTAATAATACTCGGCCAATCTATGTAACATTTTGCATGCTATCTTTATCACTAACTGCTCCCCACATCTTATCTGATATGCCCCCCCCCCCCATGGGTGATTGACCCCTTAGTGGCCATTGTACCAAATACTCCAGTAGTCCTGTGCATGATGCGATTGTACAGCTGAAAGTTTGCGCTGCCAGATGAGAACATTTTACCTATGTTTCTAATAAATATCCACATTTTGTCTACACGTTTTTTGAAAGACACTTTCATTAGTAAATTTTTACCTTCTTCTTGCAAATCTTGGTGAACACTCAATTTGAGATACTGGAGCCTTGAAGCAGACATCTGGGTACTGAAGCGTTTAACCAGGCTCCATTCCGATTTTACATTTAAGGGCAGACATTAATTTACTACCCCTTAAACCCCCTTAGGTAACCTGCCATAACTCTGGATGATGTTCAGGTAAATGTTTCTCTACTGCATGTAATCAGGTTACATTTTCATTTTATGGGCATAATGGGGCTGGTAGGTGTCTGATACTGAACCACTTCTCATGGTGCTGTCATAGTCCCACTTCTAGCCTTTATTCGGACACTATGGGGGACATTTATCCCAGATTAGAGGGGTTGTCTGATGGGTGTACCAGCGTGGAAGTGGTCGGAGCGGAGGTAGCGTTTCCATGTAAATATGGTTTCACCATATTTGAATATAACATAGAATTATATAAAATGTTTAGTTGTATATTTTTATAGTAAGAATTGTTTAAGCAATCCTGTGCATGGTGCAGTTCCTGTGCAGTCTTGTCCGAACCTTTTGGTTAATTTCCAGAATTGTCTTGTCATTTATCTGTAGTCAGGAAGTTTGTGCCTGTCTTTTTTTGCCTCTTCTGGGTTATGGACTTGTTTCACTTATCTTCTAAACTTTTGTCTACACCTACTCAGGATTTTATCATTTTTGAGTCAAAATTGCACCATTTTACCTCAATTTTCAACAAAATTGATAATTTTTATACGTCCAAATTTGGATTTTAAAGATACTTGAGGCACAACACTAAAAAATACAGGCACAGCTTACTTTGCTAGATGAAAAATTACAGAGTTTCCAATTTTGGTGCAAATGCACCAAGAAAGTAGTACATATAAGAAAAACAAAAATAAATGCCTATGATAAATGACCAAATAACTTTTAAAATGGTAATTTAATATTCCCCCTTCCAAACACTTAATGCTATAATTTTGCTGTTCACCACGTACCCCGCCAATATCTGCACACTCAGGTCATCACATGATGTGTTGACACAACATGAGATTGCAGAAGTTAATGGGACGATGTATTTTGAGAGCAATTTTTAATTCAGTTTTGTTGGAATATGAATTGGCCTAATTTGTGCCAGTAAGAACATAGGTCCTGACTTGGGGTTGGGACTCTATCTGTACACCAGTACTCATAAGGTGTGCTGGCAGACTCCTTAAGAAACATATAATTATGAAATATGACCCCACTTTCTACGCCACAGGAGTAACAGGAGTAACAATTTTTGGAACATTTTGAAAAAATTGCCTTAATAAATCTCATGTGTAGATTTTAACCATGCCTACTTTCTCACTTATCAAATATGGATTGTGTGTGTGGGTGTGTGTGTGTGTGTGGGGGGGGAGGGTAAAGCATTAAATGTTACAAAATTTTGGATCAAGTAAGCCCAAAAAGTTTGCCACATTACCCACAGTGACTGGCTGCAGCACCAATCACAATTCATGTACAGACATCTGGCTTCAGATCCAGGATCCAAATAGTAAGGAGCATTGGGTCATTTTAAAGGGAACCTGTCATCAGAAATTGGCTTTATAAACCACTACCAGTATGTTGCCAAGCAGCTGAGAAGCTTCTAGATGATGTTTCTTTCATGGCCTGGTGTGATGGCATCATCCAGAGAATCAACTTTGAAGTGAAGTGTAAATTGGTTTTATGAAGTCAAGTCAGAGAGTTTAACACTGAAGTCACGCTTTCTCTGCCTTCCAAAGCTTTCCCTTCACTATAATTATGGTCCTGCATCCAGGGACATCACTGATCAAATCTCCTAAAGTCTGACGCATGATGTCAATCACAGGGTGCTCAGAATTTGCTCAGCAGTGAGGTGCTCAGAGGCAGGGAGAGTTTGACACTCCGCCTCCCTGACTTTATACAACCAATTAGCATCTTCAAAGTTGATATTTTGGATGATGCCACCAAGCTGGGTCATAAAAGAAACATGATCTAGAAGCTGCTCAGCTGCTTGACAACTTACTGGTAGTAGTTTATTACGCCAATTTCTCATGACAAGTTCCATTTCAACCTTGTTCACAGTGGAAAAAAGCAGTGAAATTCTATGTGTGGAAAAGTAGTGCACATCTCCCATCAAACTTACATTGTGTGCTTCCCGCAATGCCCGACCCAAATGTTCACTTCTGGTTTATGTGTTTTTAGTGTTCGGGCCAGACATTGCAGCAATCACATGATGCGAGGTTTGATGCGAGTTTGACACATTAAAATCGCTAGTTGATAAGTGGCTATACCTGTTTTTTTTTTCAATGGCCTCCAGTAGACTCATAGACAAGACCGTGCATTCCACAGCCCTGTGAATGACCCAACTGTCTGAGACGCAAATTTTGGGGTAGATCCTATTCCTATCCATATTTGCAGAGAATGTGAGCGAATCTCCCACAACAATGACACTACAGGTCTGTTGTATGCAACCTGCAATTGCCCATGCTCATGTTGCCTAGAGGTGAATATTACTCAGCACTTTATGTTATAGTACTTTTAGATTTGGTAAAAAATTTAATCCAGGGATTGGATAGACCATCTAAAATAGGTTTTCTGCTATGATGCAGTTAGACCTCATTATCATACAGTATGCCGTAAGTTTTTGTCTAGGCTTTTTCCATTTGACATGCTTGGAACTCCACCTTCGGTTTTTCCTATTATGTGTCTTTTTTAAGCATTCAGACCACATCTTGTTGGATGTTGGAGCTTAACCTTAATATATGTGGTCATTTGGACAGTCCTGGGTGTTAATATCTTCAGTCATTCCGATATTGAACTGTTCTTCCACAGTTGATAGCACAGCAAAAGGTCTTGCTCTACAGCATGTAATTATAATGGAGCCTGATTTAGACCCCTTGGACAGAATGGAAAAAAAAACATTTTTCTTCCCTGCTATCGGATAGAAAGAGAAAATAGGAGAACAGTCGGCAATTACTTGGTGCATCTATGGGAGAAGGCGAGCGTTCCAATTCAATAAATGTTCTATCAGTATGATGAACAGCAAGAAGTTGGAATCCGAGCAAGTGGAGCATTGTGGATGAGATGGCTCCAGGATGTGGTGGGAGATCTGAAGATAAATTTATCAAAACTGTCAAACAGGAAAACTCAACTTGTTGCCCATAGCAACCAAGCACAATTCAGATTCCATTTCTTAAAAGGAAACTGGCACCAAATAGACTCCTTTATTATACAGACTCTATAACACATTTCTATCATATTGCCATTCGGGGCTTCATCTATAACACTGTCACCCGTTCTTATTACATTACTTATTGGCCGCTGCACCAATATACACCATAAAAAAATCCAATCAGGTCATTGCTTTCATTTTTCAAAAACAATAATAAAAGCTGGAATCTGATTGGTGCCTGTTCACAACAGCTCCACTTTTTTCCTATGAGCATGTTTTGAATAACATCCACCATTAATACCCCTGTGTAACAGCTTGCTATATATATTGGTTACCCTAGATCACTGGTTTCTTTCTCTATGTTTAGTATCGAATAATTTTCCATGTGGTTTTTTTAGCGTTAGCCATACAGTATCTCCAGTCCCGGAGCAGCCTGTGCCTAGCCTCGCTATAAGACCAATGCACTTATCTTTAGCTATGCAACTCCCAGTGTTATTAGCACAAGTTATTTTCTCTCATGAGATGATATCAGTCCAGATTATGTTTTATTAGGAGGCTGACTCATCAACTATTGAGACACTTCACAAACTTTGATGATTTAGCCCCCAGAAAATAACTTGCCATGAAATGATATTTATCTCGTTCAGCTTATGCAGAAATGTTTGATTAGCTCAAGCCCCATTGAGAGCAAGTGTGAACCAAAGATTCAGATACAGAATAATTGAGAAATGTTGCGCCTAATTCTATACTTTAATTTATGAGATTTAGAGAGAACTCTTGCAAAACAAAAAAGAAAATTAAAAAAAAACAAGGCAAGGAAAAAAACTAATGGATTTCAACACAAAATAGTTAAAGGGAACCTGTCACCAATGCACTATTTTATACCAATAACATGTGCCAAAAGCCCATAACATGACAAATACATATGTGCATTTGTCATGTTTGTGGCATGTGTACATCAGCTAATATCGTCATTATGCCAACCTACCTGGCTCCCTGGCAAGGTCCCCCTGAAGTCCCGGGGGCTGGGATTCAAATTCAAACCGTTGTCTGCGCATTATCCTTTAGTGGTGCCCACACACTGAAACCCCCCTCCATGTGACGTCACGTAGGGGCGGCCACTAGGATCCATAGGAGGGACGCCTGATTCTTAGCTGCCGCCCCTCTGTGAAGTTAGCTCACCGGTGCAAGCGCCGGCAATTCATGCAGCGGCGAGCTGACGTCACAGAGGGGTGGCAGGAATTGGCGTCCCTCCTATGGTTCCTAGATCGTGCCCATGTCCCAGATCGTTTATAACCATAGCAACACCCCTGGTAGTGTCACAATCAATATTCACTTCTGTACTGCCATATCACTTCTGTACTGCTATATCACTCACTTCTGTACTGCCATATCACTTCCATACTGCCATATCACTTCTGTACTGCCATATCACTACTGTACTGCCATATCACATGGAATACTCATTTATTTCCAAAGTTTTTAGATTTTGCTGTTCCAAAGCTACTTGTCAAAAATCTCCATCAGCAGCAACAAATTAGGCAGGGGCTAAACTCTTTCTGTATCTGCCAGGAGACTAAGTCAATTACTTCCTGACCATGACCATGGCTCCCATGATGCTTTTTGTTCTCTCATTGAATAAATCCACTGAGGTTCCAAAAAGCAATTCTACTGAGCTCTGCATAGTGTGTACATACAGGATCTATTTAGTGACTTAGCCTGTAAGCTTTTATCACGTGGAAGAGCATGGAGCATTGGGTAAGTAGTAAAAATTGGCAGTGAAATAGTTACACGAAGTGTGGTTCATGAAGTGTAAATTAACACCTTCCCTGCCATGAAGATTCTGCCCATGGGGTAGAGGAGTGAGGAGTCTATGATAAAGCTTGAGGTGCACAAATAGAAAGTTTTTTTTAGAATGATAGACTGAGGGATTGAGGGACTGATAGGAAATAGGGGAGCCTCTCTACCTCACTATTCATTGCTGGAGACTTTTGCATTCACAGAGCTGCACATACACAAGTCTCTCCTGCTAGCTACACACAGAGCAGTCTCACATGACCTCCTCCCTCCACAGTGAGCACAGAACAGCAGCCACTCCACTCCAGCCATCACAGTTTATAAATTTTCTTGTTTTGACAGAGGAAAGTTTCAGTAGAGAGAGACACTTTATGGATCTGTACAACTGCCAGGTTTCATGATCTGTTTAACAAAAGTTCTTTTCTCACAACTATTAAGTGTTCTGTTACTCTGTTATTCTTCCTAGAAATGTCTGAATAAATTGTCCAAAAAGTAACAAAGACATGCAAATTCAATAACCCCCCCCCCCTTACAAACATTACATTTTAGGCCACTGTTATAGAGTATTACATGTGCAATACTAAGACGTGTCAGTGTATGAACCCTCAGGGCATGAACGGACAGGAATGGGACTCTGAAGGTTTCTGAAATGCTGAAGTACTGTGAGGTAAATTGCTCTTTGTGCATATACCAGATAGTTGTAGCCTGCAGGACCAATCACAAGGAGGTTATTACACATTTATAACTTCTAATCACTTCTGACAATAGTTCTTAAAAGGGTTTTCCATGTAATTATAAAGTGACAAGATATAAGGGATCCAAGACAGACAGGAAAGTAATGGTTAGCCCAACACTCATATATAATTCATACGGATGTTACTTGCAGAGGTGCGGAGGTGCGATTTCTTCTACCCCTCATGTACTATTAGTCTCTTGTAGTGGAAAAGATCTTGAGAGCCACTCACGTTACATATGTTATAATGAGCATTTATGTGTCTTCAGTAAATGCCGTCTAAATGCTACTAAGGAGGCCGATGCAGAAAGCTGGAAGGATGTGGATTCACTTTATGATGTTATATATTACATTGACCCGAGTGACTTATGTGACTGAAGTGTCATAATATGATTTTAATTGAGAGTGATGGTTATGGTCAGGCGGCATTGAATATTGATTTTCTGGAACTATAGTGAGATGTTATGGTCACATCTGGTAATGAATATTGTTGGAGTCATTGTATTTCTATGGCTTTAGCCGTAGGATATGACAGGGTATTAATACATAACACCAGCTCTGCGGCTGTGTAGTGACATGACTTAGACCTCATGCGCGCCGAAATTCAATAGAAAATTACTGTTGGTGCCGAAAAGACAGATATGAAAAGGACCTCCCTTTTCTTTCGAGGTGCAGGCATTAGGCGCATTCAGGGTGCAGTGATGTGCGGTGCTATGGGGATGAGAGTTAGCCACTGTTTGTGCAGCTAAATCATGGCAATAGCACATGTTAGTATTCACAAGGCCTTAGTATCCACAGCAGCCAGGATCATCCTCAGCTGTCATATCATATTCTAGTGCTAGAGTACCTATAGTTTCAAGCTCTGCGCATGCACTTCCAGAATGGTTCCTCATGCTATGAAATACATGGAAACCACAAAGATCGGCAGGACGTGGTGGTCTCTATATACAGCCTAGATGATGGCATGTTCTAAGGTCTTATGTTCTGTTCTAGTCAACATTGAAGTGCCATTGCATTAAGGACCCTACGGTTACTTTCCAGTTTCAAGGTCCATCTGATTTCCTTTTCAAAATTTGTCAAATCTTCTGATTTCCTGATGATAAACTGACCCTATGCCACTGTCCCAAATTCAGCTCCCAGTCATTTAAGACCACTTTCACACTTTCAGTATTTGATCAGTATTTGACATTGGTATTTGAAAGTCAAAATCAGAAGTGGAATCTACACAGACAATAGATATAATGGAAATATCTCCATCGCTTCATGCTTTGGAGCCACCTGTGGATTTGGCTTAAGAATACCGATACAAAATACTGAACAAATACTGTGTGAAAGTGGCCTTAAAAGAACCAAGCACATAGTGATGGATAGATGACAGCACCGTTGAGCCAGTTTATAATGGATTGTGTGGTGGTAGGGAGCTCTGATCTTCTTTCATGGCCCAGTATGGTGGCCTCATCCAGAAAATCTACTTTGAAGTGAGATGTAACTTGGTTGTATAAAGTCAAGAAGGCGGAGAGTTTAGCACTGAAGTCAAGGTGCTGAACTCTGAACGCCTCCTCCTCTGTGACTGACCGCATGCTTCTCACTTCAGGAGATCGGGTAAGTGATGTCTCTGGATGTAGGACCAATACAGTAAGAGCTTGACTTTGGTGCTAAAACCGTGCCTCCATGACTTTATGGAACCAATTTACATTTCGAATTTACTCACTTCAAAGATGATTTTCTGAACAATGCCACCACACTGGGTCGTGAAAGAAATACAATCTGGAAAGTGTTCAGCTGCTTGACAACATACTGAGGTAGTGGTTTATTGGGTCAATTTCTGATGACAGGTTCCCTTTAAAACCTACTGCAATCCTGACGAAAACTATCAATTAAGCCAAAACATGGACCTGTAACAGCGATCATGTCTTTATTATAGATGTTATAGCAGATAACAGAACCTAAAAACCATCACATTGCTATTATTTAAGGTGACATGAATTATCTCCTCTAATGATTGTGTCACTACAGACATTGTGATTTTTGCTAATTGCTCAGAACATAATTAAATCTTGTGTTTATGTCCCATTTTGATGCGTATTTAACCATTTTAACGTGTTTTCAATTACATTTAATAAAATATTTCTTTACAGGAGTGGATGTCAAGTTAAAGCATATTGGCAGAGGCTCCGACGAGCTTATTTTGTACACTGTAAGCATATGGTTTCCATATGG
Organism: Engystomops pustulosus; assembly: GCF_040894005.1. Classification (NCBI taxonomy): domain Eukaryota; kingdom Metazoa; phylum Chordata; class Amphibia; order Anura; family Leptodactylidae; genus Engystomops; species Engystomops pustulosus. The sequence goes on along the minus strand of NC_092414.1, from coordinate 38,628,133 downwards.
GCGACAGCAAATTATCCGTTAACATAATTAGCAGGGTTATTTTTGCAATAGATGCGGGGAAGTTGTTAATTGGATTGTGTGGATATAATTAATCTCATTTCATCTGATCCAACTCATATCAATTTTACTGACCTTTTTTGAGTTACTGAATTGAAGCAGGGACCCTCCCGCGTGTGTCATGTGCCCACCAGATGGCAGCGTTGGGCTATTTATCAAAGGAAAATCTTTCATTACACCATTTCTTTTCTTATTTTGTGCAGATATAAAAAACCCCATGAATCAGAATTAATGGTTGTCAAGTAACACGGAAAAGCATCCATTTTTTTTCCAGCGCCCTGAAAGAAATACTTGCATTCATTTACAAATGCATTATTTGCCGTAAAAGGCAATTTAGAACACCATGTTACTGCTTTGACTCATCATTTAGAGTAAAAAGTAAACGCAATTACAGCGGGAGGATTGTGGATACAGTGAGCAGGCTTCCATTGCAATTGGTAAACACAAAACGCTTATAATCATGTTAGAAGGGGATATAATCAATGATAGTAGAATCTCAAGAGAGCAGGGATTGTACAAAGATCTATTATGAATATGGCAGCCATAGTGTTATATTATGTTACGGAGACATTCGTCTCTTCTTCTCCTTCTTAGGTCAAATCTACCTAAAACTCATTGTCTTACACATCAAATCAATGGGGATCCTAAATGATTGTGACAATGTGCAGTATATAAACATATGGTCCCCCTATGGGTCACAGCAGATTATCTGTTAATATATTTAACAGCTTTGAAATGGATGTACTGAAGTTGTTAATTGGATTCTGTGGATATGAGGCATACAGTAGTTTGGTGGAATGAAGCAGTGGTGCAGAAAATGTACTACAGATTCCCAGTGAAATTTAATTTAAGGGATGTCTCCTCAAAATGCCTTTTATAAAAAAAAAAGGAAAAAATAACTACAAACCCCTCATTCTTTAATTAAAAAGAAAAGTCAACAGCAAACTCTCTTTGCATGTTATGGAAACTACTCAGCATGATTTTTTCAGTGGATATACTCAGGGGCGTATTGAGACTGCCAAGGGCCCTGGGTTGTATGAATATTACAGCCCCTACAAGTCTGGAATTCACTTCCGATATATGGTACTAGAATCAAGCTTCATGGTGAATGGAGGATATGTCCCTACAATCTACAATTTCGGGACCTTGGGAGGACCATCAAAGGTCCTGAAATGGCTCTTGTGTGCATGTGTACTGAGAGCAGAATGAGATATATGAGGATTAAATTGTTGAAAGTCCTTCTCAGTATCAAATTTGGTGGGTGGTTTAGGTGGCCATGTGCCCCCTAGAAGTCCTGGGCCCCAGGTTACCGCCCAGACCCCATATTATAATTCAGTAATGGATATACTTTGTGTTCTTCCATATGGTCTTTATAACACAAAAGAGTGGGCACACATCTGGGTGTAATCCTAACCCCCATAAAACATCCCCAGGAAAAGTTCTTGGAGCACCCATTAACCATCTCCTAGAATGATGCCAAACAATGAAAAGCTAGCCCCACCCCTGAGGAGCCAGATTACCAGTTAAATTTAATTTAAAAGGGTTATCCAGCCACTCACATAAAAAATCTACTTTCTGATTGGTTGGGGGTCCTAGTGATGACAGGGAATAACTTGTTATGACTGGACAACCCATTTAAGAGGATGTCTCCTACATGGATTGCATTTAAAAAACTGCTACCCCGCCACTTTTAAATAAAAGAAATGTCAACAGCAAATTCCCTTTGCATGTTATGGCAACTACTTTGCCTAATTATTTTGTGGATACTGTACATGTGTCCTGCTGTATAGCCTTCATCAAACAAAAGGGTGGTCACACATCCAGGTGTAATCTGAATCCCCAAATTATAGCCACAGAAAAAAAGGTCCTGGTGCACCAGTTCACTAGTGTCCTGAAATGCTAAAAAACAATGAAAAGCTAATCCCACCCCGAGGAGCCAGATTCTGACCTCTCTCAGCTCTTCAACCTCAGAAGTCGGTTCATGGGGCAAAGTTCTGTAAAGATTTTTTATCTGTAAGGGACTGGGTCTCACTTGTTTTGGTAAATTAGTGAATGAGTCAATTTATTAAAAATATAGCCAATAGCAGTTTAATAAGCAGTCATGAACCCTGGTGCTCGCTATAAAAAGGACAGAATATTTGCAAACAGATGATGACTCCTGTTACCTAAATGTGATGGCTGCTTTAAAAAAAGAAAAGGAAAGAAAGTGTTCCCTGTTTCTTGTTATCCACAATACAAATCCTTCATGTAAGATATCAGATTTTCATTATAACCAAGCCACCTGCAAATCATCTCCATTTAAATGTAATTAAGGATGAGTGTATGCAAATTGGTCTCATGCAGCGATATGCTAAAAATCTTGCCGGTTGGGGGTCACAATGAGATTGGAGCTGAGAAAACACATTTCTAAGCAAAAATTCATTGCACATTCATCAGCCAAGAACAAACGGGCAATGTATATGATTTCATTGTTCCCCTTTCCTTTGTTTTATAGATAAAGCTTCCAAATACTGACTGGTCCCCTCAGAAGACACAGAAGCCAGGCCTTAAAAGGTACACTCATCAATTCCATTTACTGCTAAGTTCTTTATTGTGTCACACAATAGGTAATGTTATATGACTGTAGATAATGAATGGAGATTATGGAGAAAATGCTGTAATTTCTAATGGTCATACAGTTAATTGGGATTTTAGGGTTAAACTTCTTAATGGCCGATTAGCTGCTCAACTAACACAGAGAAGAGGACCCGGAGCACAGCGCTGTGTAGTGATCAAGCCGAGTTACTGCAGCTCAGAGGATAGGGCCGTGCTTCCGGCTCAGTTTACTGTGTTAGTTTTGTTGGTGCCATAAACAGCTGATCAATAATACTACAGGGTGTCAGACTCCTATTAATCTGATATCGATGATCTGAACTAGGAACAGTAAATCAATGTATTTAACAAGAAAAGAAACCTTCTTATGTAGCCTTTGGTGTTTATAGTTCAGAATTTATAGGTGACTACTGCTACCACTAGGAGGAGCCGGTTATATGGTTGCATACTGGATACACAGTTAAAGGAAACTTACCATGAGGAATCTACCATCAGGCGTTGATCTAACTACATCAGCCCTCATCTTTATTTTACTAATTTAAAAACCTAACATAATTTCTTTAAAACATTGTAAAAGTAATATGTAAATTACTTGCAGAGGCTACTGGGGCGTGGAGTAGCCTGGAGAAGCCTGGCTACTAATCCACACCCCAGTAGCCTTTGCAGAAAATTTACATATTACATTTATAACATTTTTTGAAAGTTATTTAGTTTAGATTAGCAAAATAAGCATTAGGGCTGATGTTAGATCGTCTGATGGTAGATCCTTCCTTTAAGTCAATCAAAATACAGTATGCGTCAGGCTCCTAGACTCCCTCTAGTGGTCAAAGCGACATGAATTTTTTTTTTTAATGTTTGTTCCAGGCAATAAAAAGTATTTACTGCTGTTCGGCTACACTGGTACACTGGTACAGTCTTTGAACCCTGATGAAGGATCTGGCCTTGTAATAGTTTTACACAGTCTCCTTTTCCTAAAAAAAAGAAAAAAAAATATGCTAATGTAATGCAAGGAGCAGCTACAGCTCATTAACATATTTTAAAACAGTTTTTAAGAAAAGGAGAGTGTGAAAAACTATTACAAGGCCAGATCCTTCATCAGGATACAAAGAGGATTCGGTCAGTGATTCGGCTTTATAAGTGCCTTTATCAATTAGAAATCCCTCCAATATATCAGGTCCGTTTGTGGTAGATCTATCAGTATGATTCAGACTGTAGATTTCATAACCAATGCTTGAACAACTAAACAACCAGCAGACTCAGGAAGGGTATGAACTATCCATTTGAGTATTATGTTGACATTCACCCATTTATCTACTTAAAAAAATCTACTCCATAGGCATAAATGAGCCAAAAAGAGTCATGTTTTTGCCTAAGATGAGTCACTTTAAAGGCTCTAGCGCTATGTGTTGGTTCAAGTCTGTATATCACTGCAGAACTAACATTCTTATGTATGAATATATATGATATGCAGTTAATCACACAATAATTTTGGACTCAATTAATGCAATTTTGCCAGAGCTCCTGCGGGTAGGTGATAAGAGTCAAATTTCTGATAGTATGACCTAGCTGCAGGGAGCTGTGTCACATGATCCGTTTACTATTCATATGTGTAATAGTAACTGGATGACATTAAAAGGGGTTATCTACAGTTTTTATGAAAATGGCTGCGTGATTTAAAAAAACAGCGCCACCTATGTCCATTGATGATGTTTGATACAGCTCTGTTCTAATGTAATGAATCAGACAAGTCTGTAATATGACACATTGGGGCACATTTACTTTACTTTCACGATCCCCGCCGTGTGTTGTCCAATGAGGATTCAGGTCTGCTGCGATTCACTAAGATCATGTGTCCAATTTCCTGCATGTGTCGCTTCCCTCCGCTGAGGTCTGCCAGAGTTCACCTTCTTTAAATTGCGCGGTTTGTCCGAATCAGTCGGGTTGTCCGACGTCCCCGCCCCCTCCCCCCCCCCCGATTTGTGTTGCATGCAATCAGGTGCCAATGCAACACAATCCGATTGTGTGCGTCAAAAACCCGGGGCAATTCAGGGCAAAACGGGAAAAAAACGCAAAACCCAACGAAAATGTGGCGTTCGGACCCTTAGTAAATGTACCCCATTGTATCGCCAGGTGCGAGAAATATTTGGGAAGAAACCAGCTCCAGTGTTCTAATCATAGACAACCCCTTTAATGTCAGACTTCTTTCTCAAACAGACGCAACTAAGAAATGGTTGAATAGATTTATGAGGGAGATGACTGAAGGGAATGTCTAGAAGATTCATATTTACTGTGGGATTTTTTATGTTAGATAGAAATGCCTCTTTAATGTCTCTTAAGGGAATACAATATAAAACAATTTGGAAGAAGACATTACTAGCTTTAGGTGTCCCAGAAGGATTTTCACAGTTCTAAGTGGCCTAGTTAAAACTCGAAAACTATTTAAGCTGTAAGTGTAGCAGTTGTTCCCTAAATCCATTATTTATGATGCTTCAGTAAATGTGGGTAATATTATATCGTACATTATATAATGTAAAAGAGAGAAGTGTTCTGTGCATTGGCTTGAACCCAACATTTTATTTCAGTTTACATAAGGTATATAGGGGTCCAAGAAACTTTTTTTTTCTAAAACAAAAAATATGGAAAGCTTTCTTAAGATTCAGAGTTCTGAAACAGCGCCACTCCTGTTTATGGCTTTGTCTACTACTACAGCTCATCCTTAAAGGAATTCTACTACATGGAAGCAATGCTTCTAAACCAAGCACACTTACATGCGGCCGTGTGCATCCTGTAACAGGATCTGTTCATTTTATTTGCTTCGAATAGCTTAGTTTTGGAGAAAAACTTCTTTTAAAGGTATGAAAATGAGCCTCAGGGGCTCCTGTCTATGTCAAAGGAACCCCTTCAGGCTCCACCATTTACTAATTATTCAAATTGAGCATTTTGTTTTGAAGGGAAGAGAGAGAGGCACTGAATAATTAGTAGACAACAGAGCCAGAGGGGGCTTCTGTGCCATATCCAGGAGCCCCTGAGGCTCTTTTATATAATACTATACGTATATATGTATGTAGTAAAATAATAATGTTTTCTTACAAATGTAGCTATTAGAAACAAACATAAGAATGGATCCTGTTTCAGGACACACACCAGCATGTAAGGGTTCTTGGTTTAGAAGCCCTGCACCCATTTGGTAGATTTCCTTTAATTAAAGGAAGCCAAAATATACATAAGTCATACGAGATCGGTGCTTCACTCATGCATACAGAAAAACACTGACAGTTTAACAACTATTAGTGTCAGATAAAGTGTAGTGAAGTGGAGGCTAGTAAAGTATGTGTTACTTGTACAGTTTATTGGCCAAGATATAGCCATTTCTGTATTGTCATGGTCATCTGTTAGACAGAACATTTAACTGTCGTCTTTAAGGGATCCTCGAGGCTGGTGCTTCATTTTGCTGCAGCACCCCCACAGGAGAAATGAAGTATAACATGGTGTCCATAAAAATCCAATGGAAGAGTGGAATATAGCGATACATTATATAAAGAGTAGTATTGCTAATAAGATTTCATAAGAAAGCAATTGTGCATAACAATCAGAAAGTGATCCTGAATGTCTTTTTTCTTTTCAGTTCGCAGAGTCTTGAAGACCTTGGAACTCGAAAAGGTGTGAAAACAGATCACGACAGACTACGTTCACTAGTTTCCCCAGTGACTGGTCTGTATATACACATTGCCACTTTCAAGTGGTTGTAGCCCAACCTAAAGCACTGCTTGTAATTGTGAAGTTTCTACTTTTCATCAACTCCACCAACTCCAACTCTTTATATCCCACCTTTACTGATTCCAGAGCTGTGGGATCTTTTTTGTAGCCCCAGCTGTTTCTCAGAAGCCACTGCTGTCAGTTTCAGCCACCAATATAAAATTAGCAAATGGCTGGTCCAGGGCTATCTGCTCCATGTCATGGCCACTCATCTGATGGTGGACATCCTAAATAACAAAATGGGTACCTGTTGAAGGATAGAAAATTCTTACATGTTTAATGGGTGATTTGGACTTGGAGTTTCTAGAAGTGGTGAAAACTCCTATGTAAGCTTTATTGATAGTGTATGTTTTATTTAAGGAGATCAGTATGATACAGTGCTTCCTCAGTGGCCCTTTTTGTGTAAATTGTTTTTTGTGAAACAGCACTGGGAGTTTTTTACTGCCACAATATGCGCGGCAAGATCACAGTACCCAATATGGATGTTTGAATGGAGCCTGAATCCGGAGTTATACCACTTTTACAGCCCAGACCACTCCCACTACATTCCTGGAGCACCACTGTTACAGTCTAGACCACTCCCCCCTCATTCCTGGAGCACCATTTTTACAGCCCAGACCACTCCCACCACATCCATGGAGCACCACTGTTACAGCCCAGACCACTCCCACCTAATTATTGAAGCACCACTGATACAGCCCAGACCACTCCCACCACATCCCTGGGGCACCACTGTTACAGAACAGACCACTCACATCTCATTGTTAAAGCACCACTGATACAGTCCAGACCTCTCCCACCACATCCCTGGAGCACCACTGTTACAGATCACGCCCACCTCATTGTTGTAGCACCATTGTTACAGCCCAGACCACTCCCACCTCATCCTGGTGCACCACTCTTGTCTACATAATTCCTGCCTTATGCTATACTGCACTATAAATCTCCAGTCTGAATTCTTGTGCATCATTGGCACTAACCGAGGTTGGCACATGTGCAGTAGAGACAGCTCCTGAGTCTATGCCCTGTTAGATACTTTGGATGCTTAGCTGAAACTCAAACACTGCTGCAGGTCTTTGTTTGACCATCAGCTGGCAAAGGATGGTCTCAGGATTTAATTTTAGATATATGTGCAGGTCCCCCAACTATTACACAATTTTATTATGTGGATATGCCTTTAATGTCTTTTACGGGGAAAAAATAATAGAAAACACTAAAAGTAAAACAATAATGTCTAATAAAATTGGTATTTAAATCCATTTTATATACTTTATAATGTTTTATGATATTCTTTATTTATGTCCTGTTGGAAATGAGTAAGATTGTGCTATAATAATCAGAAAATATTGATAAAACCATGTCATATTATTACATAAATTATCATCTCCAGCAACAGTGTCACCTTTAATGTGGCAGGGAAAGGGGCATTTCTATTCAATATGCCATTATAGAATCCTGAGAATGTTATAATTTGCTAGAACGACATACCTGGTTTCCATGATCAGCAGTGGATAGGCTTGGATTGACATAACACAGCCTGGGGGTATCATTTGCATTTCATTGCAATTTTTGTTTTCGATATCGAGGAAGAGTAGAGGGCAAAAGTAGAAAATTGACTATGTTGTTGTTGCCCAAATAGGCAAATTGCTTTGCAATAACCACATCAGCACTTCATAGATAATCCTCTTAAGAAAACATAGTGCCTTTAAAGGAGTCTGCTATTAAAAACCAACTTTGGTTTGTTGTACTAACGCACATAAGAACCAGTGAACACAACGTTCATTCTCTATATCTCTACTTTACCATGACTTGTTCTTCCTTTGGCTTCTAGAATGCAAATACGATTTATAGTCTGTATTCACAAAGCCATCAAAGATATGTGACAGGCGCAGAATACTGCCGATACCAGCTCAGCCCCGTGTTTTATATACTCTAACAAAACAGCTGCTTGTTTGTTGTTTATCTAGATATTTAAGAAGACGTTTCCTCACTTTGGTTTTCGAGGGATATATCACAATTTGGTTTTATGTGCAGTTTTTGCTGATTCAATTGCTGAATGCATGGCAATAGTTTTCATGGTATTGAGGCAGCATTTTGCAGGGAGATCTTTGAATTTCCTTAGGAATTGATAGCTACTCGTATATTATAATGATTAGATACTTCCTGGTCTATGAAACCTTGACCCTCTCGCGGTTTGTAAGGTTGTGGGCATTACCTCCATTTACTCAGCTGCTAAACTGCTTCCCAACACATAAGTATTATAAACGTCACCAATTTTCCAAGTAAGTATATTTCTAAAGTTGATATTTACACGAAATTTTCATCAGATGTTGAAAACCCATCCAATCCACATCAAACCATCGATTTCCATAAATTAAGTTATGAGAAGTGACACAGGGAAAAAAGTATTGTAACATGTTTGCTGAAATTTATTTAGAGCGTAAATGTAAAGTTACTTATAAAGAAAGAGAGAAAAACTTTGCTAACAATTCCAACGATACCTGTATCATGCTGCTGGCTTCTTCCTAGCCTGAGATAGATCTGGTATTTATATACATTAGATTCTGTTTCAGCTATTCCTGATGTGGGTGGGCACTTCCTGGTTGCGACATCAGCTCACCCCACTGAAGCCAGAAGAGGACAGCATGTTTGTAATTGGCCGATCTGAAGAATGTGATGAGTCACATGCTTCTGACATTACTGAAGGTCATTTGCATCACACTAAGCACTTTCAAATTATGCAGGACAGCTTGTTTGTAATTGACCGATCTGAAGCATGTGATGGGTCACGTGCTTGTGTCATCACTACAGGTCCTACGGCCCCTCCCAACAAGCCTCCTGTCATCTTTAGCTGTACTATATGCTTTCCCTTGGCAACCAGAAAGCATGCCAAATGGACATTAGCCTTGGTAGTGGGGGGGGGGGGGCGGGGAGGTAAAACTTCTGCTAGCAGCCAAACACCTGCAGATAGCTAATTATAGTAAATTAGAGAATTACTTATTTTTGCTTAATGCAAAGTTAGGCAAAAGTTTTTATACTTTAATACTTTCTATAAAATAAGGTTGGTATCTTCAAGACTGGTGATGAATAGACCAAAACCCGGACCGGTACCCCCCAGTAACACCCTGATTGGTGCTGGCAATGATAGCGGATGTCAACTGTTTAAATGCTGCCGACCAGAGCACCATTTAAAGCCGGAATTTAAATCAATGTTGTGCATGTGTGATGCCGTTTTGGGGAACTCATAGGGGAACATGCACCACGTTGACCTAAATGGTATTTACACAGTTAACACTCACGATTGGTGCAGGTATCATGGGTCAGAACAACTGAACCTAGAACCGAACTTCTAACAGCTTATGCCTACTGTATGGAAAAGCTCAGGTGTGATTGTCTATTTTTCCAACACCCTTCATGTCCTGAAAGTTCTGTCCCTCTTTTTATTGAACTCTGGGCTATAGTCCCTTGCAAAGATTTTCTACTAGATTCAGGTCAGGTGATTAACTGGGCCATTTTAGCGGATTTTTTTAAATTCTCTGAGGCCATCTGAGACTTTTCTTGAGATCATAGACTTGCTGAAATTTGCCCCCCTTGTTTCATCTTCATCATCCTGATGAAGGCTTTAGTCCATGGCCTTAATGTGTTTTATTGATAAACTTGTTTTCCCTTGGAGCTCTGTTCTTGCCTCTGTAACCAATGTCATCAGTATTTTTGCAACAATAAGGTTGTAAAGGTTTGAGACAGCCCACCGATTTGACCCATCATGAGATGTTTTGTGTGTGGCACCTTGGCAATGAGACACTGTTTTGTAGGCCAACAGCTGATATTATTTTTCACTAAGTGGTTGGACTGCTTTCTCTGCTTGAGAGATTTTATTCGGTGTCATGACTTTCCATGGGTTTTGTGCCTCTCTTTCTCCAAGTCTTTAATACTTTTTTCCTGTCTCATTTCTTATTAATATACATAATTTATGGACATCTATGGCTAGATTTCTTTGCCAGCGTGCCCCGGATGATTTGTTACCCACATCTGGTGATAGTTTCCTGTCAATAGCACCTTTAGAAAATTGGTGATTTGTTCAATACTTACTTTGCCTGTTGTATCTGGCAGCTAAATTACTTACTTAAAGGGTTATTACCATATTATAAAGTGCTAGGATATATCATCTACCCTCTACTAATTTGGTTCTGTGTCCTCTTTAAGTTATACCTGCATAGCCTTTACATTTTCTCTTGAACACTTCTGTAGAGCCACTTTATGGGTGTTGCTGTAGCCATATTCTTCTTATGACCACTGGGTATCAAAGAGGGTAGGACTCCCATCAGTTATATAATGATGGCATACACAATACGCCATGACTTTAGGAATCTCCGTAATAGGCCACACTATGGAATCTGTACAGAATGTCCACCGTGATTCCCGCTAGAGCTGAAACCAACTGCAGTTTGTGCCTCTGGCCTTAGAGTATTTGTCTAGAATTAAAAAAATATACATGCTGTATTCCAGGCGCATAACACCTGGTCACAGCTTGACTTATTGAGCTGAGCTGCGAGATACAACATATGGCCAGCTGTCCTTCAGCTTTCAAAACATAGCAGCCATGGTTTTCCTGCGCCTGTCGAGTTCCCATCTCCTGCAAAAGGTCTGTTTCCATCTCCTGCACAAATTACTTATGTCTTTAAAATTTCATAAAAGTCTTCTAAACTTCTAGAAAAGAAAATATACAATAATTTATTGATTCTGATCAATATGACATTTATTTATTTATAATCTATCCACCTGTTTCAAAAGATGTGCCACATCCCAACCACAAAAAATTATATGTGAATCAGCCTTTATTAGCCAGGAAGAAAGTAACCATATATATTCTTTGATAAAATGTACCTGTGTGTTATATGAAATGTAAAGGTTACCTCCACTGTTGCCCACAAGTCAAATTCATTCATGGGGCCCTCCACTGTATGGCTGCATGCAAATATTATCTGTCTCTCATTCCTTAATTAGTAAAAAAATAGCCTTCATGAATTTCTTTCACTGGGATTCTTAAGAAACGTAATATATCTGTATGAAATTCAATGAGCATTCTCTGCCATGTACCATTGGATCGTTAAATCACGCTCAGAGACTGCCCAGGGGATTCACATTTTTCCCTTTAGATCTGTTTGAGCCTGGTTAACTCCCCCTTGGCTAGTATGACGATTTCACCTATGAAGTTTCAATTGCCATATCTTCATCAACTGAGATTTTCATTCAGCATTTTATACTTGATGGCAGGCCCATAAATATTTCTAATTTGAAGGTGGAGTCGGCATTTTTCTTCTGACTCCAAATCCACCCCAATCTGACTCCTTGATTCTTCAACTCCTAATATTAAAATTAAAATATTAAAAGTCATAGCTTTATTAGCTATGATGGTCTGCAAGGAAAGACATTGGGACACATTTACTTACCCGGCCCAGCGAGTTCCCCGAAAGTGCATTGTCTGACGATAATGCACTGTGCCGCGATTCAGATTGTGCGCCCAATATCCTGCCTGTGTCGCTTCCCCGCTGAAGTCCGCTGGAGTTCACCTTCTTCTTCCCGGGGCATGAAAGTGCATTGTCTTGCGACACAGTTTGAAAGTTAAACAGCACGCTCAGTCCGAATCAGTCCGATCTTCAGATGGCACACCCCCCGATTTCTGTCGCATGTAAGCCAGCGCAGCTACGCCAGAATCCCAGCGCAATCCCCTGTTAAATACCTGTCATACCTGCGCAAATCTCAAAAACTAACAGCCCAATGAAATAAATAAGCCCCATTGAGTGGTCGGAACCCATAGCAGAAGCAAATTGGAAGAATGCCATCTCTTGAAGGAGGAATTTCTTAGGACTGGGCATATTGTGCACCAGTCATTATATTCCCCCCACCTTTTGTAAGACCATGCACCAGGATTACTTCTATGTTATGTCCAGTCTCCACCCCTCCCTGCCAACTTGGAGGGGGCATATGGGGAAGGGGGAATCAGAAAACTGGTTTGGTCAAGGCACAATAAATTCTCCCTTATGTGTTATTTCAGATTTTCCTGCATAATATGTCCTACCAAAAATATTCATCTTTACAACAAGCAAAGTAAATTAGAAAAAAATGCAAGAAACTTTATATAATATTTATTCCGATTGCTTTGTTGTTTATTTTATTGGGATCTTAAGATCTGCTAATCTTAATTCCCAATCTGATACTCACTCTGCTATAGTCCATCTTGCCCGCAACAAGACAGACCGAAGCTCAGTGAGGTTTCTGACTACTTAGAACAGTGGTTCTTAACCCGAGAGCCTCCGCCACGGAGATAAAGGCACACACACACATATATATGATTTATCACTAAAGAAGGGTTAGGGGAATGTGCATATGAAATTGGTGGGTTCGGTGCCTCAAACAAGGTTAAAGAGGACCTGCCACCTCAATTTTCGGCACCAGGAGCTGCTTACTAAAGTAAGCAGCTCCTAGTGCTTGAACAAACGCCACAGTGTTAGAGTGATAGCGTTACTGGAAACCTCCGGTAACGCTATCAAACACTGCGGTGGAGTACAATGTAATCATCGGACAGCTTGCAAAGCTGTCCAATGTATTCATGAGGGGGCGGTCCGAGTCGCTGCCTCTTCCCCGGACCGCCCCGCTTGCTCCATAGGCCGGCTAGGCGGCAGTCACCACCCCTAGCCACACCCCAACCCGCCCCCTCATGAATACGTCAGACAGCTTTGCGAGCTGTCCGACAATTACACTGTACCCCGCCACAGTGTTAGATAGCGTTACCGGGCTATCACTCTAACACTGGGGCGTTTGATCAAGCACTAGGAGCTGCTAACTTTAGTAAGCAGCTCCTAGTGCCGATAAATTGGGTGACAGGTCCTCTTTAAGAACCACTGACTTAGAAGCTCCGTGCACAGTGGAGGCGGGGAACAACCTACCAATCCCAACCAAGCAATTGAAAGTGCGGTGCAAACTCAAAGACAGGGATGAGATCTGCTATAGAATTAAAACTTCAAATCACCAGAAATTGACCAGAATCAGTGTTACTGCTCGTAGGCACATACTGGACTACTGATTGAAAGGTCCAATACACTTAAAAATTGTGGATCTAAAAAAAATGACAGAAAGGGAAGATGGATGCTCTTGTAAAAGTACACTTCCAATGTCAGAATTAGGAATTAGCATTTGGTACAGGAGCAGGTCAGTGCTGTCATGAGGGATTAACTTTCACATAAATATCAGGAGAAAATTCAATACAATGACTTTCACGCTAAACTAAATTAATAGTGAAGGTGCTAGAGTTACACATTAAAAGGACTATAAAACAGATGACTTTAGATTTAATGTTTATTTCCTAAGTAGATTTGGTGGTTAAACTGAATTTGTAGAGTTAAGCATTTAGCAAATGCCAGGCACCAGGAGATTTGGAGCCTATAAAACAAACCTAACTACTCTAATATTGGCTTTGGTGTAAACTTAAAGGAAATCTACTCCTGGTTTATAGCTGTATTCAACCAAATGTTGCTCCCAGCAGGGTGAATACAGCTATAAGTATATTAGAAGCCCTGATCATGTAGTTTGGCTGAAAATTCATTTTAATATTTTTATAAATTAATGGAAGGGCTCTGGGAAGGTGTCACCAGGGCCGCTCCTGTGTGGTTCTGACTTTCTTTCCCCTCCGCCCTGCTCCCTCTGCGCTCCCCCCCGACCTCCCCTTCTTCTCACAGTTTGTATTTGTGTTCTTCCAGCAAGATGCATCTGTAAAGGGCTACAGAATATTACGGCACCATGTAAATAAAAAATATTATAATTACTGCAGGCAGAGTGAGGGAAGAGTGCAGCGGGAGCAGGGAGGTAGGGGTGGGAGAGAGAACCAGCTTCCTGGAGACCAAATAGACTCTGGTGACGCCCCCAAGAGACCCTCCAGAGAAACTTATAACATTATAGTAAGGGTATAAACCACTGGTATATTATGGGTATGGGTATAATAGAATAAATGCAAACTCAAGTAGCCAAAAACCCCCTTGCTGCAAATTATGGAATACGGCTGAACTCCATCATGACCTCCTTCATAACATTAAAAGTTAATATTGTTCTATTTCGAAATAAAACAAAAAACAAGCTCACATAATAAAATGCTATGACTTTTGTAATGATCCATTGTTTGAGGTCCATCTGACATGTCAGCAGAAAATGACCTGGCACTGGCCGTAGGGGGCCTCGTGCCACTAAAAAAGCTAGCACAGGGGCCTATCTATAGTCTGTGTGCATGAGGCCTAAAATATATTCTATGCTGTATGGTAAGAGATGTAAAAAAAATTACAACTCATCCTGCAAAAAGCAAGCCCTTATACAGCTGTGTCAGTGGTAAATTAAGAAAAAAGAAGTTATGGATCTCAGATTATGCATTTGGCCTTTCCCTTCAGCATTCTTGACATCTGGGAGATAAGATTACTCTTTTCTATAGGCTACAATTTAGAATTTCCCATACCCTTGTAAATATTACTGGTTTCCTATATTTTGTGACATAGAAATGTGACTTTGAATGATCCCTTTATGACCAGAAGGGATATGCTTTATACTTCATTTGGCTGCCCATGTTGGTTAGTCTCATCATTGCGAGCACAAAGGCAGAGGGCTGGGGGTCTCCTGTCAGTGTTAGGGTAAGACTGCCATTATACAATGTTTTCTGAATAGACACTTAAAAGCTGCCAAACCTAAACCTTAACTAGAACATCGCAAACTGTCTAGAGGACAATCCATGTTACCTAAAGATGTCACTAGATGTTAATAGCAGGAGACTTCTGATTAAGGTTCTACATAAGCTCTTGTCATCTCCACTTCTCCAAACAGGACAATAGATGATTTTCTAAACAAGTTTTTCTGAACAGGTAGCAGTGTATAGGCATCACATACCCATTAAATTGTATAACACAGATACAAGATTGTTTATTTATATATTTATCAGTTCTAGGGAAAGGGGGGTGATTTGAATTTTTAGGTTTTTTTTATTAAAATTTTTTTTTAACTTTTTTTTTATTTTTTACTTTTACTATTTTTCAGACTCCCTAGGGTACTTTAACTCTAGGTTGTCTGTACGATCCTATCATATACTGCCATGCTACAGTATGGCAGTATATGGGGATTTTCCTCATTCATTACACTGTGCTGATAGCACATTGTAATGAAAGGATTAAAACAAGACAGCCTCGGGTCTTCGGATGTCATGGGGAGAGACAATCCCTGACAAGATGGCGGCGCCCATGTGCTGCCATCTTTTTGAAGTCACCAGCAGCAATGCAGGAACACACCAGCGATCACACACATCAGCAGATCAGCGATCGGTGCAATATGCAGCAAAGACTTACCAGCTATGCAGAGGGCTCAGCCGCGAGCCCTCTCCATGCACCGGGACCCGACGTGCGCCGTATTAGTATTGTAACGGGTTAAATCAAGTAGCCCAAAAAGATCACTTTTGAACAGTGTGTGCAGGGTGCAACAGATTAATCAAAATTGACACACATTTTTCATGAATCTGGTGCCCCCTGCAACTTTTTTGGTCCACCTTTAACATAGAGAGTGTGACACAATTCAGTCACAATAATAAATGTGGTGCATGATCCGATTCTACACCCCTTTAGGTGCAGAAATTTGTGGTGCGTCAGACACAGTGCAGCTGTGACAAAATACTAGCCTGTACACTATATATATACATGGGCAAGTAGTGTGCAAAGGCAGACAGAAAGTCCGACAAAAAATTGATGCAAATTCTTTAAGAAATGTGGCCCATTCGGTTGGAAAGACATTAAAGTGTCCGCTTTTAACCCATCCACTTTACTGTAAATGTATATAATGTGTTATCCCTAGATCATTCTGCTTCGGCCAAGCTGCAATAAATTCGGACAATGTTTCCTTTGCCTTCAGTTGGGTTTTTAGTTGGTCTAAACTGTGCACCACATATTGGTGCACCCTCCTTAATTTTTTGGCGCATGGACTAATTGTCATATGACCATGCCCCATTTGTTGACAAGTCACAAAAAAAAATTGTCTAAAACCTTCATAAATGTGTCGGAAGGCATTGCAGACAGTTTTTTTTTTGGCACAAATCCATCATTTTTAGGCAACAACAAACTCCCCCATGGCTGCTTTGCTGCAGTTTTATGATGAAATGACAGATGTGGAAATAAAAATTATCTCCATGAGGGGAATTGATGTGGTGGAGGAAGCAGATATATCAGATCCAGGGCTGGCTCCACTTTTCAGTAGGCCCTTGGGCAACAGAGCCCTAGTGCAGTGAACTCATGTGGTGACATTATAGATTCATAAACTATTATTTTATATACAGCCCCCTCATCGTTTAATTATATACAGCCCCTTATTGTTCTATTATATACAGCCCCCCTTGGATTCACCAGATGCTGCCAGGTTGCTGGGGACTGCATTCCGGGCAAGCGAGACCACCTAGCAGCGCAGGGACCCGACACTTGCCCGGGTACACCTGGTGCAGGTGCCGGCCCTGATCAGATCATATGATGTTTCCCTTGCCCCTCCACCATGTGGGATATATCCGGATGCTCCAGCTGATCTAATTGACGGTTGTCGTACAATTAGTACAAGTCGTGCCAAGCTGTTATAGCTAATGAGCAGATGTAGAGCATGAGCGCCCAATGCCAGCCCTCTCCACCACTGGGCATACCGCCTTCATGCCCATCCACAACAAGTGCAGTAAGGAGGGGGAGGGGGGGGGGAAATCACAATTCTTTGCAACTCAGGGCATAGTTTTAGGCACAAACACCCCCTGCCTGTTTCTACTTTCTTTAAAAAGTTCGCTCTCTTATATTCCCAATCACATCTTAAGGCCCCTTCCACACTAGCATTGCATTTCACGTCAGGGTGCAATGCGTGAAAAACTGACGTTTTTGGTTCCATTTTTCCTTGGAGTCATTAGCGTTTTTGCGTTTTTCACGTTTTTCGTGTTGTTCGCATTTTTTTTTGCGTTTTCAGTGCGTTTTTCACGCGCGTTTTTTAAGTCAATGGGAGACTCGAGCATTTTTCAAAGGGACCATGGTTCGGGAATAAAATGTTTTATTTAATTGAAAAAGAATGTCTTCTGATAAGTTAGCAGATTTATGCAAACATCTTTGTGATGTGATTGCACTTTACCATAGCATTATGTAAGGGAGGACTTGTGGGATGTTCCCTGGGGAAATACAATAAAACATTTATAGGGTATCTCATGGTAAAAAAAAAAGTTTGGGGATCAAGCTCCTATATCATTCTGGATGTACTGAGGTGTAGTTCATGCTGTGCTTCATCTAATCCATATGGAATCTGTCGTACCGCTCATATTCTTTGTAATTTAGTTAGTGAGAGTGTGTTAGATCTACCTGGTGGGGGATTTGCCATATTGATTTGTATACTGTGAAGGTAGGTTATGTTTCCAGGAGTGCAGTGGTTTCTGTAGAAGGATGGTGGTCAAAACTCTTGAGTGATTTTTGGTATCAAAAGTTCTCAGATTCCACATCATCCCACATCAAGAGCTGCCTGCTTCTACTATCACTGCTCACATCTACACACAAATCAGTTTGTGTAGACTGGGTATCCATTGTATCTCCTAGGTTTCCAGCAAAAATTGACTCTCCATACTACAAAAAAATCCCAACCTACAGTGCTTGTCTGCTATAGAAAGGCTCATAGAAGAGAAAAAATCAGCAAGGGAACCTTATAGAAAACTATCTTCAGGCAATCCTAGAGATTTATCAAACGTTCCAAAAGAAAAACTGGCCTTGTTTCCGACAGCTTTCATTTTTCAAGAGCAGACTATGAAATGGAAGCTGTGCCGATTTCACTTGGAAAAGCCGGAGATTAGCCCCATTAAATGACAATGAGACTAATCCATGGACAGATCTGCTGGCAAATCACTTTAAGTGCCAGCCTTATTGCAATAGGCAAATCCAGCATGATCTTACTGTACCCTGCGTACCAACTTTATAGATGTTTAAGACAATGGGGAGTAATTGGTAAATATGAATCAAAATTTGTATAGATTTCTGTTTCATAGCAGTCAAACTTTGGGTAACATATGAGGACAGCCAGGTTATTTCTATATGTTCTGATGGGTGAAGTGTCAGAGATAGCAGCGTGCTTTGTTACTCTGCTATTCAAGTATAGTTGCTTTTTAAGGCTGACATAAAATACCTGGTAAACCTACCATTAACCACATTTTTAATGTACTTTCACTCGCTTTTGGTTTTGTTCTGATGACTCCTGCAGAGTCTCCTCTTGAGCGGAGCTAAAATACAGTACAGAATCAAATGCTTGCTGCACAGCAGTCTGGCGTCTATTTGATACTACCCTCCGGAATAAAAAGTGTGGAAAAGCTTACAGATACATGTGTTTTCTAAGTTTATATTGATTCAAGCTCATCTCTAAGAACATAAAGAAGATGCAAAAATATTAAAGATTTTTTAAAGGGAGAAACGGAAAGTATCAAAACATCAAGCAGGTGAAATTCAACTCAGAAAAGCAAATAATTATTAGCAGATTTGTACAATTGTACATAATCTAATAATTACACAGACGTTTTTCATTTTTCAAAAAACCATAACTTTTTATTTAACAGTTTACAGAGCTGTATGAAGGCTTGTTCTTTCTAGTGATGGTATTTAAAGGAAACCTACCAGGTGGAATCTACCATCAGAGGTAGATGGTAGATTCCTCCTGTCTGCCTCTGCCCTAATCTGTAATTTAATAATCCTTGAACCTAACCTAACTTGGTAAAAACTTTATTTTAATAATTTGTAAATTAACTGCAGAGGCTACTGGGGTGTGGAGTAGCCTTAGCTTCCAGCACCCGGCCAGTCTAGGACACGCCCCAGTAGCCTTTGCGGTTAATTTACAAAATACTAAAATAAAGTTTTTTAAAAGCTAGGTTAGATTCCAGTATTATTACAGTTCACATTAGGGCAAAGGCAGTCAGAAGGAATCTACCATGAGATCTACTTCTGATAGTAGATTCCTCAAGGTAGGTTTTTAATGCCGCTCACTGGGGAGTTAGAAAAAATTCCAAATGTGCTGAAATTGACAACTCCCCTCTATTCTGTGGGTTGGTATTATCACGGAGATAACAAATTTTGTTATAGGTTTTATTATGTTTTAGTAGAAAAAAGAAAATTAAAATCTTTTGTACCAAAAAAAATCTTCATTCTGCTATATTTTGAGACCTTTAGTGTACAGATTTGTATAAGGTGTCATTTTTGTTGCAGAATAGATGATATTTTCATTGCTACCATTTTGGGGCTGTATGACCTTGTCACTTTTTAATAAAAATTTTAATGTGCTGCAAAATGGCAAAAAAAAGTGGTGATTCAGACATTTGGGTGCTATTTTCTGAAGTGAGTTCATTGCCGGAATAACTTTTTTTTTTTTTTTTTTAATTAGGATGCAAAAATGCATTTATTATTTTTATGTCAGTTCTCAGAAAAGAAGGATGATTTGAGTTTTAAGGTTTTTAATTTTAAAAAAATTATTATGTTTTACACTTTCTTTTACTGTATTTTTAGACCACCTAATTAATTCTAACATATACTGCAGTACCATGTATTGCAGTATATGGGGTTTTTCCAACTGATCTATTATAGTGTGCCAACGGCAAACTGTTACTGATTATTCTGAATGACAGGCCTATGAGTTTTACAATGACTCCCGGCTGTCACATCTATGTCACAGACTCCAGGCCATGACAACAATGAATTATCTCATTATAAGAACATAGTATAAGTATCACTACTGAAGACGTATATTGGGTGGGGATTTATTATGCCATGTACACCAGTTTTCTATTTTCACCATGTGCATGTTCAAGAAATTGCCACCCTTTTCCACCTCTTATGCCACTTTTTTGAAAAGAGAGTGTGACGTGCCTGAGGATGCCCTAGTTTCCCAAATTTAACGTAGCAGGCACAGGTTATAATTCAGATCTGGACCTGGTGTAGATTTTACTCTGGCGCATGAGTGCTGTCCTGGAAGTACTAAGAGATCAGGACCTCTAAGTAGTCTGGCATGTCGTACACCAGTGAAAGGATTAATAAGACTGGTACAGGATGTGCCAGTCTTAATAGATTTTCCTCACACAATATTATGCACAAATTTTGGTGGATTATTAAACGGATGGATTATTTGAGGATGCTTATTCTTAATAGATTGAGGATTCTTTATGGCAAAACCAGTTAGACTATAGGACTTGGTGGTGCAGTATGTCATAATATTTTATATATGGAGCAAGTTGAGGAGGTTTCTGAACATATTGAAAGTAATAATCTCTAATTACATCCATTTTCTATCTTCAAAAAGTCTCAAAACTGACTTTTTTAATAGTATACTATAGGTTGGACCTAGTTCCTTTTTCAAGCTTATTAGCCATATAACTTGTGTAACTTCCAGGAGTTTCCAATGCTTTGTCTGAAAGCATATTTTGGAATGTTGTTATACAACACAGACAATGCGTAGTTCTGCTATATGAGCATTGTATGCTATATGTAGAGGCATTGCTTAGTTATCTATATGGTAGTTATTGCAAGACCTCCTGTTCCTTTAGTTCTAGTCTCTGCATACTTTGTCCATTGCCCTACCTGCCACCATGAAAATTGGTTAATGTCGGAAACTCACAAACTAAACACCAATCGGTTTTCATAACTTGTTTTGTTCCTCGCATCAAAACCCTTTAGGTAAAATATTGTTTTTAATTATTTCTGTGATAAATGTTGTATTACCTTCTAGATGCAGCATATTTTCTGCGCCGCTCCACTCGCCTGCATCTTCTTTTGCATAGAACTGTATAATTGTACCTTTTAAAAAATAGATGATCTTATCAGCTGAACCTGCGATTGCTGCACATACAAAGAGTACATTTCACAGATGGCTGCCTCCACTGTGCACAGAACCATTCATTTTGCTGGCACTTAAATATTCTTTATTTAATCCCAAGAACTGACCCTCACATATTCAATATTATTATGCATGTTCTCGTCAAAGTCCATTAGATTAGTCTTGCATGTACTGTATTAGCGATTGGTAATTATATCCCCTCCCTGGTTCCTTTCTAATGTAAACATTTTTAATTTGGATAGCCTTTCCTAATTTAGATCACTTCCTTTAGAAAATTAAATCAGCCTCAGAGTAAACATGTTACCTATTACATTCCTGCGGATAATTAATGATTGTATTATCACTGGGCTTTCTGTATTTCTAATCATATCTTGTAATAATTGCCTCATAATTGCTTAACTAACACATGTAAATTTCCAATTCCCTTTCTGTGACTTACAAACAACCTTTCGGCTAGGAATACCAAGACGCTTATATCTGGTATCTGAAAACATTAAATAATATGCAGGTTGGTGTTCATCTTATATCAGCAATCCACCATTCAACCATAGTATACTGGGGGGAATCTAAAAAGCTCTTATATGCTGTAAGGGGAGGCTCCATTGATGGACATTATTTTCAAGTGTTATCAGTTACTGCACGGTATCGCTTTTCACCTTCTAGATACTGCACCATAAGTCTTTTCTGTTACTCCAAACACAATACTATGGGTCCTCCAGTACGGGAGAACAAACCAGAGTCCGCTAACCTAGTCAAAAACAGGAGCGGAAACCAAATCAGAAACCAGAGGACAAAGTACAAACACGAGTCATAACAAAATGACGGCACAGTACAAAATCAGACATGCAAGGTATAGTGAGAAATCACAGGAGATATCAGCTAACTAATATCCAGAACCCCCGACAATTCCCATACAAGTAACCAGATAACTGGCAGAAAGCTCCAGTTTCAGGGACGGTTTGTACTTTGTTGATGCACTGACTGAGATGCTGATGAACAAAACCATTCAGGTTTTTAACTTTCCCATAACACTTAGACCAACAGGAACATGGCACAGCACTACTATATTACAGTATAGTACTACATTTCCTCTTCTGTGATCTTTATAAGAACACTTTGCAGTGCCACATTCACTGTTTGTTGTATAACTGCACCATACCTCCATTGTTCTGCATGTAAGGACACTTACCCATATTTAATTTTATGTATGTTGGATGTAATTTAAGTATTGGCTATTTTTCTACAGGTATGGAATCTTTACAATGGCGCTTTTCTTGTTCTGTTTAGAACCACTTCCCTTTTCTGTATCTGTATATAGGGAGACTGCATTTTACCGCTTCCCTTTTCTATATATATATGGAGTCTGCATTATACCACTTCCTTTTTCTGTATGTATGGAGCCTACATTATAGCACTTCCATTTTCTTTTTATATGGAGACAACATTATACCACTTCCCAATTCTGTATATATAGAGACCGCATTATACCACTTCCATTTTCTGTATATATGGAGACAACATTATGCCACTTCTCTTTTCTGTATATATGGAGACCGAATTATACCACTTCCATTTTCTGTATATGGAGACAACATTAAACCAATTCCCTTTTCTGCATATATGTAGACTGCTTATACCACTTCCTTTTTTGTGTATAGAGAGACTGTATTATACCACTTCCCTTTTCTGTATATATGGAGATGAATTTATACCACTTCTTTTTTTCTGTATATAGGGATACTGTATTATACCACTTCCCTTTCCTGTATATATGAAAACTAAATTATACCATTTCCCTTTTCTGTATATTTGTAGACTACATTATACTACTTCCCTTTCAGTACACATGAATAGCACACGGTGTTACTTCTTTTGTCATATTGGATAAGCACATTTGCCGTCCCAGGCTCCCTCTAGTGATGGGGGACAGCTAAATTCTTGCTGAAGAACTGATATTTCTTTATTGGCCTTCAGACGTGTTAAGTGAAACCTACAAGAACAATAATAAAAAGGGCATTTGCTGTTCATTAAAATGTAGAGGTCTTACAGTAAAAAGTGTATATGTACCTTCATGAAAGACATATGACTGTTATAGGGGAATTGAAGGCTTGTTATTAGTTTTTCTAACCTCTACACACAGTTATATAGAACTTGCACTTGAAGGTGTGCAGTAAATACAAAAGCCATTTTAATTTGGATTAATTTTGCAGATAGTGGGCTGGTTACTTATGCTTCACGTTCCCTGCTCTTGTTCAGCCCCAGGCAATGCTGCACTGGCACCAGACCCAGTGCAGCGACTCCCAAAGCTAAATAATAGCCAGAGGCAAGGAGGAAGCTTACATCTTCATGTGGCTGCAGCAAATTATAGGGCAGGGATGTTTGTACGTAGCATAATGGAAGCTGGTGGGTGTCATACTGTGTAGCAGGACTAGATTGAACAATTCTTGTCACCACAATGGCCTAGTGTTGTAGAACATGACCCGTGTCTGTAAATCCTGGCAATTTTCCTTTATATTTTGGGGGACGTTTACATAAAGTGTTGGTGTCTGCATTGGCTTTGTTACTGACTTCGTCTCGGAAAGAAGATACACATTTAATATTGTGGAGCTGTGCAAATACATTACTGGCACCGAGATAATTTTATGTCCCTGGGACCAAAATCCGTCCCGAGCACCAGAAATGTGTCCAACAGTCTGAGAACAGGCAACAGTGCAATAGCACTGTATGTGTCCCTGCTAGATCAAATTTCTTTTGGTCTACTTTACGCCAGTTTACAGCGTCCAAAAATGGCTGCGACACTTATTAATTGTGTCTGAGTTTCCACTCCGCCAAAGCCACGCCCCTTTTCAGAGAAGAGTCGGAGCAGGCGGAAAGAGTTATTTTTTCTGGCGCTGCCAGATAATAACTAGGTCGGTGAGCAGAACATGCGTTGAGAACGCCACAAAACTGGCGGAAGCGTCATAGTAAATGTTCCCCATTGTGTCAGACAACTATTACTAAACTTTAGAAGGGTAATATATAAATTTTCCACTGACAACAACAATCACTTACACTGTTATATGTGTGACTGCTGGGGGTCAAATTGATGTAAGATGTTTACTTAAAGGGAACCTGTCACCAGGTTTTACACCATTGAACTATTAGTCAGCAAAGTTAGGGTATAAATGTCCTTTATAAAAATCCCTTGTTTACGTGAAATCTCCCTTTTACCTATTCAAAATCTCTCACAACTTTAGGCAAATATAATTCTTTCATCCCATTTTCACATTAAATAATTTAGGTTAAGTGTTTGCACTTGCAGCAATATGCAGCAAACACCCCCCTTGTATAGAGTCCTCTCCATACACTCACAGACGATATGTGATGTTCTAATTCGTCTCAAGTCAGCAAGCGGTTAAACTTGACTCCTCTCATGTGAAAATGGGATGAGAAGAGTTTGGGGGGATTTTTTTTATAGGTAAACAGATGAGGTTTCACATAAAAGAGGGAATTTTAGAAAGATAATTTCATACTGTACCTGAGGGGGCTAGTAGTTTAGTAGGGTAAAACCTGATGACAGGTTCTCCATAAGTATCAGTAGTATTAGTCATCAGCCTATAATAAAAGTGGAAAAAAAATTAAAAGCAATTTTCTAACAAGTAGTTCAAAAATGTGTTCCAAAAGAAAATGAAGGAGACAGTGTCTTGCTGGCAGAGATTAGTGACATGACAGCGACTATGTGATGCTGTCATTCAGGTGATGATCACTGAGATGAATAAGAAGTTGTGTCCTTGAGGATTCTTACCTTTATTGTTACATTTCAAGTGATACAGAAACAGTAAATCCACATTTGGCAGAGTATAGACATAGACCTCACTTCAATGTTATATGATCACTACTATTGTTTAATCCATCATGTTCTTATTCCAAGCTGCTCCTGCAGCCCCATTACACCTTCGGGTCCAGGGAACCATTTTATGGATCAATTGGGAAACCCCCATGTGGGCGAAAAATATACAGTAATTCTTGACTCTAAGTCAAAAATAAGTAACATACCCATATAATAGAAAAAAAGACATGAAGACACTTTTTGAACTTCAAATCAATCCTGAGAATGAGGTTTTCATAGTCACACTGCTCATTGTCGTGGTGACAATCTTAAGCTACCTGCACAAAATGGGGCAGATTTATCCATTCGCGATCCAGCGGCGCGTTCTCTGTGGTGGATTTGGGTCCGGCCGGGATTCACTAAGGTAGTTCCTCCGACGTCCACCAGGTGGCGCTGCTGCGCTGAAGTTCCCCCTGAGGCCCGCCGGAATGCACTGAAGTTCACCAGCCTATTCCTAGTGAAGGTAAGCGCGAGTCCCGCATCACTTTTTTTTAAAAAATGCGGCGGTTTTTCCGAATCCGTCAGGTTTTCGTTCGACCACACCCCCCGATTTCCACCGCGTGCATGCCAGCGCCGATGCGCCACAATCCGATTGCGTGCGCCAAAATCCCAGGGCAATACACGTAAAATTGGCACAAATCAGAAATATTCGGGTAACACATTGAGAAAACACAAATCGGGCCCTTAGTAAATGACCCCCAATGAGTTTAGTTATATGGAACTTAAAAGATTGTCAGGTAGACCATTGTTGTCCATGGTTGATATCTGCTCAAAAATGACTGCCTGGGAGGGATGTAGGACGTGCTCATGTGCAGGGCTGTGGAATCCACGACTGTGTGCATGAGTACATAGAACTGAATGAGGACATGAAGTAAAAAAATGTCACATCCTAAATTCTACATTGTGTGCAGGTGTAAAATGATTATTAATACTGCCCATTAATATACTATATTTTACATTGGACAAGCTGTGATTTTTACAAATAACCAAACCCACAAATTTGTAACCAATCATATCCATGTATTCCAATCCAGCCAATTTTCCCAATGACCTTCGCACCGGCTGTAACTCAGAAATGCCTTTTTATGTACAACTGATCAGCATTGTACACAGTATGTGTTCTGCCATGTTATCATGTTTATGCCACTTCTGAGCAGATGACAGGTACCAGTTGCTAAAATTAAAGAGGACACATTGGTTCCAACATAAATCGAAAAGTGACAACGGATTGGTGATAAGATATTTCTCAAATCCATAACATTAACCAATTAGTTGATTTGTATCAGTATTACAAGGCCCGGCATTTCTCATTTAATTTAGCAGAGTGTGGTCAAAATCTAGCAAGATCCTCTTCTACTTTGGAGTAGATACAGACTTGTGGGGAGGGGAGAGAGGGGGTGATTTCAGACAATGTCTAAATAGTAGATTCAACCTTGTACTTTTTCCTCCTATTTTTTATGCATCCAATTAAAATTAATCTGGTGACTGGGAAGCACATCTGCTAAACATAAAGCCTTTGAACATATTTTTCAACCTTGTTTTATGAAGCATATAATGTGACTTACCTGTGTATCTTGCATCCCAACTATATTAGGTAGATGCTGCAGTTTATAACAGGGAAGAACACAGCATCTTATAAATGATTAAAGGAAATCAAGCATGATAAACCAGGCACCGTGACTGTGGTAATCTTCTTATATTTGTTATCCATGGCCTCCTTCCTTCTAAAATCTACTTTTAAAATTATGCTAATGAGCCTCTGTGCTCCGGCTTTACAAACTGTTGTTACAGTGTGCAGCAGCACGTCTCAGTCTCACCCTCCCTCCTGCATTTCCTGTAAGCTCAGCAGCAGTGAGCATAGAACAAACATCGGGAGGGGGGAAGTGCTCCTTCACACTAACAGCCTGTGTAGCTACAACTTGGAGGGGATAGGGTAACCCTCCTTGCCCATTTAGCATAATTCTAAAAGTTTATTTTAGAAGGAAGGAGGTCGTGGATAAAGGTAGTTAGATTTTGAAACAGACCAAGAATAAGACCAAGCATAACCAAACAAATTATAAGGCCAAAAATTGTGTAGTAGCCTGCTGGTGACTCCATAAATATTTATACATTTTATTATGGAAAATGTAAGGTTTTATGTTTTTACTTGACAAAATTGTTAATGAAATATTTAATAAGTCAGCAAAAAAGTCAATGTCATTTTTTTACAATGAGTAACATTTTGAGATATTAGCATAACATATTTTCCGTCTTCGATTGAATATTTTTGACAATTTTTGATATTTATCCTTTATTGGCAGGAAAGGTGATAAATGTCTGAGGGGCTACCAGAAACGACTGCGGGCTCTACATAGTTGCATACGTTCCAATTTTCTTCTTGACAGCTTTGTAATAGTTACTCTTTCTGTGGCTTTCAGATAGTCATTACTGGAAAGGATAAAACCATCCCCCTGAATGGTTTTCATGCATACTTATATTATTCGTGTTTTTTTGAGCTATTGCCTGGCTCTCTAAAAATACCTTTTAGCAAGTCAAATGTGTATCCAAAAGAAAATAAGAATAATAGTGGTTGTATTATGATTGTACAATTTTTTTTCCCTACTTTATAAAGTTGTGTTTGAAATAACCATGTACTGTAGTCATGGGTAGGCTAAAATTATTTAAGCCCCAATGACAAATTATAGGGAACACCTTTAGTGTGTCCAATACCAATACCTTGGGATCAGTAAGATCTTAACTAACCACCATTCTTGTCCATCCAATTTTGTTGTTAAGATCACAACTTGTCCAGCAGTTGCAAGGAAGTAGAACATTCCAATTCCTCCATCTGGTAGGTTTTGGGCTACTCTTCAAATCTAAGGAAGCTATTGGCTGTGTTGTCTCCATAACATGTAGACTTCAGTAGAGAGGTCCATGTGCATGATTAGCCATCTCCTTTAAATGTTATTGGGATGAGTTGTTTCCAATACCTATACAACTCAGTATAGCCTGGCTCCGCGCTTCCAAATACTTGAGAGATCAACAAGCTTGATCAACCGCTTCCTTTGATGTGGCTGTTATTGGGATAAGGTGGGATTTCCATAGCCTACCCAACTTAGTCCAGCCAAGCCTAGCTCCAGGGCTGGAATAAGAGGAGGGGCCTTCAAAGCTAATTTACGCATGTAGGAAAATCATTGGATGCATTGAGGATCAGCTCTTTTTCCACAACAGGATCACTTATTTCATCTCCACATTAATAGGATGTTTCATGGATGTTGTCAGAAGTTGGTCCCATGTCTGCTATCTCAAGTCATACATTCACTTGTACAGAAGTGCTAGGCTTCCTGCTAGGCTATTTTTGAGTCCCCTACAATTTTCGAGCCTCAGTTCTTAAGATGGATGCAGGTACCTGAGGTGGGACATCTAGATTTTAGGTATTTATGGCATAGCCAGTGGCAATAGGAATACATTAGGTCATTGACTGTATGTTTACTCCTCATATATATATATATATCAAATAATCGATCATACCTACAATATACACAATACCCTAGTATTTATTTATAAACTGTTCTCTTTTTAGGCTTTTGTTCCCTACAGTTTCAGGACCTTAGTCACCTTATACAATTATCATCTGATCAAACTCTATTCCCTGTCCTGCAATCTTGTGACTGTAAATTGCCAGTTGCTCATTTATAGCTATTTGTGGATTGCAGAAATTACATACGAAAACCAGAATGTTCCTGGCGCTTTATAAAGAAAATACTGAGGCCTCTGAGGTGCTAATCCCATAGCTCTCGCCTTAGGAAAAAAATGATCACTGTAGCTGTAGTTTTCCATTTACAGATTATCTGTTACTGTAGAGATGAGGCTCTATACTAAATTGTATATTGGTGGAAATGTGTACGTGGATATAAATAATTTATATTCTTGTGTGAAACATATGATGTGAGCACTTTATTATAGTGGATTCATTTTTATTTTAAGGAATAGATTTGATTCTGGAGGGGCTTTTATATTACAAGACAACTATGATGCTAGTGAATATAGAAATTATTACACATCCCGGGGTGTACACAGAATTCATGAAAACCCATAGCGAAGGTCTACATGAAAGAAGACGAGAGGCTAATGCCTGCTATCAATCTTCTTCACCTGGACCTTTCTATGAATTTCAGGGAGAAGACTGGATTGTGCTATATTCTATATATTCTATAACAATTCTTCTTTTTTTTCCAATCCAAGTTTATTGGTTCAAAACTCACTATAAAACATACCAGGGCACATGGATCAAAGCTTTGGCTTGCCATTTTATTTTATTTTTGAGACTTTTCTTGGGGCATGTGCTCATCTGCGACTTTTGTTGTACCAAAAACAGTATTCTTGTCTAGTTTTCTGCAGTGTTCCCTGAGTTATCAGCTGAATCCTGATGGGAAAGTTGCGACTTTTTTAAAGTTGCAAAAAAATATGCAATTCTAAGGCTGCCCCATACCAGGCATAGAAATTAGCTTACATTCACACGGCTATTGGGGGACGTATTTACGTCCCCCATAGGCTGGCAATCGGCACACGGAGCAAGGAAAAAGACAGGGCATGTCCTATCTTTCCCTGTAATACCGCACAGTGCGCTGTGTATCTCTATAGAGAGGGGCGGGGCAAGCAATGCTCACCCCTTTCTCCTCCCGTGCGCCACCGTGCACACATTTGTGGGAATTTAGCCTAAAGCGGATTGTGACTTTTGGAAACTTTTGGAAACTAATGTCACTGTACCAGGAGCAAATATTCTCACCATTCAGTGATACTTGCACAACATGACCCTTACCATTATATAATACCACCCTGCTGGCTCTGTGTAATGATTTCTATTTTTGTTGTACATGTCTTTGATGCTGAAAATACCACAGTTAAATTCAGTATAGTGGTCCATGGATATTGACTATGCTCCACACAAACAAAAGCTGATACACTGTGCCTATTCACATATAGCAAAAATACAACACACAAGATGGACATACAACAGATTTTTTTTCTGTACCAATAGCTTTTTGCAAGTCCATACTTGTGGGGGGGGGGGGGGTTGGCGTATGTATATGGTGCATGGAGCCCCTGACATCAGGCCAAATATTAATACTACTTATAGTAATAATATCATGTTTTAATGTATCATTGATGTGCACAAAAAAATTGGTGGTCTGCTTTAGAGGGTCACCTCTCCTTAATTGCATCTAATCTGGGATTTGGCAGCCACACATATTTACTACAACAATGAAAGTTTATTAATTTAATGGACATTCTGCTCATTAACTCTATGGCTTCCCATCAGATAAGATCCTAGTGATATCCCATCATGCTATAAAATTATAATAATATCCCTTTAATTACTTTGGTCAGATAAGGGCTTCCCTGTATTCTAGACTACTCAGATTATGGAAAAATAATCCTTTGTATTAGTTATGAAGCAGTGAAACATAAACAGGGTCTCCATCTCAAGATATCAGTTTCATATTGCATTCATCATTTAAGAGACTTAAAGGAGTTTTAAGAAATAAAAATCGTCATGGAATATATACTAAATTAGGTTTTGTATTATCAATTCCTTTTATTTTAAAAGAGTTTTTTGTCATCTTTGAAATATTCATGACCTAAACTCAGGATATGGTCATTAATAGATGCCATACCTGGTATCCCTGTGGAAACAGCCCCCTGAATGATGTAGTGGCCATTCGGGCTTACTGCAGACAATAAAGTAATAGTGAGTGGCAATGAGATATAATAGGCATTATGTTATGCATAGAACTGTCTGCTTCTGGCTCTTTCCATAGTTTAAAACAGCTTATTGACAGGATTGTAGTGTGCCAGTGTTGCCTATTAAAGGGAATCTGTCAGCAGTTTTTACTATACAAAGTTGCAGACAGTGATAGATATTGGGCCTGAAGATCTTTGTAACCGTACCTTGAGAGTGTTGTTCGTAGCAACAGGGAACATGAAGTTATTATCCAGTTCTGTGGCTCCAGCAAAGGCTCTGGGCGGGTCTTTCAGTCTGAAGAGTTTTCTGCTCTTAGCACTGTGCTGCACCGCAGCCCCTCCCCTCTGTTAAGTGTAGGGGCTATATGAGGATTTTGGTTGGATACTCACATCGGTAACTCATTGTAGAGGGGAGGGGCTGTGGAACAGTTCATTGCAAAGACAGAAAGCTCTTCAGGCTGAAAAGACTAGCCCAGAGCACTTGCAGGAGTTGGAAACCTAGATTTTAAAAAATCACTTTTCACAGTCCTGTTGCTACACATACAAAATGTAATATGATCACAAATGATCTACCTAGCACTGTCTGAAGTTTATTATGGTCAAAACTGATGAAGGGTTCACAATAAAGACCTACGGGCCAGAAAAAACCATCAAAGGGGTTGATCACTTTACCTCATGTTTTTTGTAATTTGTGCGGGGGGCAGGATCTCAGATAATTTACCAATATACATCTATTAATAGTTGCTCTGCTTTCTTGATATGTAAAGTAAAACTTTTACCTCATCAGCCAGACATTACTGATCATAAAATGTCTGCAGATTGAGGGTCATGTGATCCCTATCTGATCCTATCAGTTAGAGATCACATGACCCTCTATTTGCGGCCATTTTATAGACCGGTATGTCTGGCTGATGAGGTAAAATCCAGGAGGCTTCACTTTACATATAAAGAAAGCAGAGTAAATTCCATGTAAATTTATATTACCTAGTGCAGTGATGGCGAACCTTTTACAGACAGAGTGCCCAAACTACAACCAAAAATCAATTACTTACCGTATATTCCGGCATATAAGACGACTTTTGAAGACAGAAAAATCTTCTGTCTTCTCTGGGGTCGTCTTATACGCCGGTAATCCCGCCCGCCCGTCCGCCGCGTATTCACGGCGGCGGTCGGGTCCCGGTGCATGGAGAGGGCTCAGCATATTGCAGCAAAGGCTTACCGATCGCGGGTGTTTTCACAGCGATGGCTGCCGGCAGCCTCAAAAAGACATCGGGGCGCATACTCACCCTCCGTTGGCCCCAATGTCTGCGCGTCTCGTCTTCAGTCTTCCGCACCGTCTTCTTTCTTCTGCTGGGCGCCGCCATGTTTTTCCCAGCAGCGGCGCGTCATACTAGGCGCCTGCCGGGGAACATCAATGGCGGCGCCCAGCAGAAGAAAGAAGACGGCGCGGAACACTGAAGACGAGCCGCGCGGACATCGGGGGAGCAGCGCTGCACACTGGGGCCACCGGAGGGTGAGTATATAAGTTTATTATTTTTTTTAATGCTGGGCTGGGCTGTGCTGTATACTACTGGGGGCAGTGCTGTATACTACTGGGGGCTGTGCTGTATACTACTGGGGGCTGTGCTGTATACTACTGGGGGCTGTGCTGTAATGGTAATGTTGTTGTTGTATGCCTTATGTTTATGAGCGACAGTTTTCCTGCTATATACCTGCATGTCATAAGAATTTAAATTAAAAAAAGGACCATGTTAAATTCAAATGTTTTTTTTTAAAATTTTTGCCGGTGTTTTGTATGCGTTGGAAAAGGGGTAGTCTTATACGGCGAATATATTTTAAACTCTATATTTTAAACAGGAAAGTAGGGGGGTCGTCTTATACACCAGGTCGTCTTATACGCCGGAATATACAGTACCTTGAAGTGCCGGCATGGCATTTTATACAGTAATTTATTGCTACCTGTTCTTCCACATCTTTCAATTGTATCGGCCGCCTGAGGCCACCAATACATTTGACAAAAGGAGGGCAAATTCAGACTCTCATTGTAGCTTATCTCCAGGGTCCCTCTATACAGGTTCTAGAAGGAGTACCTCCAAAGATAATGCACTTCTGTCAATACCTTCTTACTTTCCCCGCAGTTCCAAACAGCTAATAAAGTGTTGCTTTAAAACAGATTCTCTTAAGTTGCCTGGGACTACAGGAAGATTCAGTGTTTGGTGAACTCTGTCCTTGGACAATGGCCTGAGTGCCCACAGAAAGGGCTCTGAGTGCCACCCCTGGCACCCGTGCCATAGGTTTGCCACCACTGACCTAGTGTATGCTCATTATATTACATGTATGTGATTTGTAACCTTGTGAAAAACAAATTTTTTTTTTTTTTTTTTTAAAAGCAGAACTATTAATAGATGGATATTGGCAAATTACCTCATATCCTGCCCCCCACATACACATTACAAAAAACATGAGGTAAAGTTTGAGTTCTCTGCTTTATTTCACTGATTGGGACCCTGCATCATTTATTTCAGGAGCAGAAAAATCTATCCACATCATATGATAATGACATAGATACAGAATATATATTATAATTAGAGAGAGAGGTATGATAGATCATTAACAATGAAGCTACTCCAATTCAAGAAGTAGTAAAATGAAGGAATTGGTAGACATAAAATCCTATTTGCATTTCTTTGACATTTTATGGCCACTAACCTCTAATGTTCTCTGTTTTCTGCAGACATAAAGAAGACGCCTCCCACATCCAATGGCGTATGGAGCCCCAAGTATGGCGTCCCATTTCAGCAACATGTCCCAGCGCTGGACTATCAACATAATGTTTATATTCCGGGGACACCGACGCTCCTGGCCAACAAGCAGGGGCACTATATGGAACACGAGGAGAAGAACAGTTTTTCCACTTTTGGAAAGAAGCGGAAAATGACATCGTGTTGTGATGTACATGATGATATGATCATTAACAATGACCTAAAATGAACAAGGGTCTAGTATGTAGACATCAACCCAAAAAGGACCGAAGCCAAGATCCGAGCTGACTGGAACCTCAGCGGTTAACAAAACTGTGTCATTACTATGTAAAGAACACTGTCTCTACTCACCTACCTGACGTCTGTTTGTGTGTGATAATTCTGGCAACACAATTTGTGACAGGTCCCGATCAATAAAGTGCAACGGGACAAGGAGATCTAAAATTAATCTGTGACACTTGAAATGAAAGTGCTCTCGGAGAGGTAATGAAGGCGCAAAATATACGTACACAAAGACAATGAAAATAAATGACAGTGAAGCTGTGTGTTGAGTAAATGGACAGGATGCAATTTCATTTGGTAAAACAGATTCAATGTGGGTGAGAATGAAAGTCGCTTGTGTGTAAAAAGCAATTTTCTCTATCTGCAGTCAAGCGAAAGACTTCCTTGAGGACTGGAGTGAATAAGAGGACATCCTTTCTGAAATGTCATTTTGAGTTTCAGCCTTTGGGCGATTTCCATTTAGTGACAGTTCTGTCTTTCATTGTTAATATGTGAATGTACACAGTGGATATATACATATTTTTTTTGCTGGACCTGTATATCTGCGCGTGTTGTGTAAATGGAAGGGTGCGTGTTGGAGTCCTCTCATCCTATAGGGTCTATCAGCCGAGTGCATTCATTGTCACTACATATGGGATATAAAATACATGTAAATATCTGTATATGCTATTTTTCAACTACCAGTTGTATTAAAGAGTGCTGGACTCACTTTGGCGGTTTATATTATTATGCGAAAATGAGTATTTTCCCCACAAAGCTTATCTCCTGGGAGATGCCGGAGCGGAGGACTGGAATTAAATTGAAATAAAAAAGGTCAGCATAGTAATTGGACAGTTAAATACATGTGATATTTTCTGCCCGTACATTTTGTCATCTGAAATCACTTCACGCTTTTAATCAGCTTTTTAAAAGCTGAAAATATTCAGGTTTTAAACACTTTCTTCCAATGTGAAGGGTGACTGTCAATAATGGTAATACATCTCTCACGGCTACACTTGCTTTAAATGGAATAGCGTTCGGGTTCTTGCAGAAAAAGCTTCTCTCTGGAGCCATTTTTAATATTATATTAAAGTGAATCTCAACCTTTTATCATCACGTAGCAAAGGATTCGGTGCTGATGAATTTTTAAGTGCATCTTTGTAGTGGAATCTCTGTATTTCTGATACAGTGCTCCAAACCCCCTGCATTGGCATAGATATGAAAGGTAACATGTGGGCTGCCTGCAGGTACCACTAGAGACACCATCTTTTAAAAAATAAGAAATCAATGTAAAACAGTGTGAGACATTTATCCTTTACTGTCTTAAATTTAGACAACCAAAAATAGAAAAGGGTTATCACATTGATAAGGTTCGGGTGGTATACCAGGGTTATCACATTGTATATTTGTAGTGGTTGGCACTCGGCTCACCTTTCCTTGTGCTTACAGACACGTTGCAGAAATATTGAAGTAAAGGATTCCGGCACTTCGAGGTAGGTGAAACAAAATCTCCTTTATTTATGGAGCATAACAAAATATCATGCAAGGAAATGCGTTTTTCACTCTACCCGAGCCTTCAACAGCTGTTATCATCAGGGTTATCACATTGGTAAGGGGTAGGGGGGTTATGCCAAATTTATTACATTGGTTAGGTGGACGGTAGTGTGCCATTGGTATCACATTTATACAGAGTCACAGATGCATTGTAATTATCACATTGGTAGGGTTGGGAGTAGTGTACCAGAGTTATCAATGGGGGTGGGGGGGGGGGGGTTGCCAGAATTATCACATTGGTATGGTGTGCCATAGTTTTTACATTTATACTGTGTGATAGACACATTATAATTGTCACAGATAAAAAGGTGGTGGGTAGTGTACCAAAGTTATCACATTGGTAAGAGGGGTGGTACAATAGTTATCACATCGGTAAGGTGGGGGTAGTGTGCCATTGTTATCACATTTATACTGTGTCGTAGATACATTGTAATTATTACATTGGTAAGGTAGGAGTGGTGTGCCACAGTTATCACATTGATAAGGTGAGGTGAGGGGTGCCATAGTTACCACATTGGTAAGGTGGGAATGGCATGCCAGAGTTATAACATTGGTAAGGTGGTGGGAGGGGTGCCAGAGTTATCACATTGGTATGGTGGTGGGAGAGGTGCCAGAGTTATCACATTGGAACCAAGGAGCAAAAGCCACAGGTCCAACACAACATGGTGGGTGGTAAAAGTTACTTCTTTATTGTTCAAAAGGTAAAACCAACATCAGGAACACACAGTTTAGCGTCACAGATCAAGGCGTTTCGACCTTGACAAAGACACGCTGGTGTCGAAACGCATCGGTCTGTGACGCTAAGCTGTGGCTTTTGCTCCTTGGTTTCATGTGTATTTGGTCGGGCTCCGGACCAGTCCGTGCACTCCAGTGAAGGTGGTTATGTCATGAGTTTGTGGTGAGAGCCGGGTGGAGGTACATGCTTCCTGCTGGATTTCATTTTGTGTTTTAGAGTTATCACATTGGTAAGGAGGGAATGGCGTTGGTAAGATGGTGGGTAGTGTATCAAAGTTATCACATTGGTAAGAGGGGTGGTACGAGAGGTATCACATTGGTAAGGTGGGGGTAGTGTGCCATTGCTATCCCATTTATACTGTGCCGTAGATACATTGTAATTATTACATTGGTAAGGTGGTGGATAGTATAGTGGATTTATACTGTGTGATAGATGCATTGTAGTTATCACATTAGTAAGGTGGGATATGCCATAGGTATCACACAGGTGGATATAAATGCCCTTTTGCCATAGAAAATGGGGTGTCTTACGACTTATGGCTCAGCCATGGGTCCAGAAAACTTGTTACAAAATGACCTTAGTCCTGCGCTTCAGTCAATTGCAGCAAGGGCGGCGAGGCTGTGTGACTAATTTAGGAAAAAACACTGGTTATGTTACTTGCCCCAAGAAACTGCAGAGGAGACAACTGCGTAAAATGTGGGAATAAGACATATAATGGCCTGAATTACTGTGCACACGCTATTCATTTATACAAAGTTTGTTGAAAGTTTAGGAACGCAGTAAACATATAATTTTGTATAAAAGTTTTAGGGATGCTTCATAGGCAAGGACTTTACACGGAAATAACTAACTAAACCCACTGCTTTCTGTTTAGCCAGTTACGATGTATAAAATCCAAAATATTCAGCTACATCACTTGTTCTGAAGATAGAAACAATACATTAGGATTCATTTTGATTGGTCGCTCATAGGTCAGTCAGACAAATTAGTGGGAAGGGGTTAAGAAATAGCCCCACTCACCAAAATGCCATATCATATGCTAGAAATAATCTTTTTTATATTAATTTAAATTGTTTCTATTAATATTCAGCTGTCCTGAATCTTATCTATGTGTCATAGGAAAATGACTTATGAATGCTCTACGATTTTCCGGCCCTCTTAGGACGCATGTTGCCTTTGATCCTATCAGCATTTTGATATTTTTGATCTGGGCCTTAAAAGATATATAAACTGTGAGATATCTTCAATCAGAATAATATGGAAAATCCTCTTCATCATTCATTATCATTAGATAACTAGACCTCTGCTGAACCCAATCCCCAAAATGGCAGAGGCCACTTCTCGGCATTGACCACAGATAAAAATCAAACATTTTCACTTGACCTTGAACCATACTCTGAAGCTAACAGAATATAGTGGTCAATTCAAGGTACTACATCCCATTTCTTATTCACTTCAATAGGGACTGAGCCTCAGTGCCACTCGATTTCACTACTAAACATAGGTACAGTCTGCTTTCCTCTACCTAAGCTATGTAATTATAATACCAGGAATGGAATAGAAAATAATAATTATATTATATTATATTATAATACCAGGACTGGGATAGAAAACCCCTTGAAGTTACACCTTTTATATCAGATTCTGCTTCAAGTGTATTGTGTAATCTATATTTTAGATCAAGGCCTTATACAGCCTCTGTAATAAGAACATTTTCCATACATTTGATTTTATCTCTTTGGTTCCATTAACTTGCAATATTTGGTTGAATTGTTAAGTGGTTTTCAGGGATGATAATATTGACCACCTTTCGATAGCAGAGGTCCTCAATATAAAATTTCTGAGGATCAAAAACATAATAGCCTGTAAATGCTTCATAAATGCAATACAACTGTAATTTACATCAAATTTTAATTTCATTTTTATAAATTTCTATCGACTAGCAAAGCGCAGCATCGGCAGCCACAAACAACTTATCTCAGTTTGTTTTGTGGTAAACGTGAACTAAAGTGTAACCGTCATTTCATAAAACTTTTGATATGTTGTAGGGCAGGTAATTTTAAGCCCTTTTGCATTAGTTACCCGAATCTTGCCCCTTCCTCTTGTATTCTGCAGACTTCCCCTAGATGGCAGTGATCTCTCATATGTCTGTTACTATGGACATTCCCTCTTCAGAAAGAAGCTGAGACTACAGAAGGAGAGACACACCCCCATCCCCCTCTCTGCTCACAGCTGATTACCTCATGTCTCCCTGCTCACAGCTGATTACCTCATGTGTCACTGCCCCAGCACTCAGTCATGTGCAAGGAGAAGCCCTGACTAATGTAGTGACCAGACACCTAAACTATTATCTCTTCTCAGCTTCCCCTACACTTGTATGTAAAAAAAATAATCCACACAGACAGAAACTGCAGCCCCCCCCCCCTCACCTCAAACAAGGAAGTGGCTGGAGACAATCTCCATGTTGTGCCCTCATGTGCTGTGCTTGAGTGTTACTTATATAGGTAGATAGAGACACATACATAGCTAGCTAGCTAGATAGATAGATAGATAGATAGATAGATATGAGATGGATAGATAGACATAGATTCATAGATACATAGATAGATAGAGACACATAGATAAATAGATAGATAGATAGTTTTGATATAGATAGGATATACATAGATAGATAGATAGATAGATACATACATACATATAAGAGATAGATATGTGATAGATATGGGAGGGATAGATAGATAGATATGAGATAGATAGATAGCTCTGGTGCCATTGGTCAGCAGCTTGTGATGAGGTAACAGGAGGTAGGCCCCACCCCTCCATCTTGCTGATTGTAGGTTTTTTGAGAGCTGGAAACCCTGGTCGCTATGGGCCAAAAGAGGTACTAAATGAGGACCGGGAGGCAAAATACTTTGAGGAATGATTCCCAGGGACACCTGGAGCAGAATTATGTATTTTAGTCTTTTTTTTGCTTTTTTTTGCATTAAACCCCCCCCCCCCCCCCAAGCGTCGCTTCTGGTTTAATTCACTTGCTGCCTACACTGATCGAAAATGTTTATTAAAAAGAGAACGTCCTTTTTTAAGAATACTTTAGAATATACCAAAGTATAGGATACATATAAAAGTAGGATATATGAAGCCCACATTCGTACAATTTGCCCCAATAAGTACAAGACCCCATGCAGCTATGATGACCTGAAAATAAAACATTTTTATAAATTGAAAACAAAAAATTAAAAAAATAACCTGGGCATTAACATGGACAAGAGGTGCAGAGATAAGGGGTAAAGAACATTTCAATAATATTTTCAGCTACTACCTTTTATTAAAGGACATCTACCACCAGATTTACCAATGTCGTGCTTGTTACCTTAGGGCAGTGATGGTGAGCCTTTTAGCGGCCCAGTGCCCAAACTGCAACCCAAAACCCCCTTATTTATCGTGAGGTGTCGACCACTTTCAATCATATTGGCCTTCTGAGAACAAGATGGAAAATTTGCGTCATTTTAGCTTCTTTCCAGTGTCCCGCTGTACACAGAGAATTGTGGGGCCAGCAGAAGGTCCTCGAGAGATCATTCGGTTCTCCCTCTTCCTATAGTCCCAAGTAGCGAAGTAAGTATCACTTTAATATATGACTGAGAGCAGCATATTTTCAGTAGCTTGGAACTTCAGGAAAATTCTTTGAGTCCTCTCTGGTGCAATGGCCCGGGTGCCCACAGAAAGGGCTCTGAGTGCCACCTCTGGCAACCGTGCCATAGGTTCGCCACCACTGCTTTAGGGGATAACTGGCACCAGTTTCTTATGTTCTCGAACGTCCGCCAATAAATTCTGCATGCCCCCTTCATAAAAGTTCATCATTTGTGACTCAGCTGTCTGCAAAATTTGCGCATGCGTAGTAGTTCTACACCTTGCGCTGCCGGCTGGAGGTCGCAAGATTTGCAACAGCCGGGTGACTGCAGTTTGTGGAAGGTTCAAAGGATGAATTTTTATGAAGGGGGTGTACATAATTTATTAGAGGACGGAGCCAGGGGATCTTCGGCTGACGTAGGCCTGAACACCTCCGGCTCATTAGCATCATTTCATTTTTCGGTGTAACGGACGTTTAAGAACATAAGAAAACCGATGCCAAGTTTAAATCAACTGGAGGTTATTTGGAAATATATCAATATTAACATATTTATCCTTAGTTTACTGATCTGTTAGGCTTAATTCACACTACTGTTTCTTCCCTCCGTTAATAAAGTGAATAATGGAGGTTTAAAGGAGGTTTAAAAATCAGATAAAAATCCCATTGACATCAATGTAAATTTTATGTAATCTGTTATGTTCCATTTAGGCAGGGATCCGCTATCCATGCATTTTTTGGATAGAAAAAAAGACATAGGTTTCAGTACTTTTTCTCCACTTGAAAAAAATGCATGGATAACAAATCCATGCCATACTGTTCATAACAGATGACACAAAATTTTCATTGATGTCAATGGGATTTTTAACAGATTTTTAAACCTTCTTTAAACCTCCATTCTTCACTTTTAAATGGAGGGAAGGAACTGTAGTGTGAATTAAGCCTAACAGATCAGGTAAACTAAGGATACATGTGCTTAACATTTCCTCATAAAGTCCAGTTGATTTCATCGAATATGATCTTACCTTTCACAATTACTATGACATCTGCTAGTATTATCTTAATGAATCAGGCAAAATCCACCAAT
Source organism: Engystomops pustulosus (assembly GCF_040894005.1). Classification (NCBI taxonomy): domain Eukaryota; kingdom Metazoa; phylum Chordata; class Amphibia; order Anura; family Leptodactylidae; genus Engystomops; species Engystomops pustulosus. The sequence continues at coordinate 38,587,216 of NC_092414.1, read as the reverse complement.
AAATCCATTTATTCCCTTATTAAGTACTAAAAACATGGTAATATTGTATTTATCCCATATACCCTTATAACTACTGTGTACTCACTAGTGTACATGTCAGGGCCCCCTGACACCTTGGGTCCCTAGAACCCGTTATGGCAGCTAATGTGGTAGTTAAGCCTAAGGCCAGTAATGAAACAATGTCAGCCATAGTTGAGAGACCTATGTTATCACCACTTATTCCACATTAAAATACATTTATTTCAAAAAGGTGGAAAAAAGAATATAAAAAATCTGATATCCTAGGAAGGAAAGAGTGACAACAGGAATCTCAGTCATAGGATAATTACCGAAAACTGCAATTAAGAACAACTGTGAGAAATACATCAGTGAATTATCTCAATGTGCACCCTACTGAAACCATTATCCCATACAGGGTGGGTTACCTATATAAAGGACATATTCTGAAAAGATCCAAATGAAAAACTAGAGCAAAACACAAAGCTACCTGCAATATAAGCAGAGAGGCTGCATCTGGGTCAAGGAGTCTTAGGGGGTTAATAAGGTGTCTATTTCTCATTAGAGTAGATCAATAATAGGATTTATGTATTATCGTTGGGGGCCTAGTACAGATTTTACATTAGGGACTAGCAGCTTAAAGAATGAGGATCACTGAGGATCACTCTCCATGACCACTCCAGTAATCCAGACTCTCCAGTAATCTGGAATCTGTACAAGATCACTTGGCCCGTTGCCTGAAGTTGTTCTAATAAAGAACGGTGAGTTATTTTGCACAACGTTGCATCCGTCTGTTCCCTGGATATGGCTGTAACACCAAGGGCGCCCCATCCATTACCCAGGGACTCATACTACAGACACTAAAGGGGTTGTCCCAGGGAGATTCAGTACATCAGCCTCTCCCTTACTCTTTTTTGCACACACCACCTGCTGGAGACCTGCCAGGCTGTAGGACAGCCCTCCGGTCCCATACCAAGCACCATGACACCAGCATGCCCTAGGCTGCAACCACCAGCCACTCTGATATTGTGGGCCCCGGGCTCCAGGCCCCAAGAAAAGGCAAGGCCCCGGTGGGGGATGTTGCACATACAACTCTCCAGTAAACGCTGCAGTGCCCTACCCTATTAACGCCGGACTAAGCTCACAGCTGTCCGGCGTATTCATGAGGGGGCAGTCAGAGGTGCTGTTTCTTCCATTGACCACCCCTCTCTTGCCATACGCCGGCGATGACTACAAGACTTCATGCGGCAGTCACTGCTCCCTCATGAATACGCCGGACCACTGTAAGCTCAGTTCTGAATTCTAAGGCTATGGCGCTGCGGTGTTTGCTAGCTTTATCGGAGTGTTACGATAAAGCTAGCATTTTAACACTGCTACATCTGAGGTAGGGTTTTTTTAGGGTGACAGTCCTCTTTAAGTAGCCTGATCAACTCACTGGGGGCCTCAAGTGTTGGATTATGGTAATTCAGCTGTTAACTCTGCCTGAGGGGTTAATAATGTTGACCAATGAGATGTGATATTTTACCAATGTTGCCTCTGAGTGATCCCTGTGCCATGCTGTTTACCATCGAGGGCGCGCCATCCTCCATCAACAGGGATTCCTATCTACACATCAGGGTTGGAGAAAAACCACACCTTCAAACTACACCTTCAGTCTTTTCCCTCCATTTTCTTGTACTTCAACCCGAGACCTGCCAGGCTGTGGACCAGGCCTCCGTTCCATGGTACCAAGCACCGTGACCACGGATGAGCACTAGGCCGCTTAGCCACTCAGGTACCCAGGGCTCCGGCTTTCCCCAAGCCATGAAAAATCCTAGGCCTCAGTGGGGGATATTCCACATCATATTTCTGTGCTGTTGGGAGACTGCTGTGTAAAAGATATCAGTCAATATACATAGCCTTGTTCATAAGGATACATTCAGCAGGGCTTCTACACCAGAAAACTTGAATAGAAACCCAGAAATAATTGCATTGCGATTATTTCCTCCTTTAAGTATAATGGGAGCACGGCCGGCGGTCGAGTAGGTGTTTCTGCCCCATGTCTACCCTACCTAGACCAAACTAACATTCAACTTGAATGTTTGCATATTTTTTTGCGCAAAACTACGCCAGCTAGCAGGTGACTAAACTGATGCATCAGGTAGCATAAGGGTGATTTCATGTTGGCATGTGTGCTCCCTTTATCATTGTGTCCACAAAAAATGGACTGTTTAACATTGTTTAGAAAACATAATACCTGCTTTCCGAGGGCGCGTTCACACAATGCATGGCGTCACGTTTTTTTATGACTTTTTGACACTTTCCAAAGGGTCCAGTAGGAACACATTCTGGATTACATTACATTTCCATTGCTTTTGCTAAAACGCAATATAACTTCAGAATGTGATCAAGGTCATAGCCTTTGGAATGCATCAAAAATGCATCAAAAAACGTGACACAACGCATCATGTGAAAGCGCTCTCAGGGCGCTAGCAGAACGTGTGAAAGCGCCCTTAGGCTCATCGCTGGAAAAAATGACTTGATCAGTTTTTATGCGGACCCACAGACTTCTATTGCCTCCCGTGATCGATGGAATCAATGGACAGGTTTCAACATTTTTTCCACGGACAACAGCTCAGTGGAATCACCCATATAAATCAATGGCTTAGTGAGGCATCCATGAAAATCACTGAACCACGGATGTGAAAAACAGTGCCAATGTGAAAGAGCCTAACGTGTGTACATTGTGCTGGAGAGATAATCTCTCTCCATGGTTATTAATGAAAAGATCTGCGGCAATAATCCTACTAGTGATGAGATGACTGCTGACCCTGTCCCCAGTGTATAGAGCACAAGCTGTGACATGAATTGTTGCTCTATAACAACATCATTAAAAATGTATAAAACCTGATTCAAAATTAGGTCATTTTTCAATAATAGTTTCGCATTAAACATAGAAGCAACATGGATGTAGCAGTGATAACAATTACACAAAAGTAGAAGGGATGCGGCTGTAGTAAATGTAGTGTAAGAAGAGGAATAAGGTAGCATCCAGCAATACTGAATAAAATCCAAATAGTTTATTACAGTCTATAAAAAACAATGCAGAAAAGCATGTGCAATACATGTTTCACATGCTACACCAGGGCCGCATCTCGCTTCAGGCGGCAGAATGCGGGTCCCTGTAAAGGGCAGCGAAATTTGCCGCTCTAAAGTGGGCGATTCGGGCGTCCATTAACGCCCGAATCGCTCACCAGCTAAATAAATCGCGCTTGTCTCTTTAAGACACAGGCGCGATTTATATATACGGAGCGACGCAGCGCCTTTCCGGCAGCTGCGTCGCTCCGTTCTAAGCAGTGACACAGGCGTCATGACGACTGTCTCACAGGAGAGCCGCGTGAAGACCGGAGGGGGGGTACTATATGGGGCTAGAAAACGTTTAATACTGGGGGGACGCTATAGATATCATATGGGGCCATAATTATTTTATACTAGGGGGGGGGGCTATATATATTATTTGGGGCCATAATTATTTTATACTAGGGGGGGGGGATGCTATAGATATTATTTGGGGCCATAATTATTTTATACTAGGGGGGGGGTGCTATATATATCATATGGGGCCATAATTATTTTATACTGGGGGGGGGGGGTGCTATATATATCATATGGGGCCATAATTATTTTATACTGGGGGGAAGCTATATATATATCATATGGGGCCATAATTATTTTATACTGTGGGGGATGCTATATATATCATATGGGGCCATAATTATTTTATACTGGGGGGGATGATGGAATGCTATGTATTTTATTTGGGGCTATAATTATTTTATACTGGGGGGGGTGCTATATATATTATTTGGGGCCATAATTATTTTATACTAGGGGGGGGGGAATGCTATAGATATTATTTGGGGCCATAATTATTTTATACTGGGGGGGGGGGATGCTATATATATCATATGGGGCCATAATTATTTTATACTGGGGGGAAGCTATATATATATCATATGGGGCCATAATTATTTTATACTGGGGGGATGCTATATATATCATATGGGGCCATAATTATTTTATACTAGGGGGGGATGCTATATATATCATATGGGGCCATAATTATTTTATAATGGGGGGGGGGGGATGATAGAATGCCATGTATTTTATTTGGGGCTATTATTATTTTATACTGGGGGGATGCTATATATATATATATATATTATTTGGGGCTATAATATATATAATATATGGTGCTATATATATATATATACATATATATATATATATATATATATATAGATAGATATATATTATTTGGGGATATAAATATTTTATACTGGGGGGTGCTATATATATATATATATATATATATATATATATATATATATATATATATATATATATATATATATTATTTGGGGCTATAATTATTTTAAACTGGGGGGATGCTATATATATTATTTGGGGCTATAATTATTTTATACTGGGGGGGTGCTATATATATATATACATACATATATATAATTTGGGGCTATAATTATTTTATACTGGGGGGGTTCTATATATATTATTTGGGGCCATAATTATTTTATACTAGGGGGGGGGGGGTGCTATAGATATTATTTGGGGCCATAATTATTTTATGCTAGGGGGGGGGGTGCTATATATATCATATGAGGCCATAATTATTTTATACTGGGGGTGGGGTGCTATATATATCATATGGGGCCATAATTATTTTATACTAGGGAGGGGGGTGCTATATATATCATATGGGGCTATGATTATTTTATACTGGGGGGTGCTATATATATCATATGGGGCCATAATTATTTTATACTGGGGGGGGGGGTGCTAAATATATCATATGGGGCCATAATTATTTTATACTAGGGGGGGATGCTAAATATATCATATGGGGCCATAATTATTTTATACTGGGGGGGGGTGATGGAATGCTATGTATTTTATTTGGGGCTATAATTATTTTATACTTGGGGGGGGGGGGCTATATATACACTCACCGGCCACTTTATTAGGTACACCTGTCCAACTGCTCGTTAACACTTAATTTCTAATCAGCCAATCACATGGCGGCAACTCAGTGCATTTAGGCATGTAGACATGGTCAAGACAATCTTCTGCAGTGCAAACTGAGCATCAGTATGGGGAAGAAAGGTGATTTGAGTGCCTTTGAACGTGGCATGGTTGTTGGTCCCAGAAGGGCTGGTCTGAGTATTTCAGAAACTGCTGATCTACTGGGATTTTCACGCACAACCATCTCTACATCCAGTGAGCGGCAGTTCTGTGGGCGGAAATGCCTTGTTGATGCCAGAGGTCAGAGGAGAATGGGCAGACTGGTTCGAACTGATAGAAAGGCAACAGTGACTCAAATCTCCACCCGTTACAACCAAGGTAGGCAGAAGAGCATCTCTGAACGCACAGTACGTCGAACTTTGAGGCAGATGGGCTACAGCAGCAGAAGACCACACCGGGTGCCACTCCTTTCAGCTAAGAACAGGAAACAGAGGCTACAATTTGCACAAGCTCATCGAAATTGGACAGTAGAAGATTGGAAAAACGTTGCCTGGTCTGATGAGTCTCGATTTCTGCTGCGACATTCGGATGGTAGGGTCAGAATTTGGCGTCAACAACATGAAAGCATGGATCCATCCTGCCTTGTATCAACGGTTCAGGCTGGTGGTGGTGGTGTCATGGTGTGGGGAATATTTTCTTGGCACTGTTTGGGCCCTTTGGTACCAATTGAGCATCATTGCAACGCCACAGCCTACCTGAGTATTGTTGCTGACCATGTCCATCCCTTTATGACCACAATGTACCCAACATCTGATGGCTACTTTCAGCAGGATAATGCGCCATGTCATAAAGCTGGAATCATCTCAGACTGGTTTCTTGAACATGACAATGCGTTCACTGTACTCAAATGGCCTCCACAGTCACCAGATCTCAATCCAATAGAGCATCTTTGGGATGTGGTGGAACGGGAGATTCGCATCATGGATGTGCAGCCGACAAATCTGCGGCAACTGTGTGATGCCATCATGTCAATATGGACCAAAATCTCTGAGGAATGCTTCCAGCACCTTGTTGAATCTATGCCACGAAGAAACTGAGGCAGTTCTGAAGGCAAAAGGGGGTCCAACCCGTTACTAGCATGGTGTACCTAATAAAGTGGCCGGTGAGTGTATATAATTTGAGGCTATAATTATTTTATACTGGGGGGATGCTATATATATGTCACAGTCTATGGGGATTAGTCCCTTAGGACTAAGTAATTGGACTCCCTGGACCACCGCGGGAGATAACAACCTTAGCCACACCCGGGAGCGGAGTCTAAGTGAACTCCTGGTCTTCGCCAGAGCCCGCCGCAAAGCGGGATGGTCTTGCTGCGGTGGGGAGTCACCAGGTCGCTCCACGGGTGCGACTAGTTCCATGGTGGCAGCCAAGGTAGGGACACGGGGACCACGGGAAGGCAGGCAGGACCTCGGGAAGGCAGGCAGGACCTCGAGAAGGCCGGCAGGCAGGACCTCGGGAAGGCCGGCAGGCAGGACCTCGGGAAGGCCGGCAGGCAGGACCACGGGAAGGCCAACAGGACCACCACAGGATAACACGGAACAAGGGAACACCACGGAACACAGGAAACCGGGAACACAGAAACTCAGAGGCGTCTGGAAACGCTCAAGAAGGCTTTCTCCTCAGAAGAAGGAACTGAAGATCCGGCAGGGGATGCTGGGATTTGCTAGGTTATATAGCCGAGCCAGGAATGCCAGAGCCAATAAGGAGGACGCTGGCCCTTTAACGCTGGGAGAAGTCTGCGTGCGCCCCCTCTAGTGGCAGGAGCATGCGACTGCATGGAAACAGCATGCGGCCTACACGCTTGGAGCAAGAGTGCAGGCCAGAGCCAGGAGAGGTAAGTGAGAGCTGGGGGAGCGGGGACCGCGGCAGCAGGCACGGGTACACCCTCAATCCGTACCGAGGATCGAGGGTGTAACCGTGACAGTACCCCCCCCCCCCCCTTCGGGCCCCTCTTCTCTTCTTCTTCAGCCCGCTGTTCTTCTTTCTTCGCCTCCTCCAATTCTTTTTGGTGATGAGACACCTTAGGAGGAGAGAAGGCACCAGGAAGACATGGGAAGCAGCAGGCTGGGTTGGCTCTAGGCACACCGGAGCAACCTCAGGGGAGTCTGGGGCGCCACAGGAGCAGCCGTGGCAAGCTGCGGAGTCTGGGGCGCCACAGGAGCAGCCGTGGCAAGCTGCGGAGTCTGGGGCGCCACAGGAGCAGCCGTGGCAAGCTGTGGAGTCTGGGGCACCACAGGAGCAGCCGTGGCAAGCTGTGGAGTCTGGGGCGCCACAGGAGCAGCCGTGGCAAGCTGCAGAGTCTGGGGCGCCACAGGAGCAGCCGTGGCAAGCTGCGGAGTCTGGGGCGCCACAGGAGCAGCCGTGGCAAGCTGCGGAGTCTGGGGCGCCACTGGAGCAGCCGTGGCAAGCTGCGGAGGCTGGAGAGTCTCTGGTACAGCCGTGGCAAGCTGCGGAGGCTGTAGAGTCTCTGGAGCAGCATTGGCAAGCTGAGGAGGCTGAAGAGTCTCTGGAGCAGCTGCGGGGGGCTGCGGAGCCACTTTAGCAGCTGCGGGGAGCTGCGGGGCCACTGGAGCAGCTGCGGGGAGCTGCGGGGCCACTGGAGCAGCTGCGGGGAGCTGCGGGGCCACTGGAGCAGCTGCGGGGAGCTGCGGGGCCACTGGAGCAGCTGCGGGGAGCTGCGGGGCCACTGGAGCAGCTGCGGGGAGCTGCGGGGCCACTGGAGCAGCTGCGGGGAGCTGCGGGGCCACTGGAGCAGCTGCGGGGAGCTGCGGGGCCACTGGAGCAGCTGCGGGGAGCTGCGGGGCCACTGGAGCAGCTGCGGGGAGCTGCGGGGCCACTGGAGCAGCAGGGCCACTGGAGCAGCCCTGGCAAGCTGCGGAGTCTGGGGCGCCACAGGAGCAGCCGTGGCAAGCTGCGGAGTCTGGGGCGCCACAGGAGCAGCCGTGGCAAGCTGCAGAGTCTGGGGCGCCACAGGAGCAGCCGTGGCAAGCTGCGGAGGCTGGAGAGTCTCTGGAGCAGCCGTGGCAAGCTGCGGAGGCTGGAGAGTCTCTGGAGCAGCATTGGCAAGCTGAGGAGGCTGAAGAGTCTCTGGAGCAGCTGCGGGGGGCTGCGGAGCCACTGGAGCAGCTGCGGGGGGCTGCGGAGCCACTGGAGCAGCTGCGGGGGGCTGCGGAGCCACTGGAGCAGCTGCGGGGGCTGCGGAGCCACTGGAGCAGCTGCGGGGGGCTGCGGAGCCACTGGAGCAGCTGCGGGGGGCTGCGGAGCCACTGGAGCAGCTGCGGGGGGCTGCGGAGCCACTGGAGCAGCTGCGGGGAGCTGCGGAGCCACTGGAGCAGCTGCGGGAAGCTGCGGAGCCACTGGAGCAGCTGCAGGGAGCTGCGGGGAGCTGCGGAGCCACTGGAGCAGCTGCGGGGAACTGCGGAGCCACGGGAGCAGCTGCGGGAAGCTGCGGAGGCTTAGCCGCCGCTGGAGCGGCTCTGAGCAGCTGCGGAGGCTTGGGCGCCGCTGGAGCAGCTCTGGGTAGCTGCGGAGGCTTGGGCGCCGCTGGAGCAGCTCTGGGAAGCTGCGGAGGCTTGGGCGCTGCTGGAGCAGCTCTGGGAAGCTGTGGAGGCTTGGGCGCCGCTGGAGCAGCTCTGGGAAGCTGCGGAGGCTTGGGCGCTGCTGGAGCAGCTCTGGGAAGCTGCGGAGGCTTGGGCGCCGCTGGAGCAGCTCTGGGAAGCTGCGGAGGCTTGGGCGCCGCTGGAGCAGCTCTGGGAGGCAGTGGAGACACCGGGACCAAGCTGGACAGGCGAGGTAGCCGGACTTGAGGTGATTCAAACCTGGACCGGATTTTAGCCAGGAACTTGGTATGGGAGACCATGTCCGGGTCACCACTATCCAAAAGGGGGGTAGCCCAGGCCAGGGCCTCTCCAGAGAGCAGACAGTAGATGAACGCCACCATAGAGCGTTCGGTGGGGTACTGGGAAGATAACAGTTCAAGGTGCTGCGAGCACTGGGAAATCTCCGGCACAATTTGGGGTTGCCATCGAATTTGTCCGGCAAAAAATTTTCGGGTCCAGTCTTTACTGCCAAAAAACATTGCGGGGTGACTGAAGCAACAGGAGGAGTCGAGGGAGCCTGCTGCTGGGAGGCAGTCATCCGAAGGGTGGCAGCAAGTTTGTCCAAGAGTTCCTTTTGGACAGCAATCTCTTGGGACTGCCGGGCGATGGTGCTAGGGAGGTCACCCAGTAGCAGGTACGGATCCTTGACACAGTCTATGGCTTTTTCAGGATACAAGACATTGGCGGAGTCCATGGCCGGATCTTACTGTCACAGTCTATGGGGATTAGTCCCTTAGGACTAAGTAAGTGGACTCCCTGGACCACCGTGGGAGATAACAACCTCAGCCACACCCGGGAGCGGAGTCTAAGTGAACTCCTGGTCTTCGCCAGAGCCCGCCGCAAAGTGGGATGGTCTTGCTGCGGTGGGGAGTCACCAGGTCGCTCCACGGGTGCGACTAGGCCCACGGTGGCAGCCAAGGTAGGGACACGGGGACCACGGGAAGGCAGGCAGGACCTCGGGAAGGCAGACAGTACCTCGGGAAGGCAGACAGGACCTCGGGAAGGCAAGCAGGCAGGACCTCGGGAAGGCCGGCAGGCAGGACCTCAGGAAGGCCGGCAGGCAGGACCTCGGGAAGGCAGGCAGGCAGGACCACGGGAAGGCAGGCAGGCAGGCAGGACCTCGGGAAGGCAGGCAGGACCACGGGACACCAGGACCGCCACGGAACAACAGGACCACCACAGGATAACACGGAACAAGGGAACACCACGGAACACAGGAAACCGGGAACACAGAAACTCAGAGGCATCTGGAAACGCTCAAGAAGGCTTTCTCCTCAGAAGAATGAACTGAAGATCCGGCAGGGGATGCTGGGAGTCGCCAGGTTATATAGCCGAGCCAGGAATGCCAGAGGCAATAAGGAGGACGCTGGCCGTTTAAGGCTGGGAGAAGTCTGTGCGTGCCCCCTCTAGTGGCAGGAGCATGCGACTGCATGGAAACAGCATGCGGCCTTCACGCTGGGAGCAAGAGTGCAGGCCAGAGCCAGGAGAGGTAAGTGAGAGCTGGGGGAGCGGGGACCGCGGCAGCAGGCACGGGTACACCCTCAATCCGTACCGAGGATCGCGGGTGTAACCGTGACAATATATTATTTGGGGCTATAATTATTTTATACTGGGGGGATGCTATATATATTATTTGGGGCTATAATTATTTTATACTGGGGAAGTATTCAGTATATATTATATGGGGCCATAATTATTTTATACTGGACGGGATGCTATATGGGATACAGTATATTACTAAGCTGGGGGGATGTATATGGGGTACAGTATATTACTAAGCTGGGGGGATGTATATGGGGTACAGTATATTACTAAGCTGGGGGCATGTATATGGGGTACAGTATATTACTAAGCTGGGGGGATGTATATGGGATACAGTATATTACTAAGCTGGGGGGATGTATATGGGATACAGTATATTACTAAGCTGGGGGGATGTATATGGGATAAAGTATATTACTAAGCTGCAGGGGCTGTATATGGGATACAGTATATTACTAAGCTGGGGGGATGTATATGGGGTACAGTATATTACAAAGCTGGGGAGATGTATATGGGGTACAGTATATTACTAAGCTGGGGGGGCTGTATATGGGGTACAGTATATTACTAAGCTGGGGGGATGTATATGGGGTACAGTATATTACTAAGCTGGGGGATGTATATGGGGTACAGTATATTACTAAGCTGGGGGATGTATATGGGGTACAGTATATTACTAAGCTGGGGGGATGTATATGGGGTACAGTATATTACTAAGCTGGGGGGATGTATATGGGATACAGAATATTACTAAGCTGGGGGGATGTATATGGGATACAGTATATTACTAAGCTGGTCAGGGCTATATGGGATACAGTATATTACTAAGCTGGGGGGATGTATATGGGGTACAGTATATTACTAAGCTGGGGGGATGTATATGGGGTACAGTATATCACTAAGCTGGGGGGATGTATATGGGATAAAGTATATTACTAAGCTGCAGGGGCTGTATATGGGATACAGTATATTACTAAGCTGGGAGGGGACTGTATATGTGGGGCAAGATTTTATTTAAGCTGTAGGGGATCTGTATATGGGAGCTGTATATAATTTAATTGGGGGGTGAGTAACGAGGCCTTTAAATATATGAGAGCAGGGATATATAAAAATAAATTTATTATATATATATATTCATTAGGGGGTGCTATATATTTATTAGTTATAGGATACAGATTACTTTGCATCATGTAAACCAAATGTTGGGGGGGTCTGTATTAATAAATTGGGGGTGTTGTATATTGATTGGTGCTGTGCATGCTATAATTCCAGTAGGCTAATATATATATATATATATATATATATATATATATAATGAAGGGATGTGTTATATGTGGGGAGAGTGCGGTCAGTTGTGTTGTGAGGGGTATATATTATTTAGGAGCACAATGTTGTCCCAAACTTCTTCCATTTAAGGAATATGGAGCCCACTGTGTACTTAGGAACCTTGAGTGCTGCAGAAATTATTTTATAATCTTGGCCAGATCTGTGCCTTGCTACAATTTTGTCTCTGAGCTCCTTGGGTAGTTCCTTAGACATCATGATTCTCATGTGCTCTGACATGTGATGTTGTGTGTGCGCTTTTCCAGAGACAATACTAGTGATGTGGGAATACAAAAATGTATGTAATGTGATGGTAGACCTTCAGTAGTTTGTAGGGGTACTGTACTCTACAGGAGTTTCTCAGCATCCTATGGCTATACCCCTTTAAACATATCAATTTTGATGGGGGAATGACACATTGGAGGAAATGAAAGAGGCAAGTAAAAAAAATTCTTCTCAATAGAAAGCTGCTTTAATATAGCAAAGCTGATGACTTTTCCAATTTTGCACTATTGCACCTCGCACTGGGTTGTACATAGAAGCCACAGCTCATTGACTGTGACAGCGCGGGTGTTGCTTCCATCATCACATCTGCGAGTGTCGGTGGCTGCTCCCATGTATAGCTCCTGTGTGAGCCAGTGGAGCACGCCACATATCAGCTTATTCATTGTAACACAGAAAATTCCCAAGCAAACCATGTTTTAGTAGAAAACATGAAAACAATAATACATTTTCTTGAGTCTAAAAGTACCAGGTTCTCTGTGTCATGTTCTCTGCCACTGGACCATTTACAATTTATATAATGACTAGTCTTCTAATATTGCAGGAAATGAAAATTTAAAAAAAGGTATTTTTTTTAACATTTTCTTACTTTCTATAGTTTGGATTCAGTGAAAAATGGGAATAACTGTAAATCAATGTGAGGGATAACTTTGGCATCTGAAGCAATGTGCAGTAGTAAGGATGCCTGTTATATGAAGGCTCTGCAGGCTCCTTCCCCTGTTCCCTGGCTAAGGGCACATTCTGAGTCTTTTAGGGGTCCCCTGGCATCTGTTATTTGCTTCTGTTCTCCACCCCAGCATTTAACATCAGATTATCAAAGGGAATAAAAGAAATTAGGCAGTTTTTAAGTGTCCGGTATCTAATATCAGAAGAGCAGGAGGATGTGCTTCTCCATTCTATCTACAGGAGATAACTAACTGTTATATGGCAAAAGATCAGGAATAGAAAGCTCAGGTTCAGCCTAGATATAAATAGGCACATTCAGTAGTCTCCATTATCAATACAGGCAGTCCCCTAGTTAAGGACACCCGACTTACAGACAACCCATAGTTACAGACGGACCCCTCTGCCCACTGTGACCTCTGGTGAAGCTCTCTGGATGCTTTAAAATAGTCCCAGATTGCAATAATCAGCTTAAAATTGTCTGCAATGAAGCTTTATTGATAATTCTTGGTCCCATTACAGCAAAAAAATTTGAAACTCCAATTGTCACTGGGGCAAAAAAAAAAAATTGTCGGGAACTACAATGATAAAATATACAGTTTCGACTTACATACAAATTCAACTTAAGAACAAACCTACAGTCCCTATCTTGTATGTAACCCGGGGACTGCCTGTATATAGTAAGAATAAGGGTGAGTTATACAGAAATCTGGGAATCCCCATCAACCCATCATTGAGTTGCCACAATCAGGGCTCCGGAACTTCACTTATTGCATCTCCAATCTCCAGATTTTTCCAATAGAGTGCTTACAAGGTCAGACTATCAAGTGGCACCTAATAATGAGACAGAATAGTTATAGAGTTAGCTATCAGAGCAATATTAAAGTTATACGCTAGGGCTTTTGAAACAAAAAGTATAATTATGTTCTAAACAGTCAATTACTTGGTAAAACTACAGTTGAAAAGGACTTGGGGGTATTGGTGGATGGTAAACTTAATAATAATGACCAGAGCCAGGCGGCTGCTGCCAAAGCAAATAAACTTATGGTATGTCTCAAGAGAGGAATAGATTCTCATGATAAAGACATAGTTTTGTCCTGGTCAAATCCCTGGTCAGACCACACATGAAATATTGGGTGCAGTTTTGGGCACCAGTGTATAAAAAGTAGTAGAGCTGGAACGGGTGCAGAGGAGAGCAACCAGGATTATTAGGGGAATGGGGGGACTAGAATACAATGACAGATTACAAAATTTATTAAAAGGGTTACGCCGCGCTCCTTGGAAGTAAAGAGGAGTAGAAAGATATTGGGAGAGAATTCTATAGAAAATATTTCTATTTCTACAGAGATATATTGTCTGGAGCTGCTGCGTCTTCTGGCTTGCAGGAGAAGGTCCTGATGTTACAAAGATTTATGAAGTGGATAGCCAGTGGTTGGTCGCGCTGCTGTTTTACCAGGATTTTGTGTATTGTGGATCATTATATACATAACAACAGATGTTCCTTATTAGAAAACATTTATTGCATATAAAAGCAGTATAGTTTAAGGGATCATCAGTATAAAATTGGACGACGCGTTTCGGGGCGGATTGACCCCTTCTTCAGGTCCACAGGGTTCTGTAAGTTGTAATAACGTATTGTCAGATATAAAATTATACTGAAGTGCACTTTATATTCTCATACAAAGTGACATTATTGTCTATAACAAAATAAAATATCAGCATTTAACATGAAACAAAGTAAAAGTCATTTGAAATATACAAAATTTAAAAGCATAGCATATACAATGATAAGTTGAAGTCATCGTTATTGCAAGGCAAAGTGCATAGAAAGTTCATAAAAAATGCATAAAGAGCTCATAAAACGTTAAATTGAATTCATTGTTGTGACAGAAGAAATATCTATTGGTTTGACTCATCTTACATGAGATTAAAAGAAGGTGTACTGACCTTTCTGTGTATCAGAAATCATAAACGGAACTCTTTTTAGGGAGAAATACTGTTTTATAAGCACTAAAAGAAAAAGTAGGGTATAATGTCATATAGAGGAATAGGTACCCAGTAGCTATGGGGCAAAGGGAATTGTAGGGATTACCATTATCTGACCTTTTAACGCTGGGCCTGAAATGAGGGCCAGTTATCAGGTATCACATTGTTATGTAAACCTGCGATACTGGAGAGATAATAATGGGATCGGCATCAGATCGTGTCTCTATGGTTGCCTTGGGTAATGAAAAAAGCATGGCACTTACGTGGATGGTATGTCCGGTCCGGTCAGCAGCAGCGAGCAGAATGATCGCTGCTGCCGGGGATTTAAATAGGGCTGGGGCGGAGTAGGCGTCTGCGCTCTGCAGGTGAGAGGGGAACGTGCAGTGCGCACGCGCAGCCTCCGCTAGCTGAGGTTTCGGAGTATAATATGGGCGCTATGGGGCTATTGAGATCTGGTAAGTCTATCGCAAGGGTTGGAAATTATTAACATTGTGTCATTGTAGAACACTATTGGTTGGTGGCCGGGGGATTGATCTAAAGATTACAAAATTTGGGATTATTCAGTTTAGAAAAAAGACGACTGAGAGGAGACCTCATTACTACGTACAAATACCAGTACAGGGATCTCTCCAAAGATCTTTTTATACCTAGGCCTGTGACCAGGACAAGGGTGCATCCTCTACACCTAGAGGAGAGTCGATTTTACCATCACCATAGACAAAGATTCTTTACTGTAAGAGCAGTGAGACTATGGAACTCTCTGCCGCAGGAGGTTGTTATGGCGGACTCTATGTACATGTTCAAGAGAGGCCTGGATGACTTTCTGGGGAGCAAGAATATCACAGATTATGGAAAAAAAAACATTTGTTTAATTCTTAAAGGTTGGACTTGATGGACTTGTGTCTTTTTCCATCCTCATATACTTTGATAAGCTATTACCAGGAATGTAGTTTTGAACTGGTGACAGTTTCCAACAGCTTAGGCTATGCTGATTTAAAAAAATGTCTACATTTGACAGTATTCTGAATAATTTTAGTACTTTATAAACTTTGTTTCATATTACCTGGTTCCCTGCCAGCAGCATGTAGTGAGTCCTGGGGGGAGGGGGCAGCTGCAACAGCCTGTGTCTCTGTCTCATATCCTCCATATTCTTACAGCTCACTATGCCTCTTCCTTTCATGTGCTTTGAGGGGAGGGATAGGGATGGTGTGGAGGAGAAGAGGAATGTATGAGGAGACTGAGACACAGACACACAGGCTGCTGAAGCTGCCCCTACACCCACACTGGACTCGCCACACACTGCTGGCAGGGAGCCAGGTAATGTAAGATAAGGTTTTATAAAGTGGTGGCAGTAGTACAAAGGCATTTTCAAAGTTATCATAGCATAGGAACCTGTCACAAGATAAAAATTACATTCGTGGTGACCGATTTACTTTTAAGACTATATTTTGTTAGCCTCCCTAATTTTCAAGATTTTTTATTTTGCTCCTTAGGATGAAAGCCCTTGGTACCTTGTAGTATCATAGTTGACTAAAAATCACGTCCAACCTATATTCCAACAATGAAAAGGAGGGAGGCAGATAAACTTCAAAAGGCTGATGTTGTTTAGCCCATTATAAGGAAAATATTCTTTCCTCACTCTAATAAAAAATCCCTGGATCATCATCCTATGTCTGAAGATGAATGAAGGTAAATTGCATCCAATTAAAGTAAACCTCATAATGGCTGATACTGTATACCGCTACACATATGCTCTTCGAGAGAAACTCTTTTGCCAGTGATAACTGCAATAACTTTGGGATGTCAGCAATGATCCAAGGCTTTGTGGAGCATTATACAAGAATACCCTTATTATTTACTGTTTCTCTCAAGGGTTTGACACTTGGCGAATGACAAGATAATACATGCTAATAGAACTTCATTAAACTGAATTTCAATATGCCTCTGTCATTTCTTCCTTCGGCTGGCACGAACATTTCCTGTAAAGGTTTCACGTGAAGAACGAGACTGTTGAATTAATTTCTACCTTTCAAATTCCTGACAATTGTAGTTTTGCTTTGTTCTAAATTTCGAGCTGTCAGCCCTTTTTTTTTATCCTGCTGACTATAACATTAAAATATTAAACAAAGTTGTACATTGTTTCCTCAGGATGGTGATGAATTTAATAGAACAACACGGTAAATTGTTGTGCTAACAGTCGTGTATTAATCTCTTAATCAGACCACATTCATATTCACAGCATCACTCGGAATAACTCCACTGGATATTGCCAAGTCAGAGATCAACTATGAAGACAGTGTCATAAACATTGTCTTGTTTTCTTGGTTCTCGTCAAACCTTTTGGCACTTAACTTTTTTTTTCAGGTATTCAGAAAGTATAATACAATCATTTAATTCAGTAAGTATGGAACAAGCTGTCTGTCGGTGCCAATCTTATAACGGGTCAGAAAGGATATTTATTCTCTGATGAATGTTAGATTGGAGTGAATCCGACTGCTCTAAACCTCACTGATTGAACAAGGAATTGTATGTATGGATGTGTAGAGTGTACCCACTGCTGCTCTAATAAGTGTATGGGAAATCTGGATCTAGCCAAAAGATGTAGACATTGATGAGATATATTTAGCATAGGAAATTAATATAAAGACAATGGGGGCTCAACTCCCGGTCATCTGATTAGAGGATTGCAGAACTCTCTTTACTGCTTTGCTCGGTGTTGCTTTTCAATCCCATACTGACGTCTCAATACCACTGACACAGTATTCTACTTTTAAAAAATTCCATCTTCTTTATTCATCATACAAGAGTCAAATTAATACTGACCAGTAATAGTCCATGGTGTTCATTCCACGGCACTCAGACTCATGCAGCACTCACCGAGACACTAGCATACTAAGCAACGGTTCTGAGGCTTCACCTCCTTCTTCAGGCATGTGTAGTGACCAAATGGGTGCATATATATCCAACATATTACCTGTTCCACTAAGCTGATCGGTTGCGTGCTTAGCTTTTTGTTTAATGGGCTTTATTTCAATGGGATGGAACTACAACATGTCCATATGACCAATGAATGTGACATCACTCTCCTGAGAAAAGGAAGCGGTGTATTGATATCATAGCCCCATATGATCCCTTTAAAGGGAACCTGTCATAAGGATCAAAACTCAAAAACCACCATCAGCCTGATATCTAGGACAGTTAAAGGATCTCTATGATGTCAGCATTACGAGGAAAACTAACTTTCAAAGATCTATCAAAATAACCTGTAAGGAGTCAAAGGGAGGAGATGAGTACCAAAGCACTTGGCTCTCCCTTCCTGTCTTGAATGATGTCCCACAGGACTAGCACATCATCATAACCACTCAGACTTCTAATGAAATGGACTATGGGACATCAAGGAATTTAGGGGGGAACATTTCAGCTTGACTCTTTTCAATCCCTATGACCCTTCATAGGTCATTTGAATATATTGTTTTAAGATCTTTTTTATTATACATAATCGTGAACCTGTCATCACCCTAAGTAACAGGTCAGCAGTTTGTAGGCCTAAATCCTCATGTCAGTGTCTACTGTATATGGAAAAGCAATATGTATTCCTTGCCTTCAGGGGCTTCACATTTTATGTTTTATAAATACATTATACTAGAGCACAAAATAGAATTCCAAAATTACATGTGAAAACCAACTGCCCTGCCGTGTATTCTATATTTCTTCTATAAAGAAGAATTATAATATAGGTGGTTAGGTGGGACATGAAGATCCCAGGGAACCCATGGGCATCCAAAGTGACCATAAGTGAAGCAACTATGATGTTCAGTTGAACTGTGTGCAGATCTCTTTACTATATGACAACTTGTCAATTTCTTTAACCTTGGTCAGATTAAAAAGACTGTTATTGTACAGTATGTAATTGTCTGAAAGGGGTCATTTGTTTGTCAACCGTTTAGGGAGGGATAAGCCTGGTTTCCGGACTTGAACTTAGAGACTCCTGTCTATAAAGCTGCATCTCTTCCAGAGCTATTATACTCTTTTCTGGATCCTTCTCCAGTTTCAGTCCCACTCTCCTGGCCCAACCCCTTTCCCTGATTTTTTGGGGGGTTGTCCAAAGTATCTAAGTTTTCCCCTATGCACAAGATTTTTGTGCTCTCAACCAGTAATGTATCTTGCGCCTCCTATTCTGCTGCTTGTACTGACCAATAACCACTGGCTCCACCTGATAACGATAACTTGCTGCTCCCTGAAACTGATGCTACTCTGTTGTGTACCAACCACTGGCAGCCCCTTGACTAAGCTTATCTGTCTGCTTCTTTAGCACTGAATGGATCTTCTTGAGTTCCGAGCTCTGGCTCCACTAACCATGATTCGTTCCAATAATTACCTTAGCAGTTGTAATTAAAAAAAATCTGGACTCTGTATTTAGTGTATCTGATCTAAGGTCTACAGGAGCGCACCTGCCATGACGCGACTTGAGACTGTCGCCTCAGGGCGGTGCGCCTCCTGGTGAAGGAGGGGGCAGCATTGTAGAGGCTGCCAGGCTGCTCCTCTACTACTAACAATAGTACTTGCATCATTCAGATGCAAGTACTATTACTGACAGCACCGCGCAGGACGTCCTGTGCGACGCTGCTGTGACATAGGAAGCGCTTACTAGTACTTCCTGTGTCACTAGTGCAGAGGCAGCCTGGAGGAGCGAGGGGAAGGAGGAGGAGCGGGAGCGCCACATTCAAACCTGTGGCTGCTCTCCCTGGAAGTGCAGCCCGGGCAGAGCTGACAGGAGAAGCCCCGCCCACCAGCCCGGGCCTCCTGCACAGAGGAGACAGCTCAATCCAGTGCTATGATGTATCCCCTGCCTGACCTGGACCTGCTGCTGTATACCAGGTAAGTGGCATGTGAATAATATATATATGTGTGTGTGTCATGTGTACATATATATATATAATGTGTCTTGTCATGTGTAGATATATATATATATGTGTGTGTCTTGTCATGTGTATGTATATATATATATATATATATGTGTGTGTGTGTCTTGTCATGTGTAGATATATATATATATGTGTGTGTGTGTCTTGTCATGTGTGTATATATATATATACAAATGACGAAAAGGCAGCACAAAAATTAAGTGAAAAAACGGTGGTTTAATCCATAAAAGACGACGTTTCGGCTTGTGAGCCTTTCTCACAAGCCGAAACGTCGTCTTTTATGGATTAAACCACCGTTTTTTCACTTAATTTTTGTGCTGCCTTTTCGTCATTTGTTTATTGGAGAGTCCCTTTCCTGGCCAGGACCCATTACGGCTTTGCACACTATTAGCTTTGTTTGGCTAACTATTTTTCAACGATTGCTATGCTGCTCGAACTTTTCTTCTTTCTATATATATATATATATATATGTATATATATATATATATATATATATATATATATACATTATGTGTGTGCTGCCGTGTGTGTGTATATATATATGTGTGTGTGTCTTGTCATGTGTAGATATATGTGTGTGTGTCTTGTCATGTGTATATATATATATATATATATATATATATATTATGTGTGTGCTGCCGTGTGTGTGTGTGTATATATATATATATGTATATATGTGTATATATATGTGTGTGTGTCTTGTCATGTGTAGATATATGTGTGTGTGTGTGTCTTGTCATGTGTAGATATATGTGTGTGTGTGTGTGTGTCTTGTCATGTGTATATATGTGTGTGTCTTGTCATGTGTATATATGTGTGTGTGTGTCTTGTCATGTCTGTATATATATATATGTGTGTGTGTGTGTCTTGTCATGTGTGTAGATATATGTATGTGTGTGTGTGTCTTGTCATGTGTAGATATATGTGTGTGTGTGTGTCTTGTCATGTGTAGATATATGTGTGTGTCTTGTCATGTGTATATATGTGTGTGTGTGTCTTGTCATGTGTATATATATGTGTGTGTGTCTTGTCATGTGTATATATGTGTGTGTGTGTCTTGTCTGTATATATATATATATATATATATATATATATGTGTGTGTGTCTTGTCATGTCTGTATATATATATATGTGTGTGTGTGTCTTGTCATGTCTGTATATATATATATGTGTGTGTGTGTGTCTTGTCATGTCTGTATATATATATATGTGTGTGTGTGTGTCTTGTCATGTGTGTAGATATATGTATGTGTGTGTCTTGTCATGTGTAGATATATGTGTGTGTGTGTGTCTTGTCATGTGTAGATATATGTGTGTGTCTTGTCATGTGTGTGTGTGTGTGTGTGTATATATATATATATATATATATATATGTATGTGTGTGTGTGTCTTGTCATGTGTATATTTATGTGTGTATATATATGTGTGTGTCTTGTCATGTGTGTATATATTGGTGTCATATCTGTGTATGTATGGGTTTTACATGTGATATATGTGTGTGTATATGCAGGTATACCATGTAAAGGGTGTAGATATAGGTATAACATGAAATAGGTTCATATATAGGTGTAACATGTGGTGTGTGTGTGTATAAATATATATGGTAGCTGTATATAGTGATTGATTTCTTTGGGGGGTATATTGCTGTTCCCTAACTAGACAACCTTCAATGGGGGCCTCCACCACTTTTTGCTCCAAGGGGCCCCCACTAACGTTAGTCCGGCCCTTGCTGTATCTGTTTTGTACTACATGGCGGTACTCTATGAATTTTATACTACATGGCGGTACTCTGTATGTATTTTATACTATATGGTGGCACGCTGTATGCATTTTATACTACATGGGGGCACGCTGTATCTATTTTGTACTACATGGTGGTACTCTGTGTGCATTTTGCATTGCTTTATTTTCACACCAAACCAATATGATGGATTTGGTCCTGACACTCCCTTATATATTACATATATGGGGGAGGGGGGCGTCTTTCTATGGCTCGCCTTGGGCAGCAGAAAGGCTTGGTTCACCCCTGAAGGTCTACCTTTTATTTTTGGTAGGAGCTGGAATCTACATTTATTTGTGTTGCACTAAAGTTTGGGGTCTAAAGTAAATGTCATTACTGACCTGGAGTCAAAATTACAATTATGGTTCGGTTTGGGATACAGCCCAATCTCATTGATTACTTGCTATAATTGATTGACAACATGTTCTTATTTGTGCTTATTTGTGCATGTGCTTCAAAGGACCTACATTTCAAGATTTGTTAACCTTTATGTGCAAGATTGAAGGTGTATTCCCATCCGGCACATTGTTCTGAATGGGATCAGGTTTCAGGTTTCCTTGATTGAAAACCACATGCAGAGCTTCCTGCAATTGACAGCTCCTTCTCAGGATCTTTCCTTGGGAAAGCTGGGTGTGAGTTTGAGCTTGTTATGTCTGAAGCTGTGGCTTGCGTAATGGACGGGGGAACCAGTCAGTTCTGTTTCCTTTGTCCATTGCTTCCTTTATGTTCTGCCTAGTTCCTTCAGAGGGTGGTGGCTATTACAGTCCTTCTCCTTGTCTTTGCTTGTGCTATTGCTATCTTTGCTTTTCTGTGCATCTGACTTCTGCTACCCGGGATCCCAACCCTCTGATTGGAAGTAGACCAGGGATATAAATTCATTTTTCTGGCTGCAGGCAGCGTTAACCTTTATAAAGACATGCCCAGCACACAGGGAACCGACCATACAAGGTACTTTTTGTGTTTTTTATAGCCATTCGGTTGTTGACAGGTTCCCTTTAAGAACAAACATATTGACATCATCCTGGATCAAGTGGTTGATGGAGACGCAAAAAATGTGCAGAAAAATCTTACCTTGGCTTATATACGAGTCAATTAAAAAAAAAAAATAATACTCACTCTCTGGCACCCGGATCCTCGGCGGCGGCTCCCTGATCCTTGGCGGCGGCTCCCGGTCCTCAGCGTCGGCTTCCGCTTCTGCTTTTTTCACAAGCCGGCAGTCGTGTCCATGCGAGCTGCCGGCGGGCGCACACTATGATGCGACGGTGTCGCTGCTGATGACGTCATCGGCGGCGACACCGCCGCATCATACTGCGCCCCCGCCGACAGCTCGCATGGATGTGACTGCCGGCTAGTGAAGAAAGAAAAGAGACGCTGCCGCCGAGAACCGGGAGCCGTGCCGAGTATTAAAGGTGAGTATCGTCGGAGGCTGAGTATTAAGTTTATTTTTTTTTTATTAGCTTGGCATACTGGGGGAACGCTGTATACCACTTGGGGCAGGGCAGGCTGTATACCACTTGGGGCAGGGCAGGATGTATACCACTTGGGGCAGGGCAGGCTGTATACCACATGGGGCAGGTTGTATACTTCTTGGGGCAGGGCAGGTTGTATACTTCTTGGGGCAGGCTGTATACTACTTGGGGCAGGGCAGGCTGTATACTACAGGGGGCTGGGCAGGCTGTATACTACATGGGGGCTGGCTGGCTGTATACTACATGGGGGCTGGCTGGCTGTATACTACATGGGGGCTGGCTGGCTGTATACTACACCCTCGGCTTATACTCGAGTCAATAGGTTTTCCCAGTTTTTGGTGGTAAAATTAGGGGTCTCGGCTTTATAAAGGTCCTGCTATCTAATACTATTTGATAGCAAGTTATGTTACAGTAAATGGACAATCTTAAAGTTAAGCTAAGTACAGTATTTTGAGTTCCTGTTGAATGGATAGTAATGTAAAACATTATACCATTATATTCTAAAAACCATCCTTGCTAAATCCCAGTCTTAGATTAATGTCCTACTTGCACCTAATTAAATGTATTTCTATGGGAATAATCTGCATGGATACATATACAATGCCACGCATCATGCCATGTGTCAGATATGATATAAGACTTCATATAAATGAGTGTATTATTCAGGCGTGATATTATCTGCTATCCATTATCCACCTCTGCTGTGTATTTCTCTTAGGTCGGTGCCTTGCTCAGTGAGACAAAGTATTTCAGAGTTCACCATTTATCAGAGCTATAGAATACCATAAAGTTCGGCAGTTTCATGAGAGAATATCATTCCATCGGACACATACGCTGTAACTTCATCTGTCATATGTCAGCAAAGACTCATATGGTGCTCAGTACATGCGGTGCTTCCACAAGATATATAAAGCCCTAGGCAAAGAAATCAGTGAAATATTGATCACTCAAGAATAATAGGAGAATCTTTCTGCAAAATAATTTTTTTTTTACACTAACCTTCTTATATGGTGGCAAAGATGTCTGCGGAACATAGAGGCAATGCTTAAAGTAATTTATTGTGTATAGTATGATATCCATGACCACCCAGCCTGACAAAGAGCGACATTAGATATCCTTATGGCATATAACAATGCTGTACAGAAAGCCATTACAGTGGATACCCCGCAGTCTATAAAATATGATGGACTGAGATATGTCATAGAAATCACACTTTATACATTATAGATGTTCTCCATCTTAATATTTCTTAGAAAAACTGATTTCAAAAAGTGTAACCTTTTTAATATTTTTTTAATCTGCTTCTGGTCCACTCATTGTAGACTTACGGTAGTAGGTCCAGGTCCCTAAAGCCTGAATCATAGAACATTTATAGTGCAGGTAGCTGCCGGACTGTTTGGTAACCAGGTCCCTGCAGGAGAGCCTGACATGTCCTCCATGCAACCAGGATGCCAGTGCTAGGAGGCACTAAGTGTAAAACAAAATTGGAAAAAATAAAATTCACAATGGTCTATTATGACCTTTGAGAAACATAAAGAAAAATGTAACTAAAAAAAAAAAAATTAAATAAATAAATTCAGATAAAAAAGGGGTTAGGGTTCCTTTCATAGAACAGGAGGAGGAGTTCAGATTGATGTATTATTTTGTACAAAATAAAAAATACCTGTATAACTTTATTTAGAGTCCTTTGGAACTCCATCTTATTAGATGCAGATAACCGTTAATCACCAAGTAACCACCTACAAGACTCCTTGGTCTCCCGTCGCACTCAGTCACGCCCATCTCCCGCTGCTCTATGCGCTGGAGGTGAGGGCGGGTGGGAGGTTTGCCACCGCTAGCACTATGGGGGAAATTCAAAAATAAATTCCCCCATCGCTCAGGTGATGTAGCCTGAGTGCCCAGGGATAATTTGTATACCTTTTTAAAATTCAATATTTCGGCAATCACAGCATAGAGTTATAATAGAATAAGTCCTGAGAAATTATGTACCTCGGGAACTTCTTATTAGGACACAATATTGATGGTAGATGTCCTTGAATATGACTGTTTTCTTTCAAAGTGAAGCCCATCTTTAAAAATTATTTACCTTTAACTACCACACATGCAGTAGATGTGGATAGCTACAGTATGTTATGTAATTAACAATCAATCCGATCCAAATCCATTAATCTAAGGCTATATTCACACTAACGTGTGCCCGCCGTACCGTAGTACCATTGCCATCTATGGGGGACGTATATATGGTGTATATACGTCGGCAGTATATATACGTCCCCCATACAGCAGTGTGAATGAAGCCTTAAAATTATCTTAAACTTTTTTTAAAGGTTTAAATAGAAAAAGATCACCCATTAAAATTTGAATAATAAGAGTTTAAAAGTCTGTACATTCTCTAAAATGGTATTAGTAAAAAAAAACCTGCAGCTTTGCAGGGGTATGGATATGGAGGGGTGGAGCTTAGTGCATACTTATCATATAATTATGACATTTATAATGAGAATGTGATTCAACTTACCATAGGTTCAGAATGAGTGGGAGCACCAGGGTTGTTTCCCTGAATCAGTGGGAGCACTGGGCTTGTTTTCCTGCAACAAGACGATCCCATCTAGGGGTGATGGGAGACAGTGAAACCCGAAGTGTGTTGTCATGGCAGAAAACCCAGTTTCAGTGTACAGCACATATAGCAATATGCACCAGACAGCACTGTATGGGGAGGATACTGGCGGGACCTCTATGTACAGCGCTGCTAAGTAGCAGCATTGTACATTGAGCGTCAGTGTATACAGCGCTGCTGCTTAGCAGAGCTACACACTGAACACTGGTACCGGGATCCGCGTCACTGAAGCCAGTCTGCTGCCCCAGCACGCCCCACATAACATGTTCTGACAGGGGCGTGTCAGAAAGGAGAGCCTGCCGCCCCACCCCGTCAGGAACACACCATGCTGTGCAGGAGGACCGCGTCACTAAGACCCGCCCCGTGACGTACAACAGGTACCATGCTGTGCTGTGGAGGGCTGTGTCACTAAGACCCGCCCGACGCCCCACCCCGTCCTGCATAATGTTCTCTGCCGGGAGCTGCGAGCTGTCACGGCTGTGGCAGAAAACATTATAAATCCACACAGAGCGAGCTCTGACCAGGCGCAGGGCCGCGGAGTAAGCTGTCAGCAGCGCTGCGGACCGGCTGATAAACTCCAACGGCCCGGTCCTGGTCCGCGGACCGGTGGGTGGGGACCCCTGGCCTAAAATACCGAACCCTTACTAAAATGTAATTAAATTTTTCCCAATTTTCTCCACATTTTGGCATTTTCCCAGTGCATTGTACAGAATGACATGGTACCATTAGAAAGTATACTTTGTCTTGCAGAAAACAAGTCCTCCTATGGCTCTGTAAATGGAAGAAAGAACATAGTTTTGGCATTTGAAAGGCGCAGAGTAAAAATCTGAGAAATGAAGTCGGCAAAGGGCTGTGGTGCTAAGAGGTTAAACATCTAATCACAGGTTTCTTCAAGTCTCGGTTAAACATCAATTTATTTTATTTACAATCCATCAATGTGCTGAATAATTACCTCTGTTATTCTGATCCAAACCCTCAAATCCATTTAGATATGGAATAAGACAATGCAGTGCTGGCTTCCTGAAACCCCCAATCTCCTTCTTGTCATGAATGTCTGTATGAATGCGGAGGATCGGGACTTCTGTGGAAGAAAGAATTGACCTCTATTAATCTATCGTACACTACAAGATCATCAACACAAAAATATATGGTACAAGGTGGACAGTCAATTGAGGGATGGCTGACTCTTTACACAGAAGCGCAGGCCTGAAAGTTATGCTCCAATTTCTCAAATAAGGGAAAATATTGGGACATATGAAGTGCAATTTTGTAAAATAAAAAAGTACCGTATATACTTGAGTATAAGCCGACCCAAGTATAAGCCGCGGCCCCTTATTTTACAACAAAAACCTGGTAAAACATATTTTTTTTTACGCAAGTATAAGCCGAGTTTGGGTTTTCAGCACATTTTTTATAATTCACATTGTCATATAACATAGACAGGATGTGTTCTCTCACAAAATGTATTATTGCAAACCGTCTGTTGGCAGAGAGCAGAACAGTATCTAAAAAAATGTATGCTACAAATCATATTCTGTAGAGATTGAAATTTAAGCCTTAAAGAGTAACTGTCATTTAAAAAAACATTTTATATGTTGTAGGACTTGGAATTTAAAGCCTTTTTGTAATTGGTTTGGTTACCCGAACCTTGCTCATTGCACCTGTATACAGCAGTTTTCTCTCTGTTATCAGCCTCTCTCAGCAGTCCCTCAGATGGCCATTGCTATGCTCTCTCCGTAGTCTCAGTGTTGAAGACTGAGTGATAATTTACATATTAGCCACGCCCCCGCTCCACTTTGCACTGCTGCCTTCCTGTCCCCAGCCACAGTGCAAGCACTGAAATACATCCTGTCAGCGTTTCACTGCAGATTCTCCCAGCCCAGGTCCTGCTCCTGTCTGCTCCACACAAACCATCTAGGTGAGCTGACTCCTGTGCTGCCAGGAGCCTAGTCCACATAAAATAATAAAACAAATGACACATAAACTAATTTCTCACCAGCACTATTGCCCAGCTCAACATACATAGAACTAATCCAGTCAGAAATGTGACGCAGTGAAAACTGCCCAGAACATGGTCCAGTCACTGCTCCCAGCAAGTGATGGATCCTGAGAGTCTGGAATCAAGCTTTTCTACTGGACTGGTAGGAGTCAGTATTATCTGGCACGCATATATAGCACTGGATACTGCTCCCAACATGGGGGACTTCAGCCCTTTGACTAAGTAATATTTGCTGATTTGCTGGGAATTTTTTGTGTGTATATATATATATATGACAAAGGGACATGTATATCTACCAAACTCAGTGAGAATAGTGGCCGAAATACAATCCAGTAACTGTTCTTCTGCTCCCAAAAGGAAGCTGTGACTAAATAATACTCAGTGCATATAGATAAATAGGAGATGGATGGATAGATAGATCTATAGATAGATTGCTTGAGAAAGGCTTCGGATGAAGCTGAAAAGTAGCAGCTTGGGAATAAACACCGCTTGAATTATTCCACTATTTTGGAGTGCCGTTCGTTTTTGTTTTTCTAACTATGGATAGATAGATCGATAGATATGAGAGATAGATAGATAGATAGGAGATGGATGGATAGATAGATACATAGGAGATGGCTGAATAGATAGATAGATATGAGATAGGATATTAGATAGATAGATAGATAGATGATAGATAGATAGATAGATAGATAGATAGATAGATAGATAGATAGATAGATAGATAGATAGGAGGGGGATAGATAATTTTTTTTTATATGAGTTAGGATAGATATATTTTTGCCTTGGATTCCTGCCATTTAGCGAATTTACATGAATCTTTATCCCATATCTTTGTTGAATATATTTATCTCATACCACTAAAAACTAGATAATTTGAAAGAAATATATGTAGATACTGTAGATATGTGTGCAGTAACAACAATGGGGAAATGTATTAGTTACTGCAGCAGCATCCATTACTAAAATTATGCAGACAGCCTCTGTGTACACTGATTCAGTATCAGTGGGTGTGTCCATGCTCAAGCTGCTCATTGGTCAGGAGCATGTGCTGAAGATGATGTGGAAACAGGTTCCGCCCCTCAATCTTACTGAATGTGTATTTTGGTAGAGCTGCAAAACATGGTTGCTATGGAGAAAAAAAGATACTAAATGGTGGCTTATAGGCAAAATACTTGAAGGAATGATTCACAGGGACAACTGAAGCATAATTGTGTTTTTTAATTTTTTTTTGCTCAGAATGACGGTTACACTTTAAAGGGAATCCATTGTCAATATTGACCATAATAAAGAGCAGACAGAGCTATGTATAGGCCCTGGCCCTTTTTGTGTAGTTAGTAGCAGCAGGGCTGTGTAAAGTGTATTTTGAATCCAGGTTTGCAGCTCCTACAAGTGCACTAGGCTATTCTTTCAGCCTGAAGAGCTTTCTGCTCTTTGCAATGAACTGTTCCACAGCCCCTCCCCTCTGCGGACTGCTGTAAATATCCAAACATAAAACTGATACAGCGTTTACTTTTAGAAGAGGAAAGGTGCTGTGCAGCAACAAAGTGCAGAGAGCCAGAGCTGGATTATAACTTCACTTTTCACAGTTCTGTCTCTACTTAGAATAAGCACAAAGTTGATTATGATGATTATACAGCTCCCTAAGGACAATACTATCTTCAGCTTTGTGTGGTCAAAACTTATGACCGATTTGCTTTAAACGAAATCTACCATCAAAATCCAGCATGATAAACCAGGGCACTTACTCATAGGCTCTTTGGTAATCTAATATTTGTTGTTCATGGCCTCCTTCCTTCTAAAATCAATTTTTTACTTTATGCAAATAAGCCTGAAGGGTTCCTGGGGGTGTTATCATAGCCCCTCCATGCTGTAGATTTCCTATTCCATGCTGAAATTTCCTGTGCTGTAGTGAGATTACATCAGGAAGGGGGGTGTGGGAAATCCAGAGGGGAAGAGTATAACTGCCTGTCAAGCTGCAGCATGTAGGGTCTCCTGTAATGCCCGTAGGAGCTATTCAGACTTATTAGCATCATTTTGAACATTGATTTTAGAAGGAAGGAGGGCTTGGATAACAAATATAAGAAGACTACCTCAGTCACAGTGCCTGGAACTATGAGTAAGTGTCACTGTTTTATCCATGCCTGGTTTTCATGGTAGATTTCTTTTAAAAGGATATCCTCTAATTCATGGTTATTAACAAACATGCAGCACTTCACAGGAATAATTCCAACCTGTCTCTATTAGTCCTTGTGTACACAATTTCAGTAGATCCTTCTTTCCGACCTTGGATCTTCTGACTTTAGGGTCGTCAGCCATCTTGTCTGATGCTGTGAAGCTGAGCTGTTCTCTCCTCTCTGCTACCTGCAGCGGCCCCTCCCCTTGCATTCCAGGTTGAACTCACACTGATATACAGACACTCACTTCCTGCTGGAAAACAGCAGAAGCGAGAGGAGAGCTACAGGCAGATAAGATTTATGTGGGTGAGGGAGGCACAGCAGATCTGATAGTGTAAGAGGAGCGATGTAGCAGAGCTAACTGTGCCATTGTGTGTAATATGCATCTCATGGGTCTCTCATCTTTCTTTCTCTGTGTCAGATACTAGTACAATGTTCAGAAGCTAAATGAAAGTATAGATAAACCCTGTGCCCTGATAATCTAAGCACATTGTCAGCACACAGCATCTCACAGCACAGAGAAATTATGAAGTGTCTACTTAAAGAGTCCCCACCCACACTCTGGAATTTTACACTGGACATCACTGAGTGATAGGAGCTAAAACAGCAATAAAAATGAGTAAAATTGTAAAGTAAGGGGTTAGAAATTATTTTTATTGTGTAAACATCACTAGGGGATTGAAATTTGAGAATTTTCTTTTGTGGGAAAACCACTTTAAGGTTGAGATTGCAAAACTACATCTGATGGTGGGCAATGTCAGTACTCAATGTACTCACAACATTATTCAGGCATAGCTAAGAGGTGGGCTTTGGATGAGGAGGTAAAGGTGAATTCCCATTAGAATTGCTAGAATAATTGCTAAAACTAAATATGCAAACAAACACTGCTAGTGCTGTTCATTTGTCTCTAGATTCAGAGCTGAGCATTATAGTTCTGCAATGTATTAATATGCACAGTGCAAACCCTTCAAGTACAAACATATGCCGTTTTACCCGCGCTGTATAGATAGGCTTTATATCTTCTCTGCTTGTACATTTTGCTGTGTAAATTTGAATTTTTTTTCCTGGATCCTTTCCAGCACGTTGGCTTGTTACAATTTCCACTTCAAAGTGTTAGAATAGTGTATGTCGGCAATACTAAAAGAGTTCCACTGTCAAATTGCCTGAGGGCGTAAAGAAACATATAAACTGTAAGTGTTATAAATGCACATGTACTGCTAGATTAAAAGTTGTTTTAAGTAAAATTGGATGTCTTAAAATAGATGGCCAAGTGTTACTTTTTGAACTCCCTTCCATTGATACATTTCACTTCTTGTGGGAATAGCGTGTCTTAATTGATTAGATTCTTCATGGAGCGTAGCATTTATGGCTCCCATGTTTAAAGGGAGGGCTCTCATTTTTCCAAAATTATTTCCTGTGTTATCAGGCCGGTTCAGTCTAATTTTTTTTTTCTACTTATGCGTATTGCATAGTTATTCATAAACTGTACATCCTTCAGGGCATGCCCATATGGCTTATCATGCTGTGTACAAATATCGTTTTTGCATGCAGAAGGCGTTTTGTAAGGAATTAATCTGTCATAATAAGTGGCTTAAATATTAAGATGTGATCATTTAAAATGAATAGGGGTTGGATTACTGGCCTATCTTTCCTCGTGAGGCTTGTTGTGACTTTCACATTATATTTACTGTAAATCTATTGCTACTTCTATAATCAAAGTCAGCCATTTTGAACACTTTAGTGACCCAGTTTCTTCTTTTTTCTGTTCATTTTATTTGTACCCCCTCCAATTCATAAAGTCATACCTTCCTTGGATTAAGAAACCCTCAAGGCTATTTTAAGGCTTGGTATATATGCAGTTATCTGATCCTTACCCAATCCTTATGGAAATTAATTAATTGCAAAGAAATCTATGCTCCTACCCCTGATTGACAGGAGTCAATATGAGGATGACATGTTTGGACTGCATTGCGTTTCAAAAAGCAGTCCAGACACATTGAGCAGGGGCTCGTCCCTATCCCATATGTGTTTAAAGGGGTATTCCCATCAGGGCATTTATATTTAATTAAATTCATTTGCCACATGTAAACATTTCTTCAATTGGATGTTATTAAGAAAATGTTCCTGTGTGAAGATAATTTCCTATAAATGTAGTCATTCTGTCCCTTAGAAACCAGATGGCTTTCTCGGATACGACCACGTCAGACTCTGGCAGCGGTGGCCAGACATGCGCTATAGATTCAGCGATCATTACGATTCACCAGGATTCAGCGATCATTACCACCGGACGGATGTGGGACCTGCAGTAACTCCCAGACATTTCAAATACAAAAACTATTTGTTTCTTTGTGCAATCCCTCCAGCAGAGGTGGTCGTATCCGAGGAAGCTATCTCGTTTCTAAGGGACAACATGACTACATTTATGAGAAATTATCTTCACACAGGAACAGTTTTTTTTAATAACATCCAATTGAAGAAATGTTTACATATGGCAGATTAGTGAAACTGAATGTGAGTGCCCAGACGAGAATATCCCTTTAAGCAATAAAGCCGAGCCCCTCCCAGTTTTAAATGCAATCTGGGGGGAACATGTAAATGCAGCCTGAGTAGGTGGATCTTGGGAAAGGAGGGAAAGAGCAGGAGCTGAAACCCTTAATGAAACATGAAGTCTATCTCAGACTTCTGTGTGAAATTTGTAGATGTAGCTGAGCTGTAGTCACATATCCTTTACTAAGGTTGTAAGTAAAGACTAAAGTAAAAGAGGCCCCAACTTTTCCTTATGCCCATCAGAACTTTTCATCAGCCGACATGACCTTCTGATGCTAACAAGAGAGCTTAGATATTGCAGCTTATCTCTATGTAGGTCAGTTATAGAGGAGAAAAATATAGATGGCACTGCTAAATGACTCTGGACTTCAGCGGCCAATACACAAAATTTAATCACATGGAGACTGGGGATATCACGGGTTATGCTCTATTGAGTGGGGCACAGGTATCATAGTTTTTCGGCTGCCACTTTTCAAGTTTCCTGAAGTTGGCCTACATAATCATTGCAATGTAACTTAAGTTTTTCCCTTTTGTGATACATGTGATGAGTTTTCTGTTTAGTCTCACTTTTGCAACTTTTTGTGGTGTACAACTTTTTAGTCCCAAATAGTAGCTCCCAAACGTAAGGCTAGCATGTTCTGTTCTGGGACTTATTAGGTGCAAGAATGGGACAACTTCAGAGCCCAAAAGTTGTACAAGTTGAACAAAGATCTGGGCTACAAAGATAAATCCGTAACACTGCATTACATCCTGGAGGCAGCTAACTTTGGTACGCTGCTTGATTTTGCATATAAAAAGTCTCAAACTACAAAAAGTCTTACAAAAAGTTCTACTAAAAAAAGAAAAAGAAAGCATTAGGAGTGATACATGTCCCACATTGAGTAGAATCTAATGAGACTTGCAATAGTAGAGAAAGAGAATAGCACTCACCCCTTGTAGCGTCTTCCTTATAGTGACATTTATTTAAACCTTCTCATATCCAAGAAATAAACCTGGTAGAGGGAGGACAGAAACAGCACCTCACATGTAGGAGCGACTGCCGTTGCAGAGCTCTGCGCTTCTTCTGGCTCCAAACTATTGCATGTCTCATCTCTATGGAGTCTCGATGCCTATCTCAGGGCTTGGATATAGTGCCTTTTCCTCTATGCATGTATAATCTATATATTCCAGCTACGCAATAGTGAGAAGCGATGTCCACTGGTGTTCTATGAATGTAGTGACGATGGAGCAACATGGAGTAATGAGAGCATTCTGTAACCCTTACTGCATACTCACAACCTCAGCTTACCTACAGCATTGGTTATTTGACAACATACTGACCTACGGCTACTTTAGACATTTAAAAGGGCAATTATTTCGTAAAGTCTGGCAGCTTGTATCATAAATCTTAGTGCAAAAAAACTGAAGGATTTACTTTGCTTAAATTGCTACACCATCAAAATAGATCAAAGTTTTGGAAGGCAACTTGTGATCTCCCCTGAGCTTATGGGTCCATGCACAATTGCGACCTCTATAGTCATGACACCTCCTTAGTGGAATTGTGCTATAAATGAGCCATTTGTCAAGATCTGGGAAACATAGATGGAGGGCAAACATCCCTAAAATGTAAGAACTAACAAGGGATGTAACTTGAGGAAGTTCATTTGCACTCAGTCCCGTATAGTAAGGTTCCTACTATGCATATACTACACATACACATACATTCTACATTAGAGCCCAGTAGCCGCACATTATGCTTTTGTAACGTACATGTTATTTTTATGTTTGCTTTAACACAATGGGAATGCTCTCCTACAACAGGTCTAGTCAAACTTGAAGACCAACGCAGCGACTCTGCCGAAACATCTGCTACTGTTCTGCCTTATTTTCTTCTGAGGCTCATGCAAGAGTCAAGCTGGTACTTGGCATGTTGTCGCTGGCTTCTTATTTTGAGGAGCCCTGAGGCACATCAGTATAGGAAATCTGTTCAATTGCTTTATTAACTGATTTATTTTAACAATGCTCGTAGCAGGTTTTTATCAGTATCCTCTCTATGCAGAAGATTCCTCTTCCATTGTTTAGTGCTCTGTGAATAAGTGAGAGAGGCTTTGAGTGACAGGGCGGCAGCGCCATCTGTTCCCATATTATTGTGCACTAATCCCCCTAGCCATGAGACCACCATATTACACTGAATCAAAGGATGTTGGCCCAGTTCATATTTTTGGCTAGTTATGTCTAACTAACAACAACTTTGTGTATTGACATAATTTTGATTTCCTTTAAATTGCCCAAATCATTAGTGTCAGTGAACACTTCCTGCCACCGCAGAATAAATGTGTTGCGTTATAAATAGTAGGAACTAATCAGTTTAATTATTTCTAGATGAGAGAAGACACCTTAGTGTACAGAGCAACTTTTGACATTTTGTCCAACAGAGAAGTAATCCAACCTTGGGAAATTAAATAAAATATGACCTTTTACAACCGGCATGCTGCTTGATTAGTTAATTAGGTTTTGCAATTAACAAACATGTCCCAATGTAACAATTTTCTGTTCTGTAATTCATATTTTGGTGATTGATTAGATTTTATTATGCAGCTAATCATGTGGCTAAAGAAAACATGCAATACAATATTAAATCCTGCGTGAAAATATCATTGTTTAAAGTCATTTGACTTAATTTGTCATCAATCTACTTAGCGTTCATTCATAAGGAGAACATAGACCAATTACTAGATTAAAAATCTTTACATATAGATTTTATCCTATGCCTAATGATGATAATATCTACTACACCTCGTGCTTTCAGGTCAGTGATGTCAAACTAGAAGATCTCATCAGCTCTACCGTTGCCTTTTAAGGACTATTTGTAAGAACAAGACTGTAAAAATATAAATTAGTTCTCATGTTCTAGAACAATATTTTTGTCTGTGTGCTGTCCATTAATTCAACATTCATTTCTATCGGTTAATACACATGGCTATATTATCTACATATCTGTGTGCCAGCTGTGGGTTTAAGTTCCAAAAATGTTCCAAATGCTTTTGTGAACATATGGAAGACAAACTGATTGTAAAAAGAGACCACAAACCCTGTTTTTGTCTGCAAAACTGGTAACAAATGGATTTACCATGAGCCGTTTTTGTCGACATACAGCTTGAATGCATATGACTTACTTGTGACAATGGGTTACAAAAAGTGTATATTTGTGGCCCGACAAATGCTTGTGTGTATAAAGCCTTTAGCCATAGGGTTAAGGAGGGATGTATAGCCTTACAATTACCCCTCATGGAAGTTACATTCCCCTCTTAATCATTCATAGAACTCTCCTTTATTTCAATACTTGAAACTCAGCCCAACATTCTTCTCTGAACCAAACAACCGCTCTCCATGGAGAGTAACACTGCCCTGATACCAATATAACTATTTTCCCAAGACTAAGCCGTGTCAGTAAAACTTTTCCCTAAACCTCCCCCACTCAGTTCCTTTCCACCGCCTCACCTCTTTGAGTTGCAGCCTGCTCACCTCATTACTTCACATAATGGGGCACATTTACTTACCCGGTCCAGTCGCGATCCAGCGGCGCGTTCTCTGCTCTGCATTCGGGTCCGGCCGGGATTTATGAATGTAGTTCTTCCGCCGTCCACCAGGTGCGCTGAAAGTCATCTCATCGCGCCGGAATTCACCACCTCGGACCAAGTGAAGGTAAGCGCTCCCCAAGCGACACTTTTTCGGTTTTTAAATGCGGCGGTTTTTCCGAATACGTCGGGTTTTCGTTCGGCCACGCCCCCCGATTTCCGTCGCGCGCATGCCGGCGCCGATGCGCCACAATCCGATCGCGTGCGCCACAATCCCGGGGCAATTCAGGTACAATCGGCGCAAATCGGAAATATTCGCGTAACACGTCGGGAAAACGCGAATCGGGCCTTTAGTAAATGACCCCCATTGAGTTGAGCGTTAGGTCTGACTTCCAATACCCGAGGTTAGGTAAGATTGGTCACACACAATCCTCAAGACTGCTCTGCTTCCTGTGGGAGAATGTGGGGAGAGCACAAGCAGATTTATGTGCCAGGGGTGGTGGTCCGCATTCAGCCTACAGACTACTTGGCATGTATGTTTTAGTTTAGAGTAATTTGTTTCAAATGTTTAAAGAGAAAAATATCTTTTTCAGTTATAGAACTGCATGGAGCTTAAGTTTTATGCTTTTTGTTGACACAAACATAACAGCCGCTGTTTTTTTATGTTGTTTACACAATCTCTTACACCTCCTTGTGTCACCCCCTCATTCTTAAAGACTGTAAGCTCTTGTGTCACCTCCTTCATCCTCAGATTGTAAGCTTTTGTGTCACCTCCTTCATCCTCAGATTGTAAGCTTTTGTGTCACCGCCTCATCCGCATAGGCCTCGTAAAGTGGGATGGTTTTGCTATGGCTAAGTGCCACCAGGCCATCCCACAGGTGTGACTAGCTCACAGCGGCAGCCAAGGTTGAGGTACCTTTGCAGGAGACGGTCTCGTGGTAAGGTTCAGGTACAAGATCAGGGAAGGCGGCAGAGATGCAATGTCAAGTCCAATCCAGGAGGTCCAGGGAGAAGGGAATGGGAACACAGGAACGGACTGGAACCCACAGGAGCACGAGAGCAGGAACGTAGGAACACGGAAAGAGGAACGCAGGAACACACAGGAGCATGGGAACAGAAACGCAGGAACACAGGAACTCAGGAACACGGGAACTCAGGAGCAGGAACACACAGGAACGCAGGAATACTCAGGGTTATCACAGGGGAGCTTTCTCAATGAAGTAGGCACAAAGATCTGGCAGGGTGTGAGGAAGAGTCAGGCTTATACATGTTCTGAAAATTTTGTGAACCCAGCGCGCGTGCCCTAGGAGTCGGGAACACCTAGGGCAGAGGAAGTCAGAACAAGAGAGAGAGAAGTGATTCAGGATGACATGTTTCAGCAGGGAGACGTGGAAGGAATTTGGGATGCGCATGGTGGGAGGAAGACGCAACTTGTAAGCCACATTAATGCGTTTCAATACCTCAAATGGACCCAGGAAGCGACGACCAAGCTTGTAGCTGGGAATCTTCAGCCAAACATACTTGGATGACAGCCACACTTTATCCCTGGTGAGAAAATCAGAGGAGGTCTGCGCTTTTTATCCGCCTGAATTTTGGTTTGGGCAGACGCCTGAAGTAAGGAGAGATGAGCCTACTCCCAAATGGATTTAAGATTTCTGACCAACTCCTCCACAGCAGGATCGTCGGACGTCACCATCAGAGGAAGGGGTGGACGAGGATGCTGTCCATAGACAATGAATAAGGGGGTGGAGCCAGAAGATTTGGAATCCAAGGAATTATAGGAGAATTCTGCCCATGGCAACAGAGCGGACCAGTCGTCTTGTCGGGCAGAAACAAAATGACGGAGGTAACATCCCAGAGTTTGATTCCTCTCTATTTGTCCATTGGACTGAAGGTGGTATGCTGAGGAGAAATCCAGCTTAACTTGTAATTGACTACAGAGAGAACGCCAGAAGCAGGAAACAAACTGAACCCCTGATCAGAGACTATGTGCTCAGGAATTCCATGTAGCCGGAAGATGTGGGTGAAGAACATGCCGGAAAAACGAGGAGCTGACGGTAGACCTGGCACAATGGAACATCTTAGAGAAGCGGTCTGTTACCACCCAGATGGCGGTATTCTGAGAGGAAGAAGGAAGATCCGTGATTAAGTCCATGGCCACATGACACCACGGACGACTAGGCATCGGTAATTGCTGTAGTAGACCAGCTGGTTTGAGGCGAGCACATTATGAGCACAGGAAGTGCAGGAGCCCACAAAGTCCTGTACATCTTTGACCAGATCATGCGGGACATGAGGGCTAAAGAGCGTTCCACCCCAGGGTTCTCAGCTACACAAGAGCAATGTCCCCAAGTCCATATTCTCTTTCGTAGTGCAGGTTGGACATATGTCTTGCCGGGAGGAAGCTGCCGAAGATCCACTGGAGCAGCAACAACCAATTGCTCGGGAGGAATAATATGCCGAGGAGCCGGTTCTTCCCCAATGAAATCGGAGACACGAGAGAGAGAGACATCCGCCTTGACATTCTTCTCAGCAGGAAGGAAATGATTCAAAGATTAAAATGTGAAAAGAAGAGCGACCAGCAGGCTTGCCAAGGATTAAGACACTGAGCATTCTGGAGATAAAGGAGATTCTTATGATCTGTATACACACAGACCGTCTGGTGAGCACCCTCCAGAAGATAACGCCATTTTTATGGCCAGAAGTTCTCTTTCTCCTATAGACTAATTTCTTTCTGCAGAGGAGAAAGTCTCAGAGAAGAACCAGCATGTAAGGGTTCGGCCTTTGGGCTCTTTCTGGGTGAGCACCGCCACAGCTCCTACTGAGGAGGCATCTACTTCCCGGTGGAAAGGCTTCTCTGTATCAGGCCGTGTGAGAACTGGGGATGAGGCAAAGGCAGACATTAAATTACAGAAGGATCCTTCAGCCGCCGGAGGCCAGTGACAGGGATTGGTGCCCTTCCTAAGAGGCGCCTTTGCAGGAGACAGTCTCGTGGTAAGGTTCAGGCACAAGATTAGAGCAGGCAGCAGAGATGCAAGGTCAAGTCCAATCCAGGGTCAGCAACAAAAGGTCCAGACAGAAGGGAACGGGAACATAGGAATGGACTGGAACACACTTGAGCACAGGAACAGGAACACACAGGAGCAGGAACATAAGAACATGGGAACAGGAACGGAGGAACACACAGGAGCACGGGAACAGGAACGCAGGAGCACGGGAACTCAGGAGCAGGAACACAGGAATCCTCAGGGATATTGCAGGGAAGCTTTCTCAATGGCATAGGCACTAAGATCTGGCAGGGTGTGCAGGAAGAGGCAGGCTTATATATTTTCTGAAAATGGGCAGCGCCAGCGAAACTGCATGCTGGCCCTTAAAATGTAGTGAAGCTGGCGCACGTGCGCCTTGGGAGTTGAGAACGCGTGCGCACACAATATCAATTATTTGCTGAAAGTGAACAACCCCTTTAAGTGCTATTTTGGCATCAAAAATATTTAAATAATAAAAACAGTTTATTATATAACTGGTTTTAAGTGGTTTTCACAAACTTTATTTTAATTCAGTGATTGACTCGTGAACTGGTTTTGCATCTGTGTCTCCATCACATCACAACTTTTTATGGAAATTCACACGTGTGAATGGTGAGTTGGTGCCTAATGTCTGATATCGGAGCCAGGTTCTTGAGTGACCGTCACTCTTGCAGGCTAAAAATGAATTACACCAATTGAGATCTTGGAACCCATGAAGAGTTGATATGGAATGTAAATCAGAAAAGTTATATAACTTTGCAAAATACAGTAAACAAGCGTCATTTTCTGAATCTGGAACAGGTTTTCTTAAAATACTCTAAAGACTTATTTTCCAGATCCATGCATTCCCATGGCCAAGCTGTGCTGCTGTAAATCAGTGTCGCAGTATTGTGCCCTCAGGACTGTGCTCTATAAATATACGATTCCTCTTTAATATTTACCTTTGCCATCAACATTCATATCATATAAATATTTATATCTTTTTCGTCCCTAAATTATTTACACATTTACTGCTAACACTATTATGCATGCATAGTTCATGTGTGAGAAAAGTTCACCTTTATCAAAATGGAAAAGATCTAACGCCACTGCGGAGCGTGTGAGGGGGAGTTCCAGTTCGGTGGATGCTGCAAGAACAATTATGTTGCAGAAGATTTGATTCTTTGTAACTTTTCAACTCACTGGCTCAGAATATACCATGCCGAAAGAAATAGGTTTCAGCTATATCAACACAGCCATGTTACTGAACCATGCCAGCAAAACTCAAAGTGAAGGCGATAGATATTGGATTTAATTCAACTATTTACATGGTTGAACAAACACTATGGAGTGTATTTACTAAGGTCAGTTTTGGGTTAAACCTCCTTGATCTAGTGTTTAATCCATAGTTATGATGCTCAAAGTTTGGATAAGATCAAGAATATGAATATTTGAAGAATAAAGGGAAGTATGAATACCGGAAGAAATGGGCAAAGTAAGATATTATTTTCACTTTGTGGCTCAGTGGTTAACACTATAGCCTTACAGCGCTGGGGTCCTGGGTTCATGTCCCAGGTCAACATCTGCAAAGAGTTTGTATGTTCTATCCGTGTTAGCGTGGGTTTCCTCCAGGTCCTCCGGTTTCCTCCCAAAAACATACTGGTAGGTTGATTAGATTGTGAGCCCCATTGGGGACAGGGACTGATTTGGCAAACTCTGTGCAGCGCTGTGTAATCTGTGTGCGCTATATAAATAAAGTAATTATTATTAAGTAAAGTAATATTTCAAGAATATGAAGAACAAGACTATGCAAATGTTAACAAAAAGCCAAGTTTAGTAGTTTGGGTATGACTGGTAGGGTAGAACGGATGGGGTAGTACTTTCAACCGATGAAGTTATGACCCGTCATAACTGTGGTATTATATTGGTCCCTGTACACATTGGACGACCCTTTGCTGAAACGCAGGTAATTCAGCTGCAAGGAATGGTCTCCATGTTGATTCAGAAGAAAATGTGCAGGATCTTTTATTCAGTAAAAAATAAAAAAAATAATTATAATAACAATAGGCTAATGATTTATATAGTAGAAAGATGCATTTCAGATCTGGACCAGATCCTTCCTCGTGTGATATTTTTGTTTTAATTAATTGCATTTTTAATTCAAATTAATTGTCCTTCATAATTGTTAATTTATTGTCCTTCAAAGTTCCAAAAACTTAATTACCAGCTGCTAAAATCAGCCAGTGTATTCAGTAAGGATGCATGTACTTTACTACCTAGAGCAAACAACCCATGAGATGAACTCAGTGGTTCTAAGAACCCAAAGAAACATTCCTGATCCAATTACTTCATCCCCCTTCCCCCCAAAAAAACGCTTCTCACTAAAAGACAACAGAAAAGAAATGTCAAAAGAAAGGCCATTTCCCTCTCGATGGAGCAGATCTAGTTTTTATAAAGTACTTTATTTTCAACATAAATTGTTTGTTCTTTACAGGCAAATTATTAAATAATCCAAGTTCAAGCAGGGGAAGAAATGTCCTCAACATCAATTGATATCTGTTAGCTCCCACCCAGGGCAGACCACACCTACACACCACCTACATATGCCTGTTATTCTATTTTACCACAGCTCCTCTTTACAATTACATTATATTCTGATTTATGTCTGCACCTCTACTTCCTGACAACTTCTCTTGAATGGGACATTATATTCTTTTTCCTTTCTCCTGCCTCCCCCCACCACATATCATAGTCCATACAAAAAGGAAAAACAAAAAAAACTGTTATTATTTTCTATTTATTTTGTACTGATTTGGATATATTCTTCTGGATCAGTACACTGACCATTCTCTGCCAGGACAAGACGATGCAACCCAATCTAAAGTATTTTTGAATTACAATGTAAG
Source organism: Engystomops pustulosus (assembly GCF_040894005.1). Classification (NCBI taxonomy): domain Eukaryota; kingdom Metazoa; phylum Chordata; class Amphibia; order Anura; family Leptodactylidae; genus Engystomops; species Engystomops pustulosus. The sequence goes on along the minus strand of NC_092414.1, from coordinate 38,545,766 downwards.
GGTATTTATTAAATTGGTTCTGCTTTTAGGAATTTCTATTAGTTTATCAAAAAAAACTTCCCATTACTTTTTTTTATTTTTCCATGTACTGAGCTCATAAGGGCTTGTTTTCTACTTAATCAACTATACTTTTTACTGGCAGTATTTAATGAATTTCCCACTGTGGGACTAATAAAGGATTATCTTATCTTATCTTATCCCGTTGATGAAAAAACATTTATGCAAAATTTTTGTCTGGGCTCTGTTTTTACGCCTCCAAATGACACAATTTATTCTTTGGGTTGGTCTTATTTCAGGGATGCCAAATTTATATAGGTTTTATTTGTTTTATTATAACCCCTTAACGACCTCGACCTGGCCCTTTTTCATTTTTGAGTTTTCATTTTTCACTCCCCACCTTCATAAATCCATAACTTTTCTATTTTTCCATGTACAGAGCTGTGTGAGGGCTTGTTTACTGAGCAACAAATTGCACTTTATAGTGACAGTATTTTGTATTCCATGCTGTTTTCTAGGAAGTGGGGAAAAAATTCCAAATGCAGTGAAATTGGTGAAAAAGCGCCCACTTCTTGTGGGCTTGGATTGTATGGCTTCTACGGTGAGCTCCAAATGACATGTCTACTTTATTCTTTGGGTTGGTATAATCACAGGGATCCAAATTTTATATAGGTTTTATAATGTTTTCATACATTTACAAAAATGAAAACTTTCTGTGCAAAAAAAATTAGAGGGCACATTATGAATGGGGCCATAATGAGAGAGGGCATTATAAATGGGGGAATAGTTTAGAGGGACATAATTAGAGAGGGACATTAGGTATTTTGTAAAACTGAGTTAAGTATATTAGTCTGGCCCTCTAAAACAATTCCAATTTCTCATGTGGCTCCATTAATTGCCCACCCCTGTACTAATAGAAAGCCATATGATGAAATGATTGTTATGTATCTTACTAAAATAAAACCAGTCATGAGAGTTATATCTCATCTTTCACAAAAATATGCCAGAACAAGCTGGATTGCTTCTGCAGTATACGGAGTTCTAGCCACATCAAGGTTTGCTTCACTGGGAATGTTGATTTACAGCGACCATTTCATAGTCATTTTCATTGGCTGAGGTGGGTGTATGTTCCTCTGGTGATGTCTGGACCTATGTGCTAGAATCAGTTGTGACTTTAGTGATGGATGGCTGAACCAGTTATCTGCTGGGGGCGGTGTCCAAGCACTCCTTTATATATCTGCCCAGTTCTCCCAGTTACATGTTTACTATCCTCCTGGCACCTGTTTTCCTTCTACTTTTATTTTGCTATTTCTGCTACTGTATATCCGACTTTTTTTTTTTGGTTTTGACTAGAGATGAGCGAGCACTAAAATGCTCGGGTACTCGTTATTCGAGACAAACTTTTCCCGATGCTCGAGTGCTCGTCTCGAATAACAAGCCCCATTGAAGTCAATGGGAGACTCGAGCATTTTTCAAGGGGACCAAGGCTCTGCACAGGGAAGCTTGGCCAAACACCTGGGAACCTCAGAAAAGGATGGAAACACCACGGAAATGGACAGGAAACAGCAGGGGCAGCATGCATGGATGCCTCTGAGGCTGCTTAATCGCACCATTATGCAAAAATTATGGGCAACAGCATGGCCATGACAGAGTGACCGAATGAGGCTAGATAGCATCTAAAACATGCAATAATTGACCCTGACACTATAGGGGACGGCATGCAGAGGCAGCGGCAGCAGTGGCAGGCTAGAGAGTCTCATGGCGACATACCCTAAATTGACTCAGGTTTCACCAAAGGAGGTGAAATGATTTCCTATGTGAACAAAAGGTTGACGGTATATTTAGTCGATAACACAGCATGGTGGCGACATAGTGACCAAGTTCCATAACGTATCTGGTGAAACACCCGAAAAATGAGCCTGACACAGCTCTTTTGATAAGGGGACGACATGTGGAGGCAGCCATGGAGACGACTTCCATGATTAAGAGCGACAGTATGGGGCATTCATATTGCGCTGCTATGATTGCAACTTCAGGTCTCCAGCATGGCGGCGACAGATGGGCCGAGTTCCACTATGTATCACCTGAAAATTCTGCTTGAGACAGCTCGTTTGATAAGGGGATGATGTGCTGCATATCCTCTCGTGCTCCAGCGTCTGGGGTATAAAGAGTTGAAATGAGACATTGGTGGACGCTTTGGAGGATCGTGGAGGCAAAATGGACAGGAAACAGCAGGGGCAGCATGCATGGATGCCTCTGAGGCTGCCTAATCTTGGGATGGAGCTGGCGGTCCACTGCCAGGCGAGATTTCGCCTGTCCAAGCCCCTGTCTCTCGGCTCCTCCCCACCCAAAATGGGCCTGGGGGACAGAAGCGTTTACTTTGAAAAAATTATAATTTTCAAAGCAGGCCGGGTCGTTTGAATATTTCACCTAGGAATAATGGAATAGCATAGTGGTTCTATTTTTAATTGTTTTTACGGAAATGGTTCCATGATTAAGAGCGACAGTATGGGGCATCCATATTGCGCTGCTATGATTGCAACTTCAGGTTTCCAGCATGGCGGCGACAGATGGGCCGAGTTCCACTAAATATCTGGTGAAACACCTGAAAATTCTGCCTGACACAGCTCGTTTGATAAGGGGACGATGTATGGAGGCAGTGAACTAGTAGTAGATTAAAGGTGCTGGAGTTTAAACTATGTTAGTTGGATCTTGGGATGGAGCTGGCCAATCCAAGCCCCTGTCTCTAGGCTACTCCCCAAACAGCACTTCTAAGAACCTTTTATATAAGATCAAGTGTAGTAGCGTTCTTATAAGTTTAGGATATGGCGGGTGAGGGGAATGTAAACAGATGCGCAAGAAGCGCTGAAATAATATCGGTAAATGATGAAAGTTTGCCAGTATATTTTGTGGATTACAGAGCAGGGTGGCGACAAAGTTAACAAGTTTGATGTGGAAGCCATGAAAACAACCCAAAATTCTGCCCGACACAGCTCGTTTGATAAGGGGACCATGTATGGAGGCAGTGAACTAGTAGTAGATTAAAGGTGCTACAGTTAAAACTATGTTAGTTGGATCTTGAGATGGAGCTGGCGCTCCACTGCCAGGCGAGCTTTCGCCAATCCAAGCCCCTGTCTCTAGGCTACTCCCCAAACAGCACTTCTAAGAACCTTTTGTATAAGATCAAGTGTAGTAGCGTTCTTATAAGTTTAGGATATGGCAGGTGAGGGGAATGTAAACAGATGCGCAAGAAGCGCTGAAATAATATCGGTAAATGATAAAAGTTTGCCAGTATATTTTGTGGATTACACAGCAGGGTGGCGACAAAGTTAACAAGTTTGATGTGGAAGCCATGAAAACAACCCAAAATTCTGCCTGACACAGTTCGTTTGATAAGGAGACCATGTATGGAGGCAGCTATATGGACGACTTTTGGAGGCAGCTATGGCGATGACGTGTGGAGGTAGCAATGGAGACAACGTGTGGAGCCAGCTAAAAAGACGATATGTGGAGGCTGCTATGGAGGCAATTTAATTTGGATAGTGCCTGTATGTGGCAGTCCAAAAAAGTTTTCAAACCAGAGGAGCAGGTAGCTGGTCCTCCAGAAAAATTACATAGATTGAGTGCCTGTATGTGGCAGTCCAAAAAAGTTTTCAAACCAGAGGAGCAGGTAGCTGGTCCTCCAGAAAAATTACATAGATTGAGTGCCTGTATGTGGCAGTCCAAAAAAGTTTTCAAAGCAGAGGAGCAGGTAGGTGGTCCTCCAAAAAGATTAAATAAATTGAGTGCCTGTATATGGCAGTCCAAAAAAGTTTTCAAACCAGAGGAGCAGGTAGGTGGTCCTCCAGAAAAATTAAATAGATTGAGTGCCTGTATGTGGCACCCCCAAAAATTGCTTAAAACAGAGGACCGGGTAGGTGGCCCTCCAGAAAAATTAAATACATAGAGTACTATAGCTAGAGCCAGTTGGCCCTGGCAAAAAATAGCCAGTTTCCTATGCTTTAGTGTACAAAGAGGAGGAGAAGGAGGACAATGAGGAGGAGGAGTGCATACATTATTCAGGTTGAGCTTCTTTCACCTGGTGGAGAATGAAAATCCGGAGAAATCCAGGCTTTATTCATCTTGATAAGCGCCAGCCTGTCAGCGCTGTCAGTCGACAGGCGTGTACGCTTATCGGTGATGATGCCACCAGCTGCACTGAAAACCCGCTCGGACAAGACGCTAGCGGCAGGGCAGGCAAGAACCTCCAAGGCGTACAGCGCCAGTTCGTGCCACATGTCCAGCTTTGAAACCCAGTAGTTGTAGGGAGCTGTGTGATCATTTAGGACGATGGTATGGTCAGCTACGTTCTCCCTCACCATCTTTCTGTAAAGATCAGCCCTACTCTGCCGAGACTGGGGACAGGTGACAGTGTCTTGCTGGGGTGACATAAAACTGGCAAAGGCCTTGTAAAGCGTACCCCTGCCAGTGCTGGAAAAGCTGCCTGCTCGCCTACTCTCCCTCGCTACTTGTCCCGCAGAAGTACGCCCTCTGCCGCTAGCGCTGTCAGAAGGGAAATACTGTTTCAGCTTGTGCACCAGGGCCTGCTGGTATTCATGCATTCTCACACTCCTTTCCTCTCCAGGGATGAGAGTGGAAAGATTTTGCTTGTACCGTGGGTCCAGGAGAGTGAATACCCAGTAATCGGTGCTGGAATAAATTCTTTGAACGCGAGGGTCACGGGATAGGCAGCCTAGCATGAAATCTGCCATATGCGCCAGAGTCCCAACGCGCAAGAATTCACTCCCCTCACTGGCCTGACTGTCCATTTCCTCCTCCTCCAACTCCTCCAACTCCTCTTCTTCTGCCCATACACGCTGAACAGTGAAGGACTGAACAATGGTCCCCTCTTCTGTCTCGCCAACATTCTCCTCCTCATCCTCCTCCACCTCCTCCGATATGCGCTGAGAAACAGACCTAAGGGTGCTTTGGCTATCAACAAGGGAATCTTCTTCCCCCGTCTCTTGTGACGAGCGCAAAGCTTCCGACTTCATGCTGACCAGAGAGTTTTTCAACAGGCCAAGCAGCGGGATGGTGAGGCTGATGATGGCGGCATCACCACTGACCATCTGTGTTGACTCCTCAAAGTTACTCAGCACCTGACAGATATCAGACATCCACGTCCACTCCTCATTGTAGACTTGAGGAAGCTGACTGACGTGACTACCAGTTCTGGTGGAAGTTGACATCTGGCAGTCTACAATCGCTCTGCGCTGCTGGTAAACTCTGGATAACATGGTTAATGTTGAATTCCACCTCGTGGGCACGTCGCACAACAGTCGGTGAGCGGGCAGTTGGAGGCGGCGCTGCGCTGCCCTGAGAGTGGCAGCATCTGTGCTGGACTTCCTGAAATGCGTACAGATGTGGCACACCTTCGTGAGCAAATCAGACAGATTGGGGTATGTCTTGAGGAAACGCTGAACTATGAGATTTAACACATGGGCCAGGCATGGCACATGTGTCAGTCTGCCGAGTTGCAGAGCCGCCACCAGGTTACGGCCGTTGTCACACACAACCATGCCTGGCTTCTGGTTCAGCGGTGCCAGCCACAGATCAGTCTGCGCCGTGATGCCCTGTAATAGCTCTTGGGCGGTGTGCCTTTTATCGCCTAGGCTCAGCAGTTTGAGCACCGCCTGCTGTCCCTTAGCGATGGCACTGCTGCTGTGCCTAGAGCTACCGACTGATGGTGCCATGCCCACGGATGGTAATTCGGAGGAGGAGGAGGTGGAGGAGGAGGAGGCATAGTAGGCCTTTGAGACCTGGACCGAGGTAGGCCCCGCAATCCTCGGCGTCGGCAGTATATGAGCAGCCCCAGGGTCAGACTCGGTCCCAGCCTCCACCAAGTTAACCCAATGTGCCGTCAGCGATATATAGTGGCCCTGCCCGGCAGCACTCGTCCACGTGTCCGTGGTCAGGTGGACCTTGTCAGAAACGGCGTTGGTCAGGGCACGGATGATGTTCTCTGACACGTGCTTGTGCAGGGCTGGGACGGCACATCGGGAAAAGTAGTGGCGGCTGGGGACCGAATACCGAGGGGCGGCCGCCGCCATGAGGTTTTGAAAGGCCTCGGTCTCTACCAGCCTATAGGGCAGCATCTCCAGGCTAAGCAACTTGGAGATGTGGACGTTGAGGGCTTGGGCGTGAGGGTGGGTTGCGCTATACTTCCTTTTGCGCTCCAGCGTCTGGGGTATGGAGAGCTGAACGCTGGTGGATGCTGTGGAGGATCGCGGAGGCGAAGATGGGGTTTTCGCACGGGAGGTGTTTGGGCCGTGGTCCTGGGCAGGGGGCTGACTAGCAGATGACACAGGGGAAGGAGCAGTGGTGTGCCCGGCCGGAGGTGAACGGGCTTGGTGCCATTGAGTGGGGTGTTTAGCATTCATATGCCTGCGCATACTGGTGGTAGTTAAGCTAGTAGTGGTGGAACCCCTGCTGATCCTGGTTTGGCAAAGGTTGCACATCACAGTCCGTCGCTCATCCGGTGTTTCTTTAAAGAACCTCCAGACTTCTGAAAATCTAGCCCTCGCCACGGAAGCTTGACTACGGGCAACATTTGGCGCTGATGCACCAGCTCTGGCCCTGCCTCTCCGTCTGGCCCCACCACTGCCTCTTCCAACCTGTTCTGGTATAGGACTCGCCTCCGTCTCAGAAGCACTGTGTTCACCCGGCCTATCAACCCAGCTTGGGTCTGTCACCTCATCATCCTCCGATCCCTCAGTCTGCTCCCCCTTCGGACTTCCTGCCTTACAACAACTTCACCACTGTCTGACAACCATGTCTCCTCATTGTCCGACACCTCTTTACACACTTCTTCCACTACGTCAGTAATGTCATCATCACCCACAGACTGGGACTAGTGGAAAACCTGGGCATCGGAAAATTGCTCAGCAGCAACCTGACAAGTGGTTTGTGACTGTGGGAAGGGTCCAGAAAACAGTTCCTCAGAGTATGCCGGTTCAAATGCCAAATTTTGCTGGGAGGGGGCAGACTGGGGGGAAGGAGGCTGAGGTGGAGGAGCTGCAGGAGTGCCGATTTCGGTGACATGGGTGGACTGCGTGGAAGACTGACTGGTGGACAAATGGCTAGAAGCATTGTCCGCAATCCACGACATCACCTCTTCGCACTGTTCTGGCCTCAACAGTGCTCTACCACGAGTCCCAGTAACTTGAGACATGATGAGCCTAGGGAGTGTAGCTCTGCGGCGTTCCCCTGCTCCCTCATCAGCAGGTGGTGTCTCACCCCGCCCAGGACCACGGCCTCTGACCCCTGCAGTAGTTGGACGCCCACGTCCACACCCTCGTCCTCTACCCCTAGCCCTCGGGTTAAACATTTTCAAAATTAAAGTGTAAACTTCAAATTTTGTTTTTTTGTGTTTTTTTGTGTGTTTTTTTTTAAACAAAACGATGCTATCCTATTGCTATGGCTAGTTTCTAACCTACACTGACAGCACACAACTGGATTTTGTGCTGTGCCAGATGACTTTGAGTTATAAGAGAAATAAACGTAAAAAAAAAATAAATCAGCAGACCAGCAAGCCCAGCCACAAGCAAACCAAAAAAAAAAGGAAAATATAACGCTATTGTAGGCCTAAATAAGCCGTTGGGGTTCTCCTGTGGCTATTTTCTAGCCCACACTCAAAGCACACTGCTTTGGCAGATTACTTTGAGTTATAAAAAGAAATAAACGTAAAAAATAAATAAATCAGCAGACTGTGCCTAATTCAAATCAAACCCCTAATAAATTGTCCCACTTCAGTGTTTGAGGTGGATATGTGTGATACTAAGAGCTAAACACAAGTCTCCCTGCAAATTACTCACAATATGGTACTAGCTGCACTACTAATAGCAGCAAGCCCAGCCACAAGCAAACCAAAAAAAAAAAGGAAAATAAAACGTTATTGTAGCCCTAAGACGGGCTGTTGGGTTCTTGTAGAATCACTCCTGCCTAACACTATTCTAATAGAACACCCTAACGCTTTCCCTGAACAGCAGCAGCTCTCTCCCTAGCGGCATCCAGACAGAGAATGACGCGAGCAGCTCGGGCAGGGGCTAGTCTATTTCAGGGTCACCTGATCTGGCCAGCCAACCACTGCTATCGACGTGTAAGGGTACCACGTCATGCTGGGTGGAGTGCAGAGTCTCCTGGCTTGTGATTGGCTCTGTTTCTGGCCGCCAAAAAGCAAAACGGCGGGAGATGCCATTTTCTCGAGCGGGTGAAGTATTCGTCCGAGCAACGAGCAGTTTCGAGTACGCTAATGCTCGAACGAGCATCAAGCTCGGATGAGTATGTTCGCTCATCTCTAGTTTTGACCCAATTCTAACTGACTTTGTTTGTCTGTCTTCTCTATTGTTTTATCCCTCTGCAATTGTTTGTCATCTTTTCTGAGCAGGAATTACCTTCTAGTTTTCCTCCGTGACTTGCACAACCTGGGCAATCAGGAAGGTATCAGTGTTTGTGTGTGAGGTTAGTGCCTATACCCCTTTCTCTATAGTGACAGTGTGATCTTCTATCCTAAAATCCCTAACTTCTGCTGACTCCATCCCAGTCTATGCAGTAAAGCTGACAAGTAAGATGTAGAAAACAGGAAATGTCAGTTTACTGAGAGTATTTCAGTGTATAGTATAGAATATTTTATATCTTTGTCGATATGGATGGCCATGTGAAAAAAATACAAATAAAAAACAGCAAGTCTATAATACAATCCTAATTGAAACAGACTGTCAGTGTCTGAGGATTAATTCCCTTTTATATTTTTTGTGGTTGCCAAATCATTAATATAAAGAAGGAAAAATGCAGAAAGATCACTTCTTTTTTTCTGTTGTCAGATACTATATTTGTATATAAATGTAGGAATAGAGATGTCAAAATCCTCTTAAGGATTCTGCTTCATTATATGTGCACTATGCTGTACAGTAATGTGCGACTGTCAAAGCAATTATTTCTATTTCCCACAAAAAACATATTAGTTCTGCGCGCTGACATATTAAAAACTGCTGCATGGCCAAGAAGTTGTGTTACTCGGAGGTCACTGATATTAATGGCAATGTCCAGTTCTGAAGCCTAGAGCTGAGTTGAGAAGTCGAGTCACTGACATTAAAGGGGTCATTCAGTATAGAGCCAAGAGCTTAGTTGTAATGTAGACCTCATCTCTCAGACTAAGTCCATCCACGGCAAACAACAGAACGCAAAGATGCGTATTGATTTTCTGCTGCCAACTGTTTCACTTTGTTTCTATGTGTTTGTTCTGTAAGGACAAAGGGTGTAAACACTGAAATGCAATTAAAACGCCAATTATAAAGTAGATGGAGATTAAACTAGATGAATAAAGCGAGTAGAAATTATAGCTAGAGAAAAAAATTCTGAAATCTTTGAAATTTATTATAGTCAATACTAGCTATAATTATACAACGGTTAAAGTGTGATAACTCATATGAGCTGTGTATATAATACACATAATACACAGCAAGAACAAGAAAAAAACACACAAATGCGATTGTTATTGATAATCACATTATAAAATGCATGCACTGTATTGTCATGGGTCTATACAGTGAAAGAGTTACCGTATATACTCAAGTATAAGCCGACCCGCGTATAAGACGAGACCCCTAATTTTAACACAAAAACCTGGAAAAACCTATTGACTGGTGTATAAGCCGAGGGTGGGAAATACATTGGTCATAGCCCCTGTAGTGTATAGCCTTCCAGCCCCCTCCAGTGTACAGCCTGCCAGCCCCTTCTAGCTTATGACATCATAGTGTGTGCCGATGCCAACATTAGAATGTCAGGATGCCTGCGATGGAACGTGCGGGGACACGGAGCTAATGCCACAATGTATGGAAGAGGATCTGCCGGGAGGATGGGGAGGGGGGGTAGGGCGTGTCAGAAGGTTAGTACACTTTTTGTTTTTTTTTCTTGACTCGGGTATAAGCCAAGTTAGGGTTTTTCAGCACCGACTGTGGCTGGTATCCTTAATGTACAAAGCATCTGGCCAGAATATGAGAAGCATTCGCAATGAGAAGTGAAGACGAGTTACTCTGTCCGCACTTTGCATTGCGCATGTTGAGAGAGGGCCAGAATTCATGGAGCAACAGTTTCGGAATTCTGAACTACCCCCTCCCAGACTCACTATAAGCTACTGGCAGAAAACCAGGTAAAATATCATTTTAATATTATAAACCACTCAAATTAATCCGCATTTTGAGAAAGGCATTTTTATAATGAACTAACAATAGCCAACTGGAACCTGTCATTAAAAAATGTCCTTCCTGATGACAGGTTCTCTACTAGATGTACTTAAAATATTATCAAATTCTCATGTTTTGGATTCTTTGGAAATTAGATTGATCATGGTCGCGTTCCTTGGTAGTTGTGGTTTCATTGAAGTTTCTCCCACAACAACATCATTTTGTATGAATAACAAAATCCCAAACTGTCTTATATACATACAATGTTTGCATCCAAATCAGCAGCTCCTTGCCAATATTTTATTTTTTTGTCCAAGATCTTCTTTCCAAGTGTGGAGCGTTGAAACAATCCTCTCCACAGCTAAGTAGCCATGATGTTCGTGATATGTTTAAAGATTGTATCTTTATTGGAGATATGCCAGGTATATATAGAAGTTATAGAATTGAACATATGGCAATGCATAGGTAAAATGCTGCTGGTAAAGCTGAAAGTACATGTTTACTTCTTGTAACATGAGACTACCACACACTATCCCTAGAGGCACAGTTCTTGTGGGTTTTAACATCTGCTACATCATGTATCATTAGATCTATACACTTAATTGTACAAAACTCATTATAAGATATTTATTATATGAATTATTAACAAGAAGCATACATTTTATTGAATGTATTTATTAAAGTAGTTCCTCCACCATCCACCAGGTGGCGCTGCTGCGCTGAAAAGCATCGGAACGCGCTGGAGTTCACCGGCTCGGGCTGAGTGAAGGTAAGTGCAAGCTCCGCAACAGATTTTTTGTTTTAAATGCGGCGGTTTTCCGAATGCGTCGGGTTTTTGTTCAGCCACGCCCCCTGATTTCCGTCATGTGCATGCCAGCGCCGATGCGCCACAATCTGATCGCGTGCGCCAAAATCCCAGGGCAATTCAGGGGAAATCGGCGCAAATCGGAAATATTCGGGTAACACGTCGGGAAAACGCGAATCGGGGTAAGTGACCCCCTCTGTCTGTGCAGAGTTTGTGTCAAACATGACCCTTCTATGGCACGGCTGCACTGGCTTTCATGCGACACAAATTGTTATAGGTGCACCAAAAAAAAGATGGTGAATTCTGTCAGACCTCAGCGGGGAAGTGACACATTCATGATTTCTCGACACAATCTTAGTTAATTACCGCACCCAGGATTATACACGGAAAGAGCACTTTTAATGAACTCAAGTGACCTTGTAAGTAAATATGCCCCATAAAGTCTTCTTATTTCCTGTGTTCAAGAATTGTGAACAGTTTGTGTCTTGCATTGGTGGTCAACATGCTTTTGTTGTGCATATAAATAATTCCACTGATTTAAATTGTTTAACCCCTTAGTGACCAAGCTCATTTGTGCCTTGCTGACCAAGGCCTATTTTTCAAAACCAGCATGTGTCACTTTATCCGGTTATAACTTTAGAAGGCTTTAACTCGCCCAAGAGTTTGTTTTTCCGTGTACTTCAAAATAGGTTTAAATTTTGGTTGATATATTTTACATTTATTTATGAAAAAAAGGTGAATTTGGTAAGCATTTTGAAAAAAATTGCTATTTTCAAACTTCAAAATGTTCTGTTTTTTCAAACTGATTGTCATACTACCCAAATTTATTGCAAACTAACATTTACCATATCTCAGCTTTAAGTTGGCGTCATTTTAGAAGTGTCCTTTTGTTTTATTACGATGCTAGAAAGATCACAAATCGAACAGCATTCTCTCAAATTTTCAAGAAAAATTTTGAATCAATTATTTTAAGGACCATTTCATTTCTATAGGGGTTTTGGAAGTTCTGTTAATAATACCACCCACAAATCACCCCATTCTATTAACTTCACCCCTCAAACTATTCAATACAGCAAGTAGGAAGCTTGTTAACCTTTTATGTATTTTACAGAACTTCAAGCAAAATGAAGGTTTGATTTAAAGTTCAGTAATATTTATCATTAATACATTTATTTGGCTGCAAAATGTACCCACATTAACTGAATAAAAGTAGAAAATGGAAAAGGAATATATTGTGCAGTTTTATGTAAGTAAGAAGACACCCGATTTGTCCATGTAATCCACTGCCAAGGCACGTGGGGAGCGGAAGGGGAGGAGCCATTGAGCTTTTGTAGGGCAGGATAGTTTTAAGGTGCAGTGACGTGTTTGTCGACCCCTGAGGCCACGTTCACAGGTGACATTTTGGTTGCATTTTGAAACACAATCCAAAGGCTCCACCTGCGATCGCACAAGTGGAGCCTTTGGATTGTATTTCCAAATGCAACCAAAATGCCACGTGTGAATGTGTCCTCATGTACCTCAAACCCTTATCACAGAGTATTTGTAAACTTTGTATCATGTGGTATTGGGGGCATTTTAACCCCTTGCCACTGAACTTTTTCCATTTTACTTTCTGTTTATTGCTTCCTCCTTTCTAAAATCAATAACTTTTCCATGTACAGAGCTGTGTGAGGGCTAATTTTCTGTGTAACCAATTGTACTTCCTAGTGACAATATTTTAAATTCCATCACTTGTACTGAAAAGTGGAACTACAATTTAAGTTGTGTTAAAATTGACAAGAAACCGCATTTGCGCCATTTTCCTGTGGACTATGCTTTTACGTCTTTCAATGAACATTCCAAATGGCATCTCTAATTTATTCTTTGGTTTGGTATGATCAAAGGGATACCAAAATTACATAGGTTTTATTAGGTGTTAATAGATTTTACCAAAACGGTATAACTTATGTACCCCCAAAAAATTATTAACTTTACCATCTGACTCCAATAACTTTTCATACTTAGGAGTACGGAGTATGGAGAAGGTGTCATTTTTTCCGGGACGAGCTGATGTTTTCATTGCTACCATATTGGGTACTGCGCAACCTTAAGATTAGTTTTCATTACATTTTTTATATGTTGCACTTACATAGGTTGATTGGCAGCTTCTCGGTACAGCCAGGGGCAGGACCGAGCAGGCACATGCCGATGACAGACTCAGGGACCTTCATTAGGTGCCCGGCAGTAAAGACTGTGCGCTGCTATTGCATCACTGAGCTCCCTCCCGCTGAAAGCACATAGATCCCGCAGTCACAGCATTGACCACGGGATCTAATAGGTTAACAGCCAGATCGGAGCTCATTCCAATCCGGACTGTTAGTGCAGGGTCCCGGCTGTCATAAGAAATCTGTCGGCCTAACCTAAGGCCCCTTAGTGACCGAATAAATCTGTATGGGTGGTCATACCTCCCAACCGTCCCGGTTTCAACGTGACAGTCCTGTTTTTTGGGCTCTATCACGCTGCCACGGGCGGATCAGAGGATGTCCCGGGCCCTGCCCACTTTTCCCGATTCGTCCCGCCTCCTCCAGACCCCGTAGTTTAGAGCTGCAGAGCAGCCGAGGCATGGGGGCCGGGAGGTGGCGGGACCAGCCCCTGCTACCTCCTCACATGTTGTCTGCACCAGTCATGTGAGGAGGTAGCTGCTCCCCGTCTGGCCACACCCCTTCCGCGAGTCATTCAGACTCCAGCCCGGGAGAATATGGAGTGACTGCAGGTAAGAACCTGAGGGGGACAGGGGGCCACAGGAAGAGGAGCCAGGAGGAGGCTACAGGGGTGCTGGAGGCTACAGGAGGACAGGGGGAGCTGGAGGCTACAGGAGGAGGACAGGGGGGCTGGAGGCTACAGGAGGAGGACACGGGGCCTGGAGGCTACAGGAGGAGGATGGGGGCTGGAGGCTACAGGAGCAGGACACGGGGGCTGGAGGCTACAGTAGGAGGACAGGGGGGGTATGTGAGGGGGTAGCTCCGCCCCTGTCTGGCCACGCCCACTCCGCGAGTCATTCAGATTCCAGCCCGGGAGAATATGGAGTGACTGCAGGTAAGAACCTGAGAGGGACAGGGGGCCACAGGAACAGGAGCCAGGAGGAGGTTAGAGGACAGGGGGGCTGGAGGCTACAGGAGGACAGGGGGGGGCGGAGGCTACAGGAGGAGGACAGGGGGGCTGGAGGCTACAGGAGGAGGACAGGGGGGGCTGGAGACTACAGGAGGAGGACAGGGGGAGCTGGAGGCTACAGGAGGAGGACAGGGGGGGCTGGAGGCTACAGGAGAAGGACAGGGGGGCTGGAGGCTACAGGACGAGAACAGGGGGGGCTGGAGGCTACAGGGGGTCTAGAGGCTACAGGAGGAGGACAGGGGGGACTGGAGGCTACAGGAAGTGGACAGGGGGGGCTGGAGGATACAGGTGCATGACAGAGGGGGCTGGAGGCTACAGGAGGAGGACAGGGGGGGCTGGAGGCTATAGGAGCAGGACAGGGGGGCTGGGGAACAGAGCAGGACAGGGGGGCTAAAGGCTTCAGGAGGAGGACAGGGGGAGCTGGAGGCTATAGGAGCAGGACAGGGGGGCTGGGGAACAGAGCAGGACAGGGGGGCTAAAGGCTTCAGGAGGAGGACAGGGGGAGCTAGAGGCTACAGGAGCAGGACAGGGGGGCTGGGGAACAGAGCAGGACAGGGGGGCTAAAGGCTTCAGGAGGACAGGGGGAGCTGGAGGCTACAGGAGGAGGACAGGGGGGCTGGAGGCTACAGGAGGAGGACACGGGGCCTGGAGGCTACAGGAGGAGGATGGGGGCTGGAGGCTACAGGAGCAGGACACGGGGGCTGGAGGCTACAGTAGGATGACAGGGGGTGTATGTGAGGGGGTAGCTCCGCCCCTGTCTGGCCACGCCCACTCCGCGAGTCATTCAGATTCCAGCCCGGGAGAATATGGAGTGACTGCAGGTAAGAACCTGAGAGGGACAGGGGGCCACAGGAACAGGAGCCAGGAGGAGGATAGAGGACAGGGGGGCTGGAGGCTACAGGAGGACAGGGGGGGGCGGAGGCTACAGGAGGAGGACAGGGGGGCTGGAGGCTACAGGAGGAGGACAGGGGGGGCTGGATACTACAGGAGGAGGACAGGGGGAGCTGGAGGCTACAGGAGGAGGACAGGGGGGGCTGGAGGCTACAGGAGAAGGACAGGGGGCTGGAGGCTACAGGACGAGGACAGGGGGGGCTGGAGGCTACAGGGGGTCTAGAGGCTACAGGAGGAGGACAGGGGGGACTGGAGGCTACAGGAAGTGGACAGGGGGGGCTGGAGGATACAGGTGCATGACAGAGGGGGCTGGAGGCTACAGGAGGAGGACAGGGGGGGCTGGAGGCTATAGGAGCAGGACAGGGGGGCTGGGGAACAGAGCAGGACAGGGGGGCTAAAGGCTTCAGGAGGAGGACAGGGGGAGCTAGAGGCTACAGGAGCAGGACAGGGGGGCTGGGGAACAGAGCAGGACAGGGGGGCTAAAGGCTTCAGGAGTAGGACAGGGGGAGCTAGAGGCTACAAGAGGAGGACAGGGGGCTGGAGGCTACAGGAGGAGGACAGGGGGCTGGAGGCTACAGGAGCAGGACTGGGGGACTGGAGGCTACAGGAAGAGGACAGGGGGGACTGGAGGCTACAGGAAGAGGACAGGGGGGCTGGAGGATAAAGGAGCAGGACATGGGGGGCTGGAGGCTACAGGAAGAGGACAGGGGGACTAGAGGCTACAGAAGGAGGACGGGGGGGCTAGAGGCTACAGGAGAGGGGGGGGGGCTGGAGGCTACAGGAGGAGGACAGGGGGGTGGAGGCTATAGGAGCAGGACAGGGGGCTGGGGCACAGAGCAGGACAGGGGGACTGGAGGCTACAGGAGGAGGACAGGGGGGGCTGGGGGGCTACAGGAGGAGGACAGGGGGGGCTGGAGGCTATAGGAGCAGGACAGGGGGCTGGGGAACAGAGCAGGACAGGGGGGCTAAAGGCTTCAGGAGGAGGACAGGGGGAGCTAGAGGCTACAGGAGGAGGACAGGGGGGCTGGAGGCTACAGGAGCAGGACATGCGGGCTGGGGCACAGAGCAGGACAGGGCGGGCTGGAGGCTACAGGAGGAGGACAGGGGGAGCTGGAGGCTACAGGAGGAGGACAGGGGGGGCTGGAGACTACAGGAGGAGGACAGGGGGGCTGGAGGCTACAGGAGGAGGACAGGGGGCTAGAGGCTACAGGTGCAGGACAGGGGGGCTGGGGCACAGAGCAGGACAGGGGGGGGGGGCTGGAGGCTACAGGAGGAGGACAGGGGGGCTGGAGGCTACAGGAGGAGGACAGGGGGGGCTGGAGGCTATAGGAGCAGGACAGGGGGGCTGGGGAACAGAGCAGGACAGGGGGGCTAAAGGCTTCAGGAGGAGGACAGGGGGAGCTAGAGGCTACTGGAGGAGGACAGGGGGGCTGGAGGCTACAGGAGCAGGACATGCGGGCTGGGGCACAGAGCAGGACAGGGCGGGCTGGAGGCTACAGGAGGAGGACAGGGGGAGCTGGAGGCTACAGGAGGAGGACAGGGGGGGCTGGAGACTACAGGAGGAGGACAGGGGGGCTGGAGGCTACAGGAGGAGGACAGGGGGCTAGAGGCTACAGGTGCAGGACAGGGGGGCTGGGGCACAGAGCAGGACAGCGGGGGGCTGGAGGCTACAGGAGGAGGACAGGGGGGCTGGAGGCTACAGGAGGAGGACAGGGGGCTGGAGGCTCTAGGAGCAGGACAGGGGGGCTGGGGCACAGAGCAGGACAGGGGGGCTAAAGGCTTCAGGAGGAGGACAGGGGGAGCTAGAGGCTAGAGGAGCAGGACAGGGGGGCTGGAGGCTACAGGAGCATGACAGGGGGGCTGGGGCACAGAGCAGGACAGGGGGGGCTGGAGGCTACAGGAGGAGGACAGGGGGGGCTGGAGGCTACAGGAGGAGGACAGGGGGGGCTAAAGGCTACAGGAGGAGGACAGGGGGCCTGGAGGCTACTGGAGGAGGAAAGGAGGGCTGGAGGCAACAGGAGGAGGATAGAGGACAGGGGGGCTGGAGGCTACAGGAGGAGGACAGGGGGGCTGGAGGCTACAGGAGGAGGACAGGGGGGCTGGAGGCTACAGGAGGAGTACAGGGGGGGCTACAGGCTACAGGTGGAGGACAGAGGGGCCACAGGCTACAGGAGGAGGACAGGGGGGCTAGAGGCTACAGGTGCAGGACAGGGGGGCTGGGGCACAGAGCAGGACAGGGGGGCTAAAGGCTTCAGGAGGAGGAGAGGGGGAGCTAGAGGCTACAGGAGGAGGACAGGGGGGCTGGAGGCTACAGGAGCAGGACAGGGGGGCTGGGGCACAGAGCAGGACAGGGGGGGCTGGAGGCTACAGGAGGAGGACAGGGGGGGGCTGGAGGCTACAGGAGGAGGACAGGGGGTCTAAAGGCTACAGGAGGAGGACAGGGGGCCTGGAGGCTACAGGAGGAGGAAAGGAGGGCTGGAGGCAACAGGAGAAGGATAGAGGACAGGGGGGCTGGAGGCTACAGGAGGAGGACAGGGGGGCTGGAGGCTACCGGAGGAGGACAGGGGGGGCTACAGGCTACAGGTGGAGGACAGGGGAGCTACAGGCTTCAGGAGGAGGACAGGGGGGGCTAGAGGCTACAGGAGGAGGACTGGGGGGCTTGAGGCTACAGGAGCAGGACAGGGGGGCTGGGGCACAGAGCAGGACAGGGGGGGCTGGAGGCTACAGGAGGAGGAAAGGGGGGCTATAGGCTACAGGAGCAGGACAGGGGGGACTGGAGGCTACAGTAGGAGGACAGGGGGGCTGGAGGCTACAGTAGGAGGACAGGGGGGGCTGGAGGCTACAGTAGGAGGACAGGGGGGCTAGAGGCAACAGAAGGAGGACAGGGGGGCTGGAGGCTACAGGAGGAGGCTACTGGAGGACAGGAGAAGGCTGCTGGGTGCTGCTGGAGGACAGGAGGAGGGGGCCGGAGGACAGGAGGAGGGGGCCGGAGGACAGGAGGAGGGGGTCGGAGGACAGGAGGAGGGGGTCGCAGGACAGGAGGATGAGGCCGGAGGACAAGGGGATGAGGCCGCAGGACAGGGGGATGAGGCTGGAGGACAGGGGGATGAGGCCGGAGGACAGGGGGATGAGGCCTGAGGACAGGGGGATGAGGCCTGAGGACAGGGGGATGAGGCCTGAGGACAGGGGGATGAGGCCTTAGGACAGGGGGATGAGGCCTGGGACAGGAGGATGAGGCCGTGGGACAGGAGGAGGAGGCCGTGGGACAGGAGGAGGAGCAAAGGAATTCAAGAAGAAACTTTCCAAAAACTCACAAGTGCAATGGATGCTGGAATTGTGCTACAGGCCTATGTTACATGTAACTTGGCCTATTTGGATTTTTTGGAGTGAAATAGCTTTTGACCTCCCAATGCTGCAAAATCAACACATGACCATATTCAGTTGGTTACAACCTATAAACTCTGCTGTGCATAAAAATTTAGATCTGTGCATTTTGATTTTTTATTAATTTTCAAGAATACAGGCGGTCCCCTACTTAAGAACACCCGACTTACAGACGACCCCTAGTTACTGTACTGTACTTTAGCCCTGGGCTACAATAAATAGCTGTAACTGTTATCACAGGTGTCTGTAATTAAGATTTATGACAAACCAACATTTTTAAAGTCCAATAGTCACAGAGACCAAAAAATCCTGCCTGGAGCTACAATTATAAAGTATACAGTTCCGACATACAAATTCAACTTAAGAACAAACCTGCAGAACCTATCGTGTACGTAACTCGGGGACTGCCTGTATACGGTTATTATTGACAGGTTTGTTAAAAAATAAAAAAAATTGTACACTAACGGGTGATTACTCTTAGTTTCGACCATTTTGGAAATTTAGAGATAAATATCATTTGTATAATAATTTGAAACCTGGTGTAAAATACTTTACATACCAGTTTGGCTCTGTTCCTCTGCTTTATAATGTGATGAGATGACATTCATTGTTTATATTGTGAAATCTTCTTACGTCTACAGGCAACATGATTTTACATCCCTCTGTATAAAACTCACTCCCTTATCTCCTCCTTTTGTAGACACCACAACCCCTTTTCTTCCCCTCTGTAGACACCACACACAGAGACAGGCAGGGAGAGTGAGTAACACAAGGGGCACGCATGGAGAGTAAGTGAGAGACAGGGAGACAGGCAGGGAGAGTGAGTAACACAAGGGGCATGCATGGAGAGTGAGTGAGAGACAGGGAGACAGGCAGGGAGAGTGAGTAACACAAGGGGCATGCATGGAGAGTGAGTGAGAGACAGGGAGACAGGCAGGGAGAGTGAGTAAGAGACAGAGAGACAGGCAGGGACAGTGAGTGAAAGGTAATCAGGGAGTGTGAAGAGATGGATAGATACATAGATAGATATAAAATATTTTTTGTTATTCTTTTATGTTATAGCAGTTCTTTACTATCCCGGGCAATGCCGGGATCTACAGCTAGTATGTTTATAATATTCACAACCAGCAGTCTGCCCATGTGATATTGTGGGTGGACATAGTGGCAATGGTCAGATACTTGCAGTTTGCCTAATGGGCCTCACCAATAGAAGCTGATGAAATGTTTGAAAACATTTTTCATTATTATTATTTATTTATTTTGGTAAAATCACAGTGACCATTTAAAGGACATCTAACATCAGATTACTGATGGTAGACTACCCTCACAGGCATGCTTTTTACCTCTAGGAGTTGATGGAAATTTTTTCATCAAATCTAGCACATCATTATTGTGAAGAAATGATGTTTATACAAATATGTAAATGAACTCTCGTGCACTCAGGCTGACACCACTATCTCCTAAAATAGTCACGCTTTCTCCTATTCCTTATGCAACCCCCTTCCCCTCCCACTTATCACAGACATCCGGCTGTCTGCAAAGCTCATGCATCCGCGAAAACTCTATTCGGTGGAGCCGGCAGGTTACTAGTAAGGAAAGACTTCTCGCGCATGTTTTTCAGACAGCCGGACAGCGTTGTTGGCTGTCTGCGATAAGTGGGAGTGAAGGAGGATTGCATATAGAGTAGGAGGAGGGGGGGGGGCGAATATTTTAGGAGACAGTGGAGCCATGAGATGTTCAGGTGATGTCAACCTGAGCGCCTCAGGCTCATTTGCATAAACTTAAATTTCTTCTCAATCTGAGGGTAGTTGCCTTTCAATTGTCTGTGATCTAACTCCATACGGATTTACTTTAGAAATTCATCTAAATTAATTGTGTGGCTTTCTCTGCCCTATCAATGCAGTTAAATAATATTATTAGGCAATGTTGGTTTTTAGTGACTTTTTCTATAGTGGCGCCAACATCCAGGACATGTTAGCTAAATCTCATCAAAATCTATGGCAAATGAATATTTTACTGTTTTTCTTTAATTTGTCCTCAGAATCAAGCAGAACGATAAAATATGCACAAAAGGGTCAATTACATTGCTGAACCAGATATTTCTGCAGCCATGGAAAGGCCTGAGCAGCGTGAGCGATCAGCATATAATCAATTCTGTCAAAACTGCCTCCCTAGCTGCACCTCCGCATCCGCAGGGGGGCACCTCACAGTTTGAGATGCACTGATCTATATCAAAGCAGGAGTGAGTGCTGACAGGCACCAAGGGTTTACTTGAGACTCTCATTGCTAGCATTACGTCATTCTCTCTGTTTAGGACTGTAGTATTTGCAGCAGCTTTTCTGAATTTGGTAGATGCACTATACATTGCTGTAATGTGACATTCTATACATATGTTTAGGGTTTACATACTTAAATCATTTGTGAGATCCTTTCAAAGATATTTGGAAAATTACAAATGTGTTATTGTCTGTGCATGTGTTTGTGTGTATATTGAGAGGGTTAGGACTATGCTGTGTTGCTGTGTGTGCCACTGCCTGGAGTGGACTAGATAAAGGATTACACTGCTATTTGCTATTGTATTTTATGCTTGATGAAAGCTCCGGTCCAGAGCTGAAACGCGTCACAACTTTTAATGTCAATAAATGCTTTTGGTTCCAACGATTTGGACCCCTGCGCCGCTCCGCCACCTTTTTCTTGGGGTTTTATATGTTCTACCAACGCGTCTCTGGGATCGTGGTCCCTAGGTGTACCTGGTTACCAAGGTTTGGCAGCTGAACTTCCATTTCTTGCAAAGCCTTATGTCATCTCAATTCAGGTGAGAGTCGAGAATCACATACTAATTTTATTTTCTGCATGACTGTATCACACGAGGTTTGAGCTTTGTTCTTGTTCCTCTTGTACTTCTACTATCCTGCTCTTTGGGGTGCTTTGGCTCCGTTCCGAGCCCTCGATCCCAGGTGTTTTTTGGCTAGATAAAGGTTGGGTCAAGGTCCTTGGTGATTATTTCTTTAGAGATCTTTTCAGATGTCTGAAATTAAGTGAAACTGCCATTTTCCCCCCACAAATCAAGAGCCTATTCTCTTTGTTACTTGTATCCAGCAGTTTTGTTATTATCCTCCTCAGTCTAGCCTGGCTCTATAGTAGCCGGAGATCCTACCTTTTTTAGTTACTTTTATGGATGATACATACACATGTAAACAAGGGGAAGGACTGCTTCTCTATGCTCACAGAGGAAGAAGGAGGGGGAGTTCTATGTGTATAGCAGAGCTGAATGTGCTCAGTCCTGTGGATACTAGTGATGGGAAGTCTGTCTCTTTATAGTGAGCTGGCTCATCAGGCTCCGTGCACTATAAAGAACGACTCTTCTGGCTCCTGAATAACTCCCTAAATGACATGTGGAGTCCTTTTTAAGGTAACTAACCACTCATCCCCATTCCATTTTTAATTCAATTTTTTGGGGTGTTAAAAGGGCGTGGCTCAACAACAAGAGCCAAGACTACTCAATTTGGGGTGGGACTGAGTGAGTCGACTCCCATCATTCAACACAAAGAACCGGCTTTTGTAGCCAGCTTTTACGCAGACAACCTATCAATAGTGTATGTAGATGTCTCCTACATAGAATAGTGAGGTACAAGTTCTCCTCTCTCCTATCAGTCTCTCTATCCCAATCTGTGATTCTATAGGTCTTTCTCTGTCTGTCTCTTCACCACATACTGCCCCTTCACCCCTGACTTGTTTTGTGCACCTTGCAGATAAGCTATTAACCCTTAGTTTTCACACAGACCTGACTATACACATAGGGGCAAATTTACTTACCCGGTCCATTCGCGTTCCAGCGGCGGCTTCTCCGCTCTGGATTCGGGTCCGGCCGGGATTTAATAAGGTAGTTCTTCCGCCGTCCACCAGGTGGCGCTGCTGCGCTGAAAGTAAACTCATCGCGCCGGAATGCACCGAGCTGGACCAGGTGAAGGTAAGCGGTCCTTATGCGACACATTTTCGGTTTTTAAATGCGGCGGTTTTTCCGAATACGTCGGGTTTTCGTTCGGCCACGCCCCCCGATTTCCGTCGCGCGCATGCCAGCGCCGATGCGCCACAATCCGATCGCGTGCGCCAAAATCCCGGGGCAATTTAAGTACACGCGGCGCAAAACGGAAATATTCGGGTAACACGTCGGGAAAACGCGAATCGGGCCCTTAATAAATGACCCCCATAATGTTTTACTTCTTATTACATGTTCCATGCTCATCCATGTGATGGAAGCTGTCAGGCCAGTCACTATATATATATATATATATATATGTATATATGTATATATATATATGTATATATATATACATCCTGTATATACACTGTGCAGTGTTCATAAATTCCTTAGGGAGAGAACACTCGGTAGTTAGAGTAAATTGGACTCCCCTTCAGTAAAGATACAGGAAGAGGTTAGTCTGCGCCCACTTCACTGCTTGTGAGAAAGATTTTTTTGCAAACACTTTCAGAACAGAAAATGCCATAACTTTGGAAAGAAAAAGATGAGTAATGCAATATGGGCATAGTTCTGTTTGTTTTTAAAGGGAGAATCAGAAGTGACAATTTGGTAAAATATTTATTTTTTATGCTTTAATTCTAAAATGTGCATCAATAGGTAGTGGTATAACAAATATTGCCTTCTAATCCTTTACAGCTAAAAAAATAAGTTTTCCTATCAATACTTGGACATACTGAATTAGGAACTTCTAAGTCTGTCTTGTCAAAAACCTCATTTTCAACCACTGTAATTGTTTCTACAATGTGAATGAACCCAAGGGTAGACTTGCCCTTCTATTTTAGACCTGGAACAGACTGATAGGACCACTGGCTTTACCATGGTTTAAAGAAGCCATTTTTCTCTGGCTGCAGGAGTCCACCGGATCAGCAATGATAACCTATTGTAAAAAACAACGGGTCAGATTTATCAAGCTGTCTGAAAGTCAGAATATTTCTAGTTGCCCATGGCAACCAATCACAGCTCAGCTTTCATTTTACCAGTGCTCATGAATATTTTAAAGGGGAGTTGTGATTGGTTGCCATGGGCAATTAGAAATATTCTGTCTTTCAGACAGCGTGATAAATCTGACCCAACGGGGGTCATTTACTAAGGGCCCGATTCACGTTTTCCCGACGTGTTACGAGAATATTTCCGATTTACGCCAATTTTCCCTGTATTGCCCTCGGATTTTGGCGCACGCGATCGGATTTTGGCGCATTGGCGCTGGCATGCACGCAACGGAAATCGGGGTGTGTGGCCAAACGAAAACCCGACGTATTCGGAAAAACCACCGCATTTAAAAAACAAAAAATGTTGCGGAGCTTGCACTTACCTTCACCAGGACTTCAGTGCAGCATCGCCACCTGGTGGACGTCGGAGGAACTACCTTAGTGAATCCCGGCCGGACCCGAATCCACCGCAGAGAACGCACCGCTGGATCGCGAATTGACAGGGTAAGTAAATCTGCCCCAATATGTTAGCCACAAATGTTCCACTGCTGCTTATCTGCGCTGGACCGGCCTATTGTATAAACAGCATTAGAATCAGACTAGTATGTCTGAGTTTTACTGCTGGTAAAAATGCATCCTTCTTCAGTCCATTTTATAAAAGTATTGTATAGGTGTCTGTTTTTTGCAAGTCAGCAAAAAAAATAAACAATGGTTGGCAAAAATTGCTTGGTTTAAAACCTTAAGCCAACATTGGGCTGGACAGCACAACCACGCACCATACAATTATCTACTGACACTAGGCTGCATTTTCAAAACGAAAATGAATTGTATGAATCCACTAACCACTGGCATCCACCGCTGCTGCAGCACAGCACCGGCAGGGACCAAAACCCGATTGCCCTTCAGCACCCATACTGGCAGGCACAGCCCCTATGGCTCTGGTCCCTGGGTTCCCACTACTACCACACCACAGGAACAGCAGATGCCATGCAATACCACACCATGTGTACAGGACTGAAATGCTCTTCATGTGTGAACAGGTCTTACGGTGAAACTGTGAATGGCTCATTAAATCTGTTATGGTGCCTGTTCCATGTGATCTCAGACACTGAGAGGAAGTCTCAGTCTCCTGATAATTTAAAAACACCTGGGTCGAATGGGGCGGAGTGCTGGTACCAGACAATAAACAAAATAAATGAAGGGATATAATGGACGCCCTGTGATTCTGCACACAATATCATAGGGGCCCAGAACAACGAGGTCACTGTGAAGTGGTTAGTGGGCTTATGCAATTTTATCAAAATGTAACTAAGGCCCCTTCCACACTAGCGAGTGTGATGCGATGAACTCGCATCACACTCGCAACGCAAGCTGCCGGGAACGCACGGCCCGAACGCTGCACACCGGGAGTGAACTCAGCATGTCAGTTCACTCCCGCGGTGCAGCGTTCGGGCCGTGCGTTCCCGGCAGCTTGCGTTGCGAGTGTGATGCGAGTTCATCGCATCACACTCGCTAGTGTGGAAGGGGCCTAAGAACCTCAAGTTCGATTTGTAAATGTAGCCTAGCGGCAATAGATCATTGTGTGACGTGTGGATGTGCGGTCCAGTTCTTTTCCCTCCTAATGTTGGTCTAGTTCTTAAGCAACATCTGAGAAAAAAATGGACAGAATGAAGATATTGTGAATTTTTTGAGGACCCATTGGGGCACATTTACAAAGGGTTCGCACACTACATTTCCATCGGGTTTCCCGTCTATTTCGGTTTTTGCTGCACCCAATCGGATTTTGGCGCAACTGCGCCGACTTTCATGCGACACAAATTGTGTTGCAAGTGCATGCACTCACATACACCATGAAGAAGAAGGTGGACTCTAGAGGACCTCAGCGGGGAAGCGACTTATGCAGGATATCGGGCACATGATCTTGGTGAATCGCGACGGACTTGATCCTCGTCGGACAACGCACCTCTGTGATCGCGACAGGACCAGGTAAGTAAATGTGTCCCATTAACTTCTATGGAAGTCTGTGTTTGGTATGTGTGAAAAAGAAGATATATTTTTTTTTTTCCTTTTTGATTAACAGCAAAGGTTCGGCATCTCAAGTGCATTCATTGTAACATGCTCATCAAATTTATCAGATTGTTTTTTGGTGGAAATTTCTACATTTGGATGTTTACGAGAAAGAAGAGCTTTGACCTTTTAGATAATTTAAGAACTGAAAATAACTGTTTAGTCTGTGAAGGGTTTTTTTCTTGGCTTCAAACACGCTGAGTGAATTTTATGTTTTAAACTTGGTTGTTTTTATTCATTGTAGCTGATGGCTTAGATGTTATCATGCTGTGAAAAGAGGATTTTCTTTGATGAATGAACCTCTGGTTCACAAAAATCCTTAAGAACTATTTTCTCCTCCTATTATTATTCCTAATAGTTTTAAGGATCCGAGAAATGAGCCACGACTGAATGTTTTTATTTTCTTATGATACAAACAATGTATCTTTTTTTTTTTTTTTTTTACTCCCAGCTACCAATGCTGTGGCTGCTATTACACTTACCTAAGGGGACACTTGCGGCTCTTGGAAGCATTTATTATATACTGGCGCTATGGGTGTGTTACCAGAAGCCCTCCATGTTATAGGGGCACAGGTTGTTACATTCTGAGGGAGCACTTCCCCCTCTCTCTGTGAACCTGCTGCTCACTGCTGCTTAGATTACAGGAAGTGCAGGGGTGAGACTTGGACCTGCTGATGCAGTCTATCAACAGCCTTTGAATCCATAGCATAGGGGACTTCTGTAACACCTCCAATAGCCCTTCTGGCTTATTAGCATAATTTTAAAAGTTGATTTTAGCAGGAAGGAGACCATTGATAACAAATACAAGAAGATTATCACAGTCACACTTGGGTTTAAGAATAAGTGTCCCTGGTTTACCATGAGGGATGTTGATGGTAGATTTCCTTTAGGCAGACTCATGCACTATTAAAAATAAAAGCTCCCCTCTCATAGAGTTACATCAAAGAAGCCATCAAAACATTTGAAAAGAATTGTGCCTTTTACATTTGATCTGTGCCAAACTTCTCTGAATATGTGAAAATGTATTATACAATTGCAGCCTTCTTGAAAAATAACATCAGGCAACTATAAATCGTCCAAAATGAGTGAAACAAGATATACTGGGAAATAAAAACTAATGATAAATGCCTCTAACGAATGTAAATATATAGTAAGTGGGAGACCCTCAGCTCAGGACACCAATACAAGTTCAAGCTATTTCAGACAGGGCCATATTTGCCAGTAGGTACTGGATGTTCTGTGCCAAGGGAGTTAAAACGAGGAATCCCCCAAGGCTGACCTCTGCCATATACTGAGAGTGTGTCATAAACTTTAGAGGGTGGTGGTCATAGTATATAACAGTTAAGGCACATGTTTTATAGTAGAAATCACTGGGACACAAAGGTCTAACAAGAGTGGGCTCACTGGGATGTCATAATCTATAGAAATGATAGCTTAGCTGGGGTTATTATTTACAGCAGGGGCATAGAGGGTCAATAATATATAATGGTAAGGGCAAGTTGACTTCCATAATACTTCCATTATTAAAATTGGAAAACCTACCGAAACCTTAAAGGAGTATTCTCACCTGGACATGCACATTTACTTCAATTCATCTGCCATTTACATACATTTCTTCATTGGATGATATTTAAAAAAATGTACCTGTGTGAAGATAATTTCCCATAAATGTAGCCATGTTGTCCCTTAGAAACAAAATAGTTGCCCTTGAATACGACCAACCCTACACTAGGTGAGGGCGCTGGTGGCCTCACATGCGCTATTGACTTTCATATCCAAAATATATTTTTTTTTTGTGTGCAATCACTCCAGTGGTCATATCCAAGGTCAACAATCTCATTTCTAAAGGACGACATGGCTACATGGGAAATTCTCTTCTAGCTGAAGAAATTTAAAAGAAAAACAGATGATTTAAATGAAATGTGAAAACATCCTATCTTCTGATCCAGAATTATATAATTTATACCCTATAGTTACATCCATAGCGGCAGTTGTAATTAACCTGATATGTAGCTTGAGAGTGCTTACCTATTGTATGTAGCAGCACCGTTATTTCCTGTCTTACACTTGCCCTTATTATTACAAATAAAAGGGGTTATCAGAGATCCCCCGAATGCTTTTTAACAAATATTAAATGTGCTTTGTAGGAAACCAGAAAACCCTTTTGGGGCAGGGGAACCCAAAAAAAATACTCCGCTCCATCTCCCAGTTTGAGTATTGCAGCATCTCTCATTCTTCTGCATTGTCGGTGCAGGTACTCCTGACATGGACCTTAGTTTTTCTTTTCCTGGATTCCTGGCACTGTCCAAACCTACATTGTAATCACTAACCATGAACCATTCTAGATATTTGTCACATGATATCGTAATTCCCCAAACGAGACCCTCTCATGGTCCTAGCACGTTTTATGGCTCTATATTGATAGCACATGCCCTCTGTATGCCTATCACTATACTCAGTCCACACCATACATGGCTCGGAGATGTGGACCTCCGACACTCTCTCTAATGGTCCCGTCAAGTGCCGTACACTCAAGTATATACAATATCTATTCTAAACACATTAAAGCAAAATATCCTACATTTTTACACATACAGTATTATTGATTCCTTTCAACTTGAAGAAACTCTCTGCATTTCAATCACCAATCTTCAGTTTTTAGATATGCAAACACAGTTAATGGAAGCCTCGGTTTTATGTCTCTAATGAACACGCATGTCTGTGTGCAGTCACTGGACCATTTGCTTTTGATTAAGCTTTATTTATAAAATGAAAGTATATTCATTTTAATTCCCAAACAATTTTCCATTATTGCTCCACTGATTATAATGATAGACATGAGTATAGATAATTGCAAATCTATTCTTTTGTCAAGCAGATTTCCTATGTATAATGCTATTATTATTTTTACATTAATAAAAAAACATACCGTAATTGTGAGTTGCTTTTTCTTTTTTAGTACATTTCCCCATTCGCTGTGGAAACACTGGAGAACATAAGAGCAATGATGGTATCTGGTAATGATACCTGCTCAACCATGTAGTTATTGGATATTGAAATGCAACTAGAATGAACTATGGATGAAATGAATAGTAAAGGAAGAGGGTTTATTAATGTTCTTTTTCAGTGAACAGTTTTTTTCATAAATTGAGACTACATCATCTGAATAATGGGCCGTTGAGGTCTTCATTGTTCAAAGTGACAGCAAATCACAGCAGGTTTTGGATGTGGGATATATGTCTTCTGATGGTTATTCTCTAATCTCTAGGGGTGAACTGTCATGTGGTCTCTGTCTGCATGGAGTATCACAAGGATGGACAAAGGATACTTGTCAGACTTTCTGAAGGAGCAAGTTCCACTGACAACACCCTGGTGTGATACGGAAAGCTGTTTGAGTGACAGGTCAGCAGTTTCTCTGAGGGTGGGGGTGATTCAATCAATCTTATGGGAGTGTAGGAGGGCTCAACCAATTGGCTTTTGGGTGGTGTCATTCCATTAATACCAGCCAACTTCTTATAACTGTGCCTGTTATTTTTGATACTGGCTCTTGGTGTTTTTCGGCCATAGTGTGCTGTGATTGTAACTTTTGCCAGTACTTTAGACCAATCATTTGCCTCACAATTTGGTACCTCACCATCTTTGGTTTGTTAGACTTTGTTAGCCTTTTTGCCTGTCTTCTGTCTGCCCACTTTTCCATTGGGGCCTAATTCACCAAGTGGGAAGGGAAAGGTTGCTTGTAGGGAAGCTCAGGGATGCCACTTTTTTCCTGTCTTGCTAATACTGTTAAAATATTTTATAGTGCCCATTAAGATCAATGGGGGAGGTGTTATTAAGACATTCTTCTTTTAGCTAACAATTGTTTCCCTCACATCTCAATAAAATTAGAATGATAAACTTGCCTGGTATGAAATCATCACAGGGGCTTTGGCTTCTTAACATTAGCCTTAAGAACATATATGACCACATAAAAAATCACAGCATGCCAGCATGGACTTCTATGTCTCTCCATGCAGACTGCTGTGATATCATCAGACATATGCTAGGTGTACAGTTTGGTAATGTAAGGAAACTAAAGGACCAGGGATTATGTCACCCTTGTCACATGACATTACTGCTGCTTTAGAGGGGCATTCCCATGAAGACAAGTTTATTATATGTACTCAGGATAACAAAATATCCCATTCTCTAATTCACTGTTATTAAAAAAAAATGCAGCATTTCACTAAAGTCCAAAGTCCAACCTGTCTCTATCAGTCCTGGTGTAAACAATTTCAGTTGCCCCTAGACATGACCCTGTAACTTCTGACTTAGGGCAATTTTCTTGGATTTGTATTTCCAGTGTGCAGATGAGATTTCTGCCTCTGCTAAATGTCTGTAGCCACGCCCCCTGCACGGAGCTCAGAGACTCTCACTGATCACATCCTGTTATGAGATCATGAGCAGAGAGAGAGGCTGCAAACTACAAGGAGATAAGTAATCCGGGGGAAGGGGGAGACAGGCACATATCTGTGAGATGTAGCAGAGCTCACAGTGTAACAGTGTAAAAGTCTGTCAGCCTGTGTCTGTCAGCCTGTCTCTGTCAGCCCATGTGTAATAGGCATCATGCATATAATGCATCTCTGATCTGTCTCATCTCTCACTGTGTTACTGTGTTAGTACAGAAGCCAGATGAAAGTATATATACACATATACCCTAATAATGTAACCACATTATCACCCCACAGAACTAGATGGATAATAATGTGTCTGCTTAGAGAGTCCCCGCCCACACCCTGGGATTTTGCAGTGACCAGCCTAGAGAGTGATAGGAGCTAAAACATCAATAAAACTGAGTAAAATTGTAAAGTAAGGGGTTAAAATGATCTTTATTGTGTTAACATCACTAGGGGATTCAGATGTGAGAATGTTCTTTTGTGGGAGGACCCCTTTAAGAGAAAGCATGGAGCTGCTGAATTCAGCCTGAGGAGGCCAATCCTACCTCAACTAGCCATAGTCGTCCTCAGATACAAGGTAAAATTATAAAGTTAAATATATGGGAATCTGAGGGGAACAATTTTTAGCTCAAAGAAGGGTGTCAGTTAGTTACTAGGGCTTTATAAGAACCTGTCACTTGCCGTATTTGTGAAAAATGTAATGACATATTCACTTTAAGCAATTTTTTAGGTCCAGCAAGCCTCTGTTTGCTAAAAAACGCATACAGGATTTGGCAAAACAGATATGTATGGATACAAGGTATACAAATAATGATTGTAGTGTTCAGGTTTCGGAATGTCTTCTAGGTCCAGTGGAGGTAGACGGTAGAGCTAACTTTACGTGAAGTCAAAAATCAAAAGAAATATGCTCAGGATGCAAGATCTATATTCTTACATTGACTGGTCAAATCCTTCAATAATCTACTGGACAACCCCGTACACATACACTGTAGAATCGGTTGTACCTTCTTAATTTTTCTGGTGGACTCTCCCAGTAGCCGCAGAGCTTTGCTGTTGGAAAGTTATTTTTGTAGAAAAGTCGATCATCTGTTTCAATGATTTCCCGCTACTTGTACATCTGTTTGTACTGCTTGTTCAATGGAAATTTATTTTTATGTGGCACTGGGGATTTCATAAAATAACTCTTGTTTATTTGTCTGAAAAACACAAGCTCAACGGATGAGAAGAGTTCTGTATAAATTCTTGAACTCCAGACATGATCATATGCTGAAGGGGGAATACACTAGACTGCTCCCTGCCAACTAAGGGGAAAATGCCAGGAAGGGGCAAAATTGACTTCCCTCAGTCACCATGTGTACTTCGGACCTCATCGTGGTGTTTTCCTTAGAGAATCACTCTTCATGGCCTTCTCTCAACAATATATCCTTCAATCCAGACCAGGCACAACGCTCTGGCCACCATCGGCAGATATTCTAATGACTTTGCACTATCTGCAGTTATATTTGGTCTTTAAAGGGACCTGGATATACTTTGTACACATCGGTGTATACTACAAAAAGGAGCAGTACAGGTCTCACTGACAACAGAAATCTGAAATACCAAAATGGAGGATAGCAAAGTGCCCGATAAAATTTAAAGGAACCAAAAACACAGTAAAAAACATACTTAAAATTACATGCAGGGGCTAAGCAAGAGAGATCTAGTCATCTAGTGACCACTAGAACTACTACACATATTTCATGTTCATCTCACTAGATAATCTTGTTATCTAGTCCCTGAGGAGTCGCAGCATGAATCAGCCACGAAATGCGTAGGGATGGCTTTAAAGCGAGAGAATATTGCAGAAGACAAGTTTGTAAACTCATTTATTTTCTTGCTGCTATTAAACTCTCCTCTATGGGATTGTGTTCTCCTTCGCTATCTTAAGAAGAAGAAGGAAAGTATAATTGGATCCAGATCAATTAGTTCTATATTTGCAGAATAAAGCAGAGCTTTGCAGGCTGTTCCTTATTGAGTGCTAATCCCCTAGGCATGGGACCAGCATGATATTTTAAATGGGTGCGTCATTAATCACATTCAGACAATATTTACTTAAATAAACATACTTTCTGTAAATATCATATTCTCATCGGTACAGCTCACTTCTCTCATAAGCACAGAGCTGACAATACCCACAACCCTTAGCTCTTCTCTCCTGTGCAGGTGCATGATATATTGTAGTCACAATGTGTAATAGCTGCCCTTCTACATGATTCCAGAAGCCATGCAGGATATCACAACAATATCTTCATTAAAATACTTATAAGAGCAATTTGCGTCATAGATGTAGCCCATAGATAGTATTAAACAGGGGTGTTACTGGGGTGGGGATTTCTAAATGGGGCCCCTCTTCCCCTTAAACATGAAAAATACATATTTATATACACATTTATAGACTCATTTACATTTGTAAACTCTTACACACATGCTGTTTTGCTGCCTTCTGTTGGAATATTCTTATACAGATTTAGATTTCTATGTAAGAGTATTTGCTATTTTTACTACAGCTTTGGCTTTACCATGGGGCTGACTTTCACAGATGTAGCCAAAATTTTACTTGCCCCTAACCAGTTAAAAAGCTACTGCAGTTATCCTTGACTTGACTTTTTCCATTGATTTCATTGGTTTCTCTGTGGGATATTAAAGTGCATGGCATCATTAGGTTTATGTTTAGGACAGCTACATCTGTATTATGCTCAAATATCCACTCTAATAAATTGCATAAACTCCGATATTACAAAGTGTGATACATTATCAGCTAAAACAGAATCAGAGAGTCCATGTCTACCAAAATGTGTTTTGCAGAATCGTATATTGATTCTAGAGGGCTATCAATGTTTGCAAGATTTCATTTTCCTTTTTACGGTGCACTTTTGGATTTGCTGTAAACGCATATCAGACCCTGTTAAATATTCAGCAAAGCTTATCTGCTCCGGTCTCTTGTAAAGTGTATCCTCTTCTTGTGTAGTAAATATCTTGTTATCAGAAACATCCTTGTTTTCTGAGGTGACCCTTTGTTTGTGAAGGTGTCGGAAATTAACTCTACAAGGTATAACGCAGATTTACTTAAATCTGAGGACATAATACAAAATATGATATACAAATACTGGAACAGTCACGTTGAAGCTTCCTGTGTCATGGCAAATCCTTTGTCCGCTATGAAAGGATCCATCCAAGTAGGGGACATTACAATCCAAGAACAAAGACACGTGGTTCTAGTACTCAACCAAGGTCCCATCAGACCATGTTGTCTGACTGCTTTCTATATACAGAACAAACATTTTTATGGATTTTATTTATGCTAATTCATGTGTCTCGTTAATCTGTACATTTGAGATCTGTATTTTGGCCGCCATCTTTAGGTCTGTCTTTATAGTTATATCATAATGGTTTGAGAATGTTTTTGTGTGCCTGTGATTTTTTTTTTTAATACTCTCTTGTGGCTTAATCCTGTTGTCTGTGTAAATATTGATCGACCATCTGACATGCATATAAAATAAAAAGAAAAAAAAAATGTAATCTGGACAAAACTTATTTTTGTTTTATGCATAAGGCATGATGCGACTTCCTGGCCTTCTTGCAAAAGATTTGAGCTGTTACTTCTTCACTAACATTGTAGTATCTCAAAACTGGATGTTAAGTATTAAGATTTATTTGAGTGAAGGCCTCGTCATGGCTGGATTGCCAAGCTCAGACACTGTCTTTGTCTGTCAATCTGCCTATTGGTTCACTTGCACTTGAAGATGTGGTAAGAATCTTGAAACCTAGCAGTCTGTGAAAGGCTTGTACATGGCCAGCATTGGAACCTCTAAAATAGCTCTGACTTCCAAATTAGGACGATGACCTTCCACTGCCAGCCAAATTACATTTTGGGGCTCATGTATTTACAGAAGTATTACCCTATATCCCTTTCACCTTGGCGACTTTCTTTCAGATTCAGTTACCACCCTGTAATCTTCACACTGGGATCTGAAATATGCTCAGTTACCTACCAGTTACATTTTACAATTCTTTCGCAGTGGGTCAGCAGCCATAGTCTGTCCTGTTGATTTGTCTTGTTTTAATAAAAAAAAAAATCTGAAAATTCTTGATGATCTTTTTGTACA
Organism: Engystomops pustulosus; assembly: GCF_040894005.1. Taxonomy (NCBI): domain Eukaryota; kingdom Metazoa; phylum Chordata; class Amphibia; order Anura; family Leptodactylidae; genus Engystomops; species Engystomops pustulosus. Next base: position 38,511,700 of record NC_092414.1, on the reverse strand, counting down.
ATGTTAGAACTTCAGTGACTTAAAACACTGACTTCTGACACCTTGTGAAACATATATAAAAGGGTTAACAACTCTCATATAAATACAATCTGTAGGTGACAGGTCTGTGCATGCTTTGAGGTGCCGATAGTTGGGTGGCAGTAATCTTTCAAAACTTTAAAGTAATCAAATGTCAGCATGCATGCTACTTAGGGCTAAAATATAAGCCTTGTCTTGTGGCCAAATGGAAGGGCAATGAAAGTAGGTCTTTATGCAAAAGTAAAAATAAAACTAGAAAGATGTTTTTTTAACATAAAGAGAACCTGTCACCAGCGATCCCTCTCCACAAACCACATACATTACCTTTCAGATGTCTTTATACATGTTCTATTGATACCTCTTTCCATGTGATTGGAGCCAGCATTCTTCTAAATATACATCTATTGATGTCCTCTGTTCTAGTCATGGGGATCTAGGCTGGGAGATGCAGTATACAGTTAAGCTAGCCCCTACGCCTCACTGATGCTGACGCTGCTAACACTGAAGAGAATTCCTGAGGGTAGGGTGAGGAGGTGGGAGAATGAAAATGGCAGTGAGTTATACAGCTCTGCTGGTGGTGTAACAAGATCCCACTGGGCCTGGGTGCGAACTTTAATATATAGAACAGCAAAAAAACGGCAGCACTCCGAGGTTTGTGGAAATCATAAAAACGTACTCGTTTATTCACACATGTGTCAAGGCTACGTTTCGGCTCCTTAGATCTGGAGCCTTTCTCAAGCGTTCCACCACATCCCAAAGATGCTCTATTGGATTGAGATCTGGTGACTGTGGAGGCCATTTGAGTACAGTGAACTCATTGTCATGTTCAAGAAACCAGTCTGAGATGATTCCAGCTTTATGACATGGCGCATTATCCTGCTGAAAGTAGCAATCAGATGTTGGGTACATTGTGGTCATAAAGGGATGGACATGGTCAGGAACAATACTCAGGTAGGCTGTGGTGTTGCAACGATGCTCAATTGGTACCAAGGGGCCCAAAGAGTGCCAAGAAAATATTCCCCACACCATGACACCACCACCACCAGCCTGAACCATTGATACAAGGCAGGATGGATCCATGCTTTCATGTTGTTGACGCCAAATTCTGACCCTACCATCCGAATGTCGCAGCAGAAATCGAGACTCATCAGACCAGGCAACGTTTTTCCAATCTTCCACTGTCCAATTTCGATGAGCTTGTGCAAATTGTAGCCTCAGTTTCCTGTTCTTAGCTGAAAGGAGTGGCACCTGGTGTGGTCTTCTGCTGCTGTAGCCCATCTGCCTGTTCGACGTACTGTGCATTCAGAGATGCTCTTCTGCCTCCCTTGGTTGTAACAGGTGGCGATTTGAGTCACTGTTGCCTTTCTATCAGCTCGAACCAGTCTGCCCATTCTCCTCTGACCTCTGGCATCAACAAAGGATTTCCGCCCTCAGAACTGCCGCTCACTGGATGTTTTTTCTTTTTCGGACCATTCTCTGTAAACCCTAGAGATGGTTGTGCGTGAAAATCCCAGTAGATCAGCAGTTTCTGAAATACTCAGACCAGCCCTTCTGGCACCAACAACCATACCACATTCAAAGGCACTCAAGTCACCTTTCTTCCCCATACTGATGCTCGGTTTGAACTGCAGGAGTTTGTCTTGAACATGTCTACATGCCTAAATGCACTGAGTTGCCGCCATGTGATTGGCTGATTAGAAATTAAGTGTTAACGAGCAGTTGGACAGGTGTACCTAATAAAGTGGCCGGTGAGTGTATATATGATACACATACAAATACACACCCCATATATAGGAAACACTCAAATATAGGTGTACATAAACAATGAAAATTCCACATACATAAATATACTATCTTGGAATATACTGCACATTACAATATAGCGGCAAAAAATTACTGCACACCAGGGCTGCCATAAGGAAGATATAGACATCACTTTTTTCTTTGATCCGTCTTGGTCTTCATTTTAGGGGCTCCTCACAGATGACAATTCAGTTACAGAGCTTTGACCTCTCCAGCCGTGACTTATTTCTACAGAATTCACCACCAGATATCTTCAGCTCCGTGCAGCACGAAACTGCATTCCTTTAAACACCACAGTCACTTACAGTATATTGTCATATTGTCACTTAGATAAACATAGATAAAACCATGTCCAAATGTATATACTACACCCACTCAGGGCCGATTCTAGCATATTTGCTGCCTGAGGCGAATATTAAAATGCTGCCCACCCCCCGCTCCCTTTTAAGTAAATCCTTAAACTTTACTAACAATTAACAACCCTACAGACAGCTCCCTGACACTGTGTGACTGACTACAGGATCTGAGAGGCATTAGTGGCATCTAGTACCTTATAGATGACAATCTCTTCCATCAGTAGAACTTTATTCCGGGTTCTTCAATCCATGACGTATCACTGCTGAATTCACGGGCAGATATTTTCAGCTCCATGCAGCATCTCCACCCGGCGTCCCTAAAAATACCACAGTCACTTACAGTATAAAGTCTCCTGGATAACAACACTGTGCTCCTAAATAATATATACCCCTCACAACACAACTGACCGCACGCTACCCCACATATAACACATCCCTTCATTATGTAGGGATAAAATCTTGCCCCACATATACAGTCCCCTCCCAGCTTAGTAATATACTGTATCCCATATACAGCCCCTGCAGCTAAGTAATATACTGTACCCGATATACATCCCCCCAGCTTAGTAATATACTGTATCCCATATACAGCCCCTACAGCTAATTAATATACTGTACCCGATATACAGCCCCCCCCCTGCTTAGTAATATACTGTACCCGATATACAGCCCCCCTGCTTAGTAATATACTGTATCCCATGTACATCCCCCCAGCTTAGTGATATAGTGATATATAATATATACAGCACCCCCCAGTATAAAATGATTCTGGCCCCATATAATATATACTGAATCCCCCCCAGTATAAAATAATTATAGCCCCAAATAATATCTATAGCGTCCCCCCCAGGATATAATAATTATAGCCCTAAATAATATATATATAGCATCCCCCCAGTATAAAATAATTATAGCCCCAAATAATATCTATAGCATCCCCCCCAGTATAAAATAAGTATAGCCCCAAATAATATATATAGCGTCCCCCCCAGTATAAAATAATTATAGCCCCAAATAAAATATACAGAACCCCCCCCCCCTGGTATAAAATAATTCTGGCCCCATATAATATCTATAGCATCCCCCCAGTATAAAACAATCATAGCCCCAAATAATATATATATAGCATTCCCCCAGTATAAAATAATTACGGTATAGCCCCAAATAATATAAATATATATTGCATCCCCCCCCCAGTATAAAATAATTATAGCCCCAAATAAAATACATAACATTCCATCATCCCCCCTCCCCCCCAGTATAAAATAATTCTGGCCCCATATGATATATATAGCGCCCCCCCCCAGTATTAATTAATAGCCACATTTAATTAATTAAATACATGAAAAATAATAAAAATCATACTCACCTGCAGGCAGCTGCTCCCTCGGCGCGGCTCCCGTCTTCACGCGGCTCTCTTGTGAGCCGCGGCTCCGCAGTGACACAGGCGCATGACGTCATGACGCCTGTGTCACTGCTTAGAACGGAGCGACGCAGCTGCCGGAAAGGCGCTGCGTCGCTCCGCATATAAATCGCGCCTGTGTCTTAAAGAGACAGGGGCGATTTATTTAGCTGGTGGGCGATTCGGGCGTTAATGGACGCCCGAATCGCCCACCTATAATATACTGTCAAGGAGGGTCCCCCTTATAATATGCTGTGACAGATGCCCCCCTTATACTGTAGCCACCTCTAATAATATGAATAGGAGCCCCCTTTCCTAAATATCCAGAAGTCCAGGAGCCCTATAATATACTCTGCAGAAGTCCCACCTATATAATACTGTCCACCCCCCCCTAATAATATACTGCCCAGGAGCTATTCCACCCTCTTATAATATACTTCCCAGGAACCATGATCCCCCCTTATACTGCCCAGGAGCCATTCCCTCCCTTTTAACCGGTTAAGGACCGGGCCCTTTCCTGTTTTTTCATGTCCATTTTTCACTCCCCACCTTCAAAAATCTATAACTTTTTTATTTTTACACGTAAAGAGCTGTGTGACGGCTTGTTTTCTGCGTAACAAATTGCACTTCATAATGATGGTATTAAATATTCCATGCCATGTACTCGGAAGCAGGAAAAAAAATTCCAAATGCAATGAAAATGGTGAAAAAACGCATTTGCGCCATTTTCTTGTGGGCTTGTATATTACATCTTTCACTGAGCGCCCCAAATGACATGTCTACTTTATTCTTTGGGTCAGTACGATTAAGGGGATACCAAATTTGTATAGGTTTTATAATGTTTTCATACATTTACAAAAATTAAAACCTCCTGTACAAAAATAATTTTTTTGATTTTGCCAACTTCTGGCGCTAATAACTTTTTCATACTTTGGTGTACGGAGCTGTGCGTGGTGTCATTTTTTGCGAAATTTGATAATATTTTCAATGATATCATTTTTAGGACTGTACGACCTTTTGATCACTTTTTATAGATTTTTTTAGATTTTTCAAAATGGCAAAAAAGTGCCATTTTCGACTTTGGGTGCTATTTTCCGTTACGGGGTTAAATGCATTGAAAAACCGTTATCATATTTTGATAGATCGGGCATTTTCGGACGCGTCGATACCTGATGTGTTTATGATTTTTACTGTTTATTTATATTTATGTTAGTTCTAGGGAAAGGGGGATGATTTGAAATTTTAGGTTTTTTTATTATAATTTTTTTTTTTTTAACTTTTTTTTATTTTTATTTATACTATTTTTCAGACTCCCTAGGGTATTTTAACCCTAGGTTGTCTGATCGATCCTATTATATACTGCCATACTACAGTATGGCAGTATATGGGGATTTTCTTCCTCATTCATTACAATGTGCTATCAGCACATTGTAATGAAGGGGTTAAAACGAAATAGCCTCGGGTCTTCGGAAGACCCGAGGCTACCATGGAGACGGATCGCCGCCCCCTGATGACGTCACGGGGAGCGGCGATCCCAGGTAAGATGGCGGCGCCCATGCGCCGCTATCTGTTTGGGGCTGCCGGCAGCTTTGCCGGCAGCCCACGCTGTAAGAACACCCGCGATCGGTGCTAGCACCGATCGCGGATGTTACCGGTAAGCCTTTGCTGCAATATGCAGCAAAGACTTACCGGCTATGGAGAGGGCTCAGCCCGTGAGCCCTCTCCATGCAGCACGACGCGACCGCCGCCGTGAATACACGGCGGGCGGTCGCGAACCGGTTAATATACTGTCCATAAGCCATCCACCCCCCACCCCCCCTTATAATACATAGCCCAGGTGCCATTCCCCTTCTTATAATATAATGTCCAGAAGCCATTCCCCCCTTATAGTATACTGTTTAGGATCCTTTCCCCTCGATGAGGAGTGGTGGCTTCCACCAATGGCTGGTCAACCACCACTGGAACCCAGGACGAATGTGCCCCTCGCAGAGATGGGAGAAGACAGAGAGAGTACTACAGTGGAGGAAGCTACACCACTACGACATTCTCAACGCTCCAACTTTGGCAGGATGCCAACTCGATTTGAGGATTACGTTGTGCAAACTCAGGTCGTCGGGACAGCAACACTTAAAGGGCACCTACCACCACAAATCTACCTATAAAGGTAGATCGGGTGGTAGGTGAATCAATGGGACGTGAGGATAGCCCTTTTAAGGGCTAATCCTCACGTCCCCGCACTGTTTTGTAAACTTTTATTACCCTAATATGTTAATTTACTTATGCGGCTACTGGGGCGTGGAGTAGCCGCATCTGAGGTTACACGAGGCGGCTACTCCACGCCCCGGTAGCCACTTTTCCCCTCCTACTCACCATGTTCGGCGCGCAGCTGCTCGTAGCTGCGTGCCCTCGTCCGCCGATCCTGCCGTCTGCGCATGCGCAGAACAGCAGGCCCGCGTCTGTGCAGCCCCGGCTTCGGAGCAGTGACCGCGCAGGCGCGGGCCTGCTGTTCTGCGCATGCGCAGACGGCAGGATCGGCGGACGAGGGCGCGCAGCTACGAGCAGCTGCGCGCCGAACATGGTGAGTAGGAGGGGAAAAGTGGCTACCGGGGCGTGGAGTAGCCGCCTCGTGTAACCTCAGATGCGGCTACTCCACGCCCCAGTAGCCGCATAAGTAAATTAACATATTAGGGTAATAAAAGTTTACAAAACAGTGCGGGGACGTGAGGATTAGCCCTTAAAAGGGCTATCCTCACGTCCCATTGATTCACCTACCACCCGATCTACCTTTATAGGTAGATTTGTGGTGGTAGGTTTCCTTTAAACCCTGGGGAAGAGGTGTAACAAGGGGCTGCAGTGTGGATCTTTGTCCAGTAGGTGGCACCAGAGTAGATGAGGAGGATTCTGGAAGGAGCAGGAAAAGGAAGTGATTCAGTGTGAGAGGTCAGAGGAGCTGATAAGTGGCAGAAGTGGTGGTGTGCCTGTGTGCTCCTGGCTAAGATATAAGCTCCTACTTAGTACTAAGGAGAGAAAGTACTGTGCCCAGAACTCTGGTGGTGAGGTCTTAGGACAGCGTGTACGGAGAGGGAGTCTCCTGTCCGGCAGGTGTGCGGCTGAAGAAAGACCCCCATTCCTGCAGTGAGGCTAAAGCAAATCCATCTGCATTATTATATGCATTATATGGACATTTTCTGTATTCATTAATAGTTCAGTAAAGTTTATTGTTATATTCAGCACGTTGTCTGTCGTCTCCCTTGGTAACTTTCCCTAAACTCAGCCCTGGTAGGGTTAGAGTGGAGATTACCTACAATGTACACCACACATACAGGGAAGAGGAGATCCTGCTCCTGTCTCTCCCTCTGGCAACTCCTTAGAAATAGCAGCAGCATGGGGTGAATTAAACTGTAAGTAAAACACTTACTTACAGCAGCTGCAGTTGTGTCTTTTGTAAATCTCTCTGTCTCCCTCCAGCAGCTCATTCTTATTTACTGTAATGTGCTCTCTCTTTATGGACATCTGTATATATATATTCTGTAAATAATTAGTGTGGGAGGCAGGAGACGGGGGAGCATTATCTTATAAGTGGAGACACAGGCATTTTTCTCTAATAAACTATATTATAAGTTGCAAGCACAGCATGGGCATGGTAATTAGCGCTAATATATTTGTATCTGCCGTGGAACTGCCTCAGTAATATAATGCAGGACGTTTACACTAAGCTTTGTTTCCCATAGACAATTACCAGTAACTGGTTAATATGATTTAATAAAGAGTTATTGAAATGGTAGTAATCAGACATTGCCGATTCTGGACTACCACCCTGTATCTGAGACTTTATTAGCAGCATCTGCCAGCTGATTTTATGTGGGGAAGTAATGACCTCATATAATAAGAAAAATGGGTACTAATGAATAATGTTAGACAGAAATGTTTTCAAACTTCTAAATAATCTCACATCTATCTGTCAATTGTGCATCTGCTGAGGGGACACCATAGCACAATTCTTTTTAAAGCAAAGTTGACAGCTAAATACATGGCCTAGAAAAATATGGAAAGTTGTGCTAGCTGATGAATCAACAGATCCAGAACGTGCCTTTTTATGTGTGCTAAGACATGGTGCATTGTACCTTACAGAAATGGCTTTTAACCTCTTAAAGGGGTTGGCCCTCTTTAACATAAATTGCCCATGTGCCTTTACTGCCTTAATCCCTTGGCGCTCTGCGCTGAGTCCCGCGAATAGCGCTCAGCGCAGTACAGCTACTGCACAGAGACGATGGCGGTTCAGCGCTGCACAGCAGCCGAACCGGCATCGGGGGTCGCGGGATTTCAGCGGTAATCTACCGCTGACATCCCCGGCTAACACCCGCGGTCGGAGTGGGCTCCGATCGCGGGTTTTTAACCCGTTAAATGCTGCGGTCAACGCGACCGCGGCATTTAACATGCCTTCCGGAGGTCTTTACCCCACGATCGGTGCCCCTGCTGCGTTTTCGGGTCACCGATCGCTGCTATGGCACCTTTGGGGTCCGATCGGGACCCCAGAGAAGCCTGAAGGCAGTGCCTTTAAGATGGCGTCTGTGACGTCATCTTAAAGGCAAAGTGTCAGCCTATGCATCTGCATAGGCTGGCACTGCTAATACCCTGCAATACATGAAAAAGCAATCAGATGATTGCCTGTTCATGTCCCATGCTGGATCAAGTAAAAAAATTAAAAAAAAAAATGTTTTTCAATAAAAAATTACTTTATAAATCGCTAAAAATGCCCATAAGCCCCAAAACATATAAAGAGACATATAACGCTCAAAAAGGTCTAAATCATAACACAAACCCCACATATATAGTATCACCACGTCCGTAACAATCCATTGAATAAAACTACATAACTATTGAACCCATATGATGAACTCTGTAAAAAAAAAAAACTTTAAAAACCCGCCAAAAATTATGATTTTTACCTATTATAGGTAAGTGATCAACAAAACATATGTACTCCAGAATGATACTGTTGCAAAGTACAATATGTCCCGCAAAAAACAAGCCATCAACCAGCTCTGTAGCCAAAAACGTAACAATGTTATGCCACTTGGAAGACGGCGATGCAAAAATGATAGATTTTTCCCCACATTAGGGTTTTATTTGGCTAATTTAGTAAAACATAAGAAAAAATATTCATGTCTGGTATCCCCGTAATCGTATCGACCCATAGAATAAAGAGAACATGATTATTAGGCTATATGGTGAACACGAAAAAAAAAAACTAAAAAATCCAGTAGAGAATTGATGCTTTTCTACTCATGACCTCAAAAAAAGTTCCTAAATTTTCAACAATAGGTGATGCCAACCCCAAAATGGTAACACTGGAAAAAGCATCTCATCCCGCAAAAAAAATGCCCAAATAACAAAAAATTGAAAATTTTATAGCCTTCAAAAAGGGGGCAACGAGAAAACTAAAATCCTGGCAGCTGCAGGGCTCCTTCCCTTCTGCGCCTCGCTGTGCCCCCATAACACAAGTAATGTCCACATGTTGGGGTCTCTGCACTCAGGAAAAATTGTAGAACAAATTTTATGGTGGGTTTTCTCTTTTTATCTTTTAGAAATGTGTAAATTTTAGGGCTAAATGAACGTATAACCGACAAAATTTGACCATTCTAAATTTCACAGCCATTTTGATTCAATTACTATGAAGATCTCAAGGGGTTAACAATCTTCGTAAATGCTGTTTCTGATAGCTTGAGGGGTGCAGATTTGAAAATGGGTTGGTTATATAGGTATTTATCCGCAAAATAGTCAATTCTGAAAATACGGAAAATTGGTATTCAATTTGTAAGCCGCGTAACGTCAAAATAAATTATCCAGACATTTCAAAAATTATGAAAAAGTAAAATAGACATATGGGAAATGTTATTCGGCAATTTATTTAGGTGGTAAATCGTTCTGCCTGAAAACGCGGTGATTTCGAATTACGAAAATGGCAAATTTTTCTAAAAAATCATCATTTTTTTCTTTTTTTTTGTAAATAAACGCAAAACTTATCAGCCAAAATTTACTACTATATGGAAGTACAACATGTGGGGAAAAAACAATCTCAGAATCGCTTTGATAAGTAAAGTGTTCAAAAGTTATAACCATATAAAGAGACGCAGGTCAGAATCCAAAAAATGGGACTGAGCCTTAAGCTACAAAATGGCTGCGTCCTTAAGGGGTTAATAATATTCCCTGAATGTTGACCAATTGATTCATCATCCCTAATGTTTCCTTTATTGCTGTTTGTGGACTCTCTGTGCACTCTGTAGGATCTTAGTTTATATGTATCTGAACTGATAAATAGTAGGGCCATGTAGCAGGAGACCATCACTCATCCTACTTCCCTTCTCCATGTGTTTGTCAGTGAGATGGACTGAGATAAAAAAACACACACTGGAGGCTTCCATTAGGACAGACTGACAGAGTGTGAAACAGGAGTAGAGCGGGCAGCATGGTGAGAACAAGGAAAGGCTGAAGCTCTCACAGGGGCCAAAGACGCAAAGGTACATATACATGCAGAGATATGTCTAATTGAAGAGATTTATTTAAAAGTGGCCGCTGTACTTGTTGCTTGATTCAGCCAGTCAGACAACTTTGCGCTGTTAGCAATTTATATATGGCTGTGATTGGCCAGGTGGACACCTGGTGGACATAACTGGCCAATCACAGCCATGCCTAGTTGCTTGGGGCATAAAGCTGTGTGAGTGGCTGCTCTGCAGCCCATCAAGCAACTTGTCCGTATTAGGTACAGCTGCCAAAGAGGAGGACCCGATCCAAAAAGTTTGGGTCCGTTTATAGCTGCACGTGATATATCTGTATATTACAAAGTTGTTATGCCACTAACTGCACCAATCATGTCTGTTAAATGTTTAAGTGTTGTGGTTGCACCTGTGACATCATCAGGGGTATAACATCATAAATATTGCAATATCTTAAATGAGTAATTAAACCCCTTGACTTCAAACCTTAAAATCTAGAAAATTTTTAAAAAAAAATAACAATAAAAGGTAAAAAAACTACCGTATATGCCGGCGTACAAGACGACCGGGCATATAAGACGACCCCCAACTTCTGCCCTAAAAATATAGAATTTGGTATATACTCACTGTATAAGACTACCCCTCTCCCAAATGAAAAAAAGTCTGCTTAAAACTTTGCAAAACAAACAAGAGAGCAAGTGCCTGGTGATCAAAACTGTAAGCTGCGATATTAATGAAGATCCGACATGCTTCTGTAAGTGCCGCCTGTGACCCCCAGCTCTGTGACGCCGACCGCTGTGACAGGGCGGCTGCATTAGCATACAGCGCGCCGCCCCGTCAGCGCGTACTAAGCCTCTTCTAATGACTGTGAGAGGCGGACTGCCGCACATGCGCGGCGGTCCCAGGAAGCTGCTCTCTGCGCGCTGACGGGGAAAAAAAACACCTCACACAGTGCGGCCCCCGTGTATCCGGCGTATAAGACGACCCCCCACTGTAGCCATTATTTTAAGGGGTTAAAAAGTAGTCTTATACGCCAGTATATACAGTAAATATAAAAATATATCCTCTTTCCCTAGAAATAGAAAAATATATCTGTTATTATGTGGACCTAAAGAATAAAGGGATTGTATCATTTGAACTGGAAAAGTTATATGTGTGATACTCATTTAAACAAAGCCTGTAAAACACATTTTTGCACATCATTGCACTGGCTATTGAATAAGGTTCACTTTTAGAAAACAAGTCTTCATATCGCTCACTAAAAGTTAAAATAAAAAAGTAATTTATTTTGGAATGCAGAGAGTCTAAGAAAGAGATGCAAAAATAGAAAAGGAATGTGGTGTAAAGGTATTAAATTATCAGTATAAGACAAAACATGGCTGCCTAGTTTCTGCTTGTCAGGCTCCAGGGGTAGTGGACCCACTGGACCACTGTGGACGATGACGATAGCCGACACCTGGGACTGAAATCTAAGTGGCACCCGGTTTTCACCAGAGCCAAAGTGGTACCACCAGGTCACTCCAAAGGTGTGACTTTGTCCACATTGGCAGTCGTGGCGAGCTACACAGACGTTAAGCAGGATCATACTCGGGGACAGACAGGAGGTCAGGATGGGCATCACGGAATAGTTGGGAACTAAGCAACAGGTCAGCACAGACCGAACAGGATCAAAGTCAAATATGGAACAGGGGTCACAACAGGAAATCACACTAAGGCTATATTCACACTGCTGTTACCCGCCCGTACCATACCGTAGCGGGCAAAGGCAGTGTACGGGGAGAGGAGGAGGAGGTGAGCGCAGCTCACCCCCGCCCCTCTCCATAGCAACCTATGGCGCACGGCCCCGTATTACGGGAAAAGATAGGACATGTCCTATCTTTTTCCCGGGTACGGAACGGTGCCGTGCGCCCATAGGAGTGTATGGGGGACGTATATCGGCCGTATATACGTCGGCCGTATATACGTCCCCCATACATTCGTGTGAATGTAGCCTAAGAACGCAGGGCATCAGGGAAACAGCTTTTTCAACGGCACTAGGCACGGAGATCCGGCAGGGAATGCTGGGAGAGGCTGGCTTTTAACTATATCCTGGAATGGCCTGCACCAATCAGCGGTGCGCTGGCCTTTTAAATCTTCGTGAGTCGGTGCACGTGCCCTAGGAGTTTGGGATGTGCGCACACAGCCTCTGAAGCCGGAAGACAAAAGGGGACAGGTGAATGGCACAAGCACTGCGCTGGTGGGGTGAGAGGAGCACGGGTGAGCCCGCGACACACGATACGGGTCGTGGGAGCATCCGTGACACTAGCTTTGTGATCTATTCTATAGTTTGTGCACACTGAAAACTCCTAACCCACAAGAAACCTGGACTTTTTTTTTCAATGGTGAAAATTCACTACATCAGAACTAAAATAAAGGATTTTATAGCATTTTTGCTTTCCAAAGTAAGGGAACTTTACAAAACTAGCAAGTGATGCTCACAAAAAGTAGTTTATATTAAGTCACCAGGGGAAGACAAAAGATTTTTTATAGCATTGCTCCCATGTGTGTTCATGACCTTGATAGAGATGGCAAAAATCCCCTGGTTTCCAAACTCTACACAAGCCTTATATTTTGTGTCTAGAGTCAGAAAGAGGCTTATATCTATGCTGAATATTCACAATGAATTTTTAGCAAACTTCTGTGAAGGTTTACACAGTCTCTTATTTTACTCTTTTTTTTTTTTTTCAACAATTCCAAATACCACATGTTCAAATCAACCAACATCTCGTTTAACAAAACGACACCCTGTACCTTGTCCACCAAAATTATAACTTCTTCATCTTCTTACTTTAATCCTTTATGCTTTTCTCTCCTCTTTAGATTCGATCAATAGCATCAAGTAGGCAAACCAAAGTTATATCAACCTCAGAAACTGCACTCCATGCAATCCATCACCTGCTAAATATAGGACTGCACTCCCACCACTTTTCTGCCATGTTATTCATAGTTTCCTTGTCGGAGGAGTTGTATTATTTCTTAGTTAAGCTCATTGCTATTGTTTAATGAGTAATATTGGATGTTCTTAGAACTTTTATTAAAGCTCCATTGGTCCTATGCTAAATAATTTATACCGGGTAGGCTAGGAGTGAAGTTATAGAGCAGGAAAGGAACAGTTATCATGTCATTTTAGGTGGACGCATATGGATCTATACAGTTTTTATTGTTGTAAGTATAAAAAGAAAAATTTCCAGTGTAAGAAGTGTAGTAAAAATAAGTTCTTTTTCCCTCCACATGTCAGGGAAAAGCAAAAAGGATACAATATTTATGCATTCATATTGCTGCAAATTGGGAAAACTCCTAACTTATTAGTCACTCAGGTTAAAGCCAGGGTCACCACAATTATGACTTTGAGAAGATCTCTCAGATTAGAAAGGAACAAAATGGACTTCCTCAGAACCTAGTAACCGTGGATTGGTCATATGTTACCCCAAAACCTTTCTTCTTCATCCAGTGAGCTGGGTTTACATTTAATCTTGACTCTTGGGTTCCTCTGGAGAGTTGTGCCCCTTCACCTTTAGATTGTGTGTCTAATGTCAGTGGGTGTGTAACTCTCCTTTTGCTGTCGTCATATACTTCTGTTTCCCCTCATTGTTGATACTCTTGATGTTACTTCAATGGATAACTCATGCTTATGTTTACTTTTTGGCATCACTATAAAACACAGTCTTGTACCATTTATGACACCCACTGAGTTGGAAACGTTGACTTGTTGTGCCACTCTTTTCTATTTCTTTAAGGAAACCTACCATGTGGAATCTACTATCAGAAGTAGATCCTCCTGCCTCTGTCCTAATCTGTAATTTAGTAATCCTGGAACCTAATCTAACTTGTTAAAAACTATATGTATATATGTAAATGAACTACAGAGGCTACTGGGGCATGTACTAGCCTTAGCTTCCAGTGCCCAGTCAGTCTAGAACATGCCACGGGTGACCCCAAGATCCTTGTTTGAGGTCCTGCCTTCCCGAAGTCCTGCCTGCCCTGTGTCCCTACCTTGGCTGCCACCGCAGGCCTAGTCTTACCCGTGGAGAGACCTGGTGGCTCCCAGCCGCAGCAAGACCATCCCGCTTTTCGGCGTTCTCTGGTCAAAGACCAGGAGTCCACTTAGACTCCACTCCCGGGTTGCGGCTAGCATCTTTATCCCCCGCGGTGGTCCCGGGAGTCTACAGACTTTAGTCCCAAGGGACTATTCCCATAGACTGTGACAGCCACAATAGCCTCTACAGTTAATTTACATATTACTAAAATAAAGTTTATAAAAAGTTGGGTTCCAGTATTATTAAATTACAGTTTAGGGTGGAGGCAGGCAGGAGGAATCTACCATCATATCTACTAATCAGAATAACAGATTGTAAACCAAGCACATAGACATATTGGTGTGTGCCCCCTCTGGCAGGATCCAATCTTTTTTAACCTCCCTATGCCCTTGTTTTTAAGAAAAATGGGCGTTGGAATTATGCAAATGAGCTCCAGGGCCTCCAGGATCCATTTACATCTATAGAATTTGGAGGCCCTTTGATTCATTTGCATAATTTTAAAAAACTTTTCTTTAAAAAAACCAGGACATGAGAAGCTAAAAGAAGAGCTGATCCTGCCAGTGGGGGCCCACAACAGTATATTAAGAGTTCTTGGTTTACAATTCTTGATCCTGATGGTAGATGTCCTTTAAATCTGTTAAAATAGTGTTAAAACTAAAACGTAGTGAAACATTGCTCACTTGCTCCTCCACCAGATGTTTTTTGAAAATGAAAACATTTTTAAAAAGGAATAATTTTTGAAACAAACTATTACAGGTATTCAATATGCTCAGACATTCATCAAAAATGCAAATACCGTATATACTCGTGTATAAGCCGAGTTTTTCAGCACAAAAAATGTGCTGAAAAACGTCCCCTTGGCTTATACACGAGTCAAAATAATTAAAGATGGACTAAAAAAAAATAAATAAATATTTACTCACCCTCCGGTGGCCCCGATGCGCAGCGCTGCTCCCCCGATGTCATCGCGGCTCGTCTTCAGGCTTCCCGGCTCCTCTTCTTGCTTCCGCGCCGTCTTCTGTCTTCTTTAACATCTTGCTGGGCGCCGCCATTGTTCTTCTCCTGTGCGGCGCCTAGTATGACGTCAGCAGCGGCGCGTCATACTAGGCGCCGCATGGGAGAGAACAGTTGCGGCGCCCAACGCGATGTTAAAGAAGACGGCGCGGAAGCAAGAAGAGGAGCCGGGAAGCCTGAAGAGGAGCCGCAATGACATCGGGGGAGCAGCGCTGCGCATCGGGGCCACCGGAGGGTGAGTAAATAAGTTTTTTTTTTTCTAATTCTGGGCTGACTGTATACTAGTGGGGGGACACTGTATACTACTGGGGGCATGCTGTATATTACTGGGGGGCAGGCTGGGGTGGCTGTATACTACTGGGGGCATGCTGTATACTACTGGGGGGGCAGGCTGGGGTGGCTGTATACTACTGGGGGCACACTGTATACAACTGGGGGCAGGCTGGGTGGCTGTATACTACTGGGGGCATGCTGTATACTAATGGGGCAGGCTGGGGTGGCTGTATACTACTAGGGGCATGCTGTATATTACTGGGGGGCAGGCTGGGGTGGCTGTATACTACTGGGGGCTGGCTGGGGTGGCTCTATACTACTGGGGGCTGGCTGGGGTGGCTGTATACTACTGGGAGCAGGCTGGGGCAGGCTGTATACTACTGGGAGCAGGCTGGGGCAGGCTGTATACTACTGGGAGCAGGCTGTATACTACTGGGGCAGGCTGGGGTGGCTGTATACTACTGGGGGCTGGCTGGGGTGGCTGTATACTACTGGGAGCAGGCTGGGGCAGGCTGTATACTACTGGGGGCAAGCTGTATATTATAGGGGGCTGGCTATATACTTGGCTGGGTCTGTGACCAATGCATTTCCCACCCTCGGCTTATACTCGAGTTTTTGGTTGTAAAATTAGGGGTCTCGGCTTATACTCGAGTATATACGGTATGTTTTCCAAGGTGTTAAATGGATAACAATGCCTACTTTTGCTACCTTGAAAGGCAGCACCCTTAACACACCAGTGGTGTGGGATTAATCCAAACCAGTACATATATTCCAGAAGGTCTCCCAACTATAGACAGCACTGTTTCAACCTGGTTGGGTCTCCTCAGTACCAAACTGATTTGGCTATGTGAGCGGTTATTGACTAGGGTCAGACAGTAGGTGCTCTCCTTAAGGAGAGATTGCCAATTAAGGTCACCTTAAAGACGTGTGGAGACTTAAAGCCATAGATGCTCCACTAGGGAATTCTGGGAAAAATGCAAATATGTTTTCCAAGGTGTTAAATGGAAAACAATGCCTCCTTTGCTATCTTGAAAGGCAGCCCCCTTAACACCAGGTATAACCTACTATAAGTCTAAAATCATGGTGTGGGATTAAGCCAAACCAGTATATCTATTCCAGAAGGAACAGACTCCCAACTGTAGACGGCACTGTTTCGACGTGGTTGGGTCTCCTCAGTACAGTGTAGGGAACTGATTTGGCTGTGTGAGAGGCTATTGACTAGGGTCAGACAGTAGGTGTTCTCCTTAACACCTTGGAAAACACCTTTGCATTTTTACCAGAATTCCCATCTTAATTGGCAATCTCCTACTGTCTGACCCCAGACATTCGTCAGAAATAGATAATTCTTGTTGGCTAAATGTACATTTCTCATAATTGACCGTCGATTTTTATGTTGTCATTTTTATGATGACTTTTTCACGGCAGCCTATGTGACAATATGACACAACTCCCGGAGGATCTGTAGACCGTGTGCTACCTCCCTTCCAATGTCTTCCTGTTCTCTAGTAAAATATTCTGCACATGTTTTATGACTGCATCCATTTTAAACACCTCTACACTGACCTCTAAGACTGAACAAGTATCTTAACAGATTGTACAGATACATCTATGTGTGAGTACATTATTCACGTAACTCATGTTATCAATTGTGTATGAATCGCTGTGTTGATCATTGTGAAAAACAACTAAGGCAAAGGTACAGCAATGCATCAGGATTCTTCCCAGACAACTAATGGATCTTTTTGTTCATTTCAAGGGAACGCTCAGTGACAATGTCATTGGACACTTTCTTTAGTATGCAGAAGGCATAAAACACATATTGTGGCACTGTTTAAAATATTACCAGGTCATAAATCTCTGAATACCAAGGACATCTGAAAAATAACATTTCTCATATAACCTTGCACAGACGGCGTGATTTATACGAAAGAGCAAACCATTTGCATACTGATCCCCTAAAGCTCTTAATACAATAATAAAACAATCTCTCAGTTATTCAGTTATTTTTGTCCTTCACTCTTTGAATCCTCTTCACCAGCGATTTGTTCCAGCATCACAGGTCACATGCCGTCTCAGGGAAAGGTTTCTATCTGCCAAGATTTTATAAGGACAAATCTAAACACAGTAGCACATATTCCCGATTCTAATGGAATAAGTAACCAACATAATGGCTGCAGTGAGTCTCATGAAGATTTCTTCTGTGGTTACAAAGTTGTAACACAAAACTCTGGGGCCACCTTACAAACTCTGCAACCACAGGGGAGATTTATCATTAGACAGGCTCCTGAGGATAGCTCTATGTCTGCCTTTGGCGCTCCTCTGCCCTTCAGATTTATTAAAGTGATGTCGGCCCTTTAATAAATCTCTCTGGGATTTAAAAAAAAAATCTATAATTGTAAAATAATCGCAGTATTGCATACACCAGGTTGGGTAGTGGAGTGACCTTACGATTTTTTGGCATTTTTTAAAAAAATGTAGCTTTGCACTAGCAGTTGTTCTATGTCTAGGCCAATATTCCTGAGTTACGGGAAAATGTATTTTGCAATTATTTTATTCAAAAAAATGGAAAAGGAAAAAATTTTTTGCACGGTTTTAGGCTAAATTCACATTGACGTGTTCCATACCGTACCGTAGGACGGCGGGCACACATCGGCGCCGGTGAGAGGAGAAGGGGTGAGTGCTGCTCACCCCTACCCCTCGCCATAGTGCAAAATTGCGCACGGTGCCGTATTCCGGGAAAAGATAGGACATGTCCTATCTTTTCACGGGGTACGGAACGGTACAATGCCACACTTGTGCTGCACCATCCCGCTCCCGTAGGGTGCTGTGCGCCCATTGCCGGCTATGGGGGACGTATATACGTCGGCCATATATACATCCTCATACGTGTGTGTGAATGCAGCCTTACACCAAAAAGTCAATGATAAGTAACCTCCAATGACTTCCATCCACAGAGTAATCTGTAAAATCATCTGTTATAAAACTGGCCCCATTTAGATGACAAGTCTCAGGTGCCGCTGTTGTCTTTGTACCTTCTATAGAGCAGTGTCATGTCCATGTGTCAGTTGGCAAATCTCCTCATGGCGGGGCATATATTTTATAAAACCCTATACAGGGCAACCTATCTACAATTAATTTAAATAGCATTACTTCTTCTACCTATGATCAGTGGTGGTGAATCTATGGCACGAGGGCGGAGGTGGCACTCAGAGCCCTCTCTGTGGGCACCCAGGCTGTCACCTTAGCACAAAGTTTGCCAGACAGAGCTCAAGGCCTCCTCCTGCTGTCGAGGAATCCCAGGATATACTGTGCTCAGTTATATTTTCATACACACATCCTCCACTGCCTGAGACTACTAGAAGATCAAGAAGGTGTGGACAAAGCTGGAACTTTTCACTAGGCCCCACAATTTGTTCTCTTCAGGGGACACTGGAGAGAAGCCTCAATGACGCACCAAATTTCTCCACTTACTTCTACTGTATTTGTGCCCTCATGACCCTGATACAACTGAAAGCTATGACAGGACAGGCAGCAATAAGTTACTGCTTAAATTGTCATGTTGGCAATTTCCAACAAAGAAGTGAGTTTTTATTGTCGTTTGGGCATTCAGTCTGTAAAAGTTTTGCCATCATTTCCTATGATCATTGTTTAACATATCCTGTAATGAATGAAACATTAGAGGATGTTTATGTTATAAAGTGTATGTGAATTTGGGGCCCCCAACTGGAGGTGATGTGAACCACAACCTCACCAGGGTTTTGCTTACATGTCATGATAAAGTATTGAATTCATATTGTAAAAAAATTTTAAATTTGCCTAAAGTTGAGGGTAGAAGAATTTACAAATGCAAAGCCAACCCTAAACCTGAGCAGAGTTCACACAGAACACAACATGCGGCACACAACAACACAAATACTTTACTGTAGAATTGTGACTCATAAGTAACTGTTGTTTTGTTGGGTAGAGTATTGTGAATGTTTTTCTTGTATACTTCATTTAGAGATTCCACTTAGTTTGTAAAGAAACAGGCTGCAAAGTGCCCCTTAGTACGCACTCTCTGATGAGGCACCGTATATACTCGAACATAAGCCGACACAAAAAAACTGGAAAATGCATTGGTCACACCCTTCCCAGTATATAGCCTGCCAGCCCCCTGTAGTACATAGCCTGCCAGCCCCTGTAGTATATAGCTTGCCTGAACCCTGTAGTATATAGCTTGCCAGCCCCCTGTAGTATATAGCTTGCCGGCCCCCTGTAGTATATAGCTTGCCGGCCCCCTGTAGTATATAGCCTGCCAGCCCGCCCCCTGTAGTATATAGCCTGCCAGCCCCTGCCCCCCAGTACATAGCCTGCAGCCCCTGCCCCCCAGTATATAGCCTGTAGGAAAAAAACAAACGGTGTACAACGCTGCCTGACATAGTGTATGCCGATGCCAGCGCACACATTAAAACGTCAGCATAATCTGACGTCACCATCCCTGTTACGGACTGGGACATGGAAGGTGAGTACACAGTTTGTTTTTTTGCTCGACTCGAGTATAACCCGAGGTGAGGTTTTTCAGCACATTTTTTGTGCAGAAAATTTGGCTTATACTCTAGTATATACGGTATATCCATATTTACGTTCAGTGTGTTTGTTTATATAATTATAAGCATTAATTTTAATTTTTTTCTTGCTGTCTCATACTTTCTCTTTAAGCTTTATAAGGAAAGAAGGGCTGAGCGGGGATTGATAAGATCTTCCGTTAGAAGATAATAACAAAAGACTGCTGTAGCCTGGCGAAAAGCAGCTCTTCGTTTTCTAAAGTGCACTGGACTGCAATTCCCTGCTTTTTTGATTGTTAGACCCTCTAACCAGCTCTAGCTGAGAAAAGAAGAAAATAGCCACAGATCAGCATCACCTCAGCATATTAGTTATAAAAAACAAAAATTGTGTTATAGAAACCTAAAGACTCTAAGATCCAGCCAGGCCAGTACCATTGTTCATAATTTGTAATGTATTAAGTTTACTAATTTGAGGCTCTACAATAATAATATTATTATTATTATTATTATGTCCTCTTAATAACATATAGCGCCTACAGATTACGCACCGCTGCACAGAGCTTGCCAAATGGGTCAAAACTCCACTCAATATAGCATATCACGTTTATGATTTTATATTGCAATAATATCACAAACAGCTCTTTATTCAATCTACTCACATAGGTAGAAGAAATTAAAGGGGTTGTCCACTTCAGAAAATAATTGATATGGTTTGTGTAAGAATGTTGTAACCTAGTTAGTTTGGTGTCATCTTCCAGCAAATCAATTTAAAGGGAACCTGTCACCAGTGACCTCATTTTCATTAAAGACAGGTTGCAGAAGCCCATCACACCTGCAGTGCAAATATGCCCCTCTGCCTTTTATAAGCATTTTTATTACAATATGATTGTGTGTTATAACTTACCTTGCATCCTGACAAAATCCTGGGGTAGTCACAGGGGTTGGACTTTGGTTTGCATGCATTACAAAAACAACATGTGACTTGTCTGTGTTACTCACTCCTCAGATCTTAGCCCCACCCTTTGTGCTCCTGTGCAGTTCCTCGCTCCTGCTCCTTCACAGAGGACACATTCAGCTGAGCTGACATCAGTGGGAGAGGGAGGAGCTGTACAGGAGCACAAATGTGTGGGCTAAGATCTGAGGAGTGAGTAACAGAGACAAGTCACATTTCAAAGGATCCAGGCGTTACCTTTTTGTAGGAGCAGTTAATACAGTGACGGCTCTGTGCCTGTGTTTATGCCTCACTGAACAGCAGATGGGTATGCCATCCATTATCTCCACACTGATCACATATGAATAACCTATCCAGCAGATAGGTTAGGAATATTTATACCCTTTAAGCACAACCCAAACTTTATACTTTCAAATACTGCAAATAGCAATGCTTCAACATCTAAAATGTGTCCAGGCTTACCTACACACTCCAATGGTCTTCTTCCTAGAGCTTCTCCTTGCTCTTAATCCTCTACAACCGTCTAGTCAGATACAAAGACCACTATACATTTTATTCGTCTGAGTTACTATTTATGTATATGTTAGTACCTAATTATATTATGTAATATCTATGTACTATATCTAATCTATCTCAGGCAAAACAAGAATAATGAAAACACGTATTTCATTTTTATAGTGTTGAAAGTTTATAATTCGCTAGTTAGATGTTTCTTGTGCTTCTACTGCCATCTGTTGGCCAAATGTAGCATTATAAGTTTTCTTAACATATTTAATTTTTTAAATTTTATTTTTACTCTTTCAGGCAGAGATGAATCAATCTGTAAATTGTCCTGGAATTGGTTGTGGCATTTTAGCACACTAAAAAGTATAACATTAAAAATGCAGCATAGTAATTAATATGTGATAATAGTAAATATTATTCTTTTTAATCTTTTTATCTTTTTTTTTTTACTATTTAGCAAAATAGTTTAAAAAAATGGGAATTTTGGGGGGAATATCTATATAAAATGTATGGAGTAATTCTGACTATATTTTATTTTACAGTCCACGAGTATATGGTATAAATGGTTTGAGGTGAGATGTCATTGAACACACAGTTCCAGACCATCTGCAAAACAGGCAGAATGATTTTTTTTTTCTATTTGTTTGTCACTGTAATTCAGAATGACAATGAGATATAATACGAATTTTTCAGATTTTTAGCAGTCGTACGTACATAGTAACAAAAACTGAATTTGTAAGTTGCTATTGCACTGATGTCCACAAGATGGCTCTGTCTGCACATAAATGGAAAAAGAAAGAATGTAAAAATAAAAGTTCAGTTAGTGATAGAAAGGTAGAAGTTTAATATATGCTAAAAACAACCCGAATATCTTCCTTACTGTGATATCTCTTTCTATATTACATCAGGTCTTGCTTTTGGAAGAATTACGGTTAGCATTTAGTGTCCCTATTTGCAAAAAAAATCTGATATGGATCCTAAACAAGAAAGATGTACAAATCTTTAATAGGATTAGTGATAAGCGGACCTGTTAAAACTAGGCCAAACCTGAATTTTTGAGATCTCTTGTCCCCACCAGTAACAACCAGCACAGAATTTGGATGTTAACAGTTTAAATGTCGATGGCAAAGTCGGCAGTGCTGTATAAATGAATATGCCCATGTACTGATACGAACGTGCTGGCAGTGCTGCGATCCATAATTGTGGGGTGGGTCAACACTCCCAATGACGTCATTGACGGAGCAACAATCATCCCGAAAATGGCAGAGCCCTGTACGGCTTTTTCAGCTGCATTTACAGAGTTAACTCATACAATGAGTGCCAGCGACAGTGACATTAATTTCAACTCTACATTGTAGATGAGCTTTTATGTGTAACTTTCCATGGTGTCAATTAGATCCCTTAAAATGTCACCTCCTTAGCTGCTAGTGGATTTTGATGTAGATTTTTGCCTATTAATTTGGATCCAAAAAGGAACAGCATATTGACACATCCAGTTTATTTACCTGCAGCTATCTAGCCATGTACAGTGTCTGACTGGGGTTCCTTAGGCCCACCAGAGAAAATCAATTGGGGGGCCCACTCTTCATTATTTCCCAGTAAATATACTCTAGCTGTCTCCAAATTGTGGTGTTTTCTGATGGACCTCTGGGGTTCAATATTGTGCTGAGCCGGGCCCACCGGAGGATCCTCTGGTACTCTGGTGGGCCAGTCCGACACTGGCCATGTACCTATAAAAACCACATTAGCTTTATAATGTCCCTTTATGTAGAGTGACACAATGATCTATGTCAATCATTTAAGTCTCTTGTTCACTTGTTGAGAGGGAAATTTTTTCCTGGCGACTTGGGTTTTGTTCTAGTCGTCATCTTTCATATTTATTCAGTTTGCTCACGCCACAAAGACATTTTGGGATGACCTTTTCATTCTGAAAACAAATATATTCTCAGCAGGAGAAGCTTGAGAGGCTATGTACCACATTGTATTTGTGACTGAATGTTTCATCCTAACAAACCTCACATTGCAAAAATTTATGGCGAGATTTAGATCAACACTGTATCATAACTACTGATCCAGCCTGCCATTCCAGTAGTGTATTATAATATAGGAGTTTTGGACAAGGCCCAAACTTTGTAGGTTGCCCACACCGCCCACACCACCCACATCTGTTCCTGCTTTCAATACACATGGACACTAGACATTCAGTACCTTTATAGGTCCTCCAAAGGTCCTGAATCTGCAGATTGAAAGCAGGCAAAAGGGACACAAAACTCCAACAAGCCTTATTCTAGTACCATATGTAGGAAGTGAATTCCAGATATGTAGGGGCTATAACATTTGTATAGCCCAGGGCCCTTGGCAGTCTTAATCCACCCCTGGATGCACCTCCTATTCTGTGTGTAAACTCTCCCAACTTAATGGCAAATGCCATGGATTCTGTGGACATTGCATCCAATGGAGCACGAACAGTGGCATTCACCAGTGACTTGTTATAATTGACTATAGAGCAGGTCCGTCGAGTTCATCCAAATACCGGAAAAAATTTGGAATCAATGAGGACTTGAATCTTAAAAACCAAAAATGACCGTAATATAGGGTTATTATAGGCTAGGGGGCCGTAAAATGGTGGGAATAACAGGGCAGTTGCCCTGCTCAAAATGGGCTTTGAAATGTAATTAAATATGAAGAAACAATGGGAAAACCATACACCCTTCCTCTCTCTGTGGTTAAAATCCAGCTACTGCAATATTTGACAATTTTAAGTTTGAATTTCTGTAATTCAGAATTTAAAAAGTTTAAGTTAAGATTCAGGTTATGCAGTATTTCACCATATGTGTCAGCCTATCTCCTGGTACTACAGCCGTATCAGACTTGTACTCCATCATTTTTGTCTACTAGTTGAATTTAGGAGACTTCTCTATCTTTGCAGCATGGATCCTTCAGGGTGTCATTGTGCAAGCACTAGAGCATATATGTAGTGGCTCATGTGAGCCAGGCTGCACAGATGCAATGAAAAGGGGGGTGTCCTCTCCAGCATCTTCTCAGCCATGCTCCATTGACACCCACAAGCTGCTCTAGGTGTCACTCTTCTTTAAGGATAACTTTTCCTCATTCTCAAAAGTAGAATGGGAAAAGAAGGGAAAAGTGGCAGTAAAAATTAACTTTTATTCTTTATTTTTCTAAAAAAAAATATATAATTTAATTTGCATGTGATCCCCTGAATTGAGGGATTCATAAGAGGGTTGGTAGAATTCTTATTCCACCATTCTTTTTGCTAGCAACTTCATGTAATAAGTAACCTTAGTTATCTTTGTCACAAAGATATAAGGTTACTTATTACATGAAGTTGCTAGCAAAAAGAATGGTGGAATAAGAATTCTACCAACCCTCTTATGAATCCCTCAATTCAGGGGATCACATGCAAATTAAATTATAGGGGTCTATACTTGCATGTAGGGGAAGAATATCCCCAAAACTTTCCCTATCAGTTTTTTGATTTTAATAAATTTCACTCAATTTAATTAAGAGCATTATCTTTTTTAGAAAAATAAAGAATAAAAGTTAATTTTTACTGCCACTTTTCCCTTCTTTTCCCATTCTCCTTTTGAATAAAATTGAACTAGTTCATAGTGGTGTACACTTGGCATAAAATAAACTACTAAAATATAACTATTTACACAAAAATAACAATAATTCTTCTGACTTCATTATTTTTCCTCATTCTCCTCCTCCAAAAATGTCCCCAGCCTGGACATTGCATTGCCTGACCTCTTGTTTGCAAACCCACCCTACAAGCCATGTATTGGCCTGACACCTGTTCCTTCTCTTCTTCCTCTTGTGCCACCATTACATCCTCTGTCATGGTCATCAGCACCAACCATATTGGACGCAGTGCAGCACTGAACAAATGTCCCTCATAACAGACCAGTCATTGGTGGTGATTTTCTGTTCAGTACTACTTTAACTCACCTGGGTGTTCTGGAACTGGAATTTATCAATTGCCTGCTGCTACCATTTCATGCAAAGTAGAATTACATCTAGTTGTTATGTCATATATGAGGCATTGGGTGGGCAAGCCAAAATTCCTCTGTAGTGCAGAAGTGGTGCAGGGGTTGCGCTGACTGAATGGAGAAGTAGGAGAGTAAGAAGCAGAGTAGGAGAGGGAGGCAACTGGAGGCAATGTGTGATGTCCGGAAATCCTGGGGGAGTAGTTAAGGAGATGTAATGTACCTGCCCATGCTTACTCGTCCATGTGTTAGTTGTGAGGTGCACCTTGGACTAATAGCATTGTACAATACACACCTGATTTTGTCCAAACTCTGTTTGGGAAGGGTGAGCATGGCCTGCTGGGAAAAGTAGTGGCGGCTGGAAACTTCATACTGTGCGACAGCCACCACCATCAGACCTTTATAGCTGTTTTTCTCCACAAGCCTAAATGGGAGCTTTTCAAATGCCAGCAATTTGGAAATGCTCTTATTCAGGACAAGAGCTTGAAATGAGATGACCCTAAGAGCCCTTTCTTTCCATTATTTGAGGGATTGAAAGAACGGTTGGTGTGGACAGTCTTGGTGATGGTGACACTGGTGGTGTTGCTGATGGTGGTATCACCTCCATACATTCTTCTTTTTTGTGTAGACAGGGGGGGCCTGGTCACTCGGAAGGTCGTGGTACAGGCCAAGCCAACTGAAGAAGCAGAGGGAGCCTCAGGTGTCTAAAGTCTTTTTGGTGTCTCATCCACTGCAGTTCATGTTAACTTTGCAGGTGCCTAGTTGTTGTGCTTAGAGTGTTCAGAGGAGAAACCGTCATTTCAGATGATTTTTGATATTGTGTGTGGAGGGGGGGAAGTGTTGTGAGCATTTTTCAAATGTACTTCATTAATGTAAATCTTCCAATACAGTACAGTAAAATTAAACGAAACATACTCACCTATAGTCCTCTTCATCCCGATCCCACTGGTTTTCTTTAATCTTGATACGTCAGGATAGCCTGAAAAAAACACTTATAGACAGTATTTATAAAAAGCCCAGAGTGCGGGGACTCTATGTCGGGCTGCCATTTATTCACGCCTCTTGCCACTATCCTATGTTGGAGAGGGAGATGGCAACATGCCGGATCAAGAATAATAAACAGCCAAGAGTGCCGGACATTATGTCCTCATGCTCTGGGTATCAGCGTTAGGGTTAGGATGAGCTGAGTATGTTTAGCTTATATTTACTTCCTGATCTCTCTCTCTGGCAGAGATCAAGCTAAAAGTGACGGTTTTAATCCTGGGCCAACACCAGGTTACTGTGGCCCCTTGGGTAGTGGCCCCATGGTAGTGTTCCTCACTGTATGGGGGTAGTAATACTCACTGTTTAGCAAAATGGCCATGAGCACAACGTGTTACATGGGGCAGAGAACTCTGGGAAGTAGAAAGGAACATGGCGGTAGTGTTCCTCACTGTATGGCTGTTTTCTTCACTGCATAGTGGTAGTATTCCTCACTGTACTCCGGTAGTATTTCTCACTGTATGGCGATAGTGTTTCTCACCGCATGGCAGTAGTGTTCCTCACTGTATGGCGGAAGTGTTTCCCTCTTTTTGGTGGAAGTGTTTCTCACTGTTTGGCGGTATTGTTCCTCACTGTATAGCTGAAGTGTTCCTCACTTTTTGGCGGAAGTGTTCCTAGCGTTTTGGCGGAAGTGTTCCTTACTGTATGGTGGTAGTGTTCCTCACTGTATGGCTGTATATTTCAGAGTATGGAGGTAGTGTTCCTCATTGTATAGCTGTAGTGTTCTTAACTGAATAGCTGTATTCTTCACTATATGGAGGTAGTGTTTCTCACTGTATGACGGTAGTATTCCTCACGGTATGGCTGTGTTTTTCACTCTATGGAGGTAGTGTTCCTCACTGTATGGCTATATTCTTCACTGTATGGAGGTAGTGTTCCTCACTGTATGGCAGTAGTGTTCCTCACTGTATGGCTGTATTCTTCACTGTATGGAGATAGTGTTCCTCACTGTATGATGCTAGTGTTCCTCACTGTATGGATGTATTCTTCACTATATGGCGGTAGTGTTCCTAACTGTATAGCTGTATTCTTCACTGTATGGAGGTAGTGTTCCTCATTGTATGGCGGTAGTGTCCCTCACTGTAGTGTTCCTCATTGTATGGCGGTAGTGTTCCTTGGTGTACGGAGCTGTGAGTTGTGTCATTTTTTGTGACTTTTGATGACGTTTTTATTGCTATCATTTTGTACAAACTGTACAAACTTTTAATTTTATTGAATTTTTTTTATATTTTTCAAAATGGCAAAAAGTTGGCAAATTATTGGCTGTAGTGTTCCTCACTGTATGGGGGTAGTGTTCCTTACTGTATGGCGGTAGTGTTCCTCACTGTATGGAGCTAGTGTTCTTCACTATATGGCGGTAGTGTTTCTCACTGTATGGCTGTATTCTTCACTGTGCGGTGGTAGTGTTCCTTACTATATGGCTGTATACTTCTCTGTATGGTGGTTGTGTTCTTCACTGTATGGAGGTAGTGTTCTTCACTGTATGGCTGTATTCTTCACTGTATGGCGATAATGTTCCTCTATGGCTGTATTCTTCACTGTAAGGAGGTAGTGTTCCTCACTGTATGGCGGTAGTGTTCCTCACTGTATGGCAGTAGTGTTCCTCTCTGTATGTCGGTAGTGTTCCTCACTGTATGGTTGCATTATTCACTGTATGGAGATAGTGTTCCTCAGCGTATGGCTGTATTCTTCAGTGTAAGGAGGTAGTGTTCACTGTATGGCAGTAGTGTTCCTCACTGTATGGTGGTAGCACTCCTCACTGTATGGGGATAGTGTTCCTCACTGTATGGGGGTAGTGTTCCTCACTATATGGCTGTATTCTTCACTGTATGGAGACATTGTTCCTCACTGTATGGAGGCATTGTTCCTGACTGTATGGCTGTATTCTTCTCTGTATTGCGGTAGTTTTCCTCACTGTATGGCGGTAGTGTTCCTCACTGTATGGGGGTAGTGGTACTTACTGCATGGCTGTATTCCTCACTGTGTGGCGGTAGTGTTGCTCAATGTATGGCGGTAGTATTCTTCACTGTATGGAGGTAGTGTTCCTTACTCTATGATGGTAATATTCTTCACTGTATGGTGATAATGTACCTCACTGTATGGCTGTGTTCTTCACTGTATGGTGATAATGTACCTCACTGTATGGCTGTATTCTTCAATGTATGGCGGAAGTGTTCCTCACTGTATGGCTGAAGTGTTCCTCACTTTTTGGCGGAAGTGTTCCTCACTGAATGGCTGAAGTGTTCCTCACTTTTGGCGGAAGTGTTCCTTACTGTATTCCGGTAGTGTTCCTCACTGTATGGCTGTAGTGTTCCTCACTGTATGGCTGAAGTGTTCCTCACTGAATGGCTGTAGTGTTCCTCACTGTATGAGTGTATTCTTCAGTGTATGGAGGTAGTGTTCCTCACTGTATAGCTGTAGTGTTCCTAACTGAATGGCTGTATTCTTCACTGTATGGAGGTAGTGTTTCTTACTGTATGGCGGTAGTATTCCTCACTGCATGGCTGTGTTTTTCACTCTATGGGGGTAGTGTTCCTCACTGTATGGATATATTCTTTACTGTATGGAGGTAGTGTCTTTAACTGTATGGCGGTAGTGTTCCTCACTGTATGGGGGTAGTGTTCCTCGCTGTATGGAGGTAGTGTTCCATAATGTATTGAGGTAGTGTTCCTCACTGTATGGAGGTAGCGTTCCTCACTGTATGGCGCTAGTGTTCCTTACTGTATGGTTGTATTTTTCACTGAATGGAAGTAGTGTTCTTCACTGTATAGTGGTAGTGTTTCTCACTGTATGGCGGTAGTGTTTCTCACTGTATGGCGGTAGTGTTCCTCACTGTATGGCGGTAGTGTTCCTCACTGTATGGCGGTAGTGTTCCTCATTGTATGGCTTAAGTGTCCCTCACTGTATGGCGGTAGTGTTTCTCACTGTATGGCGGAAGTGTTCCTTACTGTATGGCGGAAGTGTTCCTTACTGTATGGCGGTACTGTTCCTCACTGTATGGCTGAAGTGTTCCGCACTGAATGGCTGTAGTGTTCCTGAATTTATGGTTGTATTCTTCAGTGTATGGAGGTATTGTTCCTCACTGTATAGCTGTAGTGTTCCTAACTGAATGGCTGTATTCTTCACTGTATGGAGGTAGTGTTTCTCACTGTATGGCACTAGTGTTCCTCACTGTATGGCGCTAGTGTTCCTCACTGTATGGGTGTATTCTTCATTATATGGCGGTAGTGTTCCTCACTGTATGTCTGTATTCTTCACTGTATGGAGGTAGTGTTCCTCACTGTATGGCGCTAGTGATCCTCACTGTATGGGTGTATTCTTCATTATATGGCAGTAGTGTTCCTCACTGTATGGCTGTATTCTTCACTGTATGGCGCTAGTGTTCCTCACTGTATGGGTGTATTCTTCATTATATGGCAGTAGTGTTCCTCACTGTATGGCTGTATTCTTCACTGTATGGCGGTAGTGTCCATCACTGTAGTGTTCCTCATTGTATGGCGGTAGTGTTCCTTGGTGTATGGAGCTGTGAGTGGTGTAATTTTTTGTGACTTTTGATGATGTTTTTATTGCTATCATTTTGTACAAACTGTTCAAACTTTTAATCACTTTTTAATGAATTTTCTTATATTTTTCAAAATGGCGAAAAATTGACAAATTATTAGCTGTAGTGTTCTTCACTGTATGTGGGTAGTGTTCCGTACTGTATGGCGGTAGTGTTCCTCACTGTATGGAGGTAGTGTTCTTCTCTGTATGGCGGTAGTGTTCCTCACTGTATGGCGGTAGTCTTCCTCACTGTATTGCAGAGATACTGTTCCTCACTGTATAGCGGTAGTGTTCCTCACTGTATGGCTGTATTCTTCACTGTATGGCGGTAGTGTTTCTCACTGTATGTCAGTATTCTTCACTGTATGGAGATAGTGTTCCTCACTTTATGGCGGTAGTGTTTCTCACTGTATGGGGGGTAGTATTCCTTACTGTGTGGCGGTAGTGTCCCTCACTGTGTGGCGGTAGTGTCCCTCACTGTGTGGAGGTAGTGTTCCTCACTGTATGGCTGTATTCTTCACTGTATGGAGGTATTGTTTCTCACTGTATGGTGGTGGTGTTCCTTGGTTGACGGAGCAGTGGGTGGGTCATTTTTTGCGAAGTTTGATGTTGTTTTTATTGCTATCATTTTAAATACTGTACAACCTTTTAATCACTTTTTATTGAGAATTTTTATATTTTTCAAAATGGCAAAAAAGTTTGGGCACTAATTTCAGTTACTTGGTAAAACGTAGTGAAAAACCGTTATTATATTTTGATAGATTTTTAGATAGGCCATTTTCGGACCTGGCGATAACTAATGTGTTTTTGATTTTTATTGTTTATTTCTTTTTATATCAGTTCTAGGGAAAGGGAAATGATTAGAATTTTTAGGTGTTTTTATTTTAATTCTTTTTAAAAAAATTTTTATATTTTTATTTTTATTTACCGACTATGGAGAGGGCTCAATCCCACCTCTACCAGGCATGTGACTTACTGTTATGTCATATGTTGGTAAGGGCAATCGACTCGATTCGGGTCGAAACGAATTTTCTCTTTAGTTACCATCTTTAGTTATGTTATTTGTTGCACTGTAAAATCTATAACATTTAAATTTTTTTGTGTACAGATCTGTGTCAGGGCTTATTTTGTGCATAAAAATTTTTCTTCTCCGTCATATTATTTATTATTCCATGCCGTGTCCTGAGAAGCTGGAAAAAAATTCCAAATGTGGAAAAAATTTGAAAATAAAACATGTTTGCGTCACGTTCTTGTGAGCTCAGTTTTTACGACATTCAATGTGCGCTCCAAATAAAACCTCTGCTTATTTTTTTTTCAGTATGATCGCGGTGATACCAAATTTATACAGGTTTTATTGTGTTTTAATAATTTTTTAAAAAATTCAACAAATGTGTACAAAAAAGAAAAAAATCTTTCGCCATCTTTTGATGCTAATAACTTTTTCATACTTTGGTGTACGGAGCTGTGTGAGGTGTCATTTTTTGCAAAATGAGCCGAAGTTTTAATTGCTACTATTTGAGGTCTGTGCAACCTTTTGGTCCCTTTTTATTCCATTTTTTATGTGATGTAAAATGGTGTAAAAGTCACATTTCTGACATTTTGGCGCTATTTTCCTTATGTGGTTCACCGCCGACAATAACTATTTTTATATTTTGATAGATCGGGCATTTTGGGATTTGGTGATACCTATTGTGTCTGTGATTTTTACTGTTTATTACATATTATATCAGTTCTAGGGAAAGGGTGGTGATTTGAACTTTTAGGTTTTTTACTTTTTTTAAATTATTTTTTAAATTTTTTTGAAACTTTTTTTAACTACTTTTCAGACCCTCTAGGGCAGTGATGGCGAACCTTTTAGAGACCGAGTGCCCAAGCTACAACAAAAATCCACTTTTTTTACCGTGAAGTGCCAACATTGCATTTTAATCAGTAATTTATTGCTACCTGTTCTTCCACATCTTTTAATCGTATTAATTCCTGGGGCCACTATTACAGTTGAAAGAAGGAGGGCAAATTCAGACCAACATTGTAGCTTCTCTACAGGGTCTCTCTGTACAGGAAGAATGGTGAATCCAGCAGGAAGACCTCCAAAGATAATGCAGCCCTTTCCACACCTTCTCACAGTTCCAAACAGCCAATGAAGTGTCACTTTAAAATAGCGCTGAGAGCAGCATCTCTTAAGTTGCCTGGGACTGCAGCAAGATATGGCGGATTTGTTTCTGTCTGGTGAGCTCTGTCCTGGGTTGACAACCTGAGTGCCCACAGAAATGGCTCTGAGTGCCACCTCTGGCACCCGTGCCATAGGTTCGCCACCACTGCTCTAGGGTACATTATCCCTAGATGGTCTGATCGTTCCTATCATATACTGCAATACTACTGTATTGCAGTATATGGCATTATTGCACAGTATTCATTACAATGAGCCACTGACTCATTGTAACAAACCCTACAGAAACCAGACAGCCTCGGGTCTAACAAAAACTCGAGGCTGTCATAGCAACCAATCACTGCCCCCTGATGACGTTCGTGGGAGGAACAATCCCATCGAAGATGGCGCCTTTTTAAAAAAAAAAATACAGAATTTCACAGATATAATTCTAACCTGTCTCAGTCAGTCGTGGTGTTTACAATTTTGGATGTCCCGAGATCTGACCGTAAATCTTCTGACAATTATCAGATTCTTTTCATGAATAGCTTCTCTTGTCTGCACGATACAGTGCTTTTTGCCTCCTGCCCCTCCCTCTGCATTACAAGATCAGCTCACATACACTACAGACACAGGTATTTACTGCTGGCAAACAGAATGCAGCGAATTATTCTACAAAGTACAGACAAGATAACGTTTTTATCGATGGGGAGGGAGGTATAGCAGAGCTAACTATGTGTGTTAGAGTGTTTCATTGGGGGACATGTATCATTATTTCTGCTAGTCAAACTGTCTCATTCTTTTGTCATATTTGAGACTTTTTTTGCGACTTGTCACTTGTCGCTTTTAAAGTACGCCTTGTTCTCCACCTTGTGCAGTGTGCCTTATGTGTCTTAGTTTCCCGGATGTTCTCTGCGACTTTTCACTTATGTATCACGGTTTTTGCTTATTTTTACGACATTTAAGGCACAAATCTTTACCTGGTCCAGGGCAGGTTCAAAGGAAGGATTTTCTTCATGGACCCTATTTTAACATGTAAATTGGAATTATTTCACATGCTTTAAATGTTTAAAACTTTGCACAGTAACCAGTTTTGTGAAAATTCTGATTTTTTTATTTATTGTTTACTTCTAAGACTGAGGTCACATGTAGCGTTTTAATTGCATTTTGAAACCTTTTACAACAGCTGAGGAGAGGTGATTTGCCTAATTACATTACTGTTAACATTTGCATTTACAAAATGCAATATAAACGCAATGTTAATGCATGTGTTAACATCACATTTACTATGCGTTTTGCAAATGTTAACATTAATGTAATTAGGCAAATCACCTCTCCTCAGCTTTTGTGATAGGTTTCAAAACTCAATCAAAACACAACATACGACTGCACCCTTGACACCACTTACGACCGCAGCCTCATATGTGGTCATCTCCCTGGAGTGTGACTAGAGTGTTTAAAAATGCAGGACACAGCTTCAAATCCCAAAATCCCAAATTTTGTCCACTCCTGTATATAACCACCTCACTTGACTTATGTCCATGTGGATTTGAGACATTTGCAACAAAAAGTCTCAAATAGAAGCCAAAATTTGCACCTGCCAGGATAGGAAAAGCTGAACATAAATCACAAGTAAAAATATATGATCATACATAAGGCGCAAAAAAGAGCTGCTAAATGCCTCAAAAATTCACAACACAGAGACCAAACTATGATACATGTCCCCAATTGTGTCTTATATCCGTCTTATGACTCTGATCTGTCTTATCTTTCATTTTATGTGTCAGATACTAGTAGACAGTTCAGAAGCTAAATGAAAGTGTAGTTAAACCCTGTACAATGCTTATCTAAGCACATTGTCAGCACACAGCGATCACAGACACAGAGTGATCATGAAGTGTCTGCTTAGAGAGTCCCCGCCCACACTCTGGAATTTTACACTGAACATTACAGAGTTATAGGAGCTAAAATAACAATAAAACTAGGTAAAATTGTAAAGAAAAGAGGTTAAAATGATCTTTATTGTATAAACATCACTATTAATATTTCTGAACTTTTCTTTCATGGGCAAACTCTTTAAATTGAAAAAAATCTTTATTTCAGAAGCATTAAAAAACATGGTTATAGTAAGCCTGGTTGTTGATATAACAGCTTATAATATTTGTATAAAAAACAATTTATATAAATATATTCAATTATAATAAGTTCATGAAATATAGGCTAAAATTTATAAAAACTTCTCAACCCTTCTAAGGGGTTCCCGTAGCTATCAACAGTTTTTGGTATACTGTAATAAAGAACCAATATATTCACAATATAATTCAATACAGTTGAAGTAACACAATGCATAACCGTAGAAAGCAATTTTGTATGTATTAATAAAGATTGGTATTGCATTATATTGTTTCATTTAGAGGCATTAGTTATTTGCCTAATTGCTCCCTTTACATCTATCATCAGTATAATATTCCTGATTCTACAGGCAGTCCCGGGTTACTCACAATATAGGTTTTGCAGGCTTGTTCTTAAGTTGAATTTGTATGTAAGTCGGATCTGTATATTTTAGAATTGTAACCCTGGCCAAATATTTTTCTGTCTCTTTGACAATTGGATTTTAAAAATGTTAGATTGTCATCAGAACCAGGATTAACAATAAAGCTTAATTGCAGACACCTGGGATAACTGTTACAGCTGTTTATTGTAGCCTAGGGCTAAAGTACAGTAAATTACCAAAATCCAGAGATCCGTTTGTAACTAGGGGTCATTTGTAAGTCGGGTAGATTCTTAAGTAGGGGACCTCCTGCACTTCGTAATTAACCGGTTAAGGAGCGGGCCCTTTCCTGTTTTTTCATGTCCATTTTTCACTCCCCACCTTCAAAAATCTTTTTTATTTTTACACGTAAAGAGCTGTGCGATGGCTTGTTTTTTTGCGTAACAAATTGCACTTCATAGTGATGGTATTAAATATTCCATGCCATGTACTCGAAACCGGGAAAAAAATTCCAAATGCAGTGAAAATGGTGAAAAAACGCATTTGCGCCATTTTCTTGTGGGCTTAGATAATACGTCTTTCACTGAGCGCCCCAAATGACATGTCTACTTTATTCTTTTGGTCGGTACGATTAAGGGGATACCAGATTTGTATAGGTTTTATAATTTTCAAAAATTAAAACCACCTGTACAAAAATTATTTTTTTGATTTTGCCAACTTCTGGCGCTAATAACTTTTTTATGCTTTGGTGTACGGAGCTGTGGGTGGTGTAATTTTTTGCGAAATTTGATAATATTTTCAATGATATCATTTTTAGGACTGTACGACCTTTTGATCACTTTTTATAGATTTTTTTATATTTTTCAAAATGGCAAAAAGTGCCATTTTCGACTTTGGGCGCTATTTTCCGTTACGGGGTGAAACGCATTGAAAAAACGTTATCATATTTTGATAGATCGGGCATTTTCAGATGCGTCGATACCTAATGTGTTTATGATTTTTACTGTTTATTTATATTTATGTCAGTTCTAGGGAAAGGGGGGTGATTTGAAATTTTAGGTTTTTTATTATAATTGTTTTTTAAAACTTTTTTTTATTTTTATTTTTACTATTTTTCAGACTCCCTAGGGTACTTTAACCCTAGGTTGTCTGATCGATCCTATCATATACTGCCATACTACAGTATGGCAGTACATGGGGGTTTTTCTCCTCATTCATTACAATGTGCTATCAGCACAATGTAATGAAGGGGTTAAAACGAAATAGCCTCGGTCTTCGGAAGACCCGAGGCTACCATGGAGACGGCTACCATGCAGCCCGTGAGCTCTCTCCATGCAGCGCGACCCGAACGCCGCCATGAATACACGGTGGGCGGTCGCGAAGTGGTTAAAGGAATTTAAAGGAAAAGGACACTTACTTTTAAATCCAGGCACAGTTACTGTGGTAATCTTCTTATATGGTTATCATGGCCTCCTTCCCCTTCACGCTGTAAAGTCAGAGGCTGTTAAATTGTCCCATCCTGCCCCTCTTTTTCTGCTCGGCACATCCCTCCTTTCTTCCTGATCTCACTACAGCAGAGGAAGTTTCAGCACACCGTGGGAAGGGGAGGTTACAGACTTGAACAACTTGTAAATCTACAGCATGGGGGGGGGGGGCTCACATAACCATCTGTTTTGATTGCAGATTTCCTTTCATAATACTCTACAATAAAAAAAAAGCTGTAAAAGTGATGAAATGTAGATATTGTTGCTAATTTATTAAACAAGAAAAACTGAAATATCACATGGTCATAAATATTCAGACCCTTTGCTCAGTATTGAGAAGAAGCACCTTTTGAGCTAGTACAAAAGGTACTTCTTCAGAATGATCCAAGTTTTGGGTGACCTTGAATATTTGCAATTTTTCTTTGCAGATGCTCTCCAGTTCCCTAATGTTAATGGTAAACTTGGTGGGCAGCCATTTTTAAGTCACTCCACAGATACTCAATCGGGTTTAGGTCAGGGCTGTGGCTGTGTCAAACAAGAACGGTCACAGAGTTGTTCTAAAGCCACAATTTTAAAATTATTTTAGCTGTCTTTTTGTCCTTTTGGAAGATGAACCTTCGACCCAGTCTGAGGTCCAGAGGACTCTGGAATAGGTTTTCATCCAGGATATTACTGTACTTGTTCGCATTGATCTTTCTTTTAATTGAAACCAGTGGTCCTGTCCCTGTAGCTGAAAAACATCCCATAGCTTGATCCTGCCACCACCATATTCCACTGTTAGAATTATATTTGGCAGGTGCTGAGCAGCCAAAATGTTCAATCTTCCTCTCCTCAGACCAGAGAATCTTATTTCACATAGTCTGGGAGTTCTTCATGTGTTTTTTTGCAAACTGTATCCAGGCTTTCATATGTTTGAATATTTTGCATATGTTTTGCATATTTTCGGCTGGCACACTCTGCCATAAAGCCCTGAATAATTGAGGGCGGGAGTAATAGTTGATTTGGTGGAACATTCTCCCATCTCCCTAATGCAACTCTGGAGATCAGTAATAGTGATCTTGGTATTCTTCTTTACCTATCTCTCAAAGGATCTTCTGCCACGATTGCTTAATTTCGCTTCAGACGTTGACAGATTACAAAATCTGGGGTTATTCAGTTTATAAAAAAGACATCTGAGGGGAGACCTAATTACAATGTACAAATACCTGAACGGCCAGTACAAGGATCCTTCCAAAGATCTTTTTATACCTAGGCTTGTGGCCAGGAATAGGGGAGGATCCTTTACACCTAGAGTAAAGGGGGTTCTACGCCATAAAGCATTGAGACAATGCAACTTTCTGCCGCAGGAGGTTGTTATGGCGGACTCAAGAGAGACCTGGATGTTTTTCTGGAGAGCACAGGTTATGGGGAAAAACATTTGTTTAATTCTTAATGGTTGGACTTGATTGACTAGCTACTGTTTCCAGCCTTGTATATAATGTTACTGTTAAACAGTAACCAGTTCTGTAACCAGGAGATATATTGTGTATTCTACTAAGAAAAGAAGGTTCTCAAGATCTAAAGGGGCTGAAATGCATCAAGTTTTTTTTTCCAATTGTGCCATAAGAATTTCTTGATGCCTGTATTTAAGAAGTTTAAAAAAATATATCCATATTGGAAGTTGCTGGACATTTGTTTTTCATTGTCAAGTCTGTTCATGCCGTCCTGAGGAGGGGGTTGAGTGGAGAGCTGTTTTTTGTCACTTGGAAGTTGTTTTTCCAATACCAATGAATTTGTATCCCCTCCATAGTTTTGTACCATAAACCAGCAAGCTTAGGAAACATGCACCAGACACATTTGCTCCCTCCTATGACAGGATGTTTTCCATGTATCAGTTGTAAAGAATGTGCCCTCACGCACAAGGGTAAGACATTCCATTTTTACATGTGACTCTATATTTGTTGTCTACCTTTAGCAATGCCCTTGTAGGTTATGTCTGATTGAATAAGTAAAGGTGCACAGTCCCTATGAAATGAAATTATTTTTCCGTACCCAAACATTTTACAGAAATAGGTCATACAAAGCAGGAACTTAAATTCCAGATTATAGATCTCATCCCAATCCTATTAAAATTTAAAAACTTTCTTTCAAGGTTAAACACCTTCAAGTTTTGTTTTTAAAGTCTCAATAATCACCCGTTTAGTTATTGTCTTTTTTAAAGGGAACCTGTTACCAGGAGACCCATTTTTAGCACTCCCCTAGTCCCCACAGAGCATAGTACATACACTGGCAAAGTGTTTTTGTATTAAAAATTGGTTTTACAGAAAAAAAGATGTTATATTGTACCTTTCATTAGCATCTGCTGTGTGACTAGGCAGTTGCCAATTGGGAGGGGCTGGAAAGGAGCAGCTCCCCCCACCCTTGGGAAACATGTGACCTTTTCAAATATATGAATAACTTCCAACACTCGGGATTGGCTGTAGAGGAGCAGGGGGCGTCGCTAAGCCAAGCTGTTCCCCAAGGGTGGGGGGGGGGACTGCTCCTTTCCAGACCCTCCCAAAAGGCAACTGCCTAGTCACAGCAGATGCTAATGAAAGGTACAATATAACATATCTTTTTTTCTGTAAAACCAATTTTTAATACAAAAAACACTTTGGCAGTGTTTGTACTATGCTCTATGGGGACTGGGGGAGTGCTAAAAATGGATCTCCTGGTGACAGGTTCCCTTTAAGTGACTAAATTACCTAATTTATTCTTTAATGTATGTAAATATAAAGATTTGGGGACTGGTGACCATCAGGGGACATAGTAACACCAGGGACAAGTGGCATAGTAACACCAATGCGGGTGACTAGTGGCAATGAGGCATAACACCTAATACAGGTGTTGTGTCACTCGAGCAGCTTTTCTATTTACAGGTCCAAGTCTCTTTTTACCAGCACACTCCGATGACCTTTGTTAGACCACTGTGGAGATTTAATATTAAGAAACTAACCAAATGTTGTACCGCATTCCCCTAGTTAACCAACTCGTGACCAAGCTAATTTGCACCTTGATGACCAAGGCTTATTTTTAAAAACCAGTATGTGTCACTTTATCCAGTTATAATTTAAGAATGCTTTAACTTCAGTGTTTGAGACATTTTTTACTTCAAATTTAGTTGGAAATTATGATTGATATATTTAGCATTGATTTATGAAAAACTGGTGAATTTGTGGTATTGTGGAAAATTTGCCATTTTCAAACTTCAAAATGTTCTGCTTTTCAAACTAATAATTTTATTACCCAAATGAGTTACTAACTAACATTTACCATATCTTGGCTTTGTGTTGGCATCAGTTTAGAAGTGTTTGTTTATTTTATTATGACGCTAGAAAGATCACAAATTGAACAGTATTCTCTCAAATTTTCAAGAAAATTTTAGAATCAATTATATTAAGGATCATTTCATTTTTATAGGGATTTTGTAAGTTCTGTTAATAGAAACCCACCACATATCACTTGGAATGATTTGGAATTCACTAATACTTAGTATGTTCATTTAGCCAAAAAAATATACCCATATAAAATGAATAAAAGTAGAAAATGCATATACGAATATATTGTCCAAGTTAGAAGATACTCCATATGTGGATGTAACCTGCTGTCTGGATACATGCAGGGTCTGGAAGGGAAGGAGCCATTGAGCTTTTGTAAGGCAGAATAGTCTTCAGGCCATGACGTGTTTGTAGGGCCACTAATGACCGATAGTGACCACCCATACGGATCTCTCTAAGGGGTTACTATGGCCAGTCATATATATATATATATATATATATATATATGCCAAATACAGCTTGTTTGTTTATATCGAACTCTTCTGGCAGGTTATTATCTTCTGGTGGCTAAATTAGGGTTAAAGTTATAGCATGATTAGGGTTAGTTATGTATAAATGTATCCTGTATACTATTATGATATATTCATTTTTGAATACAAATTGTTACACCTTGTATCACCAGACACTATAATCATCAATTTGTATATTGCTCTATGTCTTGTATGTTTTCACTACTAGAAGGGGTTAACTAACATCCCCCACCCACTTCCTTTATAAACAAAGGTTGCACAGAAAAACTGAAACATATATAGCTGCATGTTTGTTTTACCTGAATTTTGAGTGCAGTGATAGAGATGGTGTTTATTTTATTCAATTGTTTAAGTAAATTAGAAAATGGTGTGTTTTTGCATTTAGTTTTACTTCTCCCAGAGGACTTATATGTGCAATTCTTTTAATACATACCGTAAATCAAAATTCTGATGTAAAAACTACAAAAGTGCTTAAGGAATGATACCTTTGTTGGCTAACCAGAAAAATTATATTTGTTGCACACAGACCCCTTCTTTAGGCATAGATACAAAGTCCACACGATTTGGAGTAGGTAGGCAATGGAGGACAGAAGTAATGATATGACTTTGCTTTTCAGTTAACATTTTGAAAGAGTAAGATTGATGAGTAGTAATTTTAGTTAGAAAAGTAATTACAGAAAGTGTCCCTTTTGTTCCCTCATGGTTCAATTATGGTATAATTGGGAAGGAGTACTTTTTGGATCCTGCAACAAATAGATAAGTGCATCTACATTTTTATTTCCTGATATTCATTGTGTGTTTTTTATTGCAACCAAGTAGATCTAAAGGTATTTTACTTGCATAATCTGTATATTGTGTGGGGGGTATAGGGAGGCATCCACCTTGCTTATCTAGACAGTATAGTCACAGGAGCTGCCTAATTAATAGTGGGGTGTGGCTATCTAATTAGCAGCCTTTATATACTTCTGTGGTCAGTTTGTTTGGTGGTTTGCAGCCAGATCTTGTGCAGTGAGCTCTGCAGATTTTTGTGGCCGATAACTTTAAAAAAAAAGCATTAGCAAAGCGAGTGTATGAGCTTGG
The DNA here is from genome assembly GCF_040894005.1 of Engystomops pustulosus. NCBI lineage: Eukaryota > Metazoa > Chordata > Amphibia > Anura > Leptodactylidae > Engystomops > Engystomops pustulosus. The sequence continues at coordinate 38,470,643 of NC_092414.1, read as the reverse complement.
CAGCGAGTGTGCACTGATCCCAAGTGTGTGCAGTGTCATAAGTGTGACTTAGGTTTAAGGGACTTAAGTTTGAGGGGCTTTAGCAGGTAACTTCTGTGTTTTGTGTTACTTTGACTGTAAATTCTTCTTTCTGTGCATATTTATATTGTAATCCCCATTAGAATAATGGACTCCATAAGTGGCATTGCTACACGGTGTACATCCTGTGCCATGTATGCTTTCCTTGAACAGCCGTTCGAGGGGGAATACTGCTGTGTGGGGTGTGTGAAAATTGCTCATCTGGAAGCCCAGATTCTGGATCTAAATGAGCAAGTTTCAAGGCTGCGGGCAATTGATAATATGGAACGAAGTTTGCTGCTCCTGGAGCACAAACTCTCTGGGGGAGATGGTTGTGGGGAGGTGCAGAGTGAGGGGGCAGCTAGTTGGGTAACATGTAGAAGGTGGGGTAGAGGGAAGAGTTGTAGAGAGTCTAGTCCTGATCTGGTGCACCCCAATAAGTTTGCCAGGCTGGTGGATGAGGGGGATATCAGCTCTGGGGTAGCAATGCTGCAGAAAGACGTGGCCGCTAGCAACCAGGGGAATGTCTGCTCCAGTAAGAAGGGTAATGGGAGCACAGGCAAGGTCAGACAGGTGCTGGTAGTGGGAGATTCCATTGTTAGGGGAACACACAGGGCAATCTGTCACAAAGACCGTGCATACCGAACAGTGTGTTGTTTGCCGGGTGCTCGGGTTCGGCATGTTGCGGATCGGGTTGACGGATTACTGGGAGGGGCTGGTGAGGAACCAGCGGTCATGGTCCACATTGGCACTAATGACAAAGTAACAGGTAGGTGGAAGGTCCTTAAAAATGATTTCAGAGATTTAGGCCATAAGCTCAGGGCAAGGACCTCAAAGGTAATTTTCTCCAAAATACTGCCTGTACCACGTGCCACACCAGAAAGGCAGCGGGAGATCAAGGAGGTAAATAAGTGGCTCAAAAGTTGGTGTAGGAAGGAGGGTTTTGGGTTCATGGAGAACTGGGCTGACTTTTCTGTCGGCTACAGACTCTACAGTAGGAATGGGCTGCACCTTAATGGGGAGGGTGCCGCTGTTTTAGGGGAAAAAATGGCTAGAAGGTTGGAGGAGTGTTTAAACTAGAGACCTGGGGGGAGGGCAATTACACTTGTACAGGGCAAATAGACGGTGTACATAGAGAGCTGGGAAGAGTCATAGTCCATGGGGGAGGAAGGGGGGCTGGAATGAGATTGGGGAATAAGGACAAAAGGAATAGGGACAGGGAAAACCATATAAAGTGTATGTACACAAATGCCAGAAGCCTCACAAACAAAATGGAGGAACTGGAACTCTTGATGTTGGAACGGAAATATGATATAGTGGGTATCAGCGAGACATGGCTGGACAGTAGCTATGACTGGGCTGTTACTATAGATGGTTATAGTCTTTTTAGAAAGGATCGTATAAATAAAAAAGGGGGAGGGGTTTGTTTATATGTGAATTCTTGCCTCAAGCCCGTCCTGCGAGATGACATCAGTAACGCAAATGTGGAGTCCCTATGGGTGGAGATAAGAGGAGGGAAAAAGAATAATAAAATATTACTAGGGGTTTGTTATGAGGCTCCAAATATAATGGAGGCAGCAGAGGAAATGCTGATAAGTGAAATGGATGCGGCTTCAAAGCATGGTGAAGTACTTATCATGGGGGACTTCAATTACCCAGATATGGGGGGCAGAAACCTGCAGGTCCTTCAAAGGTAGCAGGTTCTTGTCAACAACAAAAGACAATTACCTGTCGCAACTAGTCCTGGAGCCAACAAGAGGGGGGGCACTGCTGGACCTTATCCTTACCAACAGACCTGATAGGATATCAAAACTACAGGTTGGGGGGAACCTGGGGAATAGTGATCATAATATCATTGATTTTGTATTACGCTTTACTAAGAGCGTTAGTGAAGGGGCAACCAACACTCTAAACCTAAGGAGGGCAAATTTTCATCAACTAAGGGAAGACCTTAAAGGCATAGACTGGGATAATGCTCTCAAGGACAAAAGCCCCCCCAAAAAATGGGACTTTTTCTCATATATTCTGAAAAAGTCCTGTGAGAAACACATTCCTTATGGGAAAAAGCATAAAAGGAACAAGAAAAACCCTATGTGGCTAACTAGTCTTGTAAGGAAAGCAATAAGCGAGAAAGATAAAGCGTTTAAGGTGCTAAAACGTGAAGGTAGTGATGAGGCATTACAGGATTATAGAGAGAAAAATAAATCCTGTAAAAAGCAGATAAAGGCCGCAAAAATAGAGACTGAGAGAAATATTGCCAGGGAGAGCAAAAATAATCCCAAATTATTTTTCAAGTATATAAATGATAAGAAACTAAAAACAGAGAGTGTGGGTCCCCTTAGAAATAACATGGGGGTCATGGTGGAAGGAGATGAGGAAAGGGCCAATCTACTGAATGTCGCCTTCTCAACTGTCTTTACCCAGGAAAATCCCCTGGTGGAAGACACAATGAGGAATAATGTTAATTCTTTTTATAATGTCAACAGTTTAACCCAGGAAGAGGTACGGCGCCGCCTCGCAACCACTAAGATAGATAAATCACCGGGGGGCAGATGGCATACACCCCCGGGTTCTGCATGAATTATGTACCGTGATAGACAGACCGTTATTTTTAATATTTGAAGATTCACTGAGGACTGGTTATGTTCCACAGGAATGGCGCATAGCAAATGTGGTACCAATATACAAAAAAGGATCAAATAGCGATCCTGGAAACTACAGACCCGTAAGTCTAACTGCTGTGGTGGGGAAAATATTTGAGGGGTTTATTAGAGATGCTATCCTGGAGTATCTCACTGTGCACAACCTTATAACCCAGCGTCAGCATGGGTTTATGAGAGATCGGTCCTGTCAGACTAATCTGATTGGTTTCTACGAGGAGGTAAGTTCAAGACTGGATCTGGGGGACGCTGTGGATGTTGTATATCTGGACTTCTCAAAGGCATTTGACACCGTGCCACATAAAAGGTTGGTATATAAAATGAGACTGCTGGGAATAGGAGAAAATCTGTGTATCTGGGTAAGTAATTGGCTTAGTGATAGAAAACAGAGGGTGGTCATTAATGGCACATTCTCAGATTGGGTTGATGTTACCAGTGGAGTGCCACTGGGGTCAGTATTGGGGCCACTTCTTTTTAATATTTTTATTAATGACCTTGTAGTGGGTTTACACAGTCAAGTTTCAATATTTGCAGATGATACTAAGCTGTGTAAAGTAATAAATACTGAGGTCGATAGTTTAGCATTACAGAGGGATTTGTGGAAGCTTGAGGGATGGGCAGAGAAATGGTTGATGAGGTTTAATGTAGATAAATGTAAAGTTATGCACTTGGGCCATGGAAACAAAAAGTATAATTATGTTCTAAACGGTCAATTACTTAGTAAAACTGAAGCTGAAAAGGACTTGGGCGTATTGGTGGATGGTAAACTTAATTTTAGTGACCAGAGCCAGGCGGCTGCTGCTAAAGCAAATAAAATAATGGGATGTATCAAGAGAGGAATAGATTCTCATTATAAAGACATAGTTTTGCCCTTATACAAATCCCTGGTCAGACCACACATGGAATATTGTGTACAGTTTTGGGCACCAGTGTATAAAAAGGATATAATAGAGCTGGAACGGGTGCAGAGGAGAGCAACCAGGATTATTAGGGGAATGGGGGGATTAGAATACACTGACAGGTTACAAAATTTGGGATTATTCAGTTTAGAAAAAAGACGACTGAGGGGAGACCTCATTACAATGTACAAATACCTGAACGGACAGTACAAGGATCTCTCCAAAGATCTTTTTATACCTAGGCCTGTGACCAGGACAAGGGGGCATCCTCTACGCCTAGAGGAGAGGCGATTTTACCATCACCATAGACAAAGGTTCTTTACTGTAAGAGCAGTGAGACTGTGGAACTCTCTGCCGCAGGAGGTTGTTATGGCGGACTCTATGTACATGTTCAAGAGAGGCCTGGATGACTTTCTGGAGAGAAAAAATATCACGGGTTATGGGGATAAAACATATATTTAATTCTTGAAGGTTGGACTTGATGGACTTGCGTCTCCTTCCAGCCTTATTTACTATGATACTATGAATTCAGTTTGTGCACTTATAGATGCACTTTAAAAAATGCACTGGTTAAGACCACTGTCGGGTATGACCTGTAGCCTGCAATTTATACACAGTAGAAGAATAGGTTAAAACTAACAGATGGAGAGACCGAGAAAGGAGATGCAGTGAAAAACAGTACTGCTAGGGATGCTGGGACTTTTGGTGCCAAATTTAGTAGACATGCTAACAAACATGAAAGATGCAGAGAAAAGCAAAATTATGATAAATACCACTTCTTCAAGTTAGATTTATTGATAGATCTATAACAAATATTTTTGGAAGATTTCTGATCCTGATTCCTATACACTCTTAATTGGTTCATGACTCAAAAGGGTTGATTGTTAAAATTGTTCAGATGTTCAGACAGGTAACATTGCACTGGAAAGTCAAGATGTCATTAAACAGCTCGCTATTGCAGTAGCAGACACATTATGGCCCCTTTCATTATATTTTGTCACTTTTTCTTGTCAGTTAGACTTCTTCGCGAAATAAGGGAAAGAAATAGCATCTATAAATTGATCCGTCATTTCATGTGGCTCAGCACTAAGTGATTGAGCTTTCATAACAGAATATAAGTGATGATGAAAAAGCCAAATTCTGAAAAGTAAAGACCTTTTACCCTTTTAAAACCATTGCAATGGCTAAACCAGGGACAATGATTACCAGCAATAGCACAATCTTTCATAGTTTTTATTCAAAAAGTTTTGTTATTATTTGAAAAAGTAAATATTTAAATGAAGGGTATTTTTGGCATAAGACGCACATCAAGTGTGATCATTTTTTACCAGATAGAGTGTGATAAAAATGATCTCACTGTCATAAAGTAAAGGTATTTGCCTTCAGTCTTTTGTATTCATTTTATAGTTAATGCTTGAACCTGAGGAGCAGGATGCTTGAGCTGTTTCATTTCTTACTACTTACGTCTCAGCTCTCTCTGACACTGCTTACCCTGCTGAGGGGGAAGCACTTGAAGGTGACTGTGACTATGACAAAGACTTGAGTACCAACATCATTGTCTAATCTCCATTATGGATAAAGAGAACCTGACGGATCTGAAGAGTAAGGTGAAAAAAACTGATTGTATTAGTTACACACATTACATAGATAAACTATATTATACATTTATTTATCTGTAAAATGATTTGCAAGCAAATGTTATTGACAGCTCATTCTGCCAGTTAGAATAAGAAACTTTTTCTGATGTTAATATGGTTAATAAGTCTATAAGCACTTAATTCAGAGAACTAAAGAACTAAGATAATAATTAATAATTATTTTTTATATAAATTAATTGCATGTTTTTGTTACAAATAACATTTGCATCAACAACATTGCCACAATAATATATATGTGTATATATATATATATATATATATATATATATATATAAAAGAAAATTCTTCAGCACAGTCCTCAGCAACAAAGTGTTACGGGTGCTATCCTTCTACTCACACCAGTCGATTTGATATCCAGAAAAATGAAACACGGCAGCACTCCAAACTGCGTCGCATGCGCAAAGCCAACTATGACTCCATCTTGGATAAGGATTTCCTTCAATGTCGTTTAATGAAAAAAATCAACATCTAGCTATTTTCTTGCGCATACGTGAACCTCATCTACGCATCTGAAGACGCCAAATTAGATAAGGGAATGGAACTGATGGCAAAAGCTATGTAGATCATTTTACTGACATGCGCAGTGATGTTTGTGAGATGCGATTAGCGTCGGATGTGTTTTGTTTCTTAGCGAGGAGGAGTCTACCACATAGGTGTACGATACACTTATTAATAGTAAGATATAACTTTTTGTATAAATGGTCACTTGATCACAACTATATATGCTCATCACATGTTGTTATGTGAATGTATTATCAATGGATTGTGAAAAATTGAATCATTGATATATTATATATACCATGTATGTTATATAATGTTTACCTTTATGTATGATGCACTGCGACTATATAAATCTGTAAAAAACCTGACACACATTGCTTGACAAAGGCTGAACTAACAGCCGAAACGTTGCTGGAGGTGGAATAAACACTTTATTTGTTTGTTCACAACATTGGTCAAAAAGACTTACAGGCTACTGAATAAACAAAGCCCCTTATCAACATCAGTAGTATATGTGATTATTACCTAACTAAGCTCCCCCTAGTGGTGACTGCAGGCAACTTAATTTCTCTCATTTAGATGAGATTACTAGATCACATTACTAAAGTTTATCGCTTATGTTCTGTGCTAGGAACAATGGTTCTCAATTTTAAAAATATTGATAACGGTTGAATGAGCAACTAATGTTGGACCTAAAAATATACCAGTTTTCTTCTCCAGAAAGCAGAAAAGTATCCTATAGTCCCGCCTACAAGACCTTGAAAATGGTGAAAAAAGGCATTTGCACCGCTTTCTTATGGGTTTGGATTTTACGACTTTCACTGTGCGCCGCAAATGATATGTCTATTTTATTTTTTGGGTCCGTGCATCACGGGGATAATAAATTTGTGTAGGTTTTTGACAACTTCTGGCGCTAATAACTTTTTCATACTTACAGTACAGATCTGTGGGTACTGTCATTTTGTGCAACTTTTGATGATGTTTTGATGATGTTTGCTATCATTTTTAGGACTGTGCAACAACTTTTTATAGAAATTTTTTATATTTTTAAATTTTTTATATTTTTTTAAATTGGCAAAATAGCCATTTTGGACTTCGGGCACTATTTTCCGTTACAGAGTTAAACACAGTGAAAAAACATTAATATATTTTGATAGATTGGGCATTTTCAGACACGGCAATACCTAATGTGTTTATGGTTTTTACTGTTTATTTATATTTATATCAGTTAGATTAGAATTTTTAGGGTTTTTTTTAATAATTTTTTTTTCAACTTTTTTATTTTTATCTTTTTTTGTACTTTAACCCTAGGTTGTCTAATCAATTCTACAATATACTGCCATACTCTAGTATATGGGGATTTACAACCACATTTTAAAGAATGGGTTAAAACGAGACAGCCTCGGGTTTTCGGGAGACCCGAGGCTGTCATACCGACCGATCGCCACTCCCCGATGATGTCAGGTCATCCCTTGAGCCCTCTCCATGCAACTGGATCCGACCCGCGCTGTACTATTACGGTGCGCGTCGGGAAGGGGTTAAATGATACTTATGAGCTACAAGGGCTCATGGAGGGCATTGCCAGAGCCCCTTCATTCTGTAGCTTCACAGACTATTACACTGCACATGAGCATGTCTCACCCTACCCCTGCTCCCTCGACATTTCCTCCTCCTTCAGTCTGTTTTAATCCTACAGAGTGGGACTACTAACACCCCCCAGAGCCTGTCAGGTTCATTTGCATAATTTAAAAAGTTAATTCTAGAAGGAAAGGAGGCCATGGAAGGTATCATGGAAAATATAAATATAAGAATATTACTACAGTCACAGTGCCTGGATCTATGAGATTTATGTATCATTGTCAAATGTATTGTGATAGTACTACACACTATTATTGTAGATTTCTCTATTAATATAAGAATACTATTATTAGATCTTACTGACTTTTATAATTTTCTTTAAAAAGTTAAACTGTTCACTTGGCTCTAGTTTGTTATTCGTTTGACTTATTTTTGCTCTAACATCTTCTGCTTCAGGTCGTGTTCCAAGAATATTTGGAAGACAGGGGTAAAATCTTTAAAATGAAACCATGATTTCTCAAACAAGTAGAACTATATACATAGACATATTAGGAAGGTTAGAATTGGGTTTAAACAATCTGTAGAGATAATGGGGAGCTGAGGTAGGAACTATGGAGGTTGGGATCTTCATTCATCCATCATAGAATACACTATACAGGCAGTATAAGGTCAGTTACTTTCACTGGTGTTACTTTCTTTACAAAATAATGTTAATTTTTGTACAAAAATGTAAAACACCCCCCCAGAAAAATATTATAAATAAGTTATGTTGTTGTCCGGACCGAAACATCTGAGTATATAACCCTCTATTTGATTACATCTATCAATTATATTTCCAACATGCCAAAGCAATTGATGAAAAACACATCAATTACAGATTACACAAATTACAGGCAATGACAATAGACGTCACATACTAAAATAAAACATGCAAAAAATGAAAAAAACAATATGTAAAACACTAAATCAATGTATGAGTATGATCTATTTTCTTTTATTTTACTAACAAATTCTCCTCATACAGCTATCTATAGTTTTAGTAATTGTATAATCAACCTCCTCTTTACCAAACTTTTTACTCGCACTTTTTATGAATAATATAGAAACCTTGCGTAATTTAAGATTGACATTTAAAAAAAAAAATTCTGTCTAATAAACTACCGCTTATCTGCATTTTCTGTTTGTGATACTTCATCCTAATCGAAAATAACAAGATCCTTAAGAAATTGAGATAAAGAAGGTTTTGTCAACTACTTATATAGGTCGCCATTCTTCTCTTGTACACTGGGTGTCACTGTACATCCATTTTTCCAAACAAGAGGAGCAAATACGCTCCCTGTAAGTGCTAGAAGATGTAATGGCTGCTGCTCTTCATCTATTGTAAGACGACATAAACAGTCAACTGTTACATGGGAACATTAATGAATTTGAAGATCTGATTCTCTGCACTGAAATGGAGATTTCATCCTTAGACTGGATTTCTGGTGCAGTCAATCCACTCAAAGCTGTATTTTTGCTGCAGATGGTTGTGGATCTGGTGTTCTGTCAGCTTCACTACATGATCCCAGAAGAATCCAAGCACGGCACCTTTGTTGGAAGGGTAGCGCAAGATCTAGGTCTAGAGATCCGAGAGATAAATTCCAGAATGTTACGGATTGTCTCAAGAGATAACAAAGACTATTTTCAGGTAAATCTCCAAAATGGAATTTTATTTGTCAACAATATTATAGACAGAGAAGACGTATGTCAAAGGGTTAATGTTTGTGTCATTCACCTGGAAATTATTGTGGATAAACCTGTCCACATATATCATGTCGATGTTGAGATTGAAGATGTTAATGATAATTACCCTATATTCTCAGCTAAACAATATAACATTTCCATAGCAGAATCAAGATTAGTCGGAACTAGGTTTCCATTAGAGGGCGCTGTTGATGATGACATAGGTGTCAATTCTGTTAAGAACTATGAGCTTAGCCCAAATGCATATTTTTCGTTAGAAGTACAAAGAGATAAGCATCAAAGTGAATCACTTGAAGTCGTCCTGAAGAAATCACTTGATAGAGAGAAGGAACCTGTGTTCAATTTAACTCTTACTGCTTTTGATGGGGGCAAGCCAAAATTAAGTGGCACAACTCAGCTTCTTATATCTGTTCAAGATGTCAATGATAACGCACCAACTTTTTCCCAATCAGTCTATGAAACATATTTGTTAGAAAATTCTCAGAAGGGAACAGTAGTTGTGAAGCTGAATGCTACAGATGCTGATCTTGAAGAAAATGGAGAAGTTTTTTATGAGTTTAGCAACCAGGTGCCCCAATTCATAAGATTTCTGTTTGATTTAGACAAAATTTCAGGGGAGATCAAAGTAGTTGGAGAAGTGGATTATGAACAAACCAATCACTATGAAATCCGTATAGATGCTTTTGATAGAGGTCAAAATCCAATGGCCGGACATTGCAAAGTTCTGGTCAACATAATAGATGTAAATGATAACCCACCTGAGATGACAGTGACATCACTTTCTTTACCGGTTCCAGAGGATTCCACCCTAGAGACAACTGTAGCAATTATAAGAATACAAGATAAAGATTCTGGTTCTAATGGTGAAGTGAAGTGTCATATAAATGAAAATGTTCCTTTCAAATTAAAACTTTCACTACGTGAATATTACTCACTAATAGTGGACGGACCTCTGGATCGTGAAGTTGTTGATCGGTATAAAATTGAAATCACTGCACAAGATGAGGGCACACCAGCACTTACCACATCTGAGACACTTTGGGTGGAAATAAGTGATGTTAATGACAACGCACCAACCTTTCAAAAAAATGTGGACACTATTCTTATCACCGAAAACAACCCCCCAGGATCCTTTGTCTATACTGTTTCAGCCACCGATGGCGACATAGGTCAGAATTCTTTTATAACATATACTCTTATGGAAAGTCTAACAGATGGAATGCCTGTTACTACCTACCTCTCAATAAATCCAGAAAATGGCAAGCTCATCGCACTGATATCCTTTAATCATGAAGAAGTCACTAACTTTCAATGTACTATCAAAGCAACAGATGCTGGTTTTCCCCCACTAAGCGGTAACTTGACCTTACATGTCTTTGTTATTGATATCAATGATAATGCTCCAATTCCAGACCCAACATTTTTCAGTACTGACTTGGAAGCTGCAGAAATTGTTCCTAGATCAGTAAAAGTAGGAACTGTTGTGACGAAAATAAGAGCAAGAGATGCTGATTCTGGCTATAACGCGTGGCTCTCATTTGAGATTAAAGATGAAAGTGAGAAAATTCCTTTTGGAATTGGACCTCATAGTGGAGACATAACTGTTATTCGTCCACTAATTGAGTCAAATCAGGATGACTACAAACTAGTCATTGTTGTACACGACCATGGGGAACCAGCAATGTCCACTACTGTCACAGTGACAATTGCTTTAACTGAACAAATTCAAGAAATTCATGTTGAACAAAATAAAAAAGGATTTGAGTATGAGGATTTTATCAATGCCAATACATATTTAATAATGGCAATCTGCTTAGTATCAGGAACTTTCTTAATTACTCTAATAGTGTATACAGTCATACGCTGGCATCAATGCACCCAGGAAATAGATGAATTGAGACAGAACAATATGGGATCTCTTGCTCGAAGCTGGACCTATTCCATGCAGCGTCAATACAAATTCTGCAGGAATGGAATTTCTCCCCAAAATGACCTAATTTTATTCACTCCTAATCTGCCTAATACATTAGATATTGAAGAAGGCATGTATCAGCCTGAATTCATAATGGGTCCATCAGCAAGGGTAAGTCAATGTTAACCTAACCTTAGGTTTTTCCTTGTACATATCTTACTTAGATAATTTTACTGGTAAGATAAAATTGTACATTTGCCCAAGTTTATTGGATGAATAGTTGAGTAGTTAAAAAAATCTGGCTTTTGGATATATTCTGATTTTCCAAATGTTAGGGACTGGATATTCTTTTTCTTGTCAAGGGACATTGATAGCTGAGTAACAAGTCATATTTTGTAAACTTACAATCTAGTGTTCATTTCAACTGCAGCTCCACCATGTAAATAAAGAATTACATTGTATGTCTTAAAGCTGCAGGCTGTAAGTTAGTCACACATATTTGATCCTCCGAAGCTAGACGTGTCTTTTGTAGCATCTTGTTCTCTGGATAACATAGGGAGAATGCACAGTATTTTGTGCATTAGGATTTTACAAACATAAAGGTTTAATGGCACTTATTTGTTGAGCCTCCCTAATATTGTGTTCTACTTTTTATGACCCACTGGCTCATATAGAAATATTGTTTTTTTAATTCTTGTATACAAAATAACAAGCATTTAATTTTGACACTTTTGAAAATTGAAAAAAATTGATTTGGTCCATTATTTTGTTTTTGTTATTAAGAAACTTGTAAAGTTTGTGCTGAATCATAAGAACTTTAAACCTGTTCTTTAAAACTATTTTGAGCTGCCTGAGTTTAAAGCCATTACATCATGCGCCTCATAGTCATCATTTTAGGCAATAGTTAACTTCTTCTGTGTCAAACTTTGTTCACATATTTTAGTTTTGCCACCCAAACATAATACCAGAAGCACACCCTATAAAACTTATAAAATGCTCTTTAGTTGTACAGGCAGTCCCCTACTTTAGGACACCCGACTTACAGACAACGCCTAGTTAAAGACGGACCCCTCTGCCCATTGTGACCTTTGATGAAGCTCTCTGAAGGCTTAACTATAGTCCCAGACTGCAATGATTAGTTCTAAAGTGTCAGTAATGAACTTTTATTGATAACGCTTAGTCCCAATTGAAACTCCAATTGTCACTGGGGAAAAAATAAATTTTGCCTGGAAATACTGTTATAAAATATGTAGTTTTGACTTACATACTATGGAACCTATCTTGTATGTAACCCAGGTACTGCCTGTATATACTGAATAAATTGATCTTGTTTTATCATTCAAGTCATTATTATTTATCAATCTTCATAGATTTTGATTTTTAAAAAATTATTTATTACTCTTATAACTGTTAGAAATTAATGTTTAGTGTGAAATAATATGGCAAATTAATTTAATTTATATGCAGCAACTAATAATTTGATATGATACCTGATAGTTAAATCTATACATGTAGCATTAGGTAAATTAATTATCAAAATGAAGTCTCTTTAGTTAATATCTTTTTACAGTTTCATGTACTTTTCAGTTGATTTGAAGACAAACAGATGTAATTTTTTATCTTAATGGATTCAACATTTCCATACTTTAATTTGAGGGCATCTTACAGAGCATTCAGATAAATGCACATTACAAAAAAATTGAAGTATAATTGTAAAATAATAAATTCCTTACCATAGATATATAACAGATATATAACACCCAGCAAGGCAGTCTGCCTTTATAAAAAAGGGTCACTGAGAGAAGCTCAATGAGTTACAGTGTAGTACTGTGATAGGATTTACCATTGCAACAAAATTGCATTTTCTTTGGAGGCATTTAGCTACCATTGCAACTCATCCCCCAAGTTGGAGAACACATAAAGTTAAAAGATTTTGTGACAATCTGGACCCATTAAGGATACGAAAGCTCAATTAGATATTGTTTTCAATGCACAGGCTCTGGAAGTACAGGAAGTGAGAGCGAGTTGTCAACACAACAACTGATGCGGTACAACACTAGTCCACGGCCCTTAATGGCTGACAGTCCAATTTCACTTGCCTCAGTGGTACATAGCCCTGCCAAGCATGGTAGCTTCTGCCACCTGTATACTATTAGTGGGATTATATCAGGCCGGAAGCCCACCCATGTCATTTATGTAACAAAGACATGGATGCGGAGATTTGTGCATCGAAATAAAAGAACACAGGTTAAATTTATATTTTAAAATGCCTTAAGAGCGCATGAGACAAAACTATACACATAGGGAATATATGTACAGTTGACAGAGTACATGTTACAAGTAGAAGACAACAAATATAAGCAGTCAAATGAAAGTCAATTGCATGCTGCTGAACCAATGGGGATAGAGGCCTGCACTTAAAAATTATGCCCACTTTCATGTTCATCTGTGCTGTAAAAACCCCCAGGGAAAAGAAGAATAACCAAAAGGGTTGACTTGCTTTTATTGGAGGTATAGACACACCCATCCCACCCCTGGGTGAGTTCTACAAAATCTCTTATCTAGACTAGATTCAGGACCTTGGATGAGTTCTAACTTCTCAATACAAGGTCATAGGAATATGATTTCCATGCCATCAGACCCGACCAGGTCTCACTTCTCTTTTGAAACTGAACATGACCCACTTAGTATGGTTTTAGTGAGAGTTCTATGTACCTAATTATCTGAAGCCTCCAGAATAAATGCACGGTGCATGTTTGTCTTGCTGCCACAATTCTTAGAAATGTACCCAGTGTCAGGTTGTGGTGGACCATAAATACATAATTGGCATATGGAGTTTATGACCATATGCTCCTTTGTCTTTATGGAAGACAACTTGGAGTTAATTACACTTTAGGAGAAGGCTGGGGGTTGGGGATAGTAGTGTTCTGTGTAATGCACTGATGCATATGAGTATGCTCCCTTTTCTATATACTTCCATATATTTATCACAGAGTTGCCTATGATTGAAATTCTAGAAAAAACTAGAAAACACCTTTAAGGATTGTGGTCAACAGATGCCTAGCACAATACATAATGAGGGGAGTTTGTACAATGATTTTCTAGTTTCCACGTTATGCCACCTCCACGCCAAATGGGAATGGAGGGGGGTGAATGGGTCTGTGTCCCGTGGTGCAGTGGACAGGGGCTATGTTCCTGCCCCATACTTGCACACTAGTTGTTGCCTGCACTAGACTTTATTACACATAAAATATCCCCAATGCCAGGGGTGTTTATATCATAAGCTGTTGTGCCATGCACCTCCTTTTGACAAATCTCCCAGTGTATGTATACTTTGAAGGAGGCATAATTTGATGTTTTAGTGCAGAAGAACTTAAGTATCCTACACCACATACCTTTAGGATGAACTAGAACATGAATTGTAATTGAAAAGATGAAGAAGGTCCAGTGAAGTGAGAAGGGGTATATTTCTAAAGCCATGTGGCTGTTTGGAAGAAGCAGGAGCTCAACTTCATTGTTGAGTTCCATGATTTCATGTTCCTTTTTTTCCAGGAAAGCTGGAGAATAAAGCTTGACTTTTAAAAGTAGGATGGATAAGAGAAAAAGAAGAAAAACATCAATTGAACACAATTAAAGAGCTAGATAAGGGATATTGGGATTTTGGGAAGAAGGATTAAGTTGACAGGTTCCCTTTAATGCACATTTGGCAAAAACATTTTTACTATTGCAGGAACACTGAATGGTAGTTTATTGGGGATCACACAGCAAGTGAAAGACTTGGTTAAAAGCAAATTAAGCAGTTGTACTCAATACCAGGCAGCACCTGCAAAAGCTAATCAAATACTTTGGTTTCCCTATTTCTCCTTTTTTTTGTACATACCAATGTAAAGTTACCCATTTTTAAACTCCTTGTGAGACTGCATTTTGAAAATGAGATCCAGTTTTGTCCTCCACATGCCTAAAACAGAAATAATTTTGGGATGGAAGGCCTTTCCTATAACTCCAATCTAAAAAAATTACATTTTTCCCATTAAGGATGGGAACTTATACATCTACATTGGACAGGTCATTAATTTGTAGAGTTGATAAACTATGATATGACTTTTCCAAGACATGGCAAAAAATATATCATGATATAGAGCAGCTTTTCTAGCGATGCATTGAACAGGACTTATAGGAGTTCTATATATGATGGCTTGTTTTTCTTTGTTAGTAAGTACTACCAGTATGTGTTTTGCATATTTAAAAAACATGAATAGCTAATGAATTGTGGAAAACATACCTGTTTAAATGGTTTACATTGGATTTTTTTAGTAGATGGGTCCCGTCACAATTATCTGACCATGAGACATCTGATAAACTTCTAGCAAGTATTCAGTTTTCCTGCAGCACCACCCATGAAGAAATGAAGCATTGTTTATTGTGGGCTATATTGATCTTGCATGAGCATGCTGAGTGACACTATGCATAGTTTTTGTCTTGTTTGCACATGAAAACAGGCAATATAGTTTGGAAAAAATGTGAAATATTTTGCTGAATAAAACATTTTTTTTATTCACCATTAAAAACATGATATCTAATGTAGAAATCCTTAATGGGATACATTCTGAATGCATCCCTTGCCCTAATCCCCAGGCTATGGAAAACCTCCTGGACCCCTCTGATTTCTGATTTGGTGAGATAACCCTATTACATAGATTGGAGGAATTTACAGCCAACTTCCACAACACTGGCATAACCCATTTGCTTATCTGGGGACCATGTTCAACCACGTTCTGTGTGGTACTATGGTAACGGTGCAGGACAGTCTGTTATATCATCACTGGGAGCAGAGCATAAAAGGAAGGAGCTGTTAGTGAGAACTAAAGGATCATGGAACATGTAATTTCCAGTGGTGGCCATCTTGGTGATAACTTTGCCTACTTTAGAAAGCCCATAACATTTTGTGTATCATATTATCAAATTAAGCTCCATTTTGTGACTAATGACATTGAGTTCTATTATTTTCATTTATTTATAGCATTATGGGTTTTTGTATCAGACGTTCACATTCCTGGAATACCCCTTTAAATTTGTACGCAAGTCTAAACACGCATATTGTAGCTTCAGACAAAAATTGTCACTGGAATTTCAAAATTATTTGTTGTCACAGGAACAAGGATTATTAAACAAACTCCCTTACAGAAACCTCATAGCCTGGGTCTAAAGTAAAGCATCCACTGAGCTTTACCTGAGGTCATTGTGGACAGAAAGATCAGTCACTAGGGTTATCTGTGAGTATGGCGTCCTTAAGTACTGCCTTAAGTGTGCCTGTATAGCTGTCCATTAGCACTTACTGTAATATATACATTGTCTGTTAAATGTTTTGTTGGTTTTCTATGTTTTGCTTGTTCGTAGCTAAGGGTTCTAGACAGGGAAACAGACAATCCCTTTATTAATGTAGAAAAATAGTTTGATACCTATATGCAATCGTATATAAGATATTCTTGATGTATTTTAGATTACAAGCCAGTAATTTTTGTTAGCTATTAGAACACAAAAAAAACCCTACCCTTAGTATCCTACCCTACCCTTTCCTTACTATATCAAGTATCAAAGTTTTGGTGTTGATGATCATTATTGTAAATGCTTAGGTTCTTTAAGGTAGAAATTTGCATAATTTAAGATACTGAAATTAATATAAAGCAGCAAACCAAAGAAGTAGCAGCACTCTGTGTCCAATTCAAGGGTGTTTATTCACCAGGTGAAAGTAAAGCTGTACTTTCACCTGGTGAATAAACACCTTTGAATTGGACACGGAGTGCTGCTACTTCTTTGGTTTGCTGCTGTAATGTCGCGGTCTTGGATCAGACATGCTGTAGCCTGCACCCATCGGGTTGAACCCTCTCTCTACACTGTGCCGCCCACCCACACAGCTGAAATTACTATAAAAATATAGTATAATTGAGGGGGAAAAAAACAAGGATTTGAAAAGGGTAACAGAGACACAAATGAAAAATATAGTTAATATAGAAAAAAAGAGAGATGTAAAGGGGCACTGCTGCGAGTCCTTTCCTGGCATTATTCCAGATCTTGGAGCTGTATTTTCATTCGAGAATACTGACGTATATAATTGTATGGTGGGGCTCAAACCTGTGAAGACAGCACAGAGTCATTTAATCATCATCAAAAATAGAAAGGAAGACACTCACCACTTCTTTAAAACATAGTCTATTTCTTTATTCTTTACATTCTTAAAATTGACATATGTTGCAGGGAAGGGAGAGTAAATACATTTGGAGCGTTTCAGGGATGAATCGTTTCGCGCTAATCCTAGCCCTTCATCTTGCCTAGGCAAGTCATTTTAAAGAATGTAAAAAATAAAGAAATAGACTATGCTTTAAAGAAGTGGTGAACGCCAATCTTTCTTTTCTATTTTTGATGATGAAAAAAAGTTTAATTTTATAAAAAGTTAAGTTACATAAAGGGGGTCATTTATCTTATCTCTGTTTGTTTTGGCCTGTCTGCTACTTTATGAATATCACTTTTCCTTGTGTTAAATGGTTTTTTTTAAGATCACTGTTTGAGACAATTGTTACAAATGTCATTTTAAGTTTTCCTTAAGTATGATTTCATCTGGAGTATTTTCCTTAAAAAGATGTCCCCAATTTTAGACAATTTGAAATGATATATGTGGAATAGAAGATAAATGTGTCTTACTGAGGAAAAACAAATGTCTGGTGGATATTTCAAAATATCCCCAAAAAGGTGTAAAAATTGCAATGTGGCAATAAAAGACAGAAAAAAAACAGGAAGAAAAATTAAGATTAATGACCCCCAAAGAGTTGATCTTGTTTCTTAAAAAAAATTGTGGCTATTAAACCAAACATTTTTTAAAATTTGTGATTTTTTAAGAAACTGATTGCTTCATACCAATTTTGGAAACAAAAATAGTTTTGACTAAATATTATCCCAACAAAATTACCACTTTTAAACTTTCAAGAGATTAAACAAAAAAATTCTAATAAATTTTAGAAAAGCTAGCTATATTTTAACAAGCCTATCTCAATAAAAAAGTCATACATTTATTGGTAAAACAAAATATAACCAAAGCAAAACAAGTATCAAGATTGCTATAATATGTTTTATGAAGAAAATATCAAGCCATACTTAATGATAAAAATTTTATAATAATATCAAAGTGAAATGTAGATTAAAATGATGAATTATAAATAATTGAGAGTTGGATATTTATTTTTTCAGATTATGTGCAACTGTGTCTTCCTTTTATTTAATGTCTGTAAAAGAAACATTTTAAAGTTTTTGTTGATGATGATGACGACGGTACTTTAATAAAATAATGATATCTAGTAATGTGTCATTGGATTTGCAACCAAGAGAATGTTTGTATCCAATCTGCATATTTTGGGGATACAATGTCTGTTATTACTGCAGATGTTTGTAAAAAAGAAACGTTTATATTAATGATGTTCCAGCAGATTAAATGCATCTTTTACATCATAAAATGGAAAAAATAACTTAAGAGGAAACAAAAAATATACTTTCTAAATGTGTTGCCTATTTAACTCTTTTTCCCTATGTTAAATGCCATATTATAAAGTTTGAACAAAATAAATTAAATAAAAGTCTGTTGTAGTATTATATTTCTTCACCAGATGTCAGTGTTACACAATTTTTGTGAAAAACAACTTCTAATCCATTTCTTTACTGCGTCAGGTTTTACCGGAGACTTTTTTTTTTCCTTCATAGGAAGATTAACTTCCCATATAACTAATACTCAGTTGCAGAAATGTTTCTGTATTTATATAAAAGCTTACTCAGACAAAAGATGGGATTTGTCTTCATCATACAAATGACTGCTGATCTAGTACTGAGCCAGCTCCACTATGTTGTACCTGAGGAATCAAAGCATGGAACATTTGTTGGCAGACTGGCTCAAGATCTGGGGATACACATCAATGATATCAACTCCAGAAGACTGAGGATTGTTTCAAAAGATGGCACAGATTATTTCCAGGTAAATCTGCAGAATGGTATATTATTTGTGAATAGGATTATAGACAGGGAGCAGTTGTGTCCTGAAATCAGCATCTGTACTGTGCAGCTAGAAATAATTGTAGATAAACCTGTACAGATTCATCATGTTGATGTAGAAATTGAAGATATTAATGATAACTATCCAGTTTTCCCGACAAATGAATTTAAACTGTCTGTATCTGAAGTGATGTTAATTGGATCACTCTTCCCACTAGAGGGAGCTATTGACCCAGATATTGGAACAAATTCTGTAACAAACTATGAACTTAGTACCAATGAATATTTTGCACTTGATATACAAACATACACACATGAAAGTAAGTCTGTTCAGCTTGTGTTGAAGAAAACTTTGGATAGAGAACAGACTCCTTTTCACAATCTGACACTAACTGTATATGATGGCGGTAAACCAAGACTAAGTGGCACCCAGCAACTCCTTATTGCAGTGCAAGACGTCAATGATAATGCACCATTCTTTAGTCAGCTTTTTTACCAAGTAAGCTTGTTGGAAAATGCTCTTAATGGGACTATTATTATCACCTTGAATGCAACGGACTATGACCAAGGACAAAACGGGGAAATATTTTATACTTTAAATGAACCAATTTCCCAGCAGTTGTCAACAACTTTCAAAATAGACTCAGAAAGTGGGATAATTCGTGTTGATGGTGAAATTGATTATGAGAAGAGAAACTTTTATGAACTTCAGGTCGCTGCTATTGATAAAGGGTACATAGCAATGACAGGGCACTGTAAGATATTGGTAAATATTATAGATATGAATGACAATACTCCAGAGATAATGGTGACATCACTCAATGTGCCTGTTCCTGAAGATGCCCCGAAAGGATCAGTTGTTGCAGTTATCAGGGTCTATGATAAAGACTCTGGTGAGAATGGGAGGGTCAATTGTCACATATCTAGAAATCTTCCATTTATAGTAACTCCGACCTTAAGAGAATACTTCTCATTGATGGTGAATGGACGACTTGATAGGGAAACTTTATCGGAATATGACATTGAGATCACAGCTACAGATCAAGGTTCTCCTCCCCTTTCAGTGACTAAATCACTAAAAATTCCAGTAAATGATGTGAATGATAATCCACCAACTTTTCCCTACATATCTGAAACTGCTTATATCAAGGAAAATAACCCCCCAGGCTCACATATCTACACAGTGTCAGCGATTGACCCGGACATTAGCCAGAATTCATTCATTACTTACTCAATTGTTGATAGCACCATTGATGGAATCCCTATATACTCCTATATATCCATTAATCCCGAGAATGGAAAGTTATTTGTTCTATTGTCCTTTGACCATGAGCAAGTTTCACTGTTCCACTGTCGTATAAAGGCTACAGATGCTGGATTACCACCTTTGAGCAATGAGATGATTCTCTACATATTCATAGAAGATATTAATGATAATGCCCCAAGGGTTATTGCTCCTTTGCCAAATGTTGAGTCTGATGTTACAGAAGTTATCCCAAGATTCAGCAAAGCTGGGTTACTCGTGACTAAAATCAAAGCCATTGATGAAGACTCGGGCTACAATGCTTGGATTTCTTATGAATTTAGGGATTTGGGGAGAAATGTTCCTTTTGCTGTTGGGAAACATACTGGAGATATTACTTTAATGCGTCAGCTTCTGGAGTCAGATGATGATGAATACAGATTGTCTATTGTATTGAAAGATCATGGAAACCCAGCAATGTCCACATCAGTTACTATTGTCCTTATACTGGCAGACAATGGACAGAAATTACCAGCAGTAAGAAAGAAAGACAAGGGGAAAGACTTTGAGCTTCCGGATGAAAACATTTTCCTAATTGTGTCTATTTGTTTAATATCTGGGGTATTCCTTCTTACATTGATCACATACACAATATTAAGGTGGAATAAATATACGCAGGAAATTGATGAACTCAGACAAAATACACTATGCCCCAGTATTGCGGGCAGCTGGACTTACTCTCAACAACACC
The DNA here is from genome assembly GCF_040894005.1 of Engystomops pustulosus. Taxonomy (NCBI): domain Eukaryota; kingdom Metazoa; phylum Chordata; class Amphibia; order Anura; family Leptodactylidae; genus Engystomops; species Engystomops pustulosus. The sequence goes on along the minus strand of NC_092414.1, from coordinate 38,449,607 downwards.
AGTATAAAGTCAACTTAAATGGCCTTCCACCAAAGAATGATTTGATTCTTTTCACTTCAAACTTTCCTCAATCATCATTGACTTATGGAAATCCTTTTGCATCACAAGTTTCTGCAATGGTAAGTGATCATTTCCCTTTTTTAAATTTTTAAACATGTGTTTGAAACTTTTTTACCCTTGTTGAACTAAATGATAATGAACTATATTCACATGATGATTTCTCCTTTTTTTCTATACTTCCTTCCAATCTTTTTAGAATTCTTGAATGTTCTCCTTCCTCCCTAAATAATACTAACAAATGACCACTGTCCACTTTTTCTAAGAAATAGAGTTAGGTCCACTTAGTCAGCTCTTGGTAAAAGTAAGTTAAAATGCTAAGTTTTAATTTTTAAAGCAATATTGAAGTTTTTTATATTATTTTGGTAGGCAGTCTGATTTATATTCAGAAGAGATAAGAACATAGGGCACTACCCTAGTGTAGTCTGTCAAAACACAATGAAATATTTCAACAAGTGTACAATTCCTTCTCACCTGATGTATTTGTGCTGCCAAGCACAACTCAGTACATCACAGAGCTTGTGGGGCCAGCAGCAGCCATGTCCTGTCCTCGAGGTCTTTGGTGTACCAATAAGATGGTAGACAACAAGAAAAATCCCCATATTCAGAGGGGTTTAGATTGAATTTAATCAAGCTCTCCAATGTGTGACAGGCAATGGGACTTATACTAAGCCAGCACCCCAAAGAGAACAGAAAACTACTATGTGTACAACCTTGTTGTTCCTAGGTTACGTTGAATGTAGTTTCTACATTTAAAAAAAATCACATTGCCCCACCATATTTTTTTATTTTCCAATCCAATCTGTTTTTATCAAGATTTTTAGAGATTACAGTGTCATCTGTCAATGAAAATGACTTGAACCATTTATTGAATCATGGTTATTTTTCCTGGAGAATCTGACTCTGCAATAAAAAAATAGGGGTTTCCATTTAAAATCGCCTTCCACCCCCATGGAGAGGTGGAAGTGAGTATGAGTTTGATATCATCATAGATTTTTGAAAAATATTTGGCATGTATATTTTTATTTTGTGTATTTGGTAAGATATGCCATGCCAACCTTTTTGTTATACCCTATGTGTATATATGTATAACAAATCCTATTAAGTACTATAAACCCACTTAATTAGCCAACTTTTTAAACTAATGCAGTATTGACCAGTAATTGATCATATAGACATATACATTTTTTTATTCTCTTAAAAACAAATAGAATCCTTGATGATAAATATGTGGTTCACTCTTGTCCTAAGCACTTCATTTGTTTGTAATTGTTTTCAAGAAAATAAAACATTTTATATCTATGATCAGCTACTGGTCATTGCCACTTTTGTAAGTCAAAGTTTACAATTAAGAGGGTTTATAGTGCCTGTCTATAGAGGATCGATTGCGTATATTTATCCATTTTTTATTAATTTTATTCAGAGGTTTATGGAATACACAACTTTTGGTTAATATTATTTTGACAAATACAATCCATGAAATAGAGTGACAATATTTAGGTAAAACTATTCAACTTTTTAGTCTTTCTTAAATCGGGTCTGTTAAAGGGAACTTGTTGGTTAAACTAACCTACTGTAACTAAACATATCTTTGAGAACTACTATTATAAAACAATACAACTATTCCTATCAAAATGAAATCTTAGTGGTTTAGCTCACCCATGGAAGGTCTACACGTAGTTTTCAGTGGACAGCAGGATGCAGAGAATCTCCAAAAAAATTGGTCCGGAATCCAGATTAATGTAATACTTGTATCACCAAAGGGGGAAAAAGTTGGGGTTCGAGTATCCAAAAAGGTTGTACAAAAACTGTTAGAACATAACAAAAATGTATTCTTTATTAAAAACATGTTATAGGTGCTCACATGGGCATGAGGGCAAGATATATGGAACGAAAGACCGCTGCAGTAACGTGTTTTGGACTATAGCTTCCTAATCCTTACTCATACCTAGGACATGCAACCACGCACCTTGTTTAAATAGTGAAGATATTAGGTGAGATATGCAGGTTTACAGCGTGCCCCACCCCACTGGGCGGAAACCTAACTCTAACATTAGCCTGAAGATCTTGAGTATACAGAAAGAAAGTAATTCTAAGACATTTAATAGAAATACAATAGGCACTGCTTATAGTTTAGCCCTTTAGAAAATTGGGTATCTAAACTTAAAATCGAAAAAGCCTTGAAAAAGAGGAGGGCTCTTTTACCAGTCTCCACCCTTGTTGGGTCTAGATACTTGTTCAATGGTTCAACTTATGCCACTTATGGACACTGCATGGACTTCTTAAAAATGTTTTGAGATTCCAGATAAATTACGAGTGCTTGTGATGGTGTTGGGGTTAACGTCAGCCAATTTACCAATTTTTTTAATCATGTGTATGTGTGAGGGGCGTGCTTTCTTGATATGAAAAGTGAGGTTTCCTTTATTTTACTTTATTCACCAGTCATTCCTGATCATAAAATGGAAAAAGATGGATGTGATGGATGTGGTCATTGAGCAATTGCCCCCCTAAGACCCTAATCTTCTTCATATATACAACGTTAAGGTACTGGCAGGGTGATTGCTCATGGACTGATAGAAATCTCATGACCTCCCATCTACAGACATTTTATGGACAGGAATGTCTGGCTGATGAGTTAAAAGACAGGCTTTATTAATCACTTTCACTCTGTATTGTGATGATGGTGCAGATGGAATTGCTATCCTTAATATATTTTAGACTTTATAAAGTTATGCATTTTTTTAAAATAAATATGTACAGTAACTACTGATATTTTGGAAAGAGTAATGTGTACCATATGAAATTTGATTTATATAGACATACAGATAGACATAAATAAGAGACACAAGGTGATATTTAAACATTTCAGTAGAAACATTTTTGTTATCTTGGGGAAAAGATGTAAGATGTTTTAAAAGGAACAATGTTTAGTTGGTATAGTTACATTTTTGTCATTTATAGAGCATTTTCTTGAAATCAAATGGTGCTAATAAATATATACTGTTAAGTAATGACAAGGTTTTTCAAATTTCTATTTTATTTTTGATTATTGTTTCTGGCCCACTATTAAATTTATCATCTGTGTCATGTTTGTCCTTAAGGGATAACATTATTTTAGGCCATTATACCTGCTACAAAGTTTTGCCATATGGTATAAATGATTGGCAAAACATATTTCATTTTCTTTCTAATTCCTTTTAATGTATTTTTGTATTGCTCCAATTAAAATGATAAACATATTAGAATTTTCAAAAATAATATTTGACAACAGAATAATAATACTGGAACCTAAAAAATTAGCAATACAATTAGTAGTAAATTATATTTGGAATGTATACGCTTCTAACAGTTCTTTATCTACATATAATTGAAAAAAAATATTCAGTTGAAATATCAAAATAATCTATATTGTCAAGCACACAGTATAATGTATAAAAATATTCATGTTAACCTCAAATACCTAAAAAATTACTGTTCATGGGAGCTTAAGTTATATATTTAGTAAAGATAAAAATAATGTTTTTTTAACTACACATTATGAAATACATGAATACAAATTTTTTATTATGGTTGTAGTACATGATTCTGGGGTTTGTCACTTTTAAGAGGTAATATCTATTGTTTTTATAAATTTACCTACCCAGCATCTCTTTTATGTAAATGAAATGACAAGTGTAAAAAAAAACGCTATAAGGTTGGCACATATCAGTCATCTAACTTGTTACAGTGGCCATAGTGCAAATATATTAAAATGTAAAATTGAAAAATAATTTAAAAATCTTAATTAAAGCAATCAGTTAAAAGTTTTGGAATTTCTAAAAACCAAGTTTAAAGTAGGTAGAGTTCTATTGGCAGCTTTACTTTTAATTATCATATAACATCTTTCTATTTATTTGGTTTTTATTTATTTATTTATTTTTAAACACTTCAAGATTTGTTGACATTCAAATTAGCGTATTCGATTTGCCAGACTTTGGGGTTATTTACCTTAAAATGCTGTACAATAATAGTGTGAAAACAGTTTAGTAGATCCAATGGTCATAGTAGAAATTTTTGTCAAAATCATTTGTCAATACTATTTTTTCATAATTGTGTTTTGAATTAAACATATTTTAAGAACGTTTTGCTATTTGTTAGATTTTATATAAAATAAAGATTTGCCAAAGAGTAAGGTCTAAAACTCACAAACCTATCTTAAAGTTTAAATGCATTGCACCTTCTCAAAAAGAGATATATTTTTTACAAATGTAATTTTCAGCTTAAATTAAAAATGTACAGTAGTGTTGTGTAATAATAGAAATTATTATTTTTGTTTTATTATACTTCTCGTGTTTAATGTGTTATGCTATTTCTATTATTCTTCTTGCAAAGCTGTGATCATCTAGTTTCTATAAAGCATAATTCCTTAGGCAAGAGATGCAAAATTTAACGAAATTAGTGAATATAAAGCGAAATGTTAAAAACATTATATTATTATGCATTTTATATTTAAAGTAGAAATAATAAAAAATATTTTATACCCATCATTCCCTTTTTTTTTGAGTGGCTGAACCTCACTTTGTGATGTTATTCCAATGCTTTGTGATCTAGGCTCTGATTAATCTAAAACCTGTCATTAACATATATTTACAATTTAATAGCTTCAATTTATTTATTTCTGCTCTTATATACATGTTCAGGGCTTGTGGAGAAAGCACTGTGCTAAATAAACTAAAAAATATTAAATTAACTGAGTTTAAGTTGATTACCTAGAACAGAGTATCAATACCAAACAAAGAATATATGAGAAACTCGGTTCTAATGCAATTCATCACTACATAATTAAAAATATAATTCTTATAGTATATATATTATATATTATATATATTATATTATATATTCATATAATATAATTTTTATTAAAGAAAAAACTAAAATAACCATTACAACATTAGAATACAATATAGAGTAAATCGTTCCCAACAGTCCATCTAATGCCTCTGCACATCACAGGTTAACCGAATTTTTCGGATTAACCGAATTTTGGTTAACCAGGTTAACCAAATTTTTCCCTTTTGCGCTGATTTTCCCTGTATTGTCCTGGGATTTCGGCGCACGCGATTGGATTGTGGCGCATCGGCTGGTTAACTCAGTTTTTCTGTTTTGCACTGATTTTCCCTGTATTGCCCCGGGATTTTGGCGCATGCGATCGGATTGTGGCGCATCGGCACTGGCATGCACGTGACGGAAATCGGGGGGCATGGCCTTACAAAAACCCGACGGATTCGGAAGAATCAACGCATTTAAAAAAAAAAAAGTGTCGCTGGATCAAGAATGGGCCGGGTAAGTAAATCTGCCCCATAATCTCTTAAAGTGCAAATGCAAATAAATTGCCCATAGAATTAATATAAAACACAGTGCAAGTTTAGTACTCAATTCTCCAAAAACTTCCTAAATAGGTTATTGATTCCAAACCAGGTTACCCACTTTGTATGTTTAAAGTGAGGTGCAAATACCCCGATGCGCGTTTTGCATGTCCCCGCTTCCTCAGGGGGCCTGTAATGAGAACAGTATTTAAAAATGTATAGATTTTATATAGCTCCCAAACAATAATTAAAGGGGATATCCGAATCTTTTGAAAATTGTGCCAACGGCTGGAGAGATAAGTTTTAAAAACAGAAAGCTGTACTCCGTTGCTCCTGGTGTCTCATAGTCGCCATTTCTCTGATCCTTGCCCATGTTTGCTTTCAGGGGTATGGTAGTTCCCCTGAGGTGGCTGGCCACACCCACACATCCGTATAACTCAGAGCATGAAACAGCGCCAAAGCCAAACTCAGTGGAGCTCCGGTGCCCCAGTATTGAAAGTTACCTCCCCAGGCCACCTGCACGATTTTCAAAAGAGTCGGACAACCCCTTTAAAATAAATCTTATAATGATTATTCTGATATTTATATTTATAGGATCATATAATTTTACCAAATAACAGTAAGCACTTCAACAACAAATAAGACAATATGATTTATACATCTTCTAGCCAGCATTTAAATATCATACATTTTCTTTAGAAAACATAACACTCAAAATCAGAAATATGCAGAGGATCTAGATAAATACATTCACTTACAAAGTACAGCTGGTGCAGCATTGAACTAAAGTAATAAATCTCACTCCACACCAACTGGACATTGTAAGGTTTAAGTAAATGTTATTAATGTCAATGACAACCCTCCTGAGATGGTTGTAACATTGATATCAGTTCATGTCCTGGAGATTTCACTACAAAGCAGTAGGGTTCATAACAAAGATTCTGGATTAAATAACTTACCTTGCTTCCTGACAGAATCTTCTGTGTAGTCCCAGGGGTTGGACTATTGCTCAGATGCTTTTCAAAAGACAACATGTGACTCAGCTCTTGGTCCTCACCTTTGTGCTCCTGTACAACTACGCCAAGATAGACCTTGATGCCTTTTCTCTGAAATAAAAAAATCTGTTGAAATAATTACTTTTTATTTGATGGGACATTGATCCTGGGACTTACGCTGACTGTCAGTTGTAACAAGTATTCCTCCACTACAGCTAAAACAGCATCTGCTTTATAGGGTTATTGAATTCTCTGGATCATCAAAGTAGGAGTATAGTTTGATGGACCTGCATCTTTCTTCAACATTATCAACTATGATACTATGAAAATATCAATTATTGATAGAAAAAATAATACTCTCTGCTGAAAGACGCAGGGTTTTTTCGCTCATTTCTCGCTCTCCACCTCCATAACTTCTTAATTTTTATGTGTACAGACCTGTGTGAGGGCTTATTTTGTGCGTAACAAGTTTTACTTTCCCGTAATGTTATTTATTTTAACATGCCGTGTACTGCGAAGCTGAAAAAAAATTCCAAATGTGGAAAAAATTTTTTTAAAAACGCACGTGGTCACGTTCTTGTGGGCTCAGTTTTTACGACTTTGACTGTGCGCTCCAATTAACACCTCAGCTTTGTTCTTTCGTTCGGTGCGATCACAGTGATACCAAATTTATATAGGTTTTATTGTGTTTTAATACATTTTCAAAAATTAAATGAATGTGTACAAAAAAAGAAAAAAAAATTTTGCCATCTACTGAGGCTAATAACTTTTTCATACTTTGGTGCAAGGAGCTGTGTGAGGTGTCATTTTTTGCGAAATGAGCCAACGTTTTCATTGCTACCATTTTAAAGTCTGTGCGACATTTTAATAATTTTTTATTCCATTTTTTATGTGATGTAAAAAGGTGTAAAAGTCGCATTTCTGACATTTGGGCGCCATTTCCCGTCTCGGAGGTCACCGCCGGCCGTAACCATTTTTATATTTTAATAGATCGGGCATTTTTGAATGCGGCGATACCTAATATGTCTGTGATTTTAACGGTTTATTTTTTATGTTTTATATCAGTTCTAACGAAAGGGGGGTAACTTGAATTTTTAATATTTTATTAATTTTTTTTATTTTTTTAAACTTTTTTTTTCCACTAATTCTTAGACCATCTAGGGTACATTAACCCTAGATGGTCAGATCGTTCCTACCATATACTGCAATGCTTCTGTATTGCAATATATGGCATTTTTGCAGCTCATTCATTACAATGAGCCACTGGCTAATCTGCAGAAGCCATTAAGCCTCAGGTCAAACGAAGACCCGAGGCTACCATCGTAACTGATGGTGCGGCGAACGGAATAAAGATGCCGGCGCCCACACGCCGCCGTCTTTTAGATGCCGCCGGCGACTTTGCCGGTGGCAATCAAAGGGTTAATAGCTAGGTTGTTAGCGGTGGGGGTTTGCTGCAATATGCAACAACCCCCACCTTTGTATGATGAGGACTTGTCGATATCTTAATGATTACAGGTTTGATATGTTATACTGTTTGTTAATGTTTTAAAGTCATTTTAAGATATTTATGGCTGCTGTTTCTCTTCCTTTTCTGATAATCTTTATTTGCAATGACATTTCTCATTCTATTTTATGTTGAATCTAACTGCTCTTTGTAATATAAAAATATTGAAAATTGTCTATAATTCTACAATTCTGTTGTTCATAGACCAAAGGTCTCTGGAATTTAGGATAGGCTTAAACAATTTTACTAGGGAACCTTAGATACAAAAAAAAATAGCACTCTTGAAAATCCTACAGTATTTGATAACTAATTTTATGGGACGTTTTCATTACCTTAGCTGTAACTTTACAGTAATATTAACATTCCGCTAATAAATATTAGATTCAACATTGTTGGCCTATCTTGATATATTCATGTTCTTAGACTGCTCATATTTTATTGTCATTCACCATGTATACTGTACTGAAGCTATTATCATGACTAAACTTTTATTTAAAGTGGCTTTAACCCTTCATCTGGAAGTTTTGCTAAAAATGTATACAATTATAATTTTGAGTTACACTTGAAATATACTAAATACAATTTCCTGTTTTGTACTACACATTGTTATCTTACTTTGTGCTTACATACAGTAATGTAGACATTTAAAAATATAAACTATTGTATACGATACTTTATATATTTGGTTTATAAAAGGGATTCTAAGTTTAGCCAGAGGAAGGGACATGCTTTGAAGTTGGAGTAATAAACTGATACAAATTACAAAATTATAAATAAATACAAATGAGCTAATCTGCACTAAACGGGAAAATAAATTTTGCCTTATCACATATGATAAATGCCCTTTATAAAGATTGTTTACCATACAATAGATTCAATTCCTTGAGGGACATGTATCCTAGTTTGATTGTCTTCCTTAAATTATTTAATTTTACTTGTCTACCTTGTATTAAAGGGGTTCTTCGGTGACAAAGATAGACTTCACTATAACTTATCTCATTACATTTATCACTTCACTGATTCAGTGTCATTAAATCTTCTGCCGCCTTTTCATGAAATCAAAGTCATCCCTGTGTCCTGCAAGCTCCTGCTACACTCACAGTTTCCATAGAAACGACCTGTCTGGTCGGACATGTGCAGTCATCTCCTTGTTCCCTGCTGTGGGGATGTGGTTCCACGTTCCTGTGTGAAGAAGCTGTGCTGACCAGGGGGATTGTGGGAGATGTAATCTTTTAACAGAGTGGGGGCAGCCATCTTGAAGTGATGCGGCTGTAGCAGTGAGCTGTGAAGTGAAAAGTGAAGGAAAACAAAGAATACAGCCCAGGGTGGTGAGGTAAGGGGGTGTAACTATAACAAATGCAAAAGAACTAGTCAGTTAAAAATCAGTTAAGTCTAATTTAAATAAAAAGTATTTAACACTCATAATTGACAACAGGAAATATCTTTATTTTCAGATCTTTCTTACCTGAAATCTGTTGTAGTAACCACATTTCCTAGCCTTGCTTGAACTACAAAAAATAGGCTTAATAATCCATCAATGGTTATTCAAAATCTGAACACTTCTGAAAAATTTGAAGTTTGAACAAAATCAAAACTATTATTTTTAATTACAAAAATGTTAATGAAGCAAAATTTTAAATGATGGAAAGCCAAATGGTAATATAAGTTAATGGAGATATGTGGTTTATTGGTTTCTTTGTTTCTAAAACAAATATCACAAGATGGAAAAATTTAACAGAAAAATTTAATTTTATGAAGCTTTAACACGTAATAAAAATACATGTAATACAGTACTTCCATATGACAATTGCAACAAAAAAACAAAAATACATGCCAGATGTGCAACTTAAAAATTTAGCACTAGATGGCAGTCCACACCAACAAATATGAAGGAGGAAATAGGAAATGCATTTCTCTGTACTGAAATGTAATTGTTGATGCAGGATTCCGGCCATGACAGATTCTTTTTTCAACATCTTCATTTGTCCATCAGCGTGAGTGCCTTTATTATTGAAATTATTATCCCTACCTTCACTGATTTCAAGAAATGCTCTATCAGAGACAGGATTATCAAGCAAGGAGCAGGATCTTCCATTTCTTTGTCTTACACATAACATGGGATGTGGTCCTGAGTCAGCTGCATTATATCATCCCGGAGGAATCCAAGCATGGCACCTTTGTTGGGAGAATTGCTCAGGATCTTGGACTGGATATAGGTGAGATTAATTCCAGAATGTTACATATTGTCTCTAGAGATGAGAAGGAATATTTCCAAGTAAATTTGCAGAATGGGATCCTGTTTGTTAAAGAGACAATAGACAGAGAAGTGCTGTGTCCAAATACTCCCTTCTGTATTATTCCTCTGCAGGTTATTGTAGATAAGCCGGTGCAGATGTACAGTGTAGATGTAGAGATAGAAGATATCAATGATAACACCCCAGTATTTCCATACAGTATTAATATTCTTGTTATATCAGAAATTAAGCCTGCAGGATCTCGTTTTCCATTAAAAGTAGCTGCAGATCCAGATCTTGGAACCAATTCTATTACAACCTATGAGCTCAGTGCAAGTGATTCTTTTGCATTGGATTTCCAAAAATATATAAATCAGATCAAGTCATTGGAGCTTGTGCTGAAAAAGAATTTAGACCGAGAGAAGCAATCTGTCCACAATCTGACCCTTACAGCTTATGATGGAGGGAAACCAAGGCTGAGTGGTACCACACATATTATTGTTACTGTGGAGGATTTCAATGATAATGCTCCGGTGTTTGATCAGCCATTTTACCAGTGCAGTGTGACTGAAAATGCTGTGGAAGGGACATTGGTATTTAAGCTGAATGCTACTGATCTGGATGAAGGAAAAAATGGAGAAATAATATATGAATTTAGTAATATGGTGTCACAGGAGACTAAAGAAGCATTTACCTTAGACAAATATACAGGAGAAATCAAACTTAAAGGCAAACTAGATTTTGAAACCGTAGATATGTATGAAATTCAGGTTGAAGCCATTGATCATGGAGATGTGCAGTTTGTAGCACATTGTAAAGTTCTAGTGTCTGTTGTAGATGTCAATGACAACCCACCTGAGATGATGGTGACATCACTATCAGTTCCTGTTCCTGAAAATTCTCCTCAGGGAACAACTGTTGCCATCATCAGTGTCCATGATAAAGATTCAGGATCCAATGGGAAAGTCCATTGTTTTATTTCTGAGCCTTCACCCTTTAAAGTAAATCCAGCTTTCAGGAGTGATTTTTCTTTGACTGTAAATGGACCTTTGGATCGAGAGGTAAAGGATATATATGAAGTTACAATAATAGCAAGAGATGAAGGTTCCCCATCTATGTCTACTTCTAAAACTTTGAAGATTGATTTAAGTGATGTCAATGACAATGCTCCTAAATTTATACAGTCAGTAGACACAGTATTCATCAAGGAGAACAATCCACCAGGGACCCATATATATACAGCCTCAGCCTCTGACCCAGATATTGGGCAGAATTCTTTCATCACTTACTCAATTAAAGAGCAAACAATTGATGGGATCCCTATATCATCTTATATCTCCATTAATCCTGAGAATGGGAAGGTCTTTGCTTTAGTATCATTTGACCATGAACAGATTGCACATTTCCAATGTCTTATAAAAGCCACTGATGCCGGTCTACAAGCCCTCAGCTCTAACCTTACTCTGAACATATTCATTGAAGATATTAATGATAATGCTCCTACATTCACCCCACTTCATTCTGCATTAACTATTAAAGCTTCAAAATCAGCAGAACCTGGAGACCTGATAACCAAAGTAAAGGCTGTGGATCTGGATTCTGGGTACAATGCTTGGACATTCTATAAGTTAAAGGAATCTGCAGGAACTGGAAGATCTCCTTTTACCATTGCCCATCAAACTGGAGAAATTACTCTAAAGCGGCCATTTTCAGATTCCGATAATGATGAGTACAGATTGCATGTAGTAGCTCAGGATCATGGAGAACCATTCATGACAGCGGAGACACAGATTGTTGTATCTGTAGTGGAATCTGGAGAAGAATTAAAGTTTGATAATCAAGAGGCCAAGGTGACTGGAGAGGAGTTTTCTGACAAAAATATTTACCTGGTTGTAGCCATATGTGTCATTTCTAGTATTTTTCTTATAACCCTAATTGTGTTCACTGTCTTACGATGGCAAAAATACAGAGATGAGGTCAATGAACTGAAAGAAAACTACAAGATCTGCTCCAACACTGGAGGGAGCTGGATGTATTCCCAACACACTCAGTATAGAATAAGCTCCAATTCATTGCGACCAAAAAGTGACTTAATTGTCTTCACTCCAAATACTTCTCAGACACCCGGGAATGAGGAGCAGATCCATCCACAAGGGGCCATATTAAATTCCTCTTATAGGGTAAGTCAAATTAAATATAGTATTTTATCCTACTTTATAAGATTTCCTAAATTTATTGGAACTAAAAAAATATATTCCAGACAGGCAAATCAAATAATATTTAATAGGTTATATTGTTTCCCTTGAATACAAAGTTTGAATATGCTTGTATATGTAGCATTCTTCCAGTTTCAGATACTAAATGAAACTGGTGGTAATTAGCATATTTTAAGAAGTCTTTTTTTAATCTTTATACAGTTTACTGAAGTAAGAGGGAAAGGCCCTATTGCAAGTGTACTTTGTTCAAATCATATCTACCCGAATGGTAGATTTTCTTTAATTCTTGATGATTTAAGATTTCTATCTACTTTTAGTTCCAGTAGATAAATATGTTTAGATTAATATTTTTTTAGAGATTTACATACCTTTTGTTAGCAGCAGACTCTGGATTCATCAAAAAAATAAAGTTTCCATCAACGATTTATTTTTTTTAAAAATATGTTTGGATGATAGGGTTGGTACTAGACATTTGGTGCTCTATGCAGAGAAAAATATTGGGCAACCACTGTAAAATCACAGTGAAAACATGTTGGAATCATGGATTATTCTCGTCTTTCATCTGCTGGAACAAAAAAATAAATCGGTAGAAATTATAAGAAGGAAATCTTATAAAGACCAATTGCTGTCAGATCTATTTTTTGGGGATCCCAGAAGTAAAAATAGCCCACATAAAAATATACATATCTGCAGCAAAGATAAAGCACAAATAAGTATAATCCTTGAAAGGAATAGTCTGCATATATGAATATATGCTAGCTAATGAATGTACCTATAAATATGGTGCCCATCATTTTTTTAAAATAATATTCCAAAATAAACACATGAAGCACCCAAAATAATGAATAATATTCGATGCTCCTACTAAATTATTAAACATGTTATCCTAAATTATATACATCAATCACTATTAAAATAATATTTTATATGATGCCATCCCTAGTTTATGTACAGCACTCCCATTTATTACATACATTAGATACCCAAATCATTTATATGAAATTTCATGAATTTATGCACAGTACCCAGAAAAACGAGAAATACCACCACAACCCCTAATGAATTATGCAGCACCCCTTAAATTTATTTATAGATAGTAAAGCAAACACATGGGCCAGCACTCCTTTTATAGATTGAATCTAGTATCTTTGTTACAGATTGTGTCAAGAGACTTTCTTAGTTATTATTATGAAAGTCTCTTGGCACAATATATAACAAAGATGCTGGGATTCAATCTTTGAAACGAGGGCTGGGCCTAGCTCAGGACCCCCAAAATTGATTAAGCCCAGAATATGTTCCAACAGTTTAATCCTCGGGATGTGCCCACACACCTCTTATACAAGATGCAGGCTGTTAGATGAGGCCTGCATCCACTCTGACGCCGGAAGGATCCAGGACTGTGCTCCCCCCACTAACAATGTTGTTTAGCAGGAAAGTTACGCTAGCAAATCCATCATCTAAGCCCAGTTAGGACTTCCTACTGGACACAGATAAATAGGTTTCCAAAGAGTTGTACTGAACATAGGACCTGTTCCAGATTTCTGCAGTCTTTGGACAATAGAGTTATTATAAACCTTCACTTCTGTTATCTTCCCTGCTCTACTCTACATCTGGCATCAATTAGAATTTTAAAATCCATTTTTCTTTAGGTGATGGTGATTTTTGTAATAAATATGACATAAATACAGTTTTGTGTAATTTTTGAAAATAAGAAGGGAACATACATCATATGTAAAAATAGCCCACAGAAAAATAGAGTTTTGTGGCTGCAAACTTTGTAATTTAGTTCTTACACTGATAGAAATTTGGATTCTTTATTTGTTCAATAAATAAGACAAATTGTTTTGGTTTAGACCTATCTAGGTTCAAGTTAGTTATATACGACATGCGTCCAACAAGGAGGAGATATTGTTTGGCATGAGGACACTCTACAATTAACTTTACTATTAGACAAATAATGAACTCAGCATCTGGACTGGTGTAAACTATATTGGACCTAAAGAATGGAATGGTGCGTTCCTGAAACTCATAGTCCACCAAATAAAACTACCGAGTCAACTCTGCAGAACTACTCAATATGGTAGCATGTTAATATCCGAGTTGTTTTTTCCACACATTTATATATTCTCGACCATTAGGGTATTTTTTATATTGTTACCATGCTTAAAGTGCAAAAGGTCTCAATTTCTGTGAGATAACTCTAACATCACCAAAAGAGATGGTCCCAAATTGTAAGCTTAGCAAGGATGAGGTGGAAGAAGAAGTTAACAGACTATTTAATATAGAAATGGTATCATCAGAACCTTATGATTTTTTAACATACCAATGTTCTGTTAAATTTTACCTTGTATCTCTGACAGATTACTAAACTTGGGGTTATTTAGCTAACAAAATAAGAAATCTTAAGGGTGACCTCATTACAAATTACAAATAACTTAAAAGGGTGGTAAACAGATCTTTCAAAGATGTTTTTGTGCTAAGGCCTGTGGCAAATACAAGCGACATCCTCTATGCCAACAGAAAAGGCAGGTCTACCATTGTCATAGACAGAGATTCTTTACTGTCAGAGCAGTGAGACTGTGGACCTCTCTTTTCCTCAGGAGTTGTAATGGCTGATACTTTTTCAAGAGGGGCCAGGATGCCTTTCTTGTTATGGATAAAGCATATTTTGTAAATTCTGTCTGCTGTATTGGGGTTGGGAAGAAAGTTTTCCATAATTTCGGCTAATTTGCATCATCTTTGTAGGGTTTTTTTTGCCTTCCAATGGATAAACACTACATCATTTATGGATTGGACTTTATGCACCTGCTTCTTTTTTAACTTTATCTTCTATGAAACCTTATAAAAGAAATGGCACAAAATGCAAATGCAGGTTATGGAGCAGCATTTGGGCCTTCCCACCTCCTTCCCTGAGAGATATTGTTATAGATATTTAGATATCTTTAGAAATGTTTTGCCTGTGTGAATGGCTTATGAGAGTTTTTTCTGAGTATTTGTACAATAGACAAAGGTTTCGGTTGTGTCATTGATACTATAAAGAATGCTGTATGTCTGTAGAAAGTCTGTAGAATGTCACTTAATTGTCAGCCATATGGCAAATAGGGTTCAATGCTGGTACAAATCCACCCACCCTTACTGCTTTCTGGATTTAGTTAAGAACTGAATATGTTCTGTGACATGATAACGAAACACTGGAACTACTGTTATTCACAAAACAATCATGAAATATTGTATTATCTTAAAATTCTAAAATCTTGTGATCTGAATGTCTGAATATGCCCAGATAGAGGTAAAAATAAGAGGACACACACATTTATATGAAATTGTGCATTTTGGAATAAATTACAAGCCATTTGTATCTAGATCACATCTGGGAGGATGTAGATATAATTATTTCATACTATAACTAATCATACATAAAAGTATTCTGTTATGTCTAAAACAAACAATACTGTCTGACATTAGAGGAAACATTACTTTGAAATATTTTATGTAAAGCCGGAAAGATTATTGCACGGTTGCAGCCATATTTTGAATATTTTAGATTACTTTGCTCATCATATGATCAACAGGATTTATAATGCAACTGATAATAGTTTAAAAGCAATTTCCAGAGTTCATTTCCTGCTTCTGTCTTTGGTTCACTTTAGTAAAAGGTTGAACTCTATTCAAAACACACACTTGTGAAGTTTCTCTAAGCTTAATTATGCTTTCTAATAAAAAAAATAGATTTGGTTTACAGGAAAATGGCAGATGCAATGAAAACATCTAGAAAATATTCAAAAAGATTATAAAAAATAAAATTGGACTTCTACTACATTTGTTATGGAATATAAAATATAGTTAAAGGAGTTTGTGTAGGGATGGTTTTCAAACTTCAAACTGTTTCTATCTCTCTACCCATCTATTATTAAATTCACACTCAAATACTATTGCAATATTGGGTAACATTTTTACTTAGCTTTATCAATTAAAACTTTAACATTTGGAGTTGTTCTTTCTGAGGTTTCCAATATTTAAAAAGTATGTAAATTAAATTTGTAAAAATTTGTATAAAACATTATATGATATTTTAAAGAATCTGGTAAAGAGCCTCTCTGAATGAAATAATAAAGTATATAGTATAAGGAAACATCCTTAGACCCTACCCTAACATATTACTATATTACTAACATAAAGAAGAAACAAATATATAATGTATTCACATTACTCAAGCCACTAACTTAACCAATAGTGTAAGTGGTCATATGACTTCTGTGGTCAAAAACTCTAAGAAAAATGTATTGATCTTTTTCTTAAAACTTTCAAAATGCATGACAAATGATAATAATTATTACATAAATTAAGAAAAATAATTTCAAAATAATTTAGCTTTTTCCACAAATTATCTAACATTTTGGTACCTTATAAATTGCATTAAATGCATTATAATTCTTTATTAATAAATATTAAAACTACTCTGTAGTATTTGATGTTTGTATTTTTTGCACATAGAAGACAGCCAATAAATGATTCATTTATTGCAAAGAATAACAATACCTAATACAAAGTTTTAAAAGGAGATAACAAAATGTAATGTAATAAAATGTTATTTCAAATCATTAAATTGTAAATAATAAAATGTAAAAAATATACCTGATGTGCAACCTAGAAATTAAGCACTAGATGGCAGTCCCCACCAACTAATAGAAGAAAGGAAATAGGAAATGCATTTCCTCGTCCTGAAATGTAATTCTTGCTGCAGGATTCCGGCCATGACAGAATTTTTTTTTTGAATGCTTTATAATTCCTTGAATGCAAGTTCCTTCTTTCCTTGGGACAACCTTCATCTTTTCCTATACATCTTAAGAAATGCTCCATCAGAGACAGGATTATCAAGCGCAGAACAAGCTCCTTCATTTCTTTTTGTTACACATAACATGGGATGTGGTCCTGAGTCAGCTGCATTATATCATCCCGGAGGAATCCAAGCATGGCACCTTTGTTGGGAGAATTGCTCAGGATCTTGGATTGGATATAGGTGAGATTAATTCCAGAATGTTACATATTGTCTCTAGAGATGAGAAGGAATATTTCCAGGTCAATCTGCAGAATGGGATCCTGTTTGTTAAGGAGACAATAGACAGAGAAGTGCTGTGTCCAAATACTCCCTTCTGTATTATTCCTCTGCAGGTTATTGTAAATAAGCCGGTACAGATGTATCGTGTAGATGTAGAAATAGAAGATATAAATGATAATAGTCCAGTATTCTCATCCAGTGTAAATAATCTTCTCATATCAGAGATGAAACCTGCAGGATCTCGGTTTCCATTGATGGTAGCTCCAGATCCAGATCTTGGGACTAATTCTGTGACAAGCTATGAGCTCAGTGCAAGTGATTTTTTTACATTAGATTTCCAAAAATATATAAATCAAATCAAGTCATTGGAGCTTGTGCTGAAAAAGAATTTAGACAGAGAGAAGCAATCTGTTCACAATCTGACCCTTACAGCTTATGATGGAGGGAAACCAAGGCTGAGTGGTACCACACATATTATTGTTACTGTGGAGGATTTCAATGATAATGCTCCGGTGTTTGATCAGCCATTTTACCAGTGCAGTGTGACTGAAAATGCTGTGGAAGGAACTCTAGTGTTTAAGCTGAATGCTACTGATCTGGATGAAGGAAGAAATGGAGAAATAATATATGAATTTAGTAAAATCGTATCACAGGAGACTAAAGAAGCATTTACCTTAGACAAATATATAGGAGAAATTAGAGTTAAAGGCAAACTAGATTTTGAAACTGTAGATATGTATGAAATTCAGGTTGAAGCCATTGATCATGGAGATTTACAGCTTGTCGGACATTGTAAGGTTCTAGTGTCTGTTGTAGATGTCAATGACAACCCTCCTGAGATGATGGTGACATCACTTTCAGTTCCTGTTCCCGAAAATTCTCCTCAGGGGACAACAGTTGCCATCATCAGTGTCCATGATAAAGATTCAGGATCCAATGGGAAAGTCCATTGCTACATTTCTGACACTTCACCATTTCTAGTTAGTCCAGCTTTCATGAGTGATTTTTCTTTGACTATAAATAGACCTTTGGATAGAGAGCTGAAAGATGAATATGAAGTTACAATTGTAGCAAGAGATGATGGTTTCCCATCTCTGTCTACTTCCAAAACTCTGAAGATTGATATAAGTGACGTCAATGACAATGCTCCTAAGTTTATCCAGTCGACAGACACAGTATTCATCAAGGAGAACAACCCACCAGGGACCCATATCTATACAGCATTAGCGTTTGACCCAGATATTGGGCAGAATTCTTTTATCACTTACTCAATTATGGATCAAAAAATTAATGGGATCCCTATATCTTCTTATATTTCCATTAATCCTGAGAACGGGAAGGTCTTTGCTTTAGTATCATTTGACCATGAACAGATTGCACATTTCCAATGTCTTATAAAAGCCACTGATGCCGGTCTACAAGCCCTCAGCTCTAACATCACTCTGAACATATTCATTGAAGATATTAATGATAATGCTCCTACATTCACCCCACTTCATTCTTCAATAACTATTAAAACTTCAAAGTCAGCAGAACCTGGACACCTGATAACCAAAGTAAAGGCTGTGGATCTGGATTCTGGGTACAATGCTTGGACGTTTTATAAGTTGAAGGATCTTGGAGGATCTGGAAGATCTCCATTTACCATTGCACATCAAACTGGAGAAATTACTCTGAAGCGGCCATTTATAGATTCAGATAGTGATGAGTACAGATTGCATGTAGTAGCTCAGGATCATGGAGAACCATTCATGACAGCAGAGGCACAGATTGTTGTATCTGTAGTGGAATCTGGAGAAGAATTAAAGTTTGATAACCAAGAGACCAAGGTGACTGGCGTAGACTTTCCTGATGAAAATATTTACTTGGTTGTTGCAATCTGCGTCATATCAACTATTTTTCTTATTACTCTAATTGTCTTTGCTGCTTTAAGATGGCAAAAATATAGAGATGAGGTCAATGAACTGAAAGAAAATTACAAGATCTGCTCCAACACTGGAGGGAGCTGGATGTATTCCCAACACACTCAGTATAGAATAAGCTCCAATTCATTGCGACCAAAAAGTGACTTAATTGTCTTCACTCCAAATACTTCTCAGACACCCGGGAATGAGGAGCAGATCCATCCACAAGGAGCCATGTTAAATTCTTCTTACATGGTAAGATACATTAATTTTATATTTATTTAATAGTTCTGGAGATAAGCTCCAAATACCATGTCAACCTCTTGATCCAGTGATTATCTTATGCAGCAGATAGAATGGAGTTCCAAAAATTCCAAAAAGGATAATGATTTCAGATGCGGAGGGGTGTTTAATTAATGGATGAATATGAAATACCATATCTTATGTTACAGTAGATGAAAATCAATCCATTGTCTAGTGTTGGACCTGCAGCGGACTGGCTTTACGTTTTCTAGAGAATTTTATACCTATACTGTGATATATGAATACATGAAGATTTACCAGAAATGACTATCCTGCACAGATAAATGGCTTTGAGTAAGCAAGACTAGAAGATCCACACACTGGCGCAACTACACTTTAGAAGTGTCTTTATTTGGAATGAACTACGCGTTTCGGCGCTGGACCAGCGCCTTCATCAGGTTCAGAAGACAAGATAAAAATGTTATCATTTCTAATAAAGACACTTCTAAAGTGTAGTTGCGCCATTGTGTGGATCTTCTAGTCTTGCTTACTCAAAGCCATTCCAAACCGCGGGATTCTTCCTCTTGACGACTGATCCTCGTGTCTCCTCGTATCCACCGGCAGCACTCCACATATCGGACTACATGCTAGGTTACAAGATAGCCGCAAGGTGAGCGGTTCTAATTTTATCTACTATCTTAGTTTTAACCAAACCTACACTTGAGTCGTGCGCCCTGGTGTTCTCACTTCTATTTCTGATTCTTAGAATCGGTCCAGACTCTTTCCTGCACAGATAAATACATCCTGAAGAAATATACCACACATAAATATATATCAGCAATAAATATATTGCACATCATAAACAGACATCACACTTACTGTTTAAATTAGGTTGTAACTATTTCTTTCTCTCTCTATGCTGGGCTGTTACATCCAGGTCTTATTCTCAATTACAATACTTCTCTATCAAATATAGAAAGTCATAATAACATCTCCCAGAGGATTCCACTGCATATGCATATATATAATATAATGCACTCTGACCCATGAATATATTAAAGTATATACTACAGGCTATGCCAAGAAATTCCTATCCACTGAATAAATATGTATTTTATCCACTGAATTAATTATATTTACACTGCATCCTCTATGCCTAGAGAGGAAGCAGCTCTACCATTGTCATAGACACTGTAACAACAGTGAGATTGTGGACCCTTTCTACAAAAAGATATGGCAATGGCTAATACTAACTATTCAAAATGGGCCTTGATTCTTTTCTTGAGAACAAAAATATCAAACATTAAGGGAACAAATCATTTTGTAAAGTTGATCTTGCACCAGAGTGTAGTTATGACTGCTGCTTTAGTCGGGAAGGAGTTTAGGCCAATTGTCATCAGCTGTGAAGGTTTTTTGTACAGGAACTATAGAACAGGTAAATTTAACACTTGGTATCTTGGTATTGGTAACTTTAATGTTAAAAATTCAATCTTTAGTCATAGCAGTTAAAACACGTGGCTGTAAATGACCATAAATGACCAACATGTTTCAGATACTATGTAATATATAGATTGTACGTGATGGGCATGTGTCTTTTTCCAGCCTTATCTACTATGTAAAAAACAGGAATGCAGGCTATTATGAAGAATAGGGCTTGCCTCCTCCTGATCTTTTGATTTTTGCTCTGTGTGAATGGCTAATGAGTGCTTTATATGTGTATTTATACAATAGATGAAAGGCTCTGTAGTGTCCTTGATTATGTAAAGAATAATGTATGTCCATAAAGGGCTAAAAGTCTGTAAATGGACCTATTTATAGAAAAATGGTTCAATGCTGATAACATTCTGGCAACCCTTAAATTAGTTCGGATTTAGTTAAGGGCTTAAGAAGTTTGGAGCAGCACAGTATGTAGAAGCAGGTGAAGGCCATCTAACGGTTTGACTAAACCAGCTGAAGACGTAAAATTATTTCAGTGTTCAGACAGTAACATTTTGCCTTAACAGTCAGGGTACTTTCAAGCATAAAAATGCCTTTATTGATAAGGTGAAACATTGATGTGTGAGAAGTGGAATAAAATATACTGTTCAAGGAGAGATTCTTCATCATATTTTAATTTTGTATATTGTGACACGCTAACTAAACAATGGAACTACAGTATATTTTTATATATATTTTGAAATAAATTAGAAACCATTTAAATTCAGAGTTGATCACATATCTAGGAGAATGTAGTTATAATTTCATACTATAACTAATCATACATAAAAATATTCTGCTATGTCCAAAGCAAACCCATATTTTCTGTCATTAAAGGAAACATGTAAAAGTATTAAAGTATTTACTGCCGGAGAGAGCATTGTTCCAGCCATATTTTGAATATTTTACATGAATGGGCTGTACAAGGATCTCTCCAAAGATCTTTTTATACCTAGGCCTGTGACCAGGACAAGGGGGCATCCTCTACGCCTAGAGTAGAGGCGATTCTACCATCACCATAGACAAAGGTTCTTTACTGTAAGAGCAGTGAGACTATGGAACTCTCTGCCGCAGGAGGTTGTTATGGCGGACTCTATGTACATGTTCAAGAGAGGCCTGGATGCCTTTCTGGAGAGAAAAAATATCACAGTTATGGGGGAAAAACATTTATTTAATTCTTCAAGGCAGGACTACATGGACTACATTTTCAACCACTGTTACTATGTACATATCTATTATTAAATTCATATTCAACTATTGCAATAGTGGGTGAAAGATATATTACCATTCAATTTTTACTTAGCTTTATCAATTAAACCTTTAACATTTTGATTAACATTGTACATTTAACATTTGTATTTTTTTAGATAATGACTAGAGATGAGCGAGTATACTCGTCCGAGTATACTGCTCGGTCGAGTATTAGCATACTCGGACCGGCTCATTACTCGGACGAGTATTTCCCCTGCTCGCGATCGAGCATTAAATTAAGTGAAGAACAGTGTTTTTATTGTTTAATAAAATATTACAGATGTTTCCTGATGTTTTGCTTGTAAGAACACATTGAAATAACACTATTCTTCACTTTCCAGTTGTGGGTGCGTGTCTCCCGCTAAGTTCGGAGATGTTCGGAACATCTGGAATGTGAAGAATATTGTTCTTTCAATGTGTTCTGCACTTAAATGGTCCTGTATTCACTGTTTTTAATGTTTTAATTCTATTCTTCACTTTGCAGATGTGCGCGCATGTCTTCCGATAGGTTCGGAGATACGCGCACACATCCGCAAAGTGAAGAATAGAATGAAAACATTAAAAACAGTGAATACAGGACTTCCAGTCCTCTTCATCTTGAACCCGGTGCGGTCTGTCACTAGTCTTGATATACCGAAATCACCTAGAAATTAAATGTATAATTAGCAGCACGGAGCGGCGGCACAAGTTGTCTAGCAATTGGCTGCTAATTATGCACCCACGCGTCATCTCCCTCATGTCATGCGAGAGCTGTGAATTCATGTCTTTCACGTGACCTCTTCTAGCATGGAAGAGGGAGGTGGGGAGGGGTGCACGAGACATCTTGCATTAATTTCTTTTCTAGGTGATATAGATGTCAGGACTATCTATGGACAACATCGAAATCAAGTTAAAGAGGAGTGGAGTGGAGTTGTTGAGTTTTTATTGAAAAACCTTTGGGTGTTTGAGAAAAAAAAAGAGGTTTTAACATTAATCCAGCCCCTGATTTAACGATGACCCCTGTGGTTAATAAATGGCCTCCCAAGAGAGAGTACAGAGACATTCAGCATTCTGTGAGTTGCTTAACTGTCTAAAGGAAAGTATCAGTCATAAAGTCACTAAATTATTTTAATTAAAAAGTACTCATCTTTTACTTAAAACTTTCAATAAACATAACAATAGTATAAATGAGGGAAAATTGTCTAACTGTATACAAATGTATAAGGAACAACAAAAGCAGGAATTTAAAAATTATTGAACTTTTTCGACAAATTACCAAATAGTATTATACCTACTAAAATGCAGAAAATTGAGAACTAAGAACACTTACAATTTCTGTGTTAAACTTTGTATAACATTAGAAGTTGAATAAATATATCCTATAAATGATAATTAAAGTTTAAAAAGGTTATTACAAAAAAGTTAATTAATATAATGTTATTTTTTCAAATTGTTAATGATGAAATGTATTAAAACGAACCTGATATGCAACCTAGAAATCTATCACTAGATGGCAGCCCCCACCAACTAATCGCAGCAAGGAAATAGGAAATGCATTTCCTCATCCTCACATGAAATTCTTGCTGCAGGATTCCGGCCATGACAGATTTTTTTTTCTTCAATTGCCTCTTTATTCCATAAATGCAAGTGACTTCTTTCATTGGGAGAACCTTCACCTTTTCCTATACTCATCTTAAGAAATGCTCCATCATAGACAGGATTACCAAGCAAGGAGCAGAATCTTCCATTTCTTTGTGTTACACATAACATGGGATGTGGTCCTGAGTCAGCTGCATTATATCATCCCGGAGGAATCCAAGCATGGCACCTTTGTTGGGAGAATTGCTCAGGATCTTGGACTGGATATAGGTGAGATTAATTCCAGAATGTTACATATTGTCTCTAGAGATGAGAAGGAATATTTCCAAGTGAATCTGCAGAATGGGATCCTGTTTGTTAAGGAGACAATAGACAGAGAAGTGCTGTGTCCAAATACTCCCTTCTGTATTATTCCTCTGCAGGTTATTGTAGATAACCCTGTACAGATGTACAGTGTAGATGTAGAAATAGAAGATATAAATGATAATCATCCAGTATTCTCCTCCCGTGTAAATAATCTTCTCATATCAGAGATGAAACCTGCAGGTTCTCGTTTTCCATTGATGGTAGCTGCAGATCCAGATCTTGGAACCAATTCTATCACAAACTATGAGCTCAGTGGCAGTGATTTTTTTACATTAGATTTCCAAAAATATATAAATCAGATCAAGTCATTGGAGCTTGTGCTGAAAAAGAACTTAGACAGAGAGAAGCAATCTGTCCACAATCTGACCCTTACAGCTTATGATGGAGGGAAACCAAGGCTGAGTGGTACCACACATATTATTGTAACTGTGGAGGATTTCAATGATAATGCTCCGGTGTTTGATCAGCCATTTTACCAGTGCAGTGTGACTGAAAATGCTGTGGAAGGAACATTAGTGTTTAAGCTGAATGCTACTGATCTGGATGAAGGGAGAAATGGAGAAATAATATATGAATTTAGTAATATGGTGTCACAGGTGACAAAAGCAGCATTTACCTTAGACAAATATACAGGGGAAATAAGAGTAAAAGGCAAATTGAATTTTGAAACTGTAGATATGTATGAAATTCAGGTTGAAGCCATTGATCACGGAGAATTTCATCTTGTTGGACATTGTAAGGTTTTAGTGTCTGTTGTAGATGTCAATGACAACCCTCCTGAGATGATGGTGACATCACTATCAGTTCCCGTTCCAGAAAATTCTCCTCAGGGGACAACAGTCGCCATCATCAGTGTCCATGATAAAGATTCAGGATCCAATGGAAAAGTCCATTGCTTTATTTCTGAACCTTCACCTTTTAAAATAAATCCAGCTTTTAGAAGTGATTTTTCTCTGACTGTAAATGGACCCTTGGACCGAGAGGTGAAGGATAAATATGAAGTTATAATTGTAGCAAGAGATGAAGGTTCCCCATCCCTATCTTCAACAAAAACTTTGAATATTGATATAAGTGACGTCAATGACAATGCTCCTAGATTCATCCATTTAGTAGACACAGTATTTATCAAAGAGAACAATCCACCAGGGACCCATATATATACAGCCTCTGCCTCTGACCCAGATATTGGGCAGAATTCTTTTATCACTTACTCAATTAAGGAGCGAACAATTAATGGGATCCCTATATCTTCTTATATCTCCATTAATCCTGAGAACGGGAAGGTCTTTGCTTTAGTTTCATTTGACCATGAACAGATTGCACATTTCCAATGTCTTATAAAAGCCACTGATGCCGGTCTACAAGCCCTCAGCTCTAACCTTACTCTGAACATATTCATTGAAGATATAAATGATAATGCTCCTACATTCACCCCACTTCATTCTGCATTACTTATTAAAGCTTCAAAATCAGCAGAACCTGGACACCTGATAACCAAAGTAAAGGCCGTGGATCTGGATTCTGGGTACAATGCTTGGACCTTCTATAAGTTAAAGGAATCTGCAGGATCTGGAAGATCTCCATTTACCATTGCCCATCAAACTGGAGAAATTACTCTAAAGCGACCATTTTCAGATTCAGATAGTGATGAGTACAGATTGCATGTAGTAGCTCAGGATCATGGAGAACCATTCATGACAGCAGAGACACAGATTGTTGTATCTGTGGTGGAATCGGGAGAAGAATTAAAATTTGATAACCAAGAAACCAAGGTGACTGGCATAGATTTTCCTGATGAAAATATTTACTTGGTTGTTGCCATATGTGTCATATCTACAATTTTTCTCATTACTTTAATTGTCTTTGCTGTTTTACGATGGCAAAAATACAGAGATGAGGTAAATGAACTGAAAGAAAACTACAAGATCTGCTCCAACACTGGAGGGAGCTGGATGTATTCCCAACACACTCAGTATAGAATAAGCTCCAATTCAGTCCGACCAAAAAGTGACTTAATTGTGTTTACTCCAAACACCACTCAGACACCAGGGAATGATGAGGAAATTCATCCACAAGGGGCCATTTTAAACTCCTACAAGGTAAGATAAAACTTTTTTTTAAATTTCCTATCAGGATATATACAGGATAGGTTCCATAGGTTTGTTCTTACATTGAATTTGTAAGTAACTGTATACTGTATACTTTATAATTGTAGTTCCAGACAAACTTTTTTTGTCCCAGTGACCATTGGAGTTTTTTGCTGTAATTTGACCAAGGATTATCAATAAAGCTTTATTACAGATACTTGATCCTTTCAGTTTTGGACTATATTAAAGCATTAAGAGAGCTTCACAAAATGTCATAGTGGGCAGAAGGGTTCGGTCTTTAACTAGCAGTCGTATGTAAGTCGGATGTCCTTAAGTAGGGACTGCCTTTATCTACTAATTATTTTAGTGCAAAATAATCACCAAATCACTTCCCAATCAAAATTAAATAGATAAAATAAGTTAAGCGTACTTTATATTGTATTAACTTATCAACTTATACATATAAAAAAATTATGGTATGTTAAGACAAATGACACTAGGCTCCCACTTTTTGCTTTTCTTTAGATCTGGTAATGTTCCTCTCTATAGTAAAGCTTCTGTCAAGGTATAAATATCCATGGAAAGTTGAGATTTTGATTTGAAACTTCAATCACTTTTACAAGATTGTGCAACAAAAGTTCCAGTGTATGTTTTGTAGTTTAAACCTGGATGCTCTGGGTCCAAAGCATCTTGGTAGCCTACATCTTAGCATTTTAATGGCATGGGCTCCATGTATTCTCCATTATGTCATACACAGCACTCAATCAATCATTGGCTGGACTACTTCTCTATTGGCCAGGTGATCACTTAATAAAACACATGATCACTGGGTTTCCAGTACTGAGAGCCTCCTGCTCAGTTTTTCTTAACCTAGTGAAGCCAAAACTGTAACAACTGTAACAATCGGAAATGGATTGGCACTCAATATCATTCATGCTTCAGTGACCTCTCAAGGGGAGTGAGTGTATTGATCCATCATAAAATTGATTTTAAGGCACTGAAATCCAAAATGGATGAGTTTTGCCGGTTTGTCTTTATTGATGGCATCTTAGAAGGTTTAAGGTGTGTATTGGCCTTTGTATACATCCCTCCACCATATTCACCAGATGTCATAAGGCACTTATTTTCTTTTTTTGGAAAACTGCCCTAATTGTCCTGTATTGTCTTGTGGTGATTATAATTGCATAATGGACCCAGAACTTGACAGAATCTCAAAGGATCCCACTAGAAAAATAGAAGGAGGATCACCACTAAAAAAAATCTGTGATGAAGCTGGTCTGGGACTCATTGAAATCACATATCCGTGGATTTTTATTTAACAAAATACAATGGGCAAAAAAAAAAAAACGTAAGCAGGAGGAAAAGCTTAAAGAGAATATTCAGGAATGTGAGGAGAGGTTCAGAACCATGCCTAATAACGAGAACTATGACAAATTAAAAATAGCTCATAAAGAACTAGAGGATGTGTTGATGGAAAAGGCAGAACATGCTGTCTTCTTTGCAGGATATAAGAAACACTTTGCTAGCTTCTTCCTGGGTTTACCCCCTTCAAAGGTGGTACAAAGTCAAGAACATAACATAAATACAATCAATACAAGTATCGGGAATTTGACAAGTGATAAATTAGAGATACGAAGGGAATTTGTTAAATTCTTTTCGGATTTATATGCATCTAGTCTATCCCAGGGAGCAGATAATGTAAAGGAATATCTAGAGGGGATCAAACTACCGCAGTTATCACCATTGGAAAAAGAAAAACTTGACGAACAGATCACGGAGAGGGAACTTAACGAAGCACTTAGTGCAATATCCGGTAATACTGCCCCGGGATCGGATGGGATACCATTTGAGATATACCATAGGGGGGGGTAAGGTATTGTTACCCATCCTCCTGGAGGTCTTAAACTTTTCCGACAGGGGTGGAGTGGACCTTCCTCTGGGAAGTGTTGAGAGGATTTGGGTTCAGGGTACAGTTTGTGAAGTATATCCGATTGCTGGATGCGGACCTAAAGGCTAGAATCAGAATTGGACAAAGTCTGACTGAAGTATTTGATATTCTAAGAGGAACTCAACAGGGCTGCCCAGTTTCCCCCATTCTATTTGTATTATTCTTGGAACCGCTGGCAATTAGGTGTAGAAGCAATGTAGGGATCTTGGGTTGGGGGTGTAATGGAAGTCAGGATAAGAAGCTATTGTATGCAGATGACATACTTTTTACTGTTGAAAGAACAGAGGAATCTGTCCCAATAATAATGGAAACAATAGCAGAACTTAGTAAGTTTTCCGGGTTATAGGTGATCTGGAACAAGTCATACCTTTTCCCAGTGGGTGATTTTACAGTTAGGAAGTGCGGTGAGCTGACAGTTTTGGATAGAGGGGACACGATAGAATATCTGGGGATAAGAGTGTCTAGGAACCCTGGAACTTATATTGATCAGAACCTAGTACCATTAATTCAGAAGATAAGGAAGTAAATATACGTATGGGTTAAATTGCCATTATCCCAGGTAGATAGACTCGCGCTTATTAAAATGATCCTACTGCCACAAATATTGTATGTTATTACAGCCACTCCAATTTGGATTACCGTAGTAGTAAATATTTTTAAACCATTGAAAGACTCCTAAACGAGCTTATTTGGGGAAGGAAGAGATTCAGACTAAAATTACAATACTGGTGCAAACCGAAAAGGAAGGGTTTTTTTTTTTACTATACTTTGTATCTGCTAATTTGCAATATCTATTACGGGGTAACGATGACATAATCATTAAAGCTATAGCTAAAAAGGTTAATCTAGATATTAAGAATGGCTTGACACTGTTGGACTCTGGGGCTCTGGATTCTACAGAATTAGTACGGGTACCAATATGTAGGTGTTTCAGGAGAATTTGGGATTGGGTTAAAAAGCACTTTGAAATCAATAGTAGCACAATACATGCACCATTATGGAATAATCTCCACTTGAAAAAGATGAGGCACTTTAAGGGGCATAATTTTTGGGAGGGTAGGGGTATTGATCAGATCTCACATATTTTTTCGGACGGCAGATTTATATCCTTGAAAGACGCACGTAAATTAGAGGATACATACTATTTTCAATATATACAGTTGCACCATAGGGTGAATAGTGTAAGAGAAAGACAATATTTAAAGTTAGAAAGGCACCATATAGTGGATTTTTTGGGCAATATAAAAGAGAAGAAAAAATTACTTTCTAAAATTTACAGATATTTACATTTACAAAACAGATAAACCACTTTGAGAAAAAGAAGACAGAAAAATGCCTCAGATGTCAAGAAATAAGTGCAGACTTTCTACACATGGTTTGGAATTGTCGGAGGATTTAGCAATTTTGGGAAGGAATTTATATAGAGGTTGTCAAACTCTCAGGATTAGACATTCCAAAGACACCAGATGTTTTGGTGCTTGGAAATACAACAGAAATAAAGGGGTCTAGAAACCAAATACAATGGCTATTGACTGTATTACAGATTGCTAGAAGTATGTTGATTTATGGTTGGAAATCATCCAGCACCCCCGACATCAAAGAATGGTATAATAGAGTGAATAGAATCAAAATTCTAGAAAAAATAGTAAAAAAAGTAAAAAAAAAAAAGTATGGCGCAGCAAGGAAAGAGGGGGCATGGAAAAAAAGATGGTTATGTGATGTTGAGGAGGATTCCCAGGTCAATCCGAGTAGGGGTGGGGGGGGGGCGTTTATGGGTTTATATTTGGTAAGATTTAATCAGCGGAAGGAACAGGATGATGATTATGATATATGGAATATGGTTGATGATAAACGAAGTATAAAATTGTCTGTGTATTCTTACGACCAATGTATAATTAACAGTTGTTGCCTTCCTGATGTTTTGTATGTTGGTGTGTTAATGTAAAGAAAAATTTTGAATAAAGAGAAAGAAAAAAAAAAAAAAACCTGGATGCTCTGGGTCCAAAGCATCTTGGTAGCCTACATCTTAGCATTTTAATGGCATGGGCTCCATTTATTCTCCATTATGTCATACACAGCACTCATTCAATCATTGGCTGGACTACTTCTCTATTGGCCAGGTGATCACTTGATAAAACACATGATCACTGGGTTTCCAGTACTGAGAGCTTCCTACTCAGTTTTTCTAAACCTAGTGAAGCCAAAACTATAACAACTGTCTTTTTGAAATTTTGAAGGACATAAAGAGAAAAATACAAAATTAAAGTAAAAATTTAAACTGAATAAAAAAAAGCATTTATAATATACTCCAAAATACAAAGATAAAAATTTTGCCAATGCATTCACTAACATCACCTTAATTATGTTACACCCAATTACTCTAAAACAGACATGTGTTGTGTTAAATATTTGAGAGATAAAGTGCAAACACTATTATAATAAAAAATGAAATACAATTTTTAATATTTTGTCTTCCTAAATATTTGTTCAAAAGTAAAAATACAGACTAAAGAATCACTGCCCTTGTTATGACATACTGGATGCCTACCGCAGGAACCATACAAATACTCCTAAACTCACATTACTCTGGGAACAGTACAGACATAAGATGCTTACAGGTCACAAAAGGATGAAATGAACAGCTATACACAAAAGATAAAATACCAAGCGCCATGATTTTTTAAAATGTATTTGTAAACCTATTTGTATTTGTAATGTAGAGTAGGAAACTACATTGTTACCAGAAGTTTAGTAAACATTTTAGAAATATATAGAATTTTAAAGTTCTAGACATCAGATTATTGCACAGGTTTAGACTTATATGTTGGGTGGTGCTGCTTGTTACACTACACAAAATTAGATAATCCAAGGACCAGTGGTCCTCTGGATTATGCAATGTAATTTTCTTCTTTTAATGGATATCGAATAAAGAAAT
Source organism: Engystomops pustulosus (assembly GCF_040894005.1). NCBI lineage: Eukaryota > Metazoa > Chordata > Amphibia > Anura > Leptodactylidae > Engystomops > Engystomops pustulosus. The sequence continues at coordinate 38,418,409 of NC_092414.1, read as the reverse complement.
AGTGTGCTGGTCAAACCTAACTTTTTCCTTGGATTATATATGGGCCTTAAGACAAGCCTTACTGATGACTTGTTCACCAGGACTACGTAGAAGATTTTACCTCTCCACCTTCATCGGTCCATGTGAGTGAGCGCACAGCTCAAAAATCTTTTTGTACCACAAAATTAGATAAACTGACATCCAAAAAAATTTACTGATTTAAGGACCTTTTCCAGATTTATTTAACTTTTGGATAAAAGGATATCTGTAAGCTTAGACTACTTTCATTGTCCCAATAAACTCTACACAAGTGAAGATTTATTTTTATGAAAAGGACCTATAAATATTGTTTGCTATATAGCTATTTTGCAAATCGAAAAACATGGATGATTTTTTTTAAATATTCACACATATTGGGGGATATCTATTACTTTTTGGCTTGTTGCATGCTTTTATGTGCTTTGGTGTGCATTTTCGGATGAAATTTGAGACTATTTTGCTCCTAAAAAGTCCCATTTCCTGAGGGCTTTACTTAGAGAAAATCTACTCATAGACATAATTTAAAAATGCTAGAAGACCTTTTGATCACATTTTAAAAATATGATTAATATTTTACGGAAGGTAAAATGGCATTTATAACATTGAATAATTGTGTTCATATTTTGATTGGCTATTTTGAAACATGTGGATACTTAACAATTTTATGTTTTTATTGTCTCTCCCCTATGACATCACAGAGGGTGCCGATGGCAGCGCCCATGTATACCATTAAATGTACCTGGTATCAGGGAATACCAGGAAAGGTTAAATGCCACAATTACTGTCAGTAATGCTATAAAACAGCTGTCACTTGTTGCATATGGAAAAAGATCAGCCTGCCAGCTCTACATACATGCCCTAATGCCCTGCTAATGTAATTTTACAATAACAGGTCATGAAAGGGTTAAAATATGTATTGCTTTTTCTTTCCATAAAAAGAGTTTTTATTTCATTCATTCAAAATACAAACATGAATGTTTTATGTTTTTGATGAGGCCTACACAATTTTACTAAATGAGCCACTTAATGAGGTTCCGAAATCTCATAAAACCAATTTGATTGCTATATGCTAACAAAACTTCTGAAAGATTGTAATTCACAAAACAATTATGATGCAGTATGTTGTCTTGAAATGGTATCTTGTGACACAAATGCCTGGAAATGCCAAGTAAAGAGGAAAGGAACTAGATGATGCATGTGTTAAGATAAACTTATGTATAGTATATTTTTAAATAAAGAAATGATACGTCGTTTATGCTGAGAAATGATGGCTATTGCAAACATATACAATAGAGCAGAATGAAGATATAATAACTAATTACAGATTAGAACAGCTTAAAGATTGTGGTGTCAATCTGAAACATCACTTAAGACAGCATTATTCATGGCCCTAGAAATTAGACATTTCTAACCTTCCATTAAATAATTGTTTAAGTATTTAAAGGTGAAATCCTTCTTTAAAAAATTTGCAATGTAAAAGGCGGAATCGATAACTCAAGATAACTCAACAATGTTTTGTAAGTTCCTAAAATCAGACAAAAGAAAGGTATATTTAACCAAAAGAAACAACAGCACATGCTTAGCTATGAAGCAGACCTTAACATTTCTTTCCAACGCATGGAGACAAGCATTCAGTAACTCTTCGAAAATGTTACTATACAAAAATCATATAGAAACTTTTGGATGGGATATCTCTCTTACCAAATTACATAATAGAGAAAATGTCCTAAGGTTACCTTACTGGGTGAACTGGGGTTTAAATGCCTTAGTTAAATCTGCTTTAGGAAAATTGAATCATGTCCAGCTTTATTCCTTTTACATTTCCTTCCGGATAACATCCAAACCACGACCATCTGGGTTATAAACAGAATTTGTGCAATTAGTAGAGCAAACATAGCTTAGAACTGGAAGGCTGCACATTTCTCAGACTTTTTATTATTATTATTATTATTATTTAAGGGACCCCCAAATAAAGAGAAAATGAATCTGTTGGCATATCCTAGGGGAATTCTGCATAAAGTTTTTTTAGATTTGTTTTTTAGCAACACCTATTATTCAAGGTATTGATGGATAGTTGTTAATTAAAGTTGAGGCTGATGCTTTAAGAGATCATATATATCCACGTGTTCTCTGTCTTCTTCTCTTTCTTTTTATCTTCTATAACAATGTATGGTTATCTTTGTCAGTGAGTGTTTTTTCTCTTTTGTTTTTCTAACTAAAAAAATAAACGTATTGCCCTATTTTGAACATGTTTTATTAGGGTTTATAAGGCTTTCATGTTGCAAAAATAATAGAATGGACCCGATAAAAGGGATTTATTTCTTTAGGGAATCCATTGTTGCTTTCCTCTTTGGTTGGTAGTACTAAAAGATTGAACTATGATAAAGAAAGTGTACACTACTTGCCTTTGGTTTCTCTTTTTTGTTTATTCAAACTTTTTGATGTAAGGTTTAAATTTGTCAATATTTTTTAAATAGCTTAAGGACCTTTGCGATTAAACCAAATGATTGGAAAACATGGTAAAGTTAAAAAATAGAACTGTTCAAACCTCTGGTTTGTTAGCATTTACAATTAATTGTGAAGTCCTGGTTTTGTAAATGTGTCTTTCTATCAATTTATTTTCTATCCATCTACAATATCTATCATATAACCCTAAACCATACTATATTCATATTCAACTACTATTTGGATAATGGGTAAAAGATATAATTTATCTTTTAATTGTTGTGTATTTTTTTTATGTTATCCTGGGACCTTTTAACATTTCAGTTTTTATTTTGAGATAAACATTTTTCAAGGTTTGCTATTGAATGAAATGTAAAATAACTGCTTTAAAACAATACGAAGTTTTAAATCAACCTGGTAAAAAGTTCTTTCTGAAAAAAAAAATGCAATTATATACAGGATTAATGCAAAGTACAATTGCAGGTTATTAAACCATCATAGAAAATATACAGAGTAAAATACATATTAGAAAATACATGGGTCCTTGAGCAGAAAGGAGAAACAAATAGATTGGTAGTATCGGTGGCTATGTGACCCTTGTTTTCAATCAATGTCCTCAGTCATCTCAGGAGAGAGAAGACAAACATTCCACATTCTCGGAATTATTTTATTGATTGCATAAAAATGTTTAAAATTTTATTAAATTGTTGTAATAACAATGTGTTATTTATTTAAACTTTTAATATGCAATTAAAAAATACCATAAATCTATAAAGAGAAAAAGGTGTAAATTACAGGAAAAACACTAAATATAGATATTTTAAACTTTTGTATAATATAGAAAGAAACATTAACAATTCTTTATAAAACTACTCTACTAATGGTGGTAATTATAATATCAACTCTAATCTTATTCTGAACATTTTCATTGAAGATGTTAATGATAATGCTTCTACATTCTTCAATAACTATTAAAATATATGTTAAAATGAGTAGTAAATTAATGTTAAATATAAAACAATAAAATGTATAAACCATGCTGGACATGTAACCTAGAAATTGAGCACTAGATGGCAGTCCTCACCAACTAATAGCAACAAGGAAATAGGAAATGCATTTCTCTCTCCTGGAATGAGATTCTTGCTGCAGGATTCCGGCCATGACAGATTTTTTTCTTTTCTCCTAATTCCTCTTATAACATCAGTGCCTTATTTGGTAAAATTCTCGCCTTCACTGATTTTAAGAAATGCTACATCAGAGACAGGATTATCAAGCAAGGAGCAGGATCTTCCATTTCTTTGTGTTACACATAACATGGGATGTGGTCCTGAGTCAGCTGCATTATATCATCCCGGAGGAATCCAAGCATGGCACCTTTGTTGGGAGAATTGCTCAGGATCTTGGACTGGATATAGGTGAGATTAATTCCAGAATGTTACATATTGTCTCTAGAGATGAGAAGGAATATTTCCAGGTCAATCTGCAGAATGGGATCCTGTTTGTTAAGGAGACAATAGACAGAGAGAAATTATGTACAGAGACTCCCTTCTGTATTATTCCACTGCAGGTTATTGTAGATAAGCCGGTACAGATGTACAGTGTAGATGTAGAAATAGAAGATATCAATGATAATAGTCCAGTATTCTCCTCCAGTGTAAATAGTCTTCTCATATCAGAGATGAAACATGCAGGTTCTCGTTTCCCATTGAAGATAGCTACAGATCCAGATCTTGGATCAAATTCTATAACAAACTATGAGCTCAGTGCCAGTGATTCTTTTGCATTGGATTTCCAAAAATATATGAATGAAATCAAATCACTGGAGCTTGTGCTGAAGAAAGCTCTGGATAGAGAGAAGCAATCTGTCCACAATCTGACCCTTACAGCTTATGATGGAGGGAAACCAAGGCTGAGTGGTACTACACATATTATTGTTACTGTGGAGGATTTCAATGATAATGCTCCGGTGTTTGATCAGCCATTTTACCAGTGCAGTGTGACTGAAAATGCTGTGGAAGGAACTCTAGTGTTTAAGCTGAATGCTACAGATCTGGATGAAGGGAGAAATGGTGAAATAATATATGAATTTAGTAATATGGTGTCACCGGAGACAAAAGAAGCATTTACCTTAGACAAATATACAGGAGAAATAAGAGTAAAAGGCAAATTGGATTTTGAAATTTTTAAAAAATATGAAATTCAGGTTGAAGCCATTGATCATGGAGATGTTCAACAAATTGGACATTGCAAGGTTCTAGTATCTGTTGTAGATGTCAATGACAACCCTCCTGAGATGATGGTGACATCACTATCAGTTCCTGTTCCTGAAAATTCTCCTCAGGGGACAACAGTTGCCATCATCAGTGTCCATGATAAAGATTCAGGATCCAATGGGAAAGTCCATTGCTTTATTTCTGAACCTTCACCCTTTAAAGTAAATCCAGCTTTCAGGAGTGATTTTTCTTTGACTGTAAATGGACCTCTGGATCGAGAGGTGAAGGATAAATATGAAGTAACAATTGTAGCAAGAGATGAAGGTTCCCCATCCCTGTCTTCAATAAAAACTCTCAAAATTGATATAAGTGACATCAATGACAATGCTCCTAGATTCATCCAGTCAATAGACACAGTATTCATCAAGGAGAACAATCCACCAGGGACCCATATATATACAGCCTCAGCCTCTGACCCAGATACTGGGCAGAATTCTTTTATCACTTACTCAATTAGAGAGCAAACAGTTGATGGGATCCCTATATCTTCTTATATCTTCATTAATCCAGAGAACGGGAAGGTCTTTGCTTTAGTTTCATTTGACCATGAACAGATTGCACATTTCCAATGTCTTATAAAAGCCACTGATGCCGGTCTACAAGCCCTCAGCTCTAACCTTACTCTGAACATATTCATTGAAGATATTAATGATAATGCTCCTACATTCACCCCACTTCATTCTGCATTAACTATTAAAACCTCAAAATCAGCAGAACCTGGACACCTGATAACCAAAGTTAAAGCAGTGGATGTGGATTCTGGGTACAATGCTTGGACCTTCTATAAGTTAAAGGATCTTGGAGGATCTGGGAAATCTCCATTTGCCATTGCCCATCAAACTGGAGAAATTACTCTAAAGCGGCCATTTTCAGATTCAGATAGTGATGAGTACAGATTGCATGTAATAGCTCAGGATCATGGAGAACCATTCATGACAGCGGAGACACAGATTGTGGTATCTGTAGTGGAATCTGGAGAAGAATTAAAGTTTGATAACCAAGAGACCAAGGTGACTGGAGAGGAGTTTTCTGATGAAAATATTTACCTGGTTGTTGCCATCTGCGTCATATCTACTATATTCCTTATTACTCTGATTGTCTTCACTGTTTTACGATGGAAAAAATACAGAGATGAGGTCAATGAACTGAAAGAAAACTACAAGATCTGCTCCAACACTGGAGGGAGCTGGATGTATTCCCAACACACTCAGTATAGAATAAGCTCCAATTCATTGCGACCAAAAAGTGACTTAATTGTCTTCACTCCAAATACCTCTCAGACACCCGGGAATGAGGAGCAGATCCATCCACAAGGGGCCATGTTAAACTCTTCATATAAGGTAAGATTGGTAAAATAATATATTATTTCTTATTATTTCTTAATATATATATTTCTTATTTTTCCCTTAAAAAAATTAATTTTCAATTTCTTAAAAATTAAACATTTTTGCCTAAATACATTGTCATAACTGTCTGTCAATTACCAGTGTCCTTGTTAATTAATTTTGTCTTTAAATATGCAGGATATATGAAAATTGGGGAAGCCTTTCATATATAGTCTTAAAATTTTCTTATGATTTTTGTCATGAAAAGTAATAGATTGTGTTATGGTAATTTCTCTATGATATTCCACCTCTGAATTCTTGTGGTTTTAAAAAATTGTTATTATTTTTAGTCATGTGTTGAACACACTGGTTTAAGTTCAAGCTGGATGGTTCTTTTAGACACAGGAAACAGCGACAGTAAATCAATGAATGTAGAATTTGTTCCAGATTAGAGATGAGCGAGTATACTCGTCCGAGCTTGATACTCGTTCGAGTATTAAGGTACTCGAAATGTCTCGCTGCTCGGACGAGTATTTCTCCTACTCGAGATTGAGCATTTAATTTAAAAAACACAGTGAATAACAATGAAGAATAGAATAAAAAACAGTGAACACAGGATTATTTAAGTGAAAAACACAGTGAAAAACAAAGTGAAGAATAGATTACAGATGTTCGGCACATCTGCTTACTTGTCGGAAGATACGCGCGAAACGGTGTGAACAAAATAGTATGTGAAGAACAATATATATGTGTGAAGAACACATTGAAGAACACGGTGAGCAGCACAGAGACACCGGGGGGCAGCACAGAGACATCGGGGAGCTAGAAAAGAGACACCAGGAAGCCAGGACAGAGACATCGGAGAGCCAGAACGGAGACATCGGGGAGCCAGAACGGAGACACCGGGGAGCCAGAACGGAGACACCGGGGAGCCCTAACGGAGACACCGGGGAACCAGAACGGAGACACCGGGGAGCCAGAACGGAGACACCGGGGAGCCAGAACGGAGACATCGGGGAGCCAGGACATAGACCATGGGGCAGCCAGAACGGAGACATCGGGGAACCAGGACATAGACATCGGGGAGCCAGAACGGAGACACCGGGGAGCCAGAACGGAGACACTGGGGAGCCAGAACGCAGACATCAGGGAGCCAGGACGCAGACATCGGGGAGCCAGGACGCAGACATCGGGGAGCCAGGACAGAGACATCGGGGAAGGGCAGAGAGATCGGGGAGACTTCAGTGGAAGAAGAGTAGCGTATCCAGGGACAGCGTATCTCCTAACAAGTAAGCAGATGTGCCGAACATCTGCAATCTATTCTTCACTGTGTTTTTCACTGCGTTTTTCACTTAAATGATCCTGTGTTCACTGTTTTTATTCTATTCTTCACTGTTCTTCACATCTGCTAACTTGTCGAGAGATAATATACATGCGGAACAGTGAAGAATAGATTGCAGATGTTTGCATACATCTGCTAACTTATGAGAAGACATTCTGTTTCAATTAAATAACACATTTTATTCCCGAACCATGGTCCCTTTGAAAAATGCTCGAGTCTCCCATTGACTTCAATGGGGCTCGTTATTCGAGACGAGCACTCGAGCATCAGGAAAAGTTTGTCTCGAATAACGAGCACTCGAGCATTTTAGTGCTCGCTCATCTCTATTCCAGATGTGTTGGGAAATAGTACTATGAAGTGGCCATTGCTTATCTTTATTACATAGCTATTTGCATCTACCAAATATTCTATACTTTACGTAGGGCAGTGGTTACAATGCTATAGCATAGTTGCCAGAGGTTAAATACAGAGCCAACTCTGTAGCCATTAAGGCTATCAACCTAGCACAGTCAAGACCTCCTTTCACAGTACAGGCGTCCTTTGCTGTCTATAACTGCAGTAAGAGTTAGGAGTACAAACAGAGCTTGATTATCATTAGCGGTCTGTATCGGGCCCTAGGATTTTACCTGTTCACGGGACCGTGGAGGCAAGCTTCAATGATTTTTTTCCTCCTTCTTTCTACTGTATTGGTATCCTCTGGACACTAATGCAATTGAAAGCTGTTAAAAAGCACAGAGCAATAAGTTACTGATTAAATTGCCAGCTGACACTTTACAAAAAATATGTGCGTTTTGGTAGTTTCGACACTCTCTCTGTAATCACTGACACAGGGGAATGACTTTCTGTGATCTTCAGAAAAAATGTTAACACCATATGTAAACATAATGTAAAACAGAGGAATATTTAGGTTAGAAAGGTGATCATTTAATATTTTATGGATGGAAGTTTGATATTTTATTTTTTCAGTTAACCAGAAGAGGTTGCCTTTCCACACTCAAAGGCATAATGATTTCTTATGTTACCATAATGAACTTGTTTTAGGTCTTATTTTGATGCATTGCCAGTGTTTGCCACACTACATTAATTATTTATTTACCTGCCTTTAGGGCATTTATATGTTTTCTCATACGCATAGTTTCTATATGGGCCACAATATGCCATGCACATTATTTTTAGTTGAGCCTTTCTCTTTATGTGAAAAGTAAGTTCTCTTCAAATACATCTTCCAAAGTTGGATTATGTATTCCCCACTCCATCCAATAAGTGGTCTCCTCAGGTCACAGGACTTCAATATGTTTTCCAAGGCACTTCAATTTCTCTGACCCCACTGAACTTACAGTTACTAGACTTAAAACTGGAAGTAACAAAATGATGCAGGAGCTGGAGTTGGGTTGGTTTGTGTTCTATTTTTTCCCCATCCCTGCCCTGGCTACTAAGGAATTTTCCATATTCCTAGAAAACACCATTAGGCATTTTGTAAATCTGTTATCTACCCTATTATCATATTACAAGCTTTAACACTATTTCTTCTGCCAGATTATAAACCATTTGATATTCCTCTTAAGCTTTGATTTTTAATATCCATCTGCTCCTTTTAAAAATAGTGAAAACATTTCCCTTTTCATACAATATTCTTGTAAACTTAAATATATGGTTGTAAGGTACAACCAAGTCACTATCATATCTAGGATTTTGCCGTCAATTTGTGTATTAAGTAATTCATTATTGGGTTGGATTTGTGGATTGATTTATGACTTACCGTATTTTTCGGCCTATAAGGCGCACCGGACTATAAGGCACACCTCTAATAAATGCCTGCTAAGACATCTAGGTTCATATATAAGGCGCACTGGAGTATAAGGCGCAGGATCAAATGCAGTACCTAAAAATAACCAGCAGGTGGCAGACCTGTGCACAGTTCTAGCCAGCTACACTTCCTGGGAAACTTGTCTTCAGCGTGTCAGAGAGCTCCGATCTCAGAGGTATGGGCTGCTGGGGGTTAATGCAGGGTGATGCAGCAGGGGTTAAGCGGTCTCCCTCTGCCCCTTCTCCTTCCCTCCTCAGGCAGGGTGTTATTCCTGTGGGGTTCCCTGTGGCTCCTTCTCTTTCCCCTGTTACAGGGCTGTCAGGTATGGGGGATTGGTTACTGATGATGATGATTGCCTCGTGGTCGGCACTATGGCAGCTCCGGCCTCTCAGTGCTAGGGGAGGGCAGGATGGGCACAATGTTAGTTGTGGTGCCAGGGCACTTCAGGAGCCAGGGACCCTGTATACTGTGTGGGAAGGTGCAGGAAATTTCTGGGGATGGAGCTATTAAACACTGGTAAATGTACAGTACATCTTGTCTGTAGTACATTTCTGTATAAGTTCATATATAAGGCGCACCTTTGATTTCTGAGAAAATTAAAGGATTTTTGGTGCGCCTTATAGGCCGAAAAATACAGTACCTATTTTATCACAAAGTACGCTGTTATTTTTCTACTTTGTTTGACATATATAACATTTTGAAGAAATAAGCAAATAATCAATTTCAAATCTTTATACTATTGTCTAAATATTGTATAAAGATACAATATTGAACACTTTTGCAAATTAAATGAAAAAAAAATGAAATTATGATATATTGGATTTAAAGGAGAAATTACATTAGTGCTTAATAGAACCTTTTTCAAGGTGTATTTTGTGTATGTTATTTGCCCTTGTATCCTATATTATAAAAAAAAAGATGTAATGGGCCTTTTGAAAGTTCAAAAGTGAAAAAGTTTCTATAGTGATGGTTGGTATAATTCAGGACAGTGTTTCCCTAATCTTTAGCATTCGCTTGAGCGGGGAGCATACATGATGGTAAAGCAACTTCAAACTACTTTGAATTTTATTTTGTTTCTTTTAACCATTTTTTTTACTTCAATGGTCCAATAGACATCTAGCTTGTAGGCTATAGACTGGACTTAATGGACCTGCATCATTATTCAACTTGATTTACTATGATACTAGGGGATTTAATTCAAACCAAACGGTCTATGCAATAAACTATGCATAAAACTTTTAAAATATTGTAAATCAAAAAGGGCTATTTATCAGAAATCTTCAAACCATCTTATTGTTCTTGGTAAAGGGGATTGAGAAGTTATTGGTTACATAGTTACAATACATTAATAGATTTATCAATGATATTAATGGGGATCAAAAATTAAAATAAATCTATATCTCTATTTTAATATTGGAAAATAATTTATATAATATGATTTAAATATAGGGTTTATGATTATGTTCTGTAAGCTTTAACTTTTGGACTAACTTGATGTTTTTGGATTGAATTTAGACTTGAGGTTTTTTTTAACAGATGGTGGACCTTTTAACTCTGCTAAAATTAAAAGCTGTATAATTAAATCTGTAATGTTGTAATGTAATCCGTAAAATGTATCCTGATATTTTATATTAACCTGGTAGAATCCACTCATATGCATATATGAGTATAATGTATAGTAAATGGTTTTTGATTATTTTCTGTAATGTGCTGTTACTGTTAATATACATACATATATATGTGTGTGTATACATATATAAATGTTTTTAACTTAAAAGTGAAAAAAAGAGCAGATCCTGCTAGAGGGGGCACACACCAGTATGTCAGTGTGTTTGGTTTACTACCCTTGATCCTGGTGGTAGATGTGCTTTCAGCTCCTTTTTTTGATTTATGACATTGAGTTTTGTTATATTCATATATTTATAGCATTATGGGTTTTTGTATCAGACTTTCATATTCCCAAAATACCCCCTTAAGTTAGTTTTTTTGTCATTTCACAAATGGTAGATTTTAGATTTTTGCAATTTCAAAAAGTAGAAATAGCCTCTATACCCTTAATTTTACATTTAGACATTTATACACCATTATTTCACCCATAGCACAAATGTGAAAACAAAGTGGGGAACTTATTTTACACTATTTTTGGCTTGTTAAGTGCTTTTTTGTGTTTGGTTTGGTATCCTTTGTTGCATCCAATTTATTGTATGCATGGCCTAACCTTTTTTTCACAAAAACTCAGAAAAACTCATTGGGGCACATGTATCTTAATTTCTGCTAGTTTAATTGACTAGGGTCAGAGGTCAGGTCTCTCCTTATGGAGATATTAACAATTAAGGCCACCATAAAGGCATGTGGATACTTAAAGCCATAGATGCTATACATTTTCCACGTTGTTAAATGGAAAACAAGGCCTCTTTTTACTACCTTGGAAGGCAACTCCCTTAATACCAAGTATGACCTACAAGAAGTCTAAAAACATGATGTTTTTAGACTTCTTTTAGGTCATACTTGGTGTTAATGGGGCTGCCTTTCAAGGTAGCAAAAGGAGGCATTGTTTTCAATATAACACCTTGGAAAACGTATTAGCATACTTCCCAGTTTAAATGTCTATTTTTTTGTGACTTTTGCTGTTTTTGCGACTTTTAACTGCAACTTTTGCTATCGGTTTTTAAGTACACCTTGGTCTGCATCTTGTGCATTTTTTTTTCCAGATGTTCCATACAAATTTTCCCTTATGTATCACAATTCTTTCCGACATTTTAGGCGCAAATCTGCACCTGGTCCAGGGCAGATGCAAGGGATGGTTTATTGTCATGTACCCTGCTTTAACATGTTAATTAAAATTATTTCACATGCTTTAAATGTTTAACATTTTACACTTAAACCTTCTGGGCAATGAAAGCTTGGGTCGTTTCTTTTTTTACAATTTATACATTTTTGCATTCACATTTTATTGAAATGTTGGTTACTTCTAGAGGTGAGGTCACATGTGGCATTAATAAATGGATTTTTAAACACATCACAACAGTTGAGAAAAGCAGAAGAGCTTGTGTTTGTGGATTTGAGACATTTGCAACAAAAAACAAAAGTTGCACCTGCCAGGACAGGAAAAATTAAACATGTATCACAAGAAAAAAGACATGATCATATACATAAGGTTCAAAAAAGGCCTTCCAAATGTCTCAATTACACCTAAGAAATAAAACTAAGATACATGTCCCCCATTGAGTATGCCACAACATGTGCCAACTCAGACAATAAACCACCTATCAATGTGAGATTGCAGTTCTTATTGAGATATCAAAAACCCGGTAACAAACCGACCCGGTAAGTTTGCGTGCACTTCGGTGAAATGCTGCATAAGAACCCGCAAAATCCAACGGTGAGAAAGGAATCTAAAAAAGCATGAGAGAACCAGCAAAACACACTGATAAATTACTATTAAAATGTATAAAGTTTAAGTATGGTATCTAGGAATCTATCTAAAAATAAAAGGAAAATTCTAAATTTATCAATAATTCTACTTTTTCCATAACCTAACTTTACTTTTATTACACCATGAACCACAGGCACTTAAAGTTATTAAACTTATTTATAGTATAATTATTCTATGCACTGTAAACAAAAAAAAACATAAATAATTCTTTATAAATTAAAACTAATGCTAGTTTTATTAGGTTTAGATCTTAAATATTAAATTTTATTTTAAACAAAAATTAAACAAGGCCAAAACAAGGTGTAATACACAATATGAAAATATATTAAAATAATAAGTGTAAAAGAGAAACTCTTCTAAATAGACTATTGTGTTATTTAATATACAATAACAGTAAGCAATTTAAAAAGCTAAAAAATATAGGGTATATCTGTCATGTAACCTAGAAATTGAGCACTAGATGGCAGTCCCCACCAACTAATAGCAACAAGGAAATAGGAAATGCATTTCTCTGTCCTGAAATGAGATTCTTGCTGCAGGATTCCGGCCATGACAGATTTTTTTCTATTCTCCTTATTCCTCTATTAACATCAGTGCCTTATTTGGAAATATTCTTACCTTTACTTTCAATAAGAAAAGAAATGCTCCATCACAGACAGGATTACCAAGCTCAGAACAAGCTCCTTCATTTCTTTGTGTTACACATAACATGGGATGTGGTCCTGAGTCAGCTGCATTATATCATCCCGGAGGAATCCAAGCATGGCACCTTTGTTGGGAGAATTGCTCAGGATCTTGGACTGGAAATAGGTGAGATTAATTCCAGAATGTTACATATTGTCTCTAGAGATGAGAAGGAATATTTCCAAGTGAATCTGCAGAATGGGATCCTGTTTGTTAAGGAGACAATAGACAGAGAAGTGCTGTGTCCAAATACTCCCTTCTGTATTATTCCTCTGCAGGTTATTGTAGATAAGCCGGTGCAGATGTATCGTGTAGATGTAGAAATAGAAGATATCAATGATAATAGTCCAGTATTCTCCTCCAGTGTAAATAATCTTCTCATATCAGAGATTAAACATGCAGGATCACGTTTCCTATTGAATGAAGCTGCAGATCCAGATCTTGGAACCAATTCTATCACAAACTATGAGCTCAGTGCAAGTGATTCTTTTGCATTGGATTTCCAAAAATATATGAACCAGATCAAGTCATTGGAGCTTGTGCTGAAAAAGAATTTAGACCGAGAGAAGCAATCTGTCCACAATCTGACCCTTACAGCTTATGATGGAGGGAAACCAAGGCTGAGTGGTACCACACATATTATTGTTACTGTGGAGGATTTCAATGATAATGCTCCGGTGTTTGATCAGCCATTTTACCAGTGCAGTGTGACTGAAAATGCTGTGGAAGGAACTCTAGTGTTTAAGCTGAATGCTACAGATCTGGATGAAGGGAGAAATGGAGATATAATATATGAATTTAGTAATATGGTGTCACAGGAGACAAAAGAAGCATTTACCTTAGACAAATATACAGGAGAAATTAGAATAAAAGGGAAATTGGATTTTGAAACTGTAGATATATATAAAATTCAAGTTCACGCTATTGATCATGGAGATGTTCAGCAAACTGGAAATTGTAAGGTTCTAGTGTCTGTTGTAGATGTCAATGACAACCCTCCTGAGATGATGGTGACATCTCTATCAGTTCCTGTTCCTGAAAATTCTCCTCCGGGGACAACAGTCGCCATCATCAGTGTCCATGATAAAGATTCAGGATCCAATGGGAAAGTCCATTGCTTTATTTCTCGGGGTTCACCATTCAAAATAAATCCAGCTTTCATGAGTGATTTTTCTTTGATTGTTAATGGACTTTTAGATCGAGAGGTGAAAGATGAATATAAAGTTATAATTGTAGCAAGAGATGAAGGTTCCCCGTCCCTGTCCACAACAAAATCTCTAAAGATTGATATAAGTGACGTCAATGACAATGCTCCTAGATTCATCCAGTCAATAGACACAGTATTCATCAAGGAGAACAACCCACCAGGGACCCATATATATACAGCCTCAGCCTCTGACCCAGATATTGGGCAGAATTCTTTTATCACTTACTCAATTCGGGAGCAAACAATTGATGGGATCCCTATATCTTCTTATATCTCCATTAATCCTGAGAACGGGAAGGTCTTTGCTTTAGTATCATTTGACCATGAACAGATTGCACATTTCCAATGTCTTATAAAAGCCACTGATGCCGGTCTACAAGCCCTGAGCTCTAACCTTACTCTGAACATATTCATTGAAGATATTAATGATAATGCTCCTACATTCACCCCACTTCATTCTGCATTAACTATTAAAACCTCAAAATCAGCAGAACCTGGACACCTGATTACCAAAGTAAAGGCCGTGGATCTGGATTCTGGGTACAATGCTTGGACATTCTATAAGTTAAAGGAATCTGCTGGATCTGGAAGATCTCCATTTACCATTGCCCATCAAACTGGAGAAATTACTCTAAAGCGGCCATTTTCAGATTCAGATAGTGATGAGTACAGATTGCATGTAGTAGCTCAGGATCATGGAGAACCATTCATGACAGCGGAGACACAGATTGTTGTATTTGTAGTGGAATCTGGAGAAGAATTAAAGTTTGATAACCAAGAGACCAAGGTGACGGGAGAGGAGTTTTCTGATGAAAATATTTACATGGTTGTTGCCATCTGCGTCATATCTACTATTTTCCTTATTACTCTAATTGTCTTCACTGTTTTACGATGGCAAAAATACAGAGATGAGGTCAATGAACTGAAAGAAAACTACAAGATCTGCTCCAACACTGGAGGGAGCTGGATGTATTCCCAACACACTCAGTATAGAATAAGCTCCAATTCATTGCGACCAAAAAGTGACTTAATTGTCTTCACGCCAAATACTTCCCAGACACCAGGGAATGAGGAGCAGATCCATCCACAAGGCGTCGTTTTAAACTCCTCCTATATGGTAAGACCTATGAAGGAATATTTTTTAAGAAGTTGTATATTGCTCCTTAATGACTATGTTCAAAATAAGCAAATTCAATGCTATAAGTTAACTCCTATATCAGTGGTGGCGAACCTATGGCACTGGTGCCAGAGGTGGCACTCAGAGCCCTTTCTGTGGGCACCCGGGCCATGGCCCCAGCCCACCGGACAGGACTCAAAGAATCTTCCTGCAGTTCCAAGCAACTTAAAAGATGCTGCTTTCAGACATATTTTGATACTTACTTCTCTACTTAGGACTGTAGGAAGAGAGAGAATGAGTAGACAGGGCCAAATTATTTTTGGAGGACCTCCTGCTGGCCCCACAATTTTCTCTGTGTACAGAGGGACACTGGAAAGAAGCTAAAATTATGGAAATGTTCCATCTTTCTACTGTGTTGCTGTCCTCAGGAGGCCAATATGATTGAAAGTTGTTGAACAGGGAGCAATAATGCACCTCGCGATAAATAATGGGGGTTCAGGTTGCAGTTTGGGCACTCGGCCGCTAAAAGGTTCGCCATCACTGTCCTATATGAATAGTCAGTCGAGTTTCTGTTTTGGTTTGGTCTAATTTGTCTAAAGGGCTTTTTGCTTGTTTTAATTTGGGTTGTGCTTGCGAGGTTAACATTTTTGTCTGCTGAGATGTCTGCAAGTTGTTAGAAAAGTTGCAAAAGGGTTATCCTAGCTGAGACTAGGTGAGTTTTTAAAAGTCACAAAATGCAATGTGCAAATTTCCCATTGTACAATAGTTAGCAACTTTTTAAATCTAACATACTATACAAAAATAAGATCAATTTACCCCATAGTTCTTTATTAAAAAAATTCTGAACTTCATTGCAGTGCATTGCAGATACAATCTACATTAAGACAAAATGGAAGGCCTAAATTGGCAGGCCCGGGAACTGTACAGTAGATTTTTGTAAAGGGTTGAGGGCAAGATGAACAAAAAGTTACAGGTGCTGTAAGTTAAATGTTAAAAATGAACTATAATAATTATAAAAGTCCACCTATAGAAGCACTTTTGCCACATTTGTTTGTACTGCATCAATGTAGAATAAAATATTTGTCATCTAAATGCCCAGAGAAGATTGACATATCTCTGGTCAATACACCCCAATAGAGATGTGAAAAGAATTCACATAAGGATCAGGTAGCATGGCTATCATTCATAGTATCATAATAAGGTTAGGAAAAGATATCAGTCCATCAAGTCCAACCTATTGAAATATACCATGTTTATCTAAAAGTAGGCAAAAACCATGAAAGGATGATGCTAATTGGCCCAAAGCAGGGGAAATCCCTTCCTGACCCCTAATATGGCGGTCAGAATAACAGAAACATAACAGAAACAACTAACAAAGTATTATTCCCATATGATGTGGTATTACTGCTCTCCAGCAAGATAGCCAAACCCATGGTTTTTCCAAAAAAGGCTTTAAAAATTATGTAAATGTACCTGAGGGGCTATGTGCTCCATAGATGTTAATGGAGCCTGGAGACCTAACATGAGGATAGGAAGCTTAAAGAAGAGCAGATCCAGCCAGAGGGGGCACACACCAGTACAATAGTATGCTTGGTTTACAATCCTTCATCCTAGTGGTGGATGTCCTTTTAAGTATGTGTTCATATTGCATTTTTCCCCCATGCCTTCTGATTTCTCTAATTTTATATACAGTACCTCAATATTAACCAAACATTTATTCTTGAAGTAAAAGTGAAGGACTGCTAAAATATTTGGCATTAATGACCTGGTAAAATTGTTTCTTGTTACATTTATATTATATTACAACTATGTCTTAATATATCAGTAAAAATTAGACAGTATTAAACGTTGGTAAGTGTTAGGTAATACAGGGGACAGGCCCTTTTGTGTGTTTATTGCACCTTAAGTCGGGTTAACCACTGCTACATCCATAGCTCAATAAGAGATCCCCAAACATTTAGAATACATATGTCTAAAGATAAACCGTATTTTGATCAGCAATCAAGAGGTCCTGTAAAACTTACTTAAATTGTAAATTTGAAGTCTGTAAGGAAGTGAAATATGAGCATTATTGACTCTTTCATTACTTTGGTTAGGATGTGTTAATATTTTTTAAGAAAATGATATTAATATATTTTCGTGTTATTTGTGTGTCAACATAGCTGTATTATTCCCCAGTTTTCCTAGGATCTCTGTGAGAGTTCTCGTAGAAAAGTAGCATTTGTCTCATTGATAATTTTATTCCTCTCATACACGTGGACCCAAGCTTAAGGCCGAGTTTGAGCCAAAATGTGGTTATAAGTTAACATTTTTTTGTGCAAATGATTTTCTTTTAATTCTTTAAAATATGACAAAAATGTATATACATTTGGTAAAACATAGAGCCCCCCACTAAAGGATGCAAATGCAATTTTCTATCAATTCTGTCTGTTTGGAATTATTTCTTGTTATCAGTACATTGCACAGAATTTAATTTGTTGCAAC
Source organism: Engystomops pustulosus (assembly GCF_040894005.1). NCBI lineage: Eukaryota > Metazoa > Chordata > Amphibia > Anura > Leptodactylidae > Engystomops > Engystomops pustulosus. The sequence goes on along the minus strand of NC_092414.1, from coordinate 38,400,271 downwards.
TAGGAACCAGGATGAATATTTATATTTGTATTTCTACGGGCATAAATCTGCATAGGTCCTCATGGATGGGCCTAATGCTTTACTATGATTTGCTAACAACTTTGCTAGTAACTCTACATCCATATTTAATAATTACATAGGTCTAATAGACTCTTTACAGAGCAGATCTTTTTTCACCCTATAATTATAATTACCTCGAAGTTAAATTTCCCACTATGTTCCGCTTCCATACCTGAACCATTATTGTAAATAAGATGATTACATTTTTTATGGATGTCCACTGGAAATCCATTCATGGCTGGTGACATATTCCCTGCTGTTGATGCAAATGTTTCTTCCAGTTTTTCTTTACTGTTATAGGATTTCCAAAAAATCCTTAATTGGGTCTCAGATATTACTCAGGTTTTAGTTTTATCCAAATATTCTAAAGTTTCATTGGGATGTTTATATCTCGTGGTAGTACTTTTAAAAATTCGGTTTTTATTTCCCCTGTATCTGTACAAATTTTAGACAAACTATGTTTAACTGCTTATATCCTTTATGTTTCTCATGGTTTAGCCTCATTGGTTAAGAATTATTTACCTGTTTTTTCTCATTTGCAATAATGATTCTGTCCTGGAAAAAAATGTTGTGCTTTTCCAGTTAGGCATGTCCTGAATTCATTGTGTGCCTACTAGAGATGAGCGAGCACTAAAATGCTCGGGTGCTCGTTATTCGAGACGAACTTTTCCAGATGCTCGAGTGCTCGTCTCGAATAACGAGCCCCATTGAAGTCAATGGGAGACCCGAGCATTTTTTTAATAAAACTGAACAGTAAAAGAACAGTGCAAAAAAAAAAATTCCAGATGTTTGCAGATGTTTTACTTGTAAGAACACATTGAAATAACACTATTCTTCACTTTGCAGGTGTTCGCGCGTGTCTCCCTCTAAGTTAGGAGATGTGCACGAACATCTGGAATGTGAAGAATAGTGTTATTTCAATGTGTTCTGCACTTAAATGGTCCTGTATTCACTGTTTTTAATGTTTTAATTCTATTCTTCACATTGCAGGTGTGCGCGCATGTCTTCCGATAGGTTCGGAGATAAGCGCACACAGCTGCAAAGTGAAGAATAGAATTAAAACATTAAAAACAGTGAACACAGGACCATTTAAGTGCAGAACACATTGAAATAACACTATTCTTCACATTCCAGATGTGCGCGCACATCTCCTAACTTAGCGGGAGACACGCGCGAACACCTGCAAAGTGAAGAATAGTGTTATTTCAATGTGTTCTTACAAGTAAAACATCTGCAAACATGTGTAATATTTTTTTTTACAATAAAAATACTTTTATTCAATTTATTTTATTAATTTACTGCTCGATCTCGAGCCGGCGAGATACTCATCCGAGTAACGAGCCGGTCCGAGTATGCTAATACTCGACCAAGCAGTATACTCGGACGAGTATACTCGCTCATCTCTAGTGCCTACCATAACTCTTAATATATTGGTTCCATTGTCATATTCTTTAATTCTTTTTCTCAGTATGCAATTTTGTTTTTTAACATAATTGATCCTGATAGAATGACCTACACATACAAATGATTTCTCTTTATAAAATACTTCTAATATATTACTTTAGGGCATCCCAAATTATTCACAGAAATCATTTACAAGGACCATAGTGATCAGAAGCTTTGTATGATATGATGCACTACTACATGAGTAGACTCTTTTTTTCACCCACTTTATTCCTCCATGCATTTAACCAACCAAATTTAGATAAGAGTTTTCAGATAACTCTTGTGATTCTTCTCATTACGGCATCTGTCCAATTTCATATTCATAACACAATTGAAATCATCAGATATAAGAACTGGGCAACACTCATACTTATCTATATATTGTAACAGAAGATTAAGTACATCAAGCTTAAGTGGAGGGGCATTTACACTATCTTGATTATATACTTTATTCCAAATAATTTACCCGATAGGAAGATAAATCTTCTTTCCCTGTCAGATATACAGTCTTTCTTGTGAAAGTAAATATTACTATGTGCCGCAGGGTCAACATCTGCAAACAGTTTGTATGTTCTCTCCGTGTCTGCGTGCGCTTCCTCCGGTTTCCTCCCACACTCCAAAACATACTGGTAGGCTGATTAGATTGTGAGCCCCATGGGGACAGGGACTGATTTGGCTAGCTCTGTGCAGCGCTGTGTAATCTCTGTGCACTATATAAATAAGGGAATTATTATTGTTTTTAATATTATTTTGAACAAATATGGAAATTTATCTGAGTTTACAGAACATGTCCATTGGTATTGCTGTACTGTGCATTATTTTTGCAACTAAGTGTAACATTTCTGGGACTGAATGTGGCTGCAACAGTGCTACAACTTCAAGAAGATCAAAAACTATACACCTTTTCATTCTGTGACATTTGAGAATGTTTTATAACATACGCTTGACTTTCAAGGTTTGCTATATCTAAACTTATTATTTTTCATTATTCATTAATTACTCATTTATTACTCATTGGGGCGCATTCACTAATAAAGTCAGACCCTACACTTTAAGTGCTCTCATCGTGTATAATGCTCGGTGCGACCGATTCATTAAGGACGTGCGCCGGAAATCATGAATCTGTTGCTTACCCGCACTGGCCCGACAGAGTTCACCAACTTTTTTGTGGTGCACCTTTAACATAGGGCGTGCAACACACTTTGAATGCTAAATATGGCGCTTGCTCCGACTGAGCACTGAAACGACCCCTAATTTGTGTTGCGTGGAGACTAGTGCTGCTGCCCCACAAAAGGGTCACTTGTGACGCAATTGTGGCATGGATACTTCTTAAATACCTGTGCAAGCTATTTTCACCTAAAAAAGTGTGAAATGTGACCCACTATGAGTTATTATTTTACTTAACACTTTTGATGAATAAATCTATGATTTAACGGGGTATATATAAGACTAAATGTAGACATTTAGGAATCATTCAACATACATCATTCACGGTTTGTATTGTAATTAATATAATTAAAATAACTTTACTATTGCCATTATTATTATCATTATTACTGTATGATAATTTGCTTAAATGTAGAAAACATTTCTATTTATAAAATAATTCTGCTTTTGATAGATTTAAATGTTGGATTTAAAAAAATAATAATTTAAAATAATTTCAGATTTTCTTTTGCATATTATACTTCAATATGTTATTTTATATCCAAAATATTGCAAATATTATAAAGTAAAATGTATACATACATACCTTATGTGCAAATTAGAAAATGAGCACTAGATGGCAGTCCCCACCAACTATTAGAAAAAAGGAAATAGGAAATGCATTTCTCTCTGCTGAAATGAGATTCTTGCTGCAGGATTCCGGCCATGACAGATTTTGCTCTATTTCCCTCATTCCCCTATTAACACGAGTGCCTTATCTGGATAAATTCTCACTTTCAATTTCACTGGTTTCAAGAAATGCTCCATCAGATACAGGATTACCAAGCACAGAACAAGCTCCTTCATTTCTTTTTGTTACACATAACATGGGATGTGGTCCTGAGTCAGCTGCATTATATCATCCCGGAGGAATCCAAGCATGGCACCTTTGTTTGGAGAATTGCCCAGGATCTTGGACTGGATATAGGTGAGATTAATTCCAGAATGTTACATATTGTCTCTAGAGATGAGAAGGAATATTTCCAGGTGAATCTGCAGAATGGGATCCTGTTTGTTAAGGAGACAATAGACAGAGAAGTGCTGTGTCCAAATACTCCCTTCTGTATTATTCCTCTGCAGGTTATTGTAGATAAGCCGGTGCAGATGTACAGTGTAGATGTAGAAATAGAAGATATCAATGATAATAGTCCATTATTCTCATCCAGTGTAAATGATCTTCTCATATCAGAGATCAAACCTGCAGGTTCTCGTTTCCCATTGAATGAAGCTGTAGATATGGATATTGCAACCAATTCTATAATAAACTATGAGCTCAGTGCAAGTGATTATTTTGCATTGGATTTCCAAAAATATATGAATCAGATCAAGTCACTGGAGCTTGTGCTGAAAAAAAATTTAGACAGAGAGAAGCAATCTGTCCACAATCTGACCCTTACAGCTTATGATGGAGGGAAACCAAGGCTGAGTGGTACCACACATATTATTGTTACTGTGGAGGATTTCAATGATAATGCTCCGGTGTTTGATCAGCCATTTTACCAGTGCAGTGTGACTGAAAATGCTGTGGAAGGGACATTAGTGTTTAAGCTGAATGCTACTGATCTGGATGAAGGAAGAAATGGAGAAATAATATATGAATTTAGTAATATGGTGTCAGATGAGACAAAAGAAGCATTTACCTTAGACAAATATACAGGAGAAATAAAAGTGAAAGGCAAGTTAGATTTTGAATCTCTAGATATATATAAAATTCAGGTTGAAGCCATTGATCATGGAGATGTGCAGCTTGTAGGACATTGTAAGGTTCTAGTGTCTGTTGTAGATGTCAATGACAACCCTCCTGAGATGATGGTGACATCTCTATCAGTTCCTGTTCCTGAAAATTCTCCACAAGGGACAACAGTCGCCATCATCAGTGTCCATGATAAAGATTCAGGATCCAATGGGAAAGTCCATTGCTTTATTTCTGAGCCTTCACCATTTAAAATAAATCCAGCTTTCAGGAGTGATTTTTCTCTGACTGTAATTGAAGCTTTAGATCGAGAGGCAAAGGATAAATATGAAGTTACAATTATAGCAAGAGATGAAGGTTCCCCATCCCTGTCATCAACAAAAATTTTGAAGATTGATATAAGTGATGTCAATGACAATGCTCCAAGATTCATCCAGTCAGTAGACACAGTATTCATCAAGGAGAACAACCCTCCAGGGACCCATATATATACAGCCTCAGCCTCTGACCCAGATATTGGGCAGAATTCTTTTATCACTTACTCAATTAAAGAGCGAACAATTGATGGAATCCCTATATCTTCTTATATCTCCATTAATCCTGAGAACGGGAAGGTCTTTGCTTTAGTATCATTTGACCATGAACAGATTGCACATTTCCAATGTCTTATAAAAGCCACTGATGCCGGTCTACAAGCCCTCAGCTCTAACCTTACTCTGAACATATTCATTGAAGATATTAATGATAACGCTCCTACATTCACCCCTCTTCATTCTGCATTAACTATTAAAACCTCAAAATCAGCAGAACCTGGACACCTGATAACCAAAGTAAAGGCCGTGGATGTGGATTCTGGGTACAATGCTTGGACCTTCTATAAGTTAAAGGATCTTGGAGGATCTGGAAGATCTCCATTTACCATTGCCCATGAAACTGGACAAATTACTCTAAAGCGGACATTTTCAGATTCAGATAGTGATGAGTACAGATTGCATGTAGTAGCTCAGGATCATGGAGAACCATTCATGACAGCGGAGACACAGATTGTTGTGTCTGTGGTGGAATCTGGAGAAGAATTAAAGTTTGATAACCAAGAGACCAAGGTGACTGGAGAGGAGTTTTCTGATGAAAATATTTACCTGGTTGTTGCCATCTGTGTCATATCTACTATTTTCCTTATTACTCTAATTGTCTTCACTGTTTTACGATGGCAAAAATACAGAGATGAGGTCAATGAACTGAAAGAAAACTACAAGATCTGCTCCAACACTGGAGGGAGCTGGATGTATTCCCAACACACTCAGTATAGAATAAGCTCCAACTCATTGCGACCAAAGAGTGACTTAATTGTCTTCACGCCAAATACTTCTCAGACACCAGGGAATGAGGAGCAGATCCATCCACAAGGCGTTGTGTTAAACTCCTCCTATATGGTAAGAATAAATTTCATGATTTCATTTTTTCCTTTTTTAAAGCTATCATGTATATTTTTATATATAGAGTCTTCCACTACAAACTGAGTTTGAACAAAAAAGGACATCATGAGAACACAATGTAAATGTTTATTTGATTGTATACCAATAATTGACTTGTGTATCCTTAAAATTTTATCTGTCTACAATGAAATTAATAAGTCATTTAATTTTTTAAACAACACACTGAATTTTACGAGTAAATCTGTATTTGCAAATTAATCTTATAACGAACAGAAGAACTAAGTTGTAGACTAGTTTACTGTGACTCTCGTAGGTAATAATGACTATGGTGAGTCAAATTGGTTGCTTGGATTTGTGTTTATCCCCATATGTTTATCCACAACAGCTTACTAATATAGTTTGTAACCACCACAAGATCAGCTTTTAATGGGGTATTCCCACAAAGACAACATTCTTTAATATACTCAGGATAAATATAAAAGATATTTTGAAACTCAGTCCTGATTTTTGTTTTCTTGGGATATGACTACAAACTCAGTCCTTACTATGGTTGGGCAGATGTTCCTGTCTGCTCAGAGTCCTCTCACATGAAAAGCTTCTCTTGTACTACAGGGAGAATGACAAGAGGCAGAGAGCACTATAGACTGGGGCACTTCCTGTCAAGCAGCAACCTGTAGAGGACACGGCAACAGCTCTACAGACAAGATAAGCTCTAGATCCAAGGGGAGCGGGTGCCTAAGAGTGTTTCCTGTGTCTTTTATTGATTAGATGAAACGGCAGAGCTGTGTGTGTTATTGTGTCTTATATCCATCTTATGACTTCTATGTGTCAGATATTAGTAGAATCATCAGTAGCTAAATGAAAATTTAACTAAAACCCTGATAATCTAAGCGCATTGTCAGCACAAAGCACTGTCTCCTCAGCGAATGCCTGCCCACACTACTGAATCTTACAGTACCAGCATATGGAGATTAAAATTGCAAAGTAAAGTGTTATATATTATCTTTATTCTTAATCATCACATGGGGATTAAAATTTGAGAATTTTCTTTCTTCAAGCCTGTGAAAAGTTTTACCTGTAATCATGACTGACAGATGTATAGATAATTGCCACTTTGGAGTAAAGGACTGGTTAAACAAATAGGTCTTATATTGAGTAAAAGTTTTAGTGGATTGTACATTGCAATAAAGCTTGAATAAATGGGTATTGTGGTGTACACATAAGAAATAATGCTGCATTAAATGATGTGTAATATTCATTTTATCCTCTATCCAAAAATATGCAGTGCACTTTCTTCTGTTGTGAAGAAACAAACCCAGTGTTTTCACTCCTACTTCTCCCCCCTGCATAGATCTTACATGTACTCTAACACCTTCGTGAAGGGACAGTCCCTTTTGCTAACAAGAAAAAATTGAGCAGAGTGAAAATCATTTTAAAAGTGATGGATGGTCAACAGATCCTAACTAGGTAAAGGAAGTGTTTCTAGCATTCACATGTCGCATTGAATTTGGCAAAAGTGTTAGAGACTGTAGTGATCATTTAACTGGTACTCTTATAAATTAAAAATAAATAAAATGTAAGATTCTCAGCAGAAACGCCTTTAAAAACCTAAAGAAATGGCTAGAGATACACAGAGTTTGACTATTGTTAAGTAACAGTAAAATATATCATATATATATGATTCCTTGGAGTTTATTATAAGAATATATATATATATATATATATATATTACACTGCGGTATCTTCCATACTATGTTGGAAATGTTAACAATTTATTAAAGGTTAAGTTATAACCAGTTTATACTCTCTTTACCTTTCCTCAGTGAACAATATATATATATACACAGTGCCTACAAGTAGTATTCAACCCCCTGTAGATTTAGCAGGTTTGATAAGAAGCAAATAAGTAAGAGCCTTCAAACTTCAAACAAGAGCAGGATTTATTAACAGATGCATAAATCTTACAAACCAAAAAGTTATGTTGCTCAGTTATATTTTAATAAATTTTAAACATAAAAGTATGGGTCAAATATTATTCAACCCCTAAAACCACCAGAATTCTGTTTGGTTCCCCTAAAGTATTAAGAAGTAGTTCAGGCACAAAGAACAATAAGCTTCACATGTTTGGATTAATTGACTATTTAAGACCCTCCCCAAACTTGTGAACAGCACTCATACATGGTCAACATGGGAAAGACAAAGGAGCATTCCAAGGCCATTAGAGACAAGATTGTGGAGGGTCACAAGGCTGGCAAGGGGTACAAAACCCTTTCCAAGGAGTTGTGCCTACCTGTCTCCACTGTTGGGAGCATCATCCGGAAGTGGAAGGCTTATGGAACTACTGTTAGCCTTCCACGGCCTTGACAGCCTTTGAAAGTTTCCTCCCGTGCCGAGGCCAGTCTTGTCCGAAGAGTCAAGGCTAACCCAAGGATAACAAGGAAGGAGCTCTGGGAAGATCTCATGACAGTGGGGACATTGGTTTCAGTCAATACCATAAGTAACGTACTCCACCGCAATGGTCTCCGTTCCAGACGAGCACGTAAGGTACCTTTACTTTCAAAGCGTCATGTCAAGGCTCGTTTACAGTTTGCTCATGATCACTTGGAGGACTCTGAGACAGACTGGTTCAAGGTTCTCTGGTCTGATGAGACCAAGATCTTTGGTGCCAACCACACACGTGACGTTTGGAGACTGGATAGCACTGCATACGACCCCAAGAATACCATCCCTACAGTCAAGCATGGTGGTGGCAGCATCATGCTGTGGGGCTGCTTCTCAGCCAAGGGGCCTGGCCATCTGGTCCGCATCCATGGGAAGATGGATAGCACGGCCTACTTGGAGATTTTGGCCAAGAACCTTCGCTCCTCCATCAAGGATCTTAAGATGTGTCGTCATTTCATCTTCCAACAAGACAACGACCCAAAGCACACAGACAAGAAAACCAAGGCCTGGTTCAAGAGGGAAAAAATCAAGGTGTTGCAGTGGCCTAGTCAGTCTCCTGACCTTAACCCAATTGAAAACTTGTGGAAAGAGCTCAAGATTAAAGTCCACATGAGACACCCAAAGAACCTAGATAACTTGGAGAAGATCTGCATGGAGGAGTGGGCCAAGATAACTCCAGAGACCTGTGCCGGCCTGATCAGGGCATACAAGATGAATCTGTTTAAAATGTAATTATTGTAACTAATTATTTTGCTGTTAATTTATTGTAAATATTCATGATTTTGTTTCCCCTATATATTGACATTACTCTACATATCGGTTTCAACTAGTATATTCTGATTGTTAAGATGAATACTAAATATTTGAGACATAATAGCTTTAAAGGAGGGAACTCATTTAAAGGGAAGCTTAATGGGCAATTTCTTGATACATGTAGTTATTTTTTTTTAGTCTACTCAATGTTTTTTTTTATAATACACATATGTAAAAAAGTTAAAAGAAAAAGAGGGAAAAATAAGCTATTTTATTATATAAATAAAAGCACTGTGGATAGTTTCATAGGGGTTGGCCACTTAACTTCATGTTTTTGTAAATTGTCCTTCTAAGTGTTAGGGTCTTAATATTAGATGTTTTACCAATATACATATATTAAGTATTCTGCTCTGGTTTTTGATATATACAGTAAAGCCTTCTTTAGTTGAAACTTGTTGTAATATTTCCCAATTTATCAAAAGAAAGCGGGACGAATCACAACTGTTGATTTTCATGTGGTGCAAATAACATCATAAATGTGCTTGGTTCTGATTTTTATTGATATTTATAGGGTTGGATCCCTAGGCCCGGTGCATCATTAATCCTGCCATATAGACCAAACATATCTGCTATTTCCCGATTTAAGTCAATGCCAACTTCCCACCGACTTAAGACATCATCTGGCCCGAGTTGGCAATGGAGTCTTTTGGCATCATGCAGTTTCTACTGCTCCTGCTGAGATTGCAGGAGAAGGTAAAATCGGTTTATTTCCACTTTTGCCTTCTCCTTTCCTAACTATATAGTTTTGAATTAGTGCTATGCAGTGAATACAGGTATAGAGGATATAGCTCTAATTGGACACGTGCCCACACAGGATGGTTTGTCCCCCTGCAACTGGCACTCTTATAAATTCCCAAGTTACAGTGGAAAATGTAAATGTAATAAAATCAAAATAATAAAGAAAAATATGAACTGTATTTTTACATGACTTCATGGGGGATTTATAAAGTTAAAAAATACACAAATGCAACATTAAATGGAAAATTAAAAAGCAAAATATACTGTACATTGCAAAAAAACATTTTCCCTCTTTTTCTTTTAACTTTTTTTTTACTCTCCATATGTGTCATCAAAAGAACACTGCAAACATTTATAAAATATTGCTACAAATAAGTAATGGTCCTTAAAACACTTTATACGAAAATATTCCTAAAACTACCCAGTCATTAAAGCGTTTTCAGGTTTCAGGGAGATGTTAACAAATTTGTTTTCTTTTTTTTTTGAATGCACAAAAATGAACTATAAGTGTATGAAACATATAAGATGTGTGGCTGTCACTGAGGAGGATCACAAAGAGATTCCTTATCGATAAAGCTAGAAGGAATTTGCCAGGACATGTTCACATTCGTATGTGAGAAAATGGGGACATAACATATGTACTTTTGATAAATGAAGAATTACTAAAGAATCCTAAAGGATTGGTTAAAATAATCCTGTAATAATGAAAGGTCTGTAGTTTTCACTATATTTCAGAGGTACCTTTTAGTATTGTTAAACATTTGCTTCATCTTTATTGGTCTAACTGTGTGATACAAATTGTGCCAAAAAAAAACTTGTCAGGAAACTACAAGTGCTGAAAAAAAAGTTATGCCAAAAAATTGTGTCAGAAAACTGCCCTTTTTTTTCGCACAACACTCTGTAAGACTCTTAGAAAAGGCACAAAATAAAAATCCCTGGGATTGCTCGACAAACAACAGGAGCTAATCATATGCCCCACTGTTTTTGTTTTATTCAATATCCCATTGCCCCAATTCATTAAGATTAATTAGTTGAAATTTACGCAGTTTAAGTTTTTACTACTTTTTTTTTGCTTGTGAGAGTCATAGCTTTGCAAAGTTGGGAGAAATGAAAGAAACAACTTTCTATACCAAAGAAAATGCAGTGATGTTGCCTTCTTTGTATGGAATTACTATGGATACTCTGGATTAGGATTGACTGCTTGAATGCATCCATGTATTACTCTTTATTGTGTAGTACTGTATTGCTTTCATTTATTTTGGAGAAGTTCTATATCATCAATGCTGGAGTCAATTGTGTTACCTTCATCATCTATTACACCAATAAACTTTATTGAGGTGGATGTATTGGTCCAACTACTACCACCTCTGTATAAACAATTGTACCTATCAAATATACTTAATTTTGATACATAAAACCCCAGTGGGAGAAATAAGCTATTTTATTATTGAATTGGAATCTTCATAATGATTACAAATTGACAAATCACATAGGAGCAACAAACAGACAGAAAATTACACATAGCTCAGGTGTAAACACATAAGTACCAACAGTAGCTTCCCCCCTAGAAAAAGCTACTGTTGGTGAAACACATGTTGGCATTGGGTCTCAAAGCTTGTGGTTAGTACATGCTTTTAATTTTTGCTCACTTGCACTTTTATAGGTATTATTGCATTATCCACAATTTCCCTTGTATTTTGGACATAATCTGATCATGCTGCTACTTAGCATTGTACTATTGTAGGGGTTCATTAGCGCTTATGTGTTACACCCGGGCTATGTGTAATTTTCTGTCTGTTTGTTGCTCCTATGTAATTTGTCAATTTTTAATCATTATAAAGATTCCAATTAAATAATAAAATTTCTTATTTCTACCACTGTGGTTTTATTTATTAAATTTAAGAATATTTGATACAAAAAACTTCATCAGCTATTGTATAAATAACATTAAATCTTAAAATATAAATTAGATTTTATATACTTTACACAACACAGGAAAGTCAATAAATTCATTGAAAACAATCTTATGCTGTGCATTAGCACTTTTTTCCTATAGGACAAATTAAAATTTTTATTAATGAATATTTCTACTTATTAATCTTTCTTAATCCATTTTGATAGTAATAGACAAAAAAATCTAATCTCTTGTTTATAATTTATATTTCAGGGTATTCTCAGTGCAGCACAAATAATATGATACCTTTATTCTATGGGCTGAGTTAATTATAGAAATGCCAAAGCATACACAAATCTTGTTTTGTTTTACAATATTTTGAATTAGAAACAATTAGTACCACAATATTTTATTTTCAGATCAAGAATGATTATGTTACTATTATTATTTATTTTTGTAACAGTGGAGCAAATGTTTATGATAACTTTTTATTATTTTTGTAGCATACTTAAGAAAATCTGCATTAGTTAAAACAATTTTATAAGTAAAATAAATACAATGCTAAGTACCAAATGTTTGTTCCATTATTGCTTGATATTATTTAGTAAATATATATAAGATTTTTTAAATTATAACTTAAAGTTGAAATAAAATTATCTAAAACTTAATATAAAATGTAGTTATCAAATGTATTGTTTGATACTTGCAAAACAATTAAAAGAAGTTTACATGTATTTAAAAATTAAATATTTTAAGAAAAAATTAAATATTACAATGTATTTTAATCTGGTTTTTCATAGATGAGTATTCAGAAATATACACAATAACAAATGAAAACTTAACAATAGAAGACATTCCTGATGTAAAAAAATCACTAACAAATATAGACAAAGAAAATCTTTTTCTTCTCTTTTCCTCTCTTTCTAGTCATCTAGAATTGTGGAAATAGACAATCCAAATGATGAATATCTAAAATGAAACCTTTAATTTATATTTAATCTAAAAATATAATAATAATCCAAAAAAGACACACTAATAAAAGAATTTGGAGAAAGGGGAAGTTAGTCACTGGACTTAAAAATAACCAAATGGATCATGCATTGGGTAATTGGACCTAGGTGAATTGCAACAACTGCTTTATTAGAAATATAACCAGGTCCCAGGTGGGATCTTACCACTCAGATGGATGTCTGTTAGTTCATTCCTCACCATTGTTGCTGAAAATGGACTCCTTGTAAGCTTCTACAGAGCTGCAAGAAAAAAAATAAAGATCAAAATGATATTACTTATGTGAAACTTTCAGTAAGTAATGTGAAAGCGATTAGAAAATCCTTCAATGCATGTATAAAAACATGAATATTACAAGAAATTTTAGTATGTTATTAAGCAATACTGATATGTAAATTTTGGGATAGAAAACCTTATGTAAATCTTTGTATTTTAATCAATAATAACTTTATAATACAAGAAATTCCTGGTGTGTATATTACAAATCGAGCACTAGATGGCAGTCCTCAACAACTAATCGCAACAAGGAAATAGGAAATGCATTTCTCTCTCCTGAAATGAGAATCTCGCTGCAGGATTCCGGCCATGACAGATTTTTTTCTTTCTTCCTCATTCTTCATCAGCATCATCAGTGCCTTATTTGGATAAATTATTATTTTTACCTTCACTGATTCTATGAAATGGTCAATCACAGACAGGATTACCAAGCAAGGAGCAGGATCTTCCATTTCTTTGTGTTACACATAACATGGGATGTGGTCCTGAGTCAGCTGCATTATATCATCCCGGAGGAATCCAAGCATGGCACCTTTGTTGGGAGAATTGCTCAGGATCTGGGACTGGATATAGGTGAGATTAATTCCAGAATGTTACACATTGTCTCTAGAGATGAGAAGGAATATTTCCAGGTGAATCTGCAGAATGGGATCCTGTTTGTTAAAGAGACAATAGACAGAGAAGTGCTGTGTCCAAATACTCCCTTCTGTATTATTCCTCTGCAGGTTATTGTAGATAAGCCGGTGCAGATGTACAGTGTAGATGTAGAAATAGAAGATATCAATGATAATAATCCAGTATTCTCATCCAGTGTAAATAATCTTCTTATATCAGAAGTCAGACCTGCAGGATCTCGGTTTAGGCTAAAAGCAGCAATTGATCCAGATCTAGGAACCAATTCTATAATAAACTATGAGCTCAGTGCCAGTGATTATTTTGCATTGGATTTCCAAAAATATATGAATCAGATCAAATCATTGGAGCTTGTGCTGAAGAAAGCTCTGGATAGAGAGAAGCAATCTGTCCACAATCTGACCCTTACAGCTTATGATGGAGGGAAACCAAGACTGAGTGGTTCCACACATATTATTGTTACTGTGGAGGATTTCAATGATAATGCTCCGGTGTTTGATCAGCCATTTTACCAGTGCAGTGTGACTGAAAATGCTGTGGAAGGAACTCTAGTGTTTAAGCTGAATGCTACAGATCTGGATGAAGGAAGAAATGGTGAAATAATATATGAATTTAGCAACATGGTAACTGGAGAGGCAAGTAACATTTTTAGCTTGAACCGGTACACAGGAGAAATTAGAGTAAATGGAGATCTGGATTTTGAAACTGTAGATATGTATGAAATTCAGGTTGATGCCATGGATAATGGTGATCTTCAGCTTGTTGGACATTGTAAGGTTCTAGTGTCTGTTGTAGATGTCAATGACAACCCTCCTGAGATGATGGTGACATCACTATCAGTTCCTGTTCCTGAAAATTCTCCTCAGGGGACAACAGTCGCCATCATCAGTGTCCATGATAAAGATTCAGGATCCAATGGGAAAGTCCATTGCTTTATTTCTGGGGGTTCACCATTTAAAGTAAATCCAGCTTTCAGGAGTGATTTTTCTTTGACTGTGAGTGGACCTTTGGATCGAGAGGTGAAAGAAGAATATGAAGTAACAATTATAGCAAGAGATGAAGGTTCCCCATCCCTGTCTACAACAAAAATTTTGAAGATTGATATAAGTGACATCAATGACAATGCTCCAAGATTCATCCAGTCAGTAGACACAGTATTCATCAAGGAGAACAACCCACCAGGGACCCATATATATACAGCCTCAGCCTCTGACCCAGATATTGGGCAGAATTCTTTTATCACTTACTCAATTAAGGAGCAAACAGTTGATGGGATCCCTATATCTTCTTATATTTCCATTAATCCTGAGAATGGGAAGGTCTTTGCTTTAGTGTCATTTGACCATGAACAGATTGCACATTTCCAATGTCTTATAAAAGCCACCGATGCCGGTCTACAAACCCTCAGCTCTAACCTTACTCTGAACATATTCATTGAAGATATTAATGATAATGCTCCTACATTCACCCCACTTCATTCTGCATTAACTATTAAAACCTCAAAGTCAGCAGAACCTGGACACCTGATAACCAAAGTAAAGGCCGTGGATCTGGATTCTGGGTACAATGCTTGGACGTTTTATAAGTTAAAGGAATCTGCAGGATCTGGAAGAACTCCATTTACCATTGCCCATCAAACTGGAGAAATTACTCTAAAGCGGCCATTTTCAGATTCAGATAGTGATGAGTACAGATTGCATGTAGTAGCTCAGGATCATGGAGAACCATTCATGACAGCGGAGACACAGATTGTGGTATCTGTAGTGGAATCTGGAGAAGAATTAAAGTTTGATAACCAAGAGACCAAGGTGACTGGAGAGGAGTTTTCTGATGAAAATATTTACCTGGTTGTTGCCATCTGTGTCATATCTACTATTTTCCTTATTACTCTAATTGTCTTCACTGTTTTACGGTGGCAAAAATACAGAGATGAGGTCAATGAACTGAAAGAAAACTACAAGATCTGCTCCAACACTGGAGGGAGCTGGATGTATTCCCAACACACTCAGTATAGAATAAGCTCCAACTCATTGCGACCAAAAAGTGACTTAATTGTCTTCACTCCAAATACTTCTCAGACACCAGGGAATGAGGAGCAGATCCATCCACAAGGAGCCTTGTTAAATTCCTCTTATAAGGTAATGTTAAGAAATACTTTTTGGCAGATGTTGGGGGGCGGGTTGTTTTTCCTATTGTGAAAACTTGTCTATACATGTTGAATGAATTTGGTGCAATGGAAAGGTGCAAAACAACATTTGCACCTCATCTGCAGCAAAACAACATCAAGTATAGATAGAATAGTAAATGATATATGATCAACTGTGTTACTGAATTTTGCTATTTTCTGATTTATGAAAAACCAAAGGTGTTTTAATTGCTGAATATTTAGTCTTTAGTTTAACCAATGGGATATAGAAAATTTTAAGTTATTTATGAGAACATTTTTTTTATTAAATAATGTGACTTTTAAATGATTTTATGCTCCCAGCTAATAATATGTATGGCAGTATTTGATAGGATTGATCAGACAACCTAGGGTTAAAGTATCCTAGGGAGTCTGAAAAATAGTAAAAGTAATAATAAAAAAAAGTTTAAAAAAATTATAATAAAAAACCTAAAAATTCTAATCTTCCCCCTTTCCCTAGAACTGATATAAATATTAATAAACAGTAGGTATCTCCACATCCTATAATGCCAGATCTATCAAAATATGATAACGCTTTTTCACTGTGCTTTACCCTGTAGCAGAAAATAGTGCCCAAAGTCGAAAATGCCACTTTTTTTCCATTTTTAGAAATATAAAAAAAATCAATAAAAAGTGATCAAAAGATCGCAGAGTCCTACAAATTATAGCAATTAAAACGCCATCAATAATCGGAAGAATTGACACCACCTACAGTTCCGTACAGCATCAGAAGATGGCAAAATTTTAAAAAAAATGTGTACAGGAGGTTTTAATTTTTGTAAATGTATGAAAACATTATAAAAAGAAACACTTTACAAATTTGTTATCCCCATGATCGCACCATCCCAAAAAATAAAGTACACACGTCATATGGGGCGCACAGTGAAAGCTGTAGAATTCAAGCCCACAAGAAAACATTGCAAATGCATTTTTTCACCATTTTCACTGCATTTGGAATTTTTTCCTGCTTCCCATTACAAAGCATGAAATATTAAATACCGTCACTATGAAGTGCAATTTATTATGCAAAAAATAAGCAATCACACCGCTCTTTATGTGGAAAAATAGAAAAGTTATAGAGTTTTGAAGGTGGGAAGTGAAAAACCTAAAAAGGGACAGATCATTAAGGGGTTAAGTAAGTAAAACAAAGAACAGAAAGAGACTGGTTTAATGCACCTTCCTGAATTTCGGTGGAGATTGGAGATTTTCAAAGTAAAATTCAATAGTGCCATGAATAGAGAAGGAGACACTGTAAAAAATATGATCAAAATTATATTTTCATATTTTATCTTTTTTTTTTTTTCATGACTGCCCTCGGTATTTTATGCTGCAAATTTAAATGTCTTTTTTTTAACTGTAACTATGTTTTATATTGAGTGATGCTAGTGGCAGGAGGGTGAAACCCTTTTTGGGTACATTTTATGAATGTATGCTTTTTTATATGGTATGTATTTTTGAAAATTCAGAATAGACATTTGAAGGCCTTATTTTTTTATTTGTCACTGTCTGAGCTATGGTGGGTTAGACACCATCCTCTCTTTGCATAGTACATAGAGCTCTGTGTATGAGGGCAGGATAATACAGAAGCAGCAAGTAAGACAGCAGTGGACCTGATATTTGTCTTTAGGGTCCCAAACCACCTGCCTTATATATGAAATGGGCAGTCAGGAAGTAGTTTAAAAAGATCATAGTTGATTGAAAGAGTTCAAATGGCAAGAAATCGGTTAAGTGGGCAGTGCACCTAAACCAGGATTGAGTTTTCCTATTGAGTTTGAGCATAAATTAAAAAAAAAAATTCACTGCACGGCTTTGATATATAAAACATTTTGTATAAATGTAAAAGACATATAAAATAAGAATGAATATTTTTAAATGATAGATTTAAATCATTTATAATTTATTATTTTCTAGTTTATTATTATTTAGGGCTTTCAATGTTTGTCCAATCCCTTGTTTTATAGCTAAAATAACAATATTTTCAGTGATAATTTATCAGTCATCTATTATATTTAAATATTAAGGTATACACCATACTTTTCACAATTTATTTACCTGTGTTGCATTTAAAATTTCAATCCTTTAGTATCAATATTTATATAAAAAAAATGTCATTAACTATATTTTATGACTTTAGAATTAGAACATAAAAAGATGACCTCAAATCTTACTAAAATGAAAATGGCAGAGTACTTTAAAGGGGCCATATTTATGATTATTGATGCCTTAATAATCTCATCCATGATAGATTATAAGATGTCTCAGGGGATGTTTGAAATATGCTCATGTCAGCCATAAAATAACATAAAATGACTAAAAAATAACCAAAAACAGAAATTTGATCTGCCAATTTCCCCAAATGAAGCATAGTTCCTACATCATACTAAAGGATTTGGGCTTTTACAAGAGACATCTGAGAGTGTGATGACAACATGTTTTCACTAAATATTAAGTGCTTAAAAATATTTTTCAATTCCTTTACTATTATTTACTATCATTCAGTAATTTGCTTTGTATTTTTCCTTCAAACAAATGGAGGTTTTGTATAATCACTGGATTCAGTCTCTTAGTGTAAGGTACTTAATGCAGACTGATTTGTGGAGGAGATAGATGCTCTAGATTAATCCCAATAAAGGACGGTGATAAATATTAACTCCCTGAGAATATATATGACTTTTTAAATTAATGTTTGACAATATAATTTCTATATAAGCGAACATGATTTAGAGAAGATCTTTGACTTAAAAGATAACTCCAAAAGTTATTATGATTTTACCAAATTATCATTATGTGATTCCTTCTTTAGAACCAAACAAAACGATGCCCATATTGTACAGATCAGCCTTTTATTTCCAAAGTAATGACAATTTCTGTTCCGAATGGGTTTGAAAAAAATCTTTCTTACCAGTGGTGAAGTGGGACATAGACTAATTTCTTCCTGTGTCTGCTCTGAAGCAGATACAGTTCAATCCACTATGCCCACAGATACCATAATGCCTTGTGTTCTCTCATTAAATAATTTAGCAGCAAATCCAGTGAAATTTACAGAAATAAATCTACTCAACACTGCCCTGTATACATACCGTATATATATGGTAGTTTTTATGGAGGAGAATGGGACATGTAATAAGTAGTAGGAATCATAAGTAAACCAGTTACATTCAGTCTATAGCCTGTGTTGTGCAAGCACTAAGGCTTAATATTTTATCTGCACAGAGCTGATACTGCAGAGTGGAAGGTGGGGGAAGGGCTGCAGCATGAGGTGAAAATAAAGACGGAGAAAGTTCTGTCTCTGGAATGGAGGGACTTCTAGGGGACAGCATAGATCTTGTGCCTATTCTGTGCAGGAGACATCTGTATCCACAGCACTGAACACATTCAATTCTCCAATACACACAAAGAGCACTGTCACATGATCCCCCCCTCCTTCCTCCTCTGTGAGAAGGGAGCAGCGGCCTCTCCCCTCTTTCACTCTGTATCTTGTTTATACATTAATGGTTCATAATAGAGACAAGCGAAGCCCGAAGAGGACCTACTGCAAGAGCCATGCTAAACTGAAGAGGATAGCAAAGAAACTACAGGATATAGGTAATCAGGATGATAGGCAAAGTTTTTCTACATCCCGAGAGCTATTGATTTGTGTGAAAAAACACTTTACAGTTGTGCTTTAATCCAATAGTACTTCAGTAGTACTGCCTTCATGGGCCAAGTGACTATGTCTAAGGTCTAAGTGACTAGTAGGTAGCATTGTTTAGACTTTAGAAATGAATACTGGAGTCACAAGCTAAAGTAGAAGCTCCTAAATTTAGACAATCTAAAGAGTCTAAACAACAAGTACAAGTGATAGGAGTAAGTAAGAGATATTCAACATTATACAAAGCAGAAAGAAAGGAAGAAAGTTGGAAGAAACTTTTTAATACAGTAGTTTCATTTTTGGTTGTAGGGGATATGAAACCATAAAGGCATAAGATAAAACAATTCACTGGCTACATTTTTTGTTTTACTCCTTACTGTAATTATTTGTGTTAAAAATAGATTTGACATGACATGAAAAAAAAAACTATAATATTTGTTTTAAAAAAGGTATTACAGACAGTCCCTGAGGTACGTACAAGATAGGTTCTATAGGTTTGTTCTTAAGTAGAATTTGTATGTAAGTCGGAACTGTATATTTTATAATTGTAACCCCAGACAATTTTGTTTGGTCCCTGTGACAATTGGATTTAAAAAATGTTGGGTTGTCATACGAACCAGGTTTATCATTAAAGCTTCATTACAGACACCGGTGATAACTGTTACAGTTGTTTATTGTAGCCAAAGACCAAAGTACAGTAAATTACCAATCCTCCAGTGGTCTGTTTGTGACTAGGGGTCACCTGTAAATCGGGTGTTCTTAAGTAGGGGACCCCCTGTATTGCAATTTTCTATTTAAGGCCATATTAAAAAAAAAGTTATTACTTTAGCATTGTTGTTGCATAAGTGCAATAAAAATATATATGGGAATGTGGTTATATAAGGGAGTGTTATTTCTATGATAAATCGTAAGTTTTCTGGGTGCTATTTTGGATTATGCATTTCATACTGTTAAACTTTTCTTACAACTTTTTAGTGGCAATAAAAAAAAAACTGAAAATCCATTACTTTGTTTTCAATTTAACTTTTGATGTGTTCACCCTGAAATGCTTTAGCCTGTGAGTTGAGATAAATACAAACATACATTGACATCAATTGCTGAACAGGCTTCTGGACAATAAAATTTAAACTATTATAGTTGTTTAGTGAGAGTAGATAAGGGGGAGCAATACAAAATACTGTGCACACATGTTTAAAATTCTATGTGAATTAAAATAATTTGGGGGCTAAATTATCGCTGTTTTATAAAAATGTGTAGTTACGCAAACCTATTGTTTGTTTATAACTTAATTTATCTAAAATGTTATATTGCTTTGGAAGGTAATTAAACATATCATACACTTTTAAGAAAGCAAATTTAAACCTATCCTAAAATATTTTATTATATTTAAAAAATCTACATATAACAAATATTTTATTTGACTATGAATTCTATTTATTTAAACAGCAAAAATAAGACATACCTGGTGTGCATATTACAAATCGAGCACTAGATGGCAGTCCTCACCAACTAATCGCAACAAGGAAATAGGAAATGCATTTCTCTCTCCTGAAATGAGATTCTCGCTGCAGGATTCCGGCCATGATAGATTTTTTTCAATCTTCCTCATTCTTCATCAGCATCATCAGTACCTTATTTGGATAAATTCTTATTTTTACCTTCACTGATTCTATGAAATGGTCAATCACAGACAGGATTACCAAGCAAGGAGCAGGATCTTCCATTTCTTTGTGTTACACATAACATGGGATGTGGTCCTGAGTCAGCTGCATTATATCATCCCGGAGGAATCCAAGCATGGCACCTTTGTTGGGAGAATTGCTCAGGATCTTGGACTGGATATAGGTGAGATTAATTCCAGAATGTTACATATTGTCTCTAGAGATGAGAAGGAATATTTCCAGGTGAATCTGCAGAATGGGATCCTGTTTGTTAAGGAGACAATAGACAGAGAAGTGCTGTGTCCAAATACTCCCTTCTGTATTATTCCTCTGCAGGTTATTGTAGATAAGCCGGTGCAGATGTATCGTGTAGATGTAGAAATAGAAGATATAAATGATAATAGTCCAGTATTCTCCTCCAGTGTAAATGATCTTCTTATATCAGAAGTCAGACCTGCAGGATCTCGGTTTAGACTGGAAGGAGCTGTAGATCCAGATCTTGGAACCAATTCTATAATAAACTATGAGCTCAGTGCAAGTGATTCTTTTGCATTGGATTTCCAAAAATATATGAATGAAATCAAATCATTGGAGCTTGTGCTGAAGAAAGCTCTGGACAGAGAGAAGCAATCTGTCCACAATCTGACCCTTACAGCTTATGATGGAGGGAAACCAAGACTGAGTGGTACCACACATATTATTGTTACTGTGGAGGATTTCAATGATAATGCTCCAGTGTTTGATCAGCCATTTTACCAGTGCAGTGTGACTGAAAATGCTCCTAAAGGGACATTAGTGTTTAAGCTGAATGCTACAGATCTGGATGAAGGGAGAAATGGAGAAATTATGTATAAATTTACTAAAAAGTTCACTCAGGAGGCAAGTAACATTTTTAATTTAAACCAGTACACAGGAGAAATTAGAGTAAATGGAGACCTGGATTTTGAACAAAACAATATGTATGAAATTCAGGTTGAAGCCATAGATAATGGTGATCTTCAGCTTGTTGGACATTGTAAGGTTCTAGTGTCTGTTGTAGATGTCAATGACAACCCTCCTGAGATGATGGTGACATCACTATCAGTTCCTGTTACTGAAAATTCTCCTCAGGGGACAACAGTCGCCATCATCAGTGTCCATGATAAAGATTCAGGATCCAATGGGAAAGTCCATTGCTTTATTTCTGAACCTTCACCATTTAAAATAAATCCAGCTTTCATGAGTGATTTTTCTTTGACTGTAAATGGACCTTTGGATCGAGAGGTGAAAGAAGAATATGAAGTAACAATTATAGCAAGAGATGAAGGTTCCCCATCCCTGTCTACAACAAAAACTTTAATTATTGATATAAGTGACGTCAATGACAATGCTCCTAGATTCATCCAGTCAATAGACACAGTATTCATCAAGGAGAACAATCCACCAGGGACCCATATATATACAGCCTCAGCCTCTGACCCAGATACTGGGCAGAATTCTTTTATCACTTACTCAATTAGAGAGCAAACAGTTGATGGGATCCCTATATCTTCTTATATCTCCATTAATCCTGAGAACGGGAAGGTCTTTGCTTTAGTTTCATTTGACCATGAACAGATTGCACATTTCCAATGTCTTATAAAAGCCACTGATGCCGGTCTACAAGCCCTCAGCTCTAACCTTACTGTGAACATATTCATTGAAGATATTAATGATAATGCTCCTACATTCACCCCACTTCATTCTGCATTAACTATTAAAACCTCAAAATCTGCAGAACCTGGAGACCTGATAACCAAAGTAAAGGCTGTGGATGTGGATTCTGGGTACAATGCTTGGACATTCTATAAGTTGAAGGATCTTGGAGGATCTGGAAGATCTCCATTTACCATTGCCCATCAAACTGGAGAAATTACTCTAAAGCGGTCATTTTCAGATTCAGATAGTGATGAGTACAGATTGCATGTAGTAGCTCAGGATCATGGAGAACCATTCATGACAGCGGAGACACAGATTGTTGTGTCTGTGGTGGAATCTGGAGAAGAATTAAAATTTGATAACCAAGAAACCAAGGTGACTGGCATAGATTTTGCTGATGAAAATATTTACTTGGTTGTTGCCATCTGTGTCATATCTACTATTTTTCTCATTACTTTAATTGTCTTTGCTGTTTTACGGTGGCAAAAATACAGAGATGAGGTCAATGAACTGAAAGAAAACTACAAGATCTGCTCCAACACTGGAGGGAGCTGGATGTATTCCCAACACACTCAGTATAGAATAAGCTCCAATTCATTGCGACCAAAAAGTGACTTAATTGTCTTCACTCCAAATACTTCTCAGACACCCGGGAATGAGGAGCAGATCCATCCACAAGGGGCCATATTAAATTCCGCCTATATGGTAAGAGTGGAAATTTTTGCTGTTTTTTAAACGTCATAATTTTTAGAATTTTGTTTGCAAACAAAAGTATATTTGAATAAATTACATAATGTGTATAGCTTACTATTATAGCTTTTTTATTATTCTCTTTATAATTCGTTTAAAAAGTTGCAAAAGCAGTGGATTTTGAATTATGTGTTTTGTCTACATGTATAATAAATACACTGTACCACAATTTCCTTGCAATGTATCATGCTGTTATCATCGTTCCATCACTGCGCAATTTGGCAGGTGGTAAAGGGTAGTGTTTAAGGCACAGAGAAAGCCCAACTTGAGGTTGCCATTGATATAGAATGTGAACTGTAAGCAGATAGAAAAGAATTCTTTTCTATTTTGGG